>NC_139348.1:139823991-140538991 GCF_055883805.1 Amblyomma maculatum
TATATATATATATATATATATATATATATATATATATATATATATATATTGTTACGACGTTTATTTAGGCAGATCTTAGGCTGCGCTAAAGAATAGCACACAAGAGCGGGGCAGAACCAGCTTCCTCTTCTCCTTATTCCGCCAAATATCATCTTCCTTCAATAAGGACCGCGGGAAGTGCGTGACACTGCCCCCTTCGCAGACGATGCCCGCCGGGCGAGTCAAGGTTCGTCACGTTGATAGAAGGGCTTCATGCGGGCCACGTGGACTACTTGAGTCTTCCGAGAACGACGTCCTTGGGTGGTCACGCGAGAGACTACAAAGTTTACTGCGCTGAGGCGTTCCAATACAACGAAAGGGCCAGTATAGTGGTGCAACAGTTTCTGGCACAAGCCACGCTTACGCAACGGCGTCCAAAGCCACACCAAGTCACCAGGGACATAATTAACATCTTGATGCCGCTTGTCGTAGCGTTGCTTGTAGCGTTCCTGGGAGGCTAGAGTGCGAAGTCTAGCGAGTCGACGAGCTTCTTCAGCCAAAGAGAGAGTTTGCGCTAGTGAAGTTTCAGCAGGGAGTGAGAAAGGCAGAAACGTGTCCAAAGCGCTTCGTGGAGGTCGTGCATAGAGAAGAAAAAACGGACTGTAGCCTGTCGTTTCGTGCTTAGCAGTGTTAAATGCATACGTTATAAACGGAAGGACTTCATCCCAGTTTTTGTGGCGGGAGTCGACATACATTGCGAGCATGTTGCTAAGCGTCCGATTGGTGCGTTCGGTAAGACCGTTTGTTTGTGGGTGGTAAGGAGTTGAATGGCGAAAATGGGATGAGCAGAGGCGAAGAAGTTCTTCTACAACTTCTGCCGTAAACTGTCGGCCACGATCGCTTAATAACACACGAGGAGGCCCATGTCGAAGAATGATGGACCGTAGGAGGAACGCCGAGACATCAGAAGCAGTGGCTGACGGTATAGCAGCAGTTTCACAGTACCGCGTAAGATAGTCTACGCACACTATGACCCAGCGGTTTCCGTTGGAGGAACGGGGAAACGGTCCTAGAAGATCAATTCCCGCCTGTTCGAATGGGGTTCGTGGTGGCGTTATAGGCTGAAGATGACCCGGCGGTGAGCAGGTTGGGTGCTTGAAACGCTGGCACTGGAGGCAGCTGGCCACATAACGTTGAGTAGTTTGACGCATCTTCGGCCAATAAAAACGTTCCTTAGTCCTGTGCAATGTTCTTGCGAAACCCAAGTGTCCAGCTGTGGCATCGTCGTGCATTACCCGAAGAACCTGACACCTAAGGCTTGTAGGAACTACCAGAAGAAGCCGCGCACCTACTGACGAGTAGTTCTTCCTGTATAGTACACCGTCACGAATGCAGAATGAGGTCGTAGGGTTTCGGGAACTTGCTGCCTCAAAAAGCGGTGCCAACTCGTTGTCGTGCCGCTGCGCAATCTTGAATTCACCAACATCAGGGAAACTTGTAGAGATAGCAGCTATATATTCATCTAAGACCTCATTGTCGCAATCGGTAGTTTCAAGTGGCAACCGTGACAAGCAGTCAGCATCACCGTGCTTACGACCACTCTTAAAAGACACAGTAAAATTGAATTCTTGAAGGCGCAAAGCCCACCGCGCAAGGCGTCCACAGGGGTCACGAAGGTTTACAAGCCAACATAAGGAATGATGGTCCGTCACAATTTTAAATGCACATCCATAAAGATATGACCTAAACCGTTGCACACCGAATACAACAGCTAAGCATTCCTGTTCAGTTACAGTGTAATTACGCTCAGCCTTGCTCAAAGAACGGCTTGCATACGCAACGACATGTTCATTGCCATTGTGGCGCTGTATGAGCACAGCACCAATTCCAACTGCGCTGGCGTCAGTGTGAAGTTCTGTTGGAGCTGATGGACAGAAGTGGCGTAGTACTGGTCCTGATGTCAAAATAAACTTTAACTGACGAAAGGCGGAGTCACAATCGGCAGTCCACTTGAAAGGCACATCTTTTTGCAGAAGACAAGTAAGGGGATATGCTAGATCAGCAAACTTCGGAACAAAACGCCGAAAATAGGAGCAAAGCCCCCAAAAACTCCGGAGCTGTTTTAACGATTTCGGCGGTTTAAAACAAGTGACAGCTTCAATCTTTTTCGGATCAGGCCTGATTCCATCCTTGTCTATAAGATGTCCAAGTACCACAGTCTGGCGTTCTCCAAAACGACATTTCTTGGAATTGAGTACCAGACCAGCTTTCTCGATACACTCCAAGACAATCTCTAATCGACTGTTGTGTTCATGAAAAGTTGTCCCGAATATCACTACATCGTCCAAATAACACATACAAATGTGCCACTTCAGCCCGCGCAAAACTGTATCCATGAATCTTTCGAACGTGGCTGGAGCGTTACATAATCCAAACGGCATCACATTAAATTCATACAGCCCGTCTGGGGTGATGAATGCCGTCTTTTCTTTATCTTCCGGGTGCATGGGGATCTGCCAATAGCCTGATCGCAGGTCAACTGAGGAAAAATAGGAGGCGGAATGTAAGCAATCAATGGCGTCGTCAATACGTGGCAGGGGATACACGTCCTTCTTGGTGACAGTATTCAAACGTCGATAATCAACACAAAATCGCCATGTGCCATCTTTCTTTTTGACTAGAATCACAGGGGCAGCCCACGGACTAGACGATTCCTGAATGATGCCCTTATGCAGCATGTCACGAACTTGTTCTTCGATTGTTTGGCGCTCTGATGGGGATACACGATAAGGCTTCTGGCGGATTGGATCAGCAGTTCCTGTATTGATTCGGTGCTGAGTACGGGACATGGGAATCCGTGGTGGCGAGTCCCGAGAGAAATCGAAAGCCGCAGTATGTTTCGCCAGAACTTCCACTAAACTGTGACGGTCACTTGTTGGCAGGGATTTGTTAATCATGGCAAGAAATTTTGTCTCATCTTCTTCTGAGCATGCGGTAGGCTGGGAATTGTCTGTGCTGATCACGGCCACTGATTTAAAAGTGTCTTCGTCAAAGTTGGCAAGTTTTAGACCACGTGGTAATACAACAGGTTCGTTAGAGCAGTTAGTCGTCCACAAAGAAGAATGGCCATTCATGACTGAGATGATGCAGCGGGGAATCAGAATACTTTTCTTCGCGCAGTTGAGGGTGAGTGGTTCAACCACAGCGTCGAACGCATCACTGGCACAGCTGGAACTAACAACTCGTATAAACTGTGCTGACATTGCAGGAATGACTATGTCTTCCGAAACCGAAAGCGTGCTAGGATGGGTCCGCGAATTTTCACGCAAAGCAGATTCAATTCGAGTGCTCACAGAAATGTCTCCATTGCGAAAGTCGAGAGTGGCCCCACATTGCTCCAGAAAATCGAGTCCAAGAATTACGTCATGCGTTGATCGAGTAAGTACTGCGAATTCAGTTCGGAATGTGTGGCCGGCGATAACAAGATTCACGGAACAGACTCCAAGTGGGTTAAGCGGTTCGCCACCAACACCACATAATGTTGTCGTACTATCCCAAGCAAACATAATTTTACGACCAAGGCAGTTTTTAAAAGCGAGACTTATAATAGAAATAGTTGCACCTGTGTCCAACAACGCCATAGCACGTACACCGTCCACAAACACTTCAATTCGGTTCTTTAACATCAAAACGGGCAGAGGTATGGGTAAGCTAGAATCATTTGCGACCTCACCTCCATCGGCCGCACTCTCTAGTTTCCCGGAGGTGGCGAACGTCGTCGGGGAGAAGGGGATTGTCGTAGGCGCCGAGATGGTGGTGTCAGGCTACGGTCAGAGGCCGGTGATTCGTTTCGGTTCAGTACCATTCTGCGTTCTTGTCGGTTAGCTGTTGTTCTGTACTCATTCCGGCCAGGTGTTCTTCTATATGAATTATCATTGTCAGCAGGAAGCCTTGTACGGGAGTTCACCCATTGTCGGCGATACTGCTGGTACGGACGACGGTTGCGGCAAAAGCGGGAAATGTGGCCGATCATTCAACAGGTATAACACACTGGCGGCTCACGTTCGTTCGATGAATAAGGCTCATCGTCGCTTGTATTAAACGTTTCATGCTCTGGATGGTGTCGACGAGGAGGACGAGAGTGCTCGCTGTTGTAGGCGTTGATGTTGAGAGGCTGGATGTTCGGGCGATGAGCAGCAGAGCATCGGGTGTCCGAAGGAGACGTAGCAGAGGGATCATAACAGGTAGAAGATGGGCTGTCTGACGAAGAGGTGCCACTGTAGACGGGTCTGACATGGCCCCCAATATCTTGACGTCTCCGAAGCTCTTCGCGGACGATCTGGCGAATTGTATCTGCCAGGCTTGTCGTTTCAGACACATCCACACTAGCGACAGTTGTCACATTAGGCAGCCGACCAAACTTCGGAATGATACTGCGTCGCTTCAAAGATTCAAACGTGCGGCAGTGTCGTGTTACATCAGCGGTGGTATTCACATCCTCCTTGCAGATGAGAAAGTTGTACACATCTTGCGCTATTCCTTTGAGGAGGTGGCCAACTTTGTCTTCTTCTGTCATTCGGTCATCAACTATTCTGCATAGCTTGAGGACTTCTTCTATATAAGTTGTGCAGGTCTCCCCCGGTACTTGTGCTCGCTGAGCCAGAGTCTGTTCTGCGCTCTTTTTTCGAGCATCGGCATCGCCGAATCCCGCTCTCATTTCTTCCACGAAGCGATCCCAGGTGGTAAGGGATGCTTCATGATTGTCAAACCATGTTAGTGCAGTTTCTTCAAGAAAGAATACCGCATTCGCCAGCTTGGTATTCGCATCCCAGCGGTTGTATTTGCTCACCCGATTGTAGTGGGTGAGCCAGTCATCCACGTCTTCCCCAGGCTTGCCATAAAAGTGTCGGGGTTCCCGATACGGCTGTGGGGTGATCGGTTGTGCTGCTGGCATGGGCGGCGTTGGAACATCTGCTTGCGCCATCTCCGTCCGTAGTGGGGGTAGCCCAGCAATTCTTCTGCTCCGGCGAAGTAGGAGAGGTTCCGTGGTGATCTTTAGCCCGCAAACTCCACCACACTTGTTACGACGTTTATTTAGGCAGATCTTAGGCTGCGCTAAAGAATAGCACACAAGAGCGGGGCAGAACCAGCTTCCTCTTCTCCTTATTCCGCCAAATATCATCTTCCTTCAATAAGGACCGCGGGAAGTGCGTGACAATATATATCTTGAAGAGGAAGAAGTGCACGAGGAGCATGCCAGTTAGTGGCATCGTGATCGCTGCGCGTGTTGGACATGACTGAGTTCGCTGCCGCTGTGTTTGCCGCTGATCTGCCCAGTCCTGCTGATCAAGTCCTGTTGATCTGCTGAATAAACCCCCCATTCTCACAAAGAACCATAAAGCTCTACTGAAGATTTGAATATAGGTAAATAAGCAGTAATCACATTTATGGCCCTGGACTAAAGTTCTCAGCTACTCATGAGCCAGTAAAATTACACACACTATACTTCTTGGTTTTAATGTGGTCAATGTGCATTTGCCGAGCCAGATTTATCGCTTGGAAACTACAAAACTACAGAGGTCAGATTAATCGGTTGGTATAATGCTTCAACACAGAGGCTGGGGCTTTAGCTAACACATCTAGAGTAGCTACTGTATATCGTGTAAAATTTCAAATGTTTGCATCATATCGGCTAAAATTCCATCATAAATCCCTATTTTGAATTTTACGTGCAGTTCATATTCTTTTTTCCTTGATGAATACTGTTTACAATTAATTAAGAAGAAATGTCCTTTCTCGTATTTGAAGACTTTGGCGACTGCATCTGATCAATTGAACAGTTTAGTTCGCATAAAGTATTGGAAGGCCTCCTCGGTAACACACTGAACTGATGTCACCATATTTAAACAATCGACGGCATACCGTCATATTAACGTCTCTCTTGCACTGTAAAAGCAATAACGTGCATTGTTCTCAGAAAAGGCTACCTGATACTTTTCTATTTATTATTTACCTGAACGGTAATATATTGTTACGTGAAGGCTTAATGTATTAACAGGATGTTTACAATATTCTCATGATATAAATGTGTTGCGATTTAGCCGATAATGTACTGTTGATGCCTCTGACACTAATGCTTTTCATTCCCCAATGCTTCATATTTAAATTGTGTCCAACAAAAACGGCATTTTTTCGCCCTAAATAAAAGATTGACTTCATAAATACAGACTTGGTGAATAGTACACGATGATGTTCTTGTAAGGCTCCAAGAGCGTTATTGCAATAACGCTACCTTGAAGCAACAACTAGATGGCCCTAACAATTTCAGCATTGAACCTAACCCGTTTGGCATGACTAGGCACTACGACGTGTTTAAGACCAAGTATGCAAACAATACTTGTGTATCCTGTTGTATCCCCCGCAAGTTTCTGGTCCTTTTCCTTACAGCCTGTTCAGTCACCATAGCAACAGGCCGACACTGTCTGTTAGAGATAAGTCTACTCTGACATGCCATCTGCGCCTATTTGTTCCCTCCGTGCAGGTACAGGGTACTGCCATATGTCGTCAGGGACTCCAGTATTGTTTCCCGTCCGATACCCATTTTCTCAAAATCATGCCAGTCGCAGTGTTCATTTCTGTGCCACCGTTCCTGCCTGCTTTCAGCGAAAGAAAGCGTTTAGCCATGTGCAGGAGACGACACAAATTTTGCAGTTTTCTTTACAACTTTCCGATAAAGTGGTCAGTTGCGATATTTGCCTTCTAGATCTCATCGCAGGCCTATATACACTTCTAGGAGTGTTGTCTCACGAAAGCTTTAGTTGTGTAAGTTTACAAATTTTCACAAAGCATATTTTCGGTGAGCACTACAATGGGGACATCTGTCAGTCACTTGCAGCCGTTTGTGCAGCCGATGATGTAAAACTGAAGTCAGAGCCGCTTCCTCCCAAATCCGGCGCAAGGATACCTCCTCCTCCTGAGTTAGACAATAGGGATGAGAGTACAAAGACGAAAGAATTGCAGCAGTTGCTGCAGGTTCAAAAGGTGCTGTTGACACGTGCCGAAAAGTAGAACGCTCTATATTTCTTCTACTGCCGATGCAGCCGATGATGTAAAACTGAAGTCGGAACCGCTCCGTCTCAAATCCGGCTCAAGGATACCTCCTCCTCCTGAGTTAGACAATAGGGATGAGAGTACAAAGACGTAAGAATTGCAGCAGTTGCTGCAGGTTCAAAAGGTGCTGTTGACACGTGCCGAAAAGCAGAACGCTCTATATTTCTTCTGCTTCCATAACAAACACATCATTGTCGTCGTTAGTACGTGTACTTGTCGCGTGATCCGCAGGTATCAGCAACAAATGATCGTTTGCATATGCGCTTGACATTGGAAACTGCCGAATTATACCTTTTTCCTCCCTCTATTATACTTCGCTAACCTTGTGTTTAGCGCATCATAGCATTGATGGTTTTACCGCCCCTGAACGCATCGTAACTAATTAGCTGACAATGCACACAAGAAACGCCACCAGTAAACAGCGTGATTGAGGAGAACTTTGAAGCCCTCGAACTGACTGGGCTAGCGGCGAAGCCGCCACCACGTCGTAAAGTTCGGGCTTCCCCGCCGTCCAGACCCCCGCGTGCAACGCAGCCAACAGTTCAGCAAATGATGCCGCTTTTCAAAAAAGTAGGTCACGTACGCGCCGCGCGTGTGCGCATGCGTGTCTCTATGGGTATATCTCCCGTCTTGTCGGCACATAGTTTACCAAGCTGCTCATAGGTTACTGTGCAAAGGTTACTTGGCAATAATTTGATGGTAACATTTGAAATGCTTGAACATAGGCCGTTGTAACCTTTAGTCCGAGCAGAAATAAATAAAACATGACCAAAACATGAAAACTGTGACGTAACCTTTGCTACGTAGGTTACTGATGTCTAAAAGTTACATTGTAGGTTACTGTGTTTAGAGTGTACTACGTCCTAAAATTGAACCGACGGAGCACAATTAAGTTACTACTCAAGCAAACAATTATTTTTCGGCGTTTCACTTCAAACCAAACTTATACGATTTAGTTCACGCACGATATGGTGTCAGATATTGCAACGCTATTGGCCAAAAGAATAATTTAACAAATGTGGCGCTACTAGGGGCAGTCTTCTACCCCGCTACCACTCCGCGGATGCGGCGTCTTCACTCGCCATCCGCGGAGGGGTTCGTTCTCGAGGGTAGAAATCAGGAGCAAAACAGCGTGAGCACTGAAATATTGATCATTGCACTTGCAACTAATACACAGTGCGCCGGCTAGCTATAAAATATCAACAAGATTTTTCTTGCAAAAAAGCTACGCAAGAAAGGGCTTTTGTGTCACTGGCTGGGACAAGGGGTACAATGTTGGCGGCGAATCTTTGCTCTTGCTGAAAAATCCATCTCGCGTGCGCGCCGTATTTTTTGAACAAATCCTTACCCCAGCGTCTCCCGTGGGAGGTGGCGGGAATGTGCGGTAATTAACGGGTGCTTACCAGCTTGTAACCAAACGAATTGGGTTGCCGTGCATAACGAGTCCTCCCGTGTGCGCCGTTTGCCTTCCATCGGCCTCTGCCTTAACAGGTGGCGCGCTGCCAGCAGAGTCTAATACCCCTGTCAAGCGCGCAAAGTGCACTTACTGCGAGTGTCACTTACGAAAAGTGCACTCTACCGCTGCTAAACAGCGTAACATAAGTGCACTTGCCAAAGTGTGCACTCAGGTCGGAGTGCGTTCGCAAAACAAACTTCGAGGGCTGAGCGCGTAGCCTCGCCGGCAGAAATTTCTTCGTCACAAATGCATTATGTAATAAGATATGTATACAAGCTGATTTTACGTGCTTTGTACATATCTTCATTTGATGAAATGTTTTATAATAGCGACGGGCAAAATACCAAATAACAAAAACGTGATGTAACCGCGTACGCAACTTCCACATTATGAGTGGTGCGCTACTGCGGCTACGCCATTTTCAGTTAGGGGGCGGTTGTTATTGTTCATGGTGTTCGTTAATAAGGGGTCTACGAATAATAGCCCGGTGTCAAATTTTAAGCATTTTTTGAATGTTTTACTACTTTAAAAAGAAGTTCCTTGAACTTCGCGCTTGGAGGTTCCAATTCCTTTTTTAAAACATGTTTTTCAGTTGCTAGTTTCGTACCAACGAGTGCTTATGCTAGTGCACTTCGCTTTCTCGTTTAGCACTGCGTAGCGGAAAGTCTCTTTCAAGCGGCGAAGTGCACTCCGCGGAAGTGCACTTTAACTTGTACGCTTGACTGGGGTAATATACCCCAGTCAAGCATGCAAGTTAAAGTGCACTTCCTGGCTTCTTGTCTCTTTGCGGGGCTCCTCATAGAATTGTTGTTGGCGCACTCATCTTCATTTCTGCTGACCCCAAGGGGAGGCCCAAACTTCCTCTCCCAGCCGGCTTTGTTTCAACGCGCAATATGGGGGTGGTCGGTCACGGTGACAGAGGAGAAAACTATTTTTCCACAGAAATGTCGAGTTATTGGTTACGTGAGTTGTCCAAAAAATGACAAAAACGAGTGCTGGAAAGCGGTATCTTCAAAAATGACCTCACTACCGTAAAGTCATAGTATGGCAAAACTAAGCAAGGAAATTAAGAATTTGATGTCATTCAAGCTGACTGAAAGGTGGACGGTATTTTTTTATTCCATTGTTACTTAGCGGTATTCGCTGGTCGTGCTGCAGACGATGATGAGGTGCGACAGACGGCCAGAAGACGACGCTAAGATCTGATATGTCATCAACGTTAGTTGTGCGGACAACTATCGGACTTTTGATCTTCACCGTAACAACTCTTTGGAGGTGCTGGGTGTACATGTATATATATATATATATATATATATATATATATATATATATATATATATATATATATATATATATATATATATATATATATATATATATATATATATATATATATATATATCCCCAACGCTTTCCTTGGCCTCGCCGACTGTTGGCTTCTTTCCTTCATGTATTATATCGAGCACCCTCATTTTCCCTTAATTGATTTGCTTGTAGCTTACGGTGGTCTCGGTTCTGGCAGTCTTGAAGCAATGGGTAGCGTAAGAGGGTTCTAGCACAGCTTTCGCCCTCGCTCTTGATCACGTTCTACGTGACGCTGGCGGTAACAAAGGACGTTCCACGTCCGCCGCCTTGACTGAGGGTGGCGCTGGTGAACACTCTCAAGGTTCGTATACAGACAACATAAATACCCAAGAAAGTAGCAGGGGGGACAGCGGCCGATGTAGCTCAGTTGGAAGAGCACCGGACGCGTTATTCGCAGGTCGTGGGTTCGGTTCCCACCATCGGCATGTTTAATTATCTTTCCCATAAACAGATTACATTACTAATCTCTGTGATTATCCAATTAAACATTAAAAAAAAAGACAAAGTACCATCCCCAACGCTTTCCTTGGCCTCGCCGACTGTTGGCTTCTTTCCTTCATGTATTATATCGAGCACCCTCATTTTCCCTTAATTGATTTGCTTGTAGCTTACGGGGGTCTCGGTTCTGGCAGTCTTGAAGCCATGGGTAGCGTAAGAGGGCTCTAGCACAGCTTTCGCCCTCGCTCTTGATCACGTTCTACGTGACGCTGGCGGTAACAAAGGACGTTCCACGTCCGCCGCCTTGACTGAGGGTGGCGCTGGTGAACACTCTCAAGGTTCGTATACAGACAACATAAATACCCAAGAAAGTAGCAGGGGGGGCAGCGGCCGATGTAGCTCAGTTGGAAGAGCACCGGACGCTTTATTCGGAGGTCGTGGGTTCGGTTCCCACCACCGGCACATTGTTTTTTCTTCTACTTTGTGTTTAATTATCTTTCCCATAAACAGATTACATTACTAATCTATGTGATTATCCAATTAAACATTGAAAAAAAAAAGACAAAGTACCATCCCCAACGCTTTCCTTGGCCTCGCCGACTGTTGGCTTTTTTCCTTCATGTATTATATCGAGCACCCTCATTTTCCCTTAATTGATTTGCTTGTAGCTTACGGGGGTCTCGGTTCTGGCAGTCTTGAAGCCATGGGTAGCGTAAGAGGGTTCTAGCACAGCTTTCGCCCTCGCTCTTGATCACGTTCTACGTGACGCTGGCGGTAACAAAGGACGTTCCACGTCCGCCGCCTTGACTGAGGGTGACGCTGGTGAACACTCTCAAGGTTCGTATACAGACAACATAAATACCCAAGAAAGTAGCAGGGGGGACAGCGGCCGATGTAGCTCAGTTGGAAGAGCACCGGACGCGTTATTCGGAGGTCGTGGGTTCGGTTCCCACCATCGGCACGTTGTTTTTTCTTCTACTTTGTGCTTAATTATCTTTCCCATAAACAGATTACATTACTAATCTCTGTGATTATCCAATTAAACATTAAAAAAAAGACATAAGGTACCATCCCCAACGCTTTCCTTGGCCTCGCACGCCGACTGTTGGCTTCTTTCCTTCATGTATTATATCGAGCACCCTCATTTTCCCTTAATATATATATATGTATATATATATATATATGTATATATATATATATATATATATATATATATATATATATATATATATATATATATATATATATATATATATATATATGATGTCACACAACTTTCCCGATTATCTATATTATTCCGACAGTTTCGGACGGCGAACCGTCCTTCAAGGTAGAATTGAAGAAGGACAGACCTCAATTCTACCCTGAAGAAAGACGGTCCACCGTCCGAAACTGTTGGAATAAAATAGATAATCGGGAAAGTTGTGTGCCATCCTGTTCGAATTTAACTCTAGCTAATTAGTATATATATATATATATATATATATATATATATATATATATATATATATATATATATATATATATATATATATATATATATATATATATATATTTATTGCCGAAGTTATAGTCTGTACTGTGGAAGTGTGGCTGGTTAAAGATAATTGCCTCTTGTTTTGCCACGTGGAAACTATTGATGATCAAATGTTGTTAAATCGGTGTTTAAAAATTGGTGTATGATTGGTGTATAAAATACGCAAATTGACCCAATGACCGCATAGTCGATTTGCACAAAACTTATTTAGTGCTCTACTACATTTTGAAGAATGCGGGAAGTTAATTTTGAGCATTGTTTACACTCACACTCTGAAAGGTGCCAGTTCGAATCCGATTCAAATCTCGACCTCTCCGAATCTCTTCGTTTTTTTGTGATATGCAGATGTACAGATATCTGCAGAAAAAAGTAAAATCCAAACATGAAATGCATTCCTACACTCAGGCACCATTTCTTGACTTCACATAGCCTCGCGACAGTCCATCGATAGGAGGACGCTGAAGTTGTCATCTCGAAGGGGGCGCGTGTCCTCGCCGGCGTGCCATCTGGAGTACAATGGCGTTACCCTACTGAAAAAATTATATGAGGAAAAACCTCACATTTTCTCACACAGTCTCACTCAATTCACATAAGAAATCACATACACGTCGCATATAATCGCACAAGGCCTCATAGCTTCTTGAACATTATCATAAATTATGTACGATATTTTTGATAATGATGTGAACCATATGAGAGTCTATGCGATTAGATGAGATTTTATGAGGTTATTGTCACATAGAACGTTTGGTATTTCAGTAGGGTAGTGCGGCGGCTAATGCTATGCTTGTATTATAATGGAAGAAAGAAAAAGGCATCACAAGGTAAAGTATATTTTATAGCCGTAGTAAAATGCAACCGAGATAAGGACAGCCCACGGTATTTTACACAGAAGTGAAAGAGGCATGACCAGACGCGTTTACTGGCATGTGCTGCTGCTCAGACAGCCGGATGCATCTTAGAACTCTTCACCGAGGACGAGGCAGTCGGCCTCGTGTTCAGGGGTGTGGAATCTTTCCCAGAAGAAGTCGCTAAGCATGCGCACCATCTGAGACCTGCTGTAGGCGCCGAACCAGTTGTCGTAGGAGCAGTGGTTACCATAGTCATCTTTCTGCAAGCTGTAAACGGCCAGACTGTAATGTATGTCAGTGCTGTTCCGTTTGACACTGCACAGCTGTAAAGAGCACACAGATAAATCACTACAGAATCGGAGATGTTTCAGATTGAAGCTAGCGAAAGCTATGGGTGCCTCGTTGATCAAATGGGTTTAGAAAGGAGGACGCTGAACATAAAGCTCCTTAAACTCAGACGTTTTAAATATATCGGTGCATGATGTACTCCCACAACTACAAATCGCAGTTGGCGGCCTTGCATATTATTGCTGAGCTGCTCTAGGCCACCTATCATTGGAATATTAAACATCCCTATTGAGGCAGATGGTTCTTGGACTGTAGGGAATGTCTGTTGGAAATTTGTACCTTCAATGTGATAGCTATTTGTGTCCAACAGCCCTTAGTCGAAAGTAAGACCCAGATAGCGTTTAACAAACCATGTTTCACGTTCGCAGAGCGTAGCTGTCGTTAATGCAGCGCATGATTTGCAACGCACAAGCCGATTGGCCAGAATACCAATTAAGCACTGAATCTTTGAAGATGATCATGTCGTGAGGCACTGATTACAGCGGACTTGCAGCGCTAGTATTGAAGCAGTGGCAGAAATATGTAATTATTTAATTTATCACGACGAAACGCAACTAAATTCATGGCGTCGATATTTAGCGTCAACCTTGCTGCCACCAACGTCAAACATCTGGTCAATTTATGCGCGTTAGCCGGACAGACCAACATGACACGAATTTAAATGCGAGTCTACCCGGCCTTCAGCGCTGGCCAACAAGTCGAACTCTTTTAGGAGCTGTAAAATGCGTTTTGGGAAACATCATTCTCGATTTTATTTTGTTTATTGGCATGCCCTGAACCGAAAATTTGTCACAGACAATATAGCCGCAAAATAAGTGTAGAGCAAGAAGAATACACACGGACTGTTTCCTTTCAAGACTGAATTGCATCACTCTGAGGTATCGAAACACCAGTAGTAATTATGAACATTGTTTATAATACGACATAAATAACTTGATGCTTCACATCTGTGGTTAAATGAAAACATCGCCGTAAATTTCAGCCGAGCGGACAATATTTTCTCATTACCTGCTGCCGCAGGAGGGGTTTGCAACCTAGGAGTTTGCATCTAATCCTTTTGGATGCGGCCGACATACTGTCGCCCTTCTCTCTGCCAGCGGCCTTGACTTCACGCAGGAATTCTACGGCCGCCCTAAAGTTGGATTCTTTGGAAATCGGCGGCCTTGTTTTTCTGGGAACGTACGTTGAACAAATCTTATCAGCGGTTTTGCCAGCACCAAGTATTTTCTAATTTTCTCGTAGGTTCGATAAAGGGAGCGACGTTGCCTTTATGTCAAATATATTGGCCGCAGAAGTGCAAATTCAAGCCGACACGCTTCAATGGGACAAATTACGAGAAAGCAAGTCATGGAGTCAATACGTAGCTATCTTGGTGTGCGTAAGACGCCTGCATAAACCCAGAGTGTCTGAGGCGTGCTCGCTCCTGGCAACGAGGAGTGAAAGTGACGATCAGTCACATTCCGAGGAGTGGTATATAAGAACGGTTTAACTTCTGCCAGGACCCTGACAGTCTTACCTATAGCGTGTAATTCATAGGGTTGAAGACGAAGTGCGCGTTCGTAGAAAGCAGCATGACGGGAACACGCTGATCGCCGAAGCTACATACGCCCGCCGTAAGTACAGCGAATATTGACTGGGTAGCATTAGACACGACAAGGACGCGATAAAAACAAAAATATAAGCTCTCCATATATAGATTAAAACTTTCGGTGATCTTCAGTTATTACCTGCTGTAATGATCAAATATATATAAAACTAAATTGGAGATTTATGTTATCAGCACGTGGCAATCTTTTCTGCGTGCTCCTCAGTATGTTTCCTCTCGGCCATATTATTGTTTAAGTTCAAGGGGACATGCCAGAATCATGGGTTCTCTCGGAAAATGTCGTCAGAGCGCTTGCTAAGTTTCTTACGTCGTGTGGCGACCGACGTGTTCGCTTTGTTGAAGAAAGATGATGCAGTCCATATCGACCAAGTTAAATCAAATCAGCTAAATATGTACATGATATCAGCGGAAGCTTCCATCCGGAGTTTCGAAGAAAGTGAGAAACACAGAATATAGTAGTGAACAGAATATGCTGATAAGCATGTCGAGCTTTCGTGAATGGGACAAACAACGAAAGTTTAGGTAACCACGAAGAGGTTCGGTAGTAGTCGAGGCATAAGTACGTGACTATGGCCGCTGAGGTAGCCGAGGCGTTTTTGAGGCGTCGTAATAGAGAAACTAGGGAAGTTGAAAATGAGGAATCTGGTATTAAACTTAAGAAGCCGAAGTACACGCCCATTAGGGGAAAAAATAAAGTGCGGCGCAGAGGCGAGTTAACCCAGTTCAACCGAACATAAGGAGACGACAGTGGTTAAAGCCGAACGCTGCTAGAGGTTTGAGGCAAGACTGTCGGGCGTGTGGTACACGTGGTAGAAGACACGCCACCTTTGGATGCAGTGTCTAGCAGATGCTGTTTTTCGCATTATTCAGCAGTGAGAACAACATGAAGCTTCTCGAGACCTCCTTGTAAAGGGAAACAAGTGAAAAGTGCTTTGAGGAGGTCTTTGACCACTTCACGGTTAGTGTATGACACGTTACACACTAGGCGACACTAAAGGCAAAGTAAAATGTTTCTTTAGTTGGCTCTACAGATTTAACGCGACAGCGTTAAGGAGCTCGTGTCGCAGAAAAGCCGGTGTCGTCGGCGTTGGCCGTGAGCGATAAATCCCGGCATGCACTTCATAAATAAAAAGCAACTTCCAAGATGGGTTGGGTGGGAATCGAACCAGGGTCTCCGGAGTGTGAGACGGAGACGCTACCACTCAGCCACGAGTTTTTTTTTTTATTGCCTGCTTAGACATACATCGCTACACAACAAAAGTGAAAGAACACTTGAGAAGAATGTACATAGCGTCGGTATGGGCTAAAACTTCCAGCCAAACCTTGACTGATGTAAAGGGGCTAAAAACTCTTCATGTGCATAAGGGGCTCAATTCTCGATGATACCCATTCGGGCACCGGGTACACATTCTTGTGGGTTGTCACGAACGCCGCAACGGATTCGCAGAACTACTGGCGTGCCGCGGCCTTGCATTAATGTCGGCGTATCGCGCTGCAATGCAGGCTTTCCATATACAGTGCAATCCCATCAGCATTACTGCGTCGAAAGGGAAGCCTTCATCATTTTCCACAGCTAGGAAACCAATTCCTCGGGGGTCTAGTGGCAGGTCTTTTCTCAGTGTTCTTTGCAGTATGTCCCAAAAGAACACGCCACCCAAACACTCCAAGAAGACGTGCTCGACGGTTTCGGGCTTTCTGCATAAAAAACAATGCACACCCCAGGGAACGTACAGTGTCTTTTCCTCCATCCAGGTTTTTACCTCTAAGGTTCCGGTGTGGAGCCTAAAGAAAAAGGACTTTGCGCCTGGAGCCACATGCATTCTCTTTACGCGCTTTAAAACGTCGCTACCGGGATTGGCACTGTACATGGTGCGATACAGTGGTACAGGAAAAACTACGTCTGCAAGGTCCTTGTACAACTTTTTGCGCTTTACTACAGCTAAATAATCGCGTGAGAATCGCGCACTTAAGAAATTACAGGCCGCTACGACCTCCTTGAGAAAACCAACAACACGTGCTGTTACGTATTCGGTAGAAACAACAAAATCGGGTAGGAGTTTGGTTAATCTGATCTGTAACACAGTGCGTAAAAAAGGGTCCTTCACGTCTCGAAGGAAGCAGAAACGATTAATTACCTGCCGCAGGTATAAATGCGACAGCACTGTGTGCAATGTGTTTTTTGTTAGTAAATTGTGGTATGTGCTAAGTGTTCTGCACTGCTCGCGCGCTAATGTGCAAAAGTTTCACCGCATATTCGCTGTCTTTGTGTGGGGGTGGGTATGGGAGAGGACAAACCGTACAAACCTCTTCCGTAGTGTTGGCACTCTGCCACGAGTTTGATGCTTGAAAGCGGTACAAAAGCGCTTCTAGTGAATGCGGTGTTGCCTTAGAAACGTGTCGTAGAACGTTATACTGCTGTGTATATCGGTAATTATGAGCATGTTACTTACAGAAGTCGCAGTTACACGAGTAGCGAAGTACGTTTCCGCTACATTTCTTCTGCGCTCTGCGCACATGCAGAGCCATCTTGCGGCAAACACAGAAGAACCCCTCCTCGCAATGTGCGGCGCTGCCCCGACACGTGGCGCGCCACACGCCCCTGACGTTTCGCCGTGCACCCTCACGGGTTGTAGAATCAAGCGTCTTTCCTTTCTTTAGATCACTATCTTCGCTCACCCGCTTCTCCCCTTCGGGCCGCGCGGGTACCGGTGCGAGGATGCCCCAATACCCTTGCGTTTAATTTTCTCGCTCTCTCCCCTTCAAACATCCAGCGTGCGTCACTCGAACAGTGGTGTTTAGGCGACGCGGCTCCTCTTTCCGCTCACAGCACGATTGCTAGGTGCAGCGTCTGATGCCGGACGTCTCTGATGTGATCGCTGCGCCGTAGCTTTTCTGCTGGGAAAGCGTCCCCTGCGATGTGTGCCGAGCTGTTTCCGAGGGATCATGCTTCTGCGTGGTGCTCCCAAGCGAGATAGAGGACGATCCCATCAAGGCGTCAGCCCCATGATCGCGTCCGCCTTCATGGCGCGTCACTACCCGGCTTTCTCCCTCCGAGACACCGAGTTCTTTGGTTCGTTCCGCTTGCTCAGACGCACGTTTCGTTGCCGCGCCGAACGCTGCGTTGCTCGGCGCTCACCGCGTGATTCGTGAGTGCAAAGTCCGACGCGGGGCGCCTCATCAGTGATTGCTGCGCCGTAGCGCATTGTCTTACACTCCTTGGCAGGTCGACGGGTGTTGTATTGCAGGGCCTTGCGCGCTCGCTCTTGAGACTCGTGTGATGGAAGCGGCGCCGTCTACCAGTGCCGGTAGCGCTGGGCGGTGCGAACGAGGTGCAATAACGCTATCGCGTTCCACTCTTGAAGGCGAAGCTTAAGCGTCCTCCAAATTTTTCTTTGTCACGTGGATAGTGCGCACTGGGATATTCATTGTACTTACCTTAGCTCGGAGACTTCCTTCGGTGTCCCATATTTGCAAAGTTCCGTACATTTCGTCGTAGACGAACTTAAAGTGGTACGTGGAGTTGTAATCGACATCTCTAAATAAACCGCTTCCGGGTCTGTGACAGAACTGTTTGGAAAAAAATAATGCTTACTGTGATAATTTCGAGTGCGGAAACAGTATCAGAGATGCAAATGATCTCAACTGGCACTTTAAAGTTCTTTCTCCTTCACCACTCGGCCATGCCCCTTGTAACAGGGTACCTCGCTGCTAGTCGCGAGTAACTTCTTTTGCAAAGAGGTTTTCCTCTCCGACACCCTCAACCTAAGGGAGTATGCACCAACATCACAGAGGCTGGCAATTTTTTTTAAGAGCAGTGTGAAAGGCCGTCGTACTATCAAAACAGGTTATGTCCCCTGCTTACACCTCTAGTGTTGAATGTACACGCTAAACAATAAAATGGCATTCTTGACGTCCCATAACCTCCCCTCCCCCCCCCCCCCCCCCCCCACTCCCGCACGTAACATGTAGTAATGGCTTTGCGCCGTGGAATATACGGTCGCGCTGAACTCACACCCATTGCATGCGCCTTTTGATGTCACCTTAACTGAGAGTCACCAGCAAAAAAATGACCATGTAGTTCGAAGTGCCGGCACTTCTTGCTTTCTGTTACTTTTCCATTGCCGGTATTGCCGTTAATGAAACTATTTTGCTACATTATCACTAGCATCAGCCAGACTACGCTCACTACGCTTTACGAAGACGATACTTCATCCGCCAGCAAGCAGCAGAAGCTCTGCTGCGCTGTTACGTCATCCTGGCGTTCGTATTGTGCCAGGATCCGCGTTTCGGATGTTGAGACCTACTCGTCTACTTTCTCTATGTTGAAGAATATAATGGAGGCACTGATAGATGAATGAATTAGGAGGAAGAGCAATTGCGTGCATCTTGCCGTACCGCGGAATTGTTTCGGGTTCGGTTAGGGTTCAGGTTCAACGCTGCGTTCAACGAAAGTTCTCTGGTGAGTGCGCCAGGTATACGCTGCGTTAAGTGTACATACTGCCTGCTTTCCCTTATAACTTTCACAGTTTTGACGTGCTGTTGGAGTACTGGCATACAGGCTGTAGCAGTGCTAACATTTCTGAGAAAACTTTCTGTAAACAAGTAATATGGGAAAATTAGACACAAGGTTTCACGGCAGCGTTGCATAGAGGGCTTGAGAATTGGCACAACCCCGATGTAAGAATAGATGACTTACTCAACCACCAGCCTTATCGCATTTCTGTTATCTTGAAGTTTTGGAAGAATCTTCGCACTGTCCATATCAACCTTCAGTGTCAGGCAAAAAAATCCCACTTTATGCGCAAAAAAAGAAATTATGCAGTTTTAACAAGATACGGATAAACCATGTATCGAACTGGCATGGAACTACTACTTGCAATCGTTTGTTTTGGGTTTAGTACCGAGATGGCGAAAAGAATAAGGGGTTATTTCGGTTCCTGTTCAGGGAAAAGTATGGGTTTCGTTCTGGGCTCGGTTCTGGTTCTACACACCGGATGCAGGATCTTTAGGGAGCTGAGCGGAAGAAGCGTGCTAAGCCTAAGGTGGAAAATGAAAATTAGTCTTATCGCAACCTGAGAGCATCAGTATTTTTCTTCTCTTTCTGCCGATGCTCTTTCCCGTTACCCGCTCCCAGAATCGCCACCTAGTGCTGCTCCAGATCGCTACGCCATTATTTCACGCCAGCAAGCAGATCCCTACTGCCGTTCCCTAATCGACCTTCTCACCGGTTCTTCTCACCCTCCTACCGCTAGGATGCGCAGGCAGCTCCAAAAGTTCAAACTTGACAACGGCGTGCTCTCCCGTTATATTTATTGCTCTGAAGGCATCCGTTGGGTCCCCGTTATCCCGAGAGCGCTTCGCACTCGTATCCGCTCTCCACGATGATGCTACAGCCGGTCACTTAAGCTTGCATAAAACTTACCACCGCGTGAAAACCCGTTTGTTCTGGCCAGGCCTCGCCTCAAGCGTGGCAAATGCGTCGCCTCTTGTCTGCCATGCCAGCGCCGCAAACGGCCGACTTCTCCTCCTGCAGGCCTACTACAGCCGCTTTACCCTGGTACTCCTTTCGCCGTTGTTGGCATAGACTTATACGGGCCACTTCCATTGTCCGCACGAGGTAATCGCCGGGTCGTCACCGCCGTCGACCACCTAACACGCTACGCTGAGACCGCTGCCCTGCCTAATGGCTCAGCATAAGGTCGGTCGCGACCTCATGTGCTGAGCCATTGGGCCCCTCAAGTGGTTCTCAGCGACCATGGCTGGACATTTCTGTCGACGATTGTAGCCGAAGTCCTTGAGGCCTCAACCACACATCACAAATTGACCTCCAGTTATCACCCGCAGACCAATGGGTTGACTGAGCTGTTTCACCGCACGCTTTCGGACCTTTTGTCTATGTACGTCGCCCAGGACCACCGAAACTGGGACATAATACTTCCTTTTGTTACGTTCGCCTACAATACGGCTGTACAGCGGACCACAGGTTACACCCCGTTTTTACTCGTTTAAAGCCGTTCTCCCGCTACCCTTCTTGATGCCTCTTTCCTTTTTACACATGCCAGTTCCTCATCCTCTCTTCCTGACCAGTTCCTTTCCCGAGGGGCCAAACCTCGCCGGCTTGCTCGCGTCAACACGGAAGCTAGCCAGGAAGACCGCAAGTGCTGCTATGATGCAACCCACCGCCAAGGTTCGTTCTGTTCCGGCGACGAGGTGTTACTTTGGACCCCATTACGCACTCCTGGCCTTTGTGACAACTTCCAGCACCGTTGAATTGGTACATACACTGTTCTTGCAAATACCTCCCCGGTCAGCTATCGCGTCTTCCCTGTTTATCCTCCTCCGGACAGTCGTTACCGTGGCATTGAAGTTGTCCACGTTTCACGCATAAATCCTTTTATTCGGCGCTATCCTGCGGACTAATTGCGGCCAGGCTGGCTGCTTCAACTGCGCTGGCGAAAGTGTGAGCACTGTGTGGCGCTTCATCTTCCACATGGCCGAACGTGCTGCTTCGTCTTCATCCTGCTCTCTCTTGTAAATACCCATCGCCATCGCGGAGTGTGGCTGGCTACAGTGTGCGACCAGGGCTTCAGGTCTCCAATAAAACCTGATCTGCCAATTCCGACCTTCGCGTTACCTTACAATATATATATATATATATATATATATATATATATATATATATATATATATATATATATATATATATATATATATATATATATATATATATTGGAAGCGCGGCCAGCTTTGTTGCACCTGGGTGCTGGTATTATGGCAAAGCCTCCTGCTATCCCCTTGTCTCTTAACTAAATTTTGTCAAAACACCTAATTCGGAAGTATTAATTCATTTACATCCACCCAAGCGTCGCCATATGGCAATAAAAAATCTTACAAACTGAGCAGTTAATAACTCGCCGTAGTGCAGAATTCGAACCCGGGACATAGCATTCACTGGACGGTCGCTCTACAAACTGAGCTATCCAGGACGATCAGGAGATCTGATGGTAGGGCGAGAGCGAATTGGTCATTAACTCGAAGTGGGGACGGTGTTGATTGAATGTTGAGGCGAAATCCTTTAATGACTCATTCTTGGGGCCACGATTGCATCCTTCCGTAACGCTTTCGTGAATTGATAACAATAAAGACAGTATAAAAAAATTAACTGCACCAGATAGAGGAGAAAAAACTGAACCTAGAAGCCAAGTTTGATGACTGCAGAGGAATTATAGTCAAAAATGTCAAATTTTCTTCGAAAAAGCGTGCGGACGTCAATATATCCACAGGACCGGTGCGACGTCTCATCCATCGGAAGTCATCTCTGGCCATGTCGAAAACAAGAACTGACGTCACGGTGACGTCATATACGGCCATGATATCACGACTGGTCTTTACGTCACCAAGCAATTCAAGTATATACGCCGGAACACAGACGAGCGTCTGCAAAGTTATACAGAGATTCTTGAAAATTACAGGTTAAGCAGGAGGCTGGTGACACCCCCGGATAAAAGTATAAACAATAGGGAGGCAGTCGCACTGCGGCGCCTGCAAGCTGGGAACTTTGTAATCCCGGTCTGGGCATATTATGTTCAGATGGACGATAGAGAAAACGATAAATGCAAGCACTATGGGAAGAGAGGGACCTTCGACCATATAATCTCAGAATGTGCTAGCTCCCCAGGGGCTAAAGCAAATATAAATTGTAGAGAAGCCTGGGAAGCCCTGCTGCGGAGCGAGGTCCCTGCTCTACAGCAAAAATCCATCCACCTGGCGGAAGAAGCCGCGAAGAACCAAGACCTCCTTGCCTGCTTCTGATCGCGGAGCTCTCGTCTCCCGTCCCTTAGGCCGGCGTGCCGAGGGCGGGGATCGGAGGCCTCCTTATCTGGCGGAAGAATAAAATTATCATCATTATCTAGCATATACGAAGCTGGCTCCTCCGGCCGTCCGAGATGTCCGTGTAGCGCCCTTCATTCGATGCTTCCTCGAACGCCGCACCACACAGCTTACAGAAGACGCAATACAGCAGGCATCAGCGGCTTTTCAGTTTGGTTTACATAGGAAAGAAAGGGCGCTGTATCTGTCACAGTTGCGTGCCGTAAGAAAATGGAGGAAGTTGGGAGTGAAAAAGAGAAAGAAGTGGCGTAGCGGAGGGCTTCGGAACACCACGCAACAGTGGCTTTCGGCTTATCGCATTTTAATGGTCCAAAATTCCCCCTGGAATTCTTAGTACAGCTTTCCTTTGTAGCCGTATGGCTGCACTTGGGCGGATGTAAATGAGTAATTACTCAGTTACATTTTCATTCTCCCCAGAGGGATTCCCTTAAATATTCCACCGGTACATTCTCCTAGCTCTTTTAAAACGGAATCTTCACTGTGTCATGTATCGCCCCTGCACAACCTGGCAGCTCGCTTAACCATCCACGAGCCTGATGTCACTTTGGGGCTTTTAGATTAATCATGACACCACCTGTGGTGTACCATCGCTTCACATTTGGCCTCTTAACTCTGACTTTTGATTCTCGAGGGGAGATTAAGAATGAAAATGATTGATGGTGATAGGTAATCAATAAAAGTTATAAATAGACATTGATAGAGGTAATGACTAATGCTAATGACTAATAATGGTTAATAATGACTAAAATGATTTGTAATGACCGGTATATCGAACTATGACATGTAATGACCGCAATTGATTAGAAATTAGTACAAGTACATTTGACGGCAGACACAGTAACACGCGTTCCGCTTTCTAGCAGTTGGCGGCTTCCTTGACCCCATATTACCGGCAATCTAAATGCTGAAAAACCGCGTCTGCCGGTGTCTAAACCTAAACCTAACTTAACAAAGCCAAGAAAAAAAGACTCTTTAGGTTCGCCTAACCAGGTTTAGCAGGGCTAAATTTCAGCGATTTTTTTTTCTTCCCCCGTCGCCCGTCGCTTGCACAGTCCTGCGTGGCACCTTCATGGCTATTCCTGCGTGCCTGCCCAATACTGGTGATGACCCGGCAATTTGCTTGCTGGCGTGAATTAAATAGCCAAACCAAGTCTCTCTTGGCTACTCCAAATTTAACTGCACTTCAGACTGAGCGCGTGTGTGGATCGCAAGGAAGAACGGTGCAATGACTGACGTGAAGTCAAGCTGCTTCTGTTTTGTCTACTCTGAGTAGCTCGTCCCCTTACCACTGGTGAGAATGAAACTGATTATGCTCATGTCGTACCTTCTCGGATTTCGCTACGCTCTCATTTAATAGCGTTTTACCCTATATATATCTGCAGTTTTCAAACCTCGATACCCTCTTTATCTTGTCTTACAACTTGAAATTGGTGAAATAGTCCTGTCTCCTTACCGTCCACTGTCCACTTGTGTATGAAAACTTACGTAATTAACAGCTGCATATGGTTCAATGCGGTCGTATTTACAGTCCAGGAACAGCTTGGAGGCGCTGGTTGGAAGATTTTTGTAATCTGTCACCTCGTAAGCATATACTGACACTGATACTGACAATGCCAGAGCAGCAGGGAACTTCAGGATTCTCAGCTTCCGGATGGAGTCCACTGCCTGGCCCTGCAAATTGTGTGAGAAGGCGTTTTTTGATCACCACCTCAAAGTAGCAGAGAAGCAATTACTCTTTATTAACATGTCGCACAAGGACGTATTTACGAGCGTCTCTTGAAGAAGGTGGTTATATTTCCGCAATGCTTCTTTTGAGAAGGCACATGAAATGAAACACAGAAACATTTATTGCTGTTTTCCGCTTCCACTCTCTGAAGCTCATATTGAGGAATCGAGTCGAAGGACACCGTTTTATAGTGCACGAATCACGGAAAACTGGAGCGCGTTACAATGTTTTCCCTTCTGTCGGCAGTTTCTTGCGCAAGCAATTAGGTGGCGTGCAATGACCCCTAGCTGCGAGCACCAAGTATATTTTTCTATTTTTATGGTTAGTTTCGCTCTTAAAGTGGAAACGTGAAGCGTGTACATCAAACCAAGCAGCACTTTGTTACTGCTGCGCGCTGACAGTCGTATCTGATGAGAGCGGAGGGAAAGCATATCGGTGCAATCTTTACCGCTCTAGTTGCGTTGCTTATACTGGTACTGCAGTTCGCAAGCAGCTACCTGTGCGGCGCGCAGAACCAATTTCTTTAAACCTTACGTTTTGAAGATAATCGAGATAAGGAGAAAAAACTAGAAGTTAGCCATCTATTTATTTTCAAGATTCCTGACTGGATTCTGTGTTCAGTCATGCAAATTCATGGCAGTAGATGACACAGGAAGCAAACTGTCCATTTAAAGGAGGTGAAGTAAATAAAAATGCAGTAAAGAAAGATGAATTTATTACGAGGGCAGGGGTATGATAAGTGCATGATGTTTTAAGGGTCTATGGTATTCGATGCGAGAAGAATTTGCTCCATGACGGCGGCGAACATACCTTGCCAGGGTTGATGTGAAAAACGCGTTGGTTCTCGCGGCGCTGACAAATGGATTTAAAAAAAAAAAAACAATGCGCGATTTATGCAGTACAGCTCGAAGGAAGAACAAAAATTTTAGAGGGCGCTTCGACCATTTAAGTGCGATGAAATGTGTGATGAGGCGAAAGCCTGTATGGGGCGGGGGGGGGGGGGGGGCAGTTCCTGGCCCTACGGGGCTGGGACGGTAGGTCAACGCCGCTTGCGGCGGAGACTAGCCGGCCACCATGCCTGTTGTAGGCCGTCATTGCACCCGCCACCGCTTAGGTGGTGGACGACGGCTGTTGTGGCGCGCGTCTTTCTCTCCCTCGTCTTTTTCTTTCCTTCTCTACTTTCTCTCTTCTGTCCGCACGAGGCAGCGGAGGTGGCGCAGCTACAGAGCCAGTAGCAGGCCCGTGCATTTTCTTTTCTTTCTTCATACAGCCACAACAAAAGTATTCAGGTTTACGCCTTCAGCAGCTTCAGCATGACGAGGTGTTCTGGTTGCGACATGTCAGAGGCGCTTTCAGTTATTGAACACTTCCTAGAAACAGCCAGCAGCGTTTAACAAGAAACTGATGCAGTAGGGCACCTAATGTGAGGACTTGGATCCTAATGGTCTTTTCTCCGTGTGGACAGCAAGGGTCGGCTTGCTGCGCGTTCTAATTTTGTGACCGGTTTAGACATATAATAAATAAGGTTTATCTTTTGCTTTTGTCATCAAAGCTCCTGCTTGAACAAAGAATATAATAACCGCTATCCTATTGGGATTTCTGCACTCTCTATTTTCCACTAAAAGTGCAGTTTAGTAACTGCAAGCTAGCCATACTAACATATCCTTAACATATCCTTGTTAGGCTGGAGAAAATGTTACTACGGCACTGTGTTGAATGCCACATCTTTTTGTTTCAATCGCGCGCGTTGGTGTAATGGTTAGGGCGCTCGACTGTAGGGCCCAAAGATACGAGATTGAATCCAGGCAGCGGCGGCCACTTTCCTATGGAGGCGAAAAGCAAGGCGCCCGTGTTCTGTGCGATGTCAGGGCACGTTGAAGAACCTCAGGAGGTCCAAATTACCGGAGCCATGCACTACGGCGTCTCTCATAGCTGGAGTCACTTTGGGAATATTAAACCATTTAAAGTAAACCTCCTTGTTTCATTTCGCAGTGGTTCTATTCATAGCCTACAAAAGTTAATTTATTTGTCTCTCTTCTTTGCAAATCTTGGTAATATTATTTGTACCCTAGATTTTGTGCACAAGCTGATAATTTATCCGTTGATATAGTCTTAGTAGGTGTTATTTCCTCTCCAGAGTTTGGACCTATAACCTGTAAATACACCTGCAAGCCTGTTGTGTACTAAGGTATTGCGGCGCGCGTCTTTCTCTCCTTCTTTTTCTTTCTTTTCTGGTTTTCTCTTCTCTCCGCACGAGGCAGCGGAGGTGTCTCAGCTACAGAGCCAGTAGGAGGCCCGTGCATTTTCTTTTCCTTTTTCCGACAGCCACAACAACAACAACAACAACAGCACAGATTTAAAACATTTCCAATGTTCCAATAGCATGAAAAAATTAAGGGGCACTAATGTTACCTAAAATGTGGAATGCGACAGGAATGGAAGCAAAGCTTCTGCTATGGGTGTTTTGATTGAAGCCAAACGGGCTTTTTCTCGCTTTTATTCCGTTTTTAAAAGAGATTTCGGCACTTAGAGAACGTTGTGAATTCATTCTACCGTCATGTGACCAGTGCATCTGCTAACTGCCAGCGCACCCTCAAATAGGGCCATGTAACATGGCCTCATGATGTCAAACACCCTGCAATCAAATAGCGCACTGCCATGTGACCTGCCAAGGCCAAACAATTCCTTAACTGGTCTAGAGGTTGATGGCTTACTTTACAATGTCACATCACATGGCGGAGCACTCAGTGGACAGTGAGATATGTGACGTTACCAACCCATATGTTCCCTGACGGCAAATGACAATTTTTCTGTAGTACGGACGACGGAGTTCTGTATGAACAGGCCCCCTAATGCTGTCGCATTACTATACAGAAAGACAGCAAAGAGGGGAGATGATATGAACAATTACATAATGTATTGCAGCGCTATCTGACTAATCAGGGTGTCTCTTCTATAGGTCCATAGGATCCCTTTCCCAGTATATAGGCCTGCTTGCCTGTGCATTTCTATCATTAATGCTTTCTTTTACGAAACAAAATATAACCGTCTTCATTTATGTATTATGTCTACATTTAATCATGCCTATACCTAAGATTACGCGAGTGGTCAAAAACTACCAACGGACACACACCATTGTTTGCACATAATGGCCGTCTTTCTCCAGAACGTAGATATTGTTCGGTCCATATGATTTTCTCGTGGTTCCATATCCGTGCGTCAGAACAAGGTGGCCATGGACAACGATCATGTCCGGCATGAGCATCTCCCTGAAAGGAAAACCGCACAGCGCTAGTGAATTATTGATATGCTGAGTGCGAGATGCTTTCAGCAGGCAACCTGGGGGCAGTAAAACACTTTGCGTTTGCAGGAAGTTCTGAATAGAATGTAGCAGATTGTATCACAATACGCGAAGAATTTGAGAAAATGGCGACATCTTGATAATATGTTTGGAGCACTAAAGCGCACCAGCGAACACTACACTTGCAGAATCAGGGAAGAGGGTATTGAATACGTTAGGGGTAATTTTACGTCGCATAAAATTAGAGCCAGTCTCCTTGTTTCAAATGTAGGCAAACGATGAGGTGAGGCTTAATACACTCAGAGGTGACGCGGAGGTGGTGAAGGGTGGCACTTCCTGGCCCTACGGGGCTGGGCCGGTAGGTCAACGCCGCTTGCGGCGGGGGCTAACCAGCCACCTAATTTTATTTGTTGTGAGCCGTCATTGCACCCGCCAGTGCTTCAGTGGTGGACGACGGCTGTTGTTGCGGCGCGCGTCTTTATTTCCCTCTTCGTTTTCCTTTCTTTTCTATTTTCTCTTCTGTCCGCACGAGGCAGCGGAGGTGGCTCAGCTACAGAGCCAGTAGCGGGCCGGTGCATTTTCTTTTGCTTCTTCCTATAGCCATAACAACAACAATAACGATACACTCATTCTAAAACGAGCTAACTGACAAGGAAAGCGACCATTGCCTTTTTTCGCACATGACTGCGTTGAATAATACGGAGTACAAGCTCACGAGTGGCAAGTGATTTTGCAGGAATCGCTGCATGCGAGACGCTTTCGATGTTATGGTTCTAAGTGCGTACTGCTTTGAAATGACAAAGAAGCTTTGGAAAGATAACGACAATAAGCCGGAAAGGTGAACATTAAGCTGCAGGATTTCAATACGCAAATGCTACTAATACAAATGCCATGCCTTGAGCATGCCCTTCCAAGAAGCAGCGGGATATCTTGTCCCCGTTTACAAGACATTGTGGTTTGACAATCCGAGCATATATAGACAAGTTGTGCCCCATTTATAGCCGATGTATAGAAGCCCTGTGCGATATGCCATCTCACCGTTAGGAAAAAAAATAATTCTAGGGACCACTTTAGTGACACCGGCTCACTAAAGTGCGATGAGGCGAAAGCAGTTGTTTAAAACACCGCTGTTTTACTGCGTCTGCTTCTGTATTCTGTGTGGTGCGGCGTTCGAGGAAGCGCCAAATGAAAAATTTAACACGGACGCCCGGCGGAATTAGCTTCGCATATGCGTGAATCGTTTGGTAATGTCACCAGTCATGACCAGAAGTGACGTCATGACTGAATGTTACGCCACGATACGCCAGTTCCTGTTAATATACATGCCTGCATGTGATGCCGTCATTACGCCATATCCAGTCATGATGTCACGCCTGATCATGGCCGATGACTTCAGTATGTGATGACGTCACAGCCTCGCGGTATCTCTCGGAATCTCGCGAAGAAGTGTGGAACTTCTCGCGGACGGACACTCATGAGGCTAGGAAGGCTTTTGTCTTAATACGCCTTACGGCAAAGCAACACCGGCGCAAGAAAAGAACCGGAATGTAGGGCCTTGCGGGCTCTGCGAAGGACTGTGTTCTTGTTACGAGGTCGGCGTTTTACGGGAAGCGACGAGGAGCACGATTTTGCTCGACCGTTCACGTTCACGTACTAACCAACGTTTTGTCACCTCTACCTCTTGCTAGTCTGCGGTGGTGGTGGTGGAAAGCATTTATTAAAAAATGAGAGGTTGCTTGGAGAGCCACCCCTAGTGGGCCGCTCCCCTTACAATACTAGGTGGAGTCCCTTATTCCGGAACTTCATTGGTCTGGGCCGCCACACGAGCTCGCTGAACCAGCGCTTGTTGTGCCGCTAGATCCAGGCAGCCGAGCAGGGCCGCCTCCCAGTCCTCTCGCGTAGGGGAAGGCGTTATGGGTAAAAGAGAAGGATTTAGCTGGCATGCCCAGATCATGTTAAAGGTGTCAGCCACCTCTCCACAGAAAAGGCAGAGATCAGAAAAGAAAGGGTTGAAATGTTTGAGTACTGCCGGGCACAGTAGGGTATTAGTAAAAAGTAGAAGCAGTATTCTTTCGCACGCTTTCCCTAGCCCCTTGAGAGGAGCCGGGTACTGACAGTGCGAGTCCCGCGGTAATAGGCACAGATTTCTTGAAAAGTTAAGAGAGGATAAGTGTCCTGGACCAGATCGGTAGGGTCTACGCCGAGGGCCCGGTTAGTGAGTGCGTGGGCGGCCGAGTTGGCGGCCTCATTCCCTGGTAGGCCCTTGTGGCCTGAAGCCCAAATGGGAAATCGGGTCTGGGGATCCTGATCCCGAGCTGCTCTCCGAAGTATTCTGTGTGCTGTAGGCGTTATCTAGCCCAACTCATAATTCCAACAAGCCCCTCGCGAGTCGGATAGGATGAATTTAGATTGAGGGTGGGAGGCAGCCAGGGCGATTGCTACCTCCTCCGCGTGGGTTGCGCTAGGGGCCTTAAAAGTGAGGCCATCCACCTGTCTTTCCTTGTGAACGACTGCAGCAGTGTACCATTATCCCCTGGAATGGTGCGGGCCCGCAACATCTACATAGAAAACATTGTGTTTTAGAGCCATAATGGCGTTGCAGGGCATTTGCCCGCGCCTGACGCCGTCCATTGTGGTCTTCTCTGTCCATTTTGGTAGGAAGGGGTCGAACATGAAGGGCGCCTCTCCATAGCTCTGGCACTCGTACCCTTTCCTCACTGTGATGGTTGTGTTGTATATGTAGCCGGTCCAAAAGCGACGACCGGACACGGTCTGGGCAAGACGCGTGTATTGATTAGTGAGATGCGCCTCGCGTAGCTCCCGATAGGTGTTCACCACTCCCGGTGCACAGAGCCTCGCATTGGAGGTAGAGATCGGGAGGTCGAGCGCCCTCTTGATCATCTTGCGGAGAGTGACCTCCAGGATGTTTTCATCATGCTTGCGCAAGTGCAGGTATGGAGTTGAATAAAAAATTCGACTCGTCTCAAAAGCATGGGCGAGTCGCATCACGCTTGTTGGAGACGCGGCGGACCATGCGGCCCACTTGGTCGCCAACCTTGCGAAGCTTGGCTAGTGTTGTGTCAGCGTGACGATTTTGGTGAATAAAGAGTCCGAGGACTCTAACCTCTGTGGCTTCGCGCATGGGTCCACTAGTCAGAGAGAGAAGTATTGGTGTCTTGCATCTCGGCGAGAGGCGTAGATGCACAAACTCCGATTTTTGAGGAGAGCACCGGAGACCACAGTACGTAGCATAGCGATCCACTATGCCCGCCGCTGTTTGCAGGCAGTCCTCCAGTTGGCCAATGTTGCCCTCTGTAGCCCAAATGGTGATGTCGTCGGCATACAGCGCATGCTGTATACCTTGAACCTCACCCTAGTTGGGCAGGGAGATGAAGCATTGCCAAATTAAAGAGTATAGTGGGGAGAGCACTGCGCCTTGTGGCGTGTCCCGCGTACCCATAGTATAAGGACAGTGCTCCTGATCCTGAATGCGGATAAAGGCGTCGCGGTTCGTTAAGAACGGTTTCACGTAATAAAACGTGTTGTGTCCGCATTGTGTCTCGCTGAGGTGAGCGAGGATGACACTGTGTTTCACGTTGTCGAAAGCACCCTTCACATCCAAGGCGAGAACCACCTTGGGCTCGGATAGCCCGAGTTTCGTTATCTGCGATTTCGTAACTACACGATTTCCATTAAAATCGGAGCCTCGGTGGCTACTCACTTCACTGACCGTCGGCGACACTTGCCTTGTTATGAAAGTACCGTGTGTGTGCCCTTAATATATATTTTAACTCTCTATAGTGTCATATTTCATTATTCTGTTTCCACTTTCCTTTTTCAGAGAGCAATCGTATATGTTTAATCAGAACTAGAAATGACGGCTGCAGAAAGTATACCTACGAAGCCACGCTGTGTCGAGCGCAAAGACGAATACAAATATTTTCCAACCGTGCCTTAATCGGAAAGATAAAGAGTGTCAGCAAGAGGCAAAAGAAATACTTATAGCTGCCACCGACCGTAGTGGGGAAGTCCCAAACATGACTGCCTATAGTCCGAATGTGGTAGACAGCTGATGGCGAAGCCACATCTGGTGTTCATATCTCCTGCAGCTCAAGGGCGGACCGGCAACAACACGAGACGAATCAGAGCATCCGGCCATGAAATATTAGGAAGTCGTTCGTAGCTTGCTGACGGGGAGAAGGTTCCCTCACCCTCGACGCAGTGGCAGTAAAGAAAGCGGGACCTTTGCGGGTACGTACCGCATGGCTTCCACTGCGTCCGGAAGCAAGCTCGTATTCTTTTCGTTCCAGGCGACCACTGTGTAGCTGCGTCGGTCGTCCCGTTTCTCTAAGGAAGCCACCAGCTCCTTGACCTTCTGCATGGGCGAGGGAGGAGTAGAACGGGTGACGTCACGTTTTACACAGAAGCAAAAAGCCTCGATGTTTCGACGTATGCACAATAAACGAGTAGCGTGACATCACACTTACGTTTTGGCTTTGAGCGATTGCTGGGAGGACATTTTACTACTCATTGTACTTTTCAGCCCCGGAAAGGAATGTGAGAAAGTGTAAATGCAAATATTGTTTCTATAATATGCGTGACCTGAAAGTGAATTCCTTGGTCAGTTGTAGCTATTTTAACGCGACACCTTTAAAGACACCTTCACCGCAAAAACCGACGTTGTCGGCGTTGTAAACGCTAAATCAAGGCATGGCTTTTGTAGTTCTCTGGCAGCAGACAGGAGCGCGTACTGATTGGTCGTAGGACTGTGTGTCACGTGACATGATCGATTTGGCAGTTGTCAACTCTGGCATCTTATTTTAAATGGCAGAATGAAGAGAACCTAAACTTCAGGACGCATGCATTCAGTCAGACATGCTACCTCCAGGCCATTCAGGCACGTTCGTATGGCTTAGTTAATAAGTGGCAGAGGTGAAGCAGGGGGGCGGGGGGTGCGGTGGTTTGTGTTTCGGTCTTAGTGCTCCCCCTCCTAAAATGTCTGGGTACTGGATGCCCTCTTCTTTCAGCCCTTTCTCACCCATATGTTTCGACCGGTGAACTGTAAGTGCCCCGCAAAAAATATTTGTGGCTAGGCCACTGATAAGCGGGGACATATCTTTATCGAGTAGTCTTTCATGTAATATTATGCCTAGCATATGACTGCATGCTAAAGTATAACAGTGAGATGAATGATGCACATATTGACAGATAAGTAAATGATAGAGTAGGAATTAACGTGCATGTGCATACGTGACAGAGGGTCCGCAAGAGGAGTCGCGGATGAGAGTTATTAACGGTCTCGCGTCAAAACCGGAAAGGCGGAGCTTAAGTGTCCCCATAACTTTATCGGGGTCCCCTCATCTGGGGTCTTCATCGCATGACAATTCAGAGGTTGGTAAACTAAATTAAGCACTTCGACAACCCGAAGAGTTTGGCTCCAGTTCTGAAAATCGAATGTAGCCGTTGTAGTGCATATAAGACAGCTACATTGAGATCATGAATAGCAGTTTAAGAGTATTCCTAAACTAAAAAGCATGCAAAAGGTGTACATCACCTGTACTCGCCCGCGGGGCACAAAACGTAGTGGATAACAAAAAGCGTTCTTGTTAAACTAAGGAAAATGCAACAAATTAAGGAAAGGAAATTAGTAGGTGTAACGTTGAGAGAAAGGAAGCGGTCTGAACGCGCCATGTAACAAAGATGTCTACAGGTATTTTAGCCGAGATCAAAAAGAATGGGGCAGGACATGTAATGAGAAGGGAAGGTAGCCGATGTTCGCTTAGAAAAAATGAGTGGATTTCGAGCAAAGGCGAGTAAAAGGGGCGGCAGAGAATTCACTTGTTGGGTGAAATTAGGAAGTCTGCCGGTTCAATTGGGTGGCAGCTGGCATAGGTTTATAGGATTCGGTTAGCCCTAAGAGTACAGGACAGGCCTCTCCCCTGCAGGGGGGGGGGGGTTAAGCAGGCTGATGATCGTGATGATGTTCAGTCGCATAAGAAGTAAGGAGAGAGCATCTCTTGCGTCGCTGTCATCCTATATATTTGACATCCTACATGATTTCATTATGGAGGTCGAGAAAAAACGCCTGTTATAAACGGCTTACTTCATTGCGCAATCCACTGCTCAACTATTTCCGGTATCACATTCACAGCTAGACAAAGATCACTTTTTTCAATGATTACAGCCATTTAATTACGTGGATGAAAGCGGTTCCGAAGAAAGCGACTCATAGGTAATTAACCACGCATAGCCCTCTAGCAGACATTTTTCTTCAAGACATGTTAGGTAGGAGCCCGGGACTTCCGGTGAAGGCTCAGTGTACGTCATGATCCAGCCAACCACGGCCTGCACAGAGTCATCTAATGGTGCGTTGTCGGGTGATGTTGAGGGAGATGGGGTGAGGATGCTTCTGATAGAGGCTCTTCTTTTGATATATTACTTTTTAAACTGTCATGACTTTTCTGACCTAGTTGATTCATTATGCAACGAAAAAACAACCAACAAAAATACGCTACACAGCACGAAAGAATTCACGTACACAAACCTGTACGTGAAACCGGAAAGGTGGTATCCAGAAACGTGGTATTGGCATCGGCTCTCGGGTGATCCCCGCTTCTGTGTGAAATCTCTTTAGCTGCTTTTGAAGAAAGGTACAGGATTCACTTTGCGATGAGCAGGTGTAGGCGGTTTTCCGCTACCCCAGCCTTGTGTACTTGAATTCTTCAGCACTGTGTAGCATCATTTTTGCTGGTTGTCTTTACTTGCATATTATGGGAGTACATGAATTATCCCCGGTCCTAAGTCCTCAATCGCTGCTAAGGGACGCACAAAAGCGACGGTCAGACATGTAACACTAAGAAGGGGCTGAGTACGCCTGGCTGAGGATGGACCCCTTCTTGTAACTGAATCTGATGAAGCTAACGTTACAACCTTAAGTAGTGACGCTAGTTTTGCAGGGCTGTTTAATGAACTAATGGGCAATAAGCGACATACGTTATACGGCAAAGTGAGATGAGGAGGAGAAATGAAGCATACACTGTACTAATTGGCGGGCACGTACGTACCATGATATACTAATTCAGCGAACTGGCGAGCTGTAGAAGTGGGATACCTTATCTGTAAAATATCCCTGGCAACACACCGAACCTCAACTGTATTACCGGGAGGGTAGTGCTTATCCCGAAATTTAAGTGGTACAAACCGAAGGCTTCACAAGATCGCGCTCCTGTATACTTCCAGTCACTATGAGCATGTAGTCGAAAGGTTCTAGAAAGAGGAGGAGACTAGAAACAGAGTGAACTCCCCCGTTAAGATGCGCCTCTAGACACCAGATATTCGGGGCCTCATGCATGTTCACCGAGGTGCAGGACTACTTGGTGCAGGCCCCAAGTAAGTTGGTGGATAGACTGACGGGGATTACTGTGGTCCTTAACAAAAAGAATACATCTCGGCAGCGTTTCAGTGCATCTGCTAGAGAAGAGGGGGGGGGGGGGGTAGGTACGAGTTACCTGCAAAGCCTCCTGTACTGCACACGCTTTTGCAGTGCATCATGAGGGAGCGAATGGTTGAAGCTCAACACCGTCGTCACAAGCAAAAGTGGGTTGCAGACACATAGACACGCACTAGACTCTGCGTTATACATTTGCATGAATTTTCCGTCTTTTTTAACTCCCCACCTCTTCCTTCAAGGCATGACTCAGATGTCTGCCTAAAACACTCGTCATGCATTAAGTCCCTGAACAACACTCCACTGTTATACGATAACGGTCATACTCTACCTGTGGTCCCATATGGCACGGATATTTGGATGTCAAAGGAAAAATTTAAATCAGATGACACTGCAGCGTGCAGTGCAAAAAGGAATGTTATGTGTAGCGTTGAAATAACTATTATCACGGATTGGAGCCTTACAATTGGTGGCGTCATTACGGAAACCTACAGATGGCGTACGACACACTGTAGAGCTAGTCGACATCTCCTTGAGCCAACGCTATGGTTACAAAATGAAGTGGAACGCAGCTGATGGCGGCAGAAAATGAGGTGGACACATGACATTGAAAGATTGTGTCAAATGTAGCGGCGTAGCTTTGGGACAGGGCAAGTCATGCCATAAAAAGTATCTTTCTTTGTGCGCGGACATAACCCGGAAGATAGCAGCAATTCGACGTCATCGCAAATGGGTTCATCTAGTCCTTCATAAGGGGTGCAGCTTCCTGCTTTCTAAAAGCATTTGAGGCAGTAACCGCGGTGCCCCCATAGCCTAGAAAAAGAAACACTCACCTTCAGAGCTGTGAGTATGTTTTTTATTTCCTTGTATCCTGCCCCGAGGCCGATGTCTGCGAACCCGTAGTGGTAGAACCGTTTCTCCCAGTAGTACGAAGCACTAGCCTGGGCAGCCTCATTGTCCAGATCCCTCAGAATGGAGGTAACCCGGCTGCGAGAAACGTGCCGTGACGTATTGTTGTCCATGTAGATAATGAACATTTGTGCCCACCATGATTTTCCGGGATCGATTCGAGACGCGTCATCATCATCATCATTATCATCATCATCCTGACTATACCCACTGCAGGGCGAAGGCCTCTCCCATAATTCTCCACTTAACCCGGTTCGAGACTCGTACTGCATATTAAAACTAGAGGAATTCAAAAGCGCATAGTGTACCATAGTATTTGTGCAGTTTACGAAAGGGTAGATGCGAATCCAGCCACCTGTACTTTGATACGCCTGAGGCGATCTATCAAGCAGGTTGTATGGCGGTCAGCATTTATTGTGTTTGGTGGTCACATATGGACAGCGACGCAAGTGCCTCATCGCGACCTCTGTACAAATCACCATCGAGAGGGTGGCGGCCATGCCACCCGATAGCATATGGGATGGGATTACTGCTGCAAACGACTGATATTCTTTGTTCTAGTCTCGGTAAACTGCGTAGACGGGTGCAAAAATAGGATCGCTAAACATACGTCATGCGAGCCTTTGAATTACTTTTGCATGAAAAAAGGCACCGGCTGGCGCTCACAAAAACAACTTCCTCACCTTACGGGAAAACTGTGGCCGTATTCTGTCTTGATGTGCTTGGCTGCCGCCTCCACGAACTCTAGGTGTTCCATATTGGGTCTACCTAAGAAGCCGCCGTGGAAGGGCGTGTAGAGGTGGTGGCCGAGAGTGTAGTCACACAGGCCGTCGGGAGGCAGGTTACCGCTCTCGCTGGCCCCCACGCAGCACAACAGGGCCTTCGCCAGTGGGCCTCCTCCTAACAGTGCAAATCATTGGCGTTTGGTTACTGTTCCATACTGCCAGGAAGTTCTAGTAGACAGCTATAATACAAACTAAAGCTACTGATGGTAGCTGCTCGCAGGGGAAGATGAATGTGCGGTACAAAGGCATAAATAAGTGGCATGCACCATGAAGGAACTCCTGCATTCACCCACTGCAGAAACACAACATAACAAACACTGCTTTATTTTTCGTATGGCCACTAGGTTTATTTTACTCAATAATTAGCTGGCCTTCCCATTGTCTACATTACTGCTAACTAATGAACTTGCTGCAGTATTGATATTTCATTGCAATACTAGTTTTCTCCGGACTGTATAAATGAATGTGGAGGTTCGCGAAACAACCGCCGCTTGACAGCTTGACAAAACCATGGGCTTCAACATAGTGTGTTAGGCATGTGGACAGCACTCGTGGCATCTTGACCATACTTAATGACCCTGATTAGAGGCTTAATTGGACTATATGCATGAACACAATATTAAAGTAGTATGCGAAGAGGTTGAAAAATATACTTGAACGGCAAGAATAGGATGTTTTCTTATTAACTCTGATGCATGGACCACACCGTTTATTATGAGAGCAATCTTGTTACGAAGTGCAATAAGCCAGTCGCATGAGGTATGAGGAATTTTAGACTTTGAAGACCAGTTGAAGAATGCGTCAGCGAGAAGAATATCTGATAAGGAGCTCACTTCTTCTAATGTGCGAATGGTTTCTGTGCCTCGGAAAGCATGTATATGTAACATGTGCCACGCAAGCCGCTCGCAGTAAATTTGTTGGTCAGCGCTCAACCTCTTGCATTCCTTATCTGTATTCAAGGTATTGTTTGTGCTGTATCTGTTTCGTGTGAATCACTTGCTTTGTGTCCTATTCAGTATCTTTGTAGCACGAAAACAGGACCAATGGCTGAAAGGAGCAATTAAATCAAATTTTCGATTTCTTCTTGATAGGGGCTATGTAATACGTTACTGTACACGAATCACCACACGCTTTCTTCTTTCGAGTGCTAAATAATTTATAATCTGACTTCCTTATTCGCCAGTTTAGGTTTATGTTTCAACAGCCGAACGATCGCTATGCCGCAAAAGTGGCGTAAAGAACACAAGGAGAATTTATTTGCTGCTTATTCACTTTTTTGGGATTACTAAGGCGGGTTGTCTTCAGTGTTGTGCTGAATGTAAGATGATTATATCAAACTTATTCCACCGCCCCTCCTCTTGACCTGAACGCCACTTCAACATCACCGCCAACTCTCGGTTTTTGAAGCCTAAATCGAAGCTTTGGAGAAATGAAATTTCATTATAATTTATATAATGACAGTCAAATAGCTTGCGGTGATTTGTGTGTAGTAAGACCTTACGCATCTTTACAAGGCATAAAACATTCAAACAAATATTAGGTCTGTATACTCCTTTAAGTCAAGAATTCTTTTAATAACTTAGTTTTTATGCAATAGCCTAAGGAGGTGGTTCCGCGCAAAAGACGGTGGGGTCTTTGCCGTCCTGCAGCCGTGGAAAAATTCTGATTAACCGAAAGAAACGAGACCTCAACGCTACATGACCTCATGCGGGAATTTCAAACACTACACATTCAAGTTATTGTAAAGAATTAAAGGAGGTTTCAAATTGGCGAGATTTCTTTAAATATTTATTTAAAAAGATAGAAGTAATTCATATTTGCCGCCATAGGAGTTCAAACCCAGGTACTACACATGCAAAGCGGGCATGTAACGCATAGGCAACGAGTGGTTGGTGCTACGAAGCCAGTTAGAGGAGCACTTAGTGAGCGCATTGTGGTGCGTATGACTGACGTTTGCTTAAAATGTGTGAAGAAGTTTGTCAGAAGTTATTCATATTTAAAAAACAATCAATTTCAACAGAAATTGATTGTAGCGGAACTAAAATGCGGTGTTAACAGCGCTGTCACGTCTACTGTTAAGGCGGAGCTTGAGCATCCTTTAAACTTCTCGCCTTTGTTTAGCTGTCCGTGTCCGCCATCAGAAAATGACAATCTGAACTTGGAAGTATATATTCAGGAAAAGCTCGAAATAAATTAATTCACGCAAAATATTTGTCAGAAAATGACAATCTGAACTTGAAAGTATATATTCAGGAAAAGCTCGAAATAAATTAATTCATGCAAAATATTTGTCAGAAAATGACAATCTGAACTTGGAGTATATATTCAGGAAAAGCTCGAAATAAATTAATTCCCGCAAAATATTTGTCAGAAAATGACAATCTGAACTTGGAAGTATATATTCAGGAAAAGCTCGAAATAAATTAATTCACGCAAAATATTTGTCAGAAAATGACAATCTGAACTTGGAAGTATATATTCAGGAAAAGCTCGAAATATATTAATTCACGCAAAATATTTGTCAGAAAATGACAATCTGAACTTGGAAGTATATATTCAGGAAAAGCTCGAAATATATTAATTCACGCAAAATATTTGCCAGAAAATGACAATCTGAACTTGGAAGTATATATTCAGGAAAAGCTCGAAATATATTAATTCACGCAAAATATTTGTCAGAAAATGACAGTCTGAACTTGGAAGTATATATTCAGGAAAAGCTCGAAATAAATTAATTCATGCTAAATATTTTAAAGTTTTTCTCATGAAACAACAGCAACTGAGCTGAACAGAACACGGGTGTGATTTGTATGGTCGGGGATTCACAACGAGTGCCTACATATTGAGAGATAGGCACCATAGGCCATGAACGCTTATTGTTCCACGCTTCATAAATGAGGACCTAATAAATGGACGATACGTATATGAGCGACACAATAAGGCAGTCGGGTTCAGTGCTTCAAGATGAGGTTTGAAACTCTTTCAACCATTTGATTAAATCTTTTCTTCCGCGTCTATTTCCTACAGCTCCCATCTTCCCGAAGATGGCGACACCTATGTGGCGGTGCTACTGATAACGCTTCTGTTGATGACGTGAGGCCAAAGTCTAGGGCGGGCGCGAATATGCTCTCCCAGATTATCGGTCCACTGCGTCGGCTGAACAGCCGCAGCTACCGGGACTCCCTCAATGAACGGCGGCGGAGGAAATGACCAAACCGCCTTCGATCAGCAACCAGACTGGGCTTCCTACAACTATAGATAGCACCCATTTTTGGAGAGAGGGCTTTTATCGACAATATCTTAATCTGCCTCGCCGGCCTTACATGAATGTAAACGACGGTAACGACAAAAGTAAATCATGCCAAAAACAAAAATTTCTTTTTACAGGTCACCAAATTCAAGCAATGCAGATGTATTTGACAGTTCCTTCAAATTGACTTCATTTATTGACGTCAAAGACGATTATAAGTGGCGATTTAAACATACCTTGTGTTGTTTGGAACAACCAACTTCTTTTTGATAGAAGCTTATTAGGTCTTCGCTCTACTTTTCGGGAAACGATGCAGCAGTGCACAGAAGGGTTCTGAGAAAACACGACGGAGCGCACTAGGAATGTTGAGGGAAATGTTAGCGCTAGTGTGGAAGCACGTTCAAGGAAAGGAAGACAGTGTTGCAGGGGAGGAGGAAGGAATTGCCATTGGTGTTGTCCGTATAATTGTCAGGAAACGGTGGCAACACGTCACGGTCAAGCTTTCCACCACATCCATACCGGTAGCGCTTCAACCCATCTCGAAAGCTCGTTAGTGACCTGGCCCCCTCACCTGTTTGACCATCACGGGGGGCACAGACATGTTGGGGCAATTCCTGTGTGCATGTCCGGCGTATGACTACGATCGCCGACACCTCAAGGCTGGTTATCAGGCCCCCGGATCCCCTACTGTTACGGAAGTAATACCTGCTCTTCAGGAACTAGGAATCACCTACTGGCCGCCGGAACCTGGAGGTCTACTGGGGAGACCGGCTGGTCCGTCCTCTCGATCCGCTCTTGCCACTTCGGTCAATGCAGCCGATTGCGACGACAAGGGCGGCTACATAACCCCCTCTTTTCCTCACTCGCTGTCTCATTCCCCTGTGCTCTAAAATTTCCAGCAAAACATTTGGCCGGCATGAATATCGTCGAGTATTACCTTAAAAATATCCCATAGTTACAACAGCGACGCCACCACGCGGAGCTCAGAGCTTCTTTCCACATCGTTATGTATCCACCAGGCCCTAGTCGCGGGTGGAACAGACCTAGAAAGTGCGTCACGGTGGACCGAGACGTTAGAGTAGCTCGAACTCGGAGCGGCTTTCATATACCTGTTGTAGGCGGTGAGAAATATTGAAGATCTCATAATTCAACATTTTTCCGTCGCAATAATATATCTAGTCTATGTGCAGCAGAGCGAGTAGTAAAGAATGCAGCGCAGAATGCGTCAAGAAATCGGACATTGTTTCGCTTCACTCTTGCGCCTTTGTTTTGGCGGATATATCTGGCTTACATTACAAGCAAATACCATAGCTTTTGCCTGCGCCACGTGGCTACGTACCTTGAGGTGTCGGAGCAAGAGAAGACATATTGGGATACTCCATCTTCGTGTTGCCTTCGCCTGTGCAGAGAGATGAAAGGTCAGTGGATTATTCGACCTCTTTTAGAGTCATTCGTACACAAAGGCGAGTTCTTGCACAGCAGTAATCCATCGACCGTCACTGATGAGTTCTTTGTATAGCAATGCTGAGATAAGGGGCGACAGCGTCGTGGGAACATTCTCGACTCGACTATTACTGAAGGCTGTTGGCTTGCTGAATTGTAGAGGGCGCAGCAGATATTTACAGACTGGCACTTGCATGGAAACTAACACTGACCGTGGCGATGAATTTTATTATCTTTTGTTGTTTGTACAAGTGCCCCCCCCCCCCCCCCCTTTCCTCCGCACAGTGAACTACTTAATTCATCGAAACCGACATAAGCAGCAACATCAAATTTTACACGTGATCACATTGACTAGAGGCAGTAATACAATGTTCTTTGCATAGGTTGCCGCTGCATCAGCAAGTCCACTGAGAGCTGCAGTGGAGTTAGGTGCAAACTAGTCTCGTGCACGTCACAAAAATAAGTAACATATTAAAATTAAGCTTACTCCATATTAAATACCTATTCCAGTAGTCAATTGCAGTCACCGAAAATTAAGTCATAATTACAGAACAGTAATAGACATGGAGGAAGGAAAGCTTTCCTTGTTTTCCTTTGAAGCTTTCCTTTGAAAGGAAAGCTTTCCTTTGAAGGAAAGTTGTTTCCTTCCTCCATGGTAATAGATAACAAATGCGCTACTTTTCTCCAAACTTAATTGCCATACTCAAAACTCGCAAAACTCAAAACATCATTCGCTACTCTGGACACTCTCCACTTGTAAGCGCTAGAGGGCAGGGCTGTGTTGTACGATAGAAACACCTTGCGCATTTGCTTGAATTGTAGCACAATGTTTTGATGCCAGTTTCTACATCCTCTAAGACCCTCCCCGGTGACCCAGTGATTAGGGCGCTATACTACTGATACCTAGGACGTGGGATCGAACCCTAGTCGTGGCGGCAGCTTTTCGATGGAGACGGAAAGCAAGGCGCCGTGTACCGTGTGAAATTAGTTCAAATAAAAACAGCCCCAGGCGATAGGAAGTTGCGGACCGTCAAATACGGTCTCTCGCGCAGTCAGAGTTTCTTTGGGATGTTAAAGTGTACAAACAAAACCAAACAAGCATCTTCTACGAAGATCTGTGCTGTGTTATTGGCTCAGGGAAAAGGCATCGCAGGCAGGTTGCTAAAGAGCTGTCACAACCTTGTCGATGTTTTCATTAGTAGGTAAGACGCGGCTTCTCGAGTAGAAACACATCAAGAAAGGTGGAATTTGCAGGAGAAAGCTGGTAGAGCTCCTGACGTCGTGCTTCACTGGACGCCCATTTGTCTTTAAATCGAGCAATTGCAATAGATGCAAGCACACTAAGAACGAAGGCAGCAGAAAGCGCAACACGGCAGGCTGCAAACATGCGCACCATCGTGCCTCCAAAAAATGTCGCGGGATCACATCGTCACAGATGCTTCGCTTGTCGTATTTCTGATCAGAAGTAAATGGTAACCAAAATAAAGAAATTTTTTTTTGGTTACCAAAGAAACCGAACTTTTATCTGTTGTGGGCCGTCATTGCACCCGCCACCGCCTAGGTGGTGGACGACGACGGCTGTTGCGGTGCGATTCTTTCTCTCCCTCTTCTTTCTCTTTCTTCCATCGGAGGTGGCTCAGCTACAGAGATAGTAGCAGGCCCATGCATTTTCTTTTCCTTCTTACAGCACCACCAACAACAACAACATAGCCAGCCATCGAATTTTTATCTGTTGTTGGCCGTCATTGCACCCGCCACCGCTTAGGTGGTAGACGACGGCTGTTGCGGCGCGCGTCTTAACACCTCCACGGAGCGCTTCAATGCCATCGGGGTCCACAACACTCTTAGCGAGCTGCTAGAGGCCTACCTCAGCTCTCAATACGAACAGCTCACACACCGACCGGACGCTTTATCCTTGACGCTCTCTCAATTGGTTACCCCGCAACAAGACAGGACAAAGCGTCCCTTCTAATAAGCCTGCGAACTCGCTCGAAAATCTTACCTCTCCCGAAGAATATGCGCCCTGAATTTCATTCAAACAGGCGAGTTGAAAGAGCCAAAGCCCTACACAAGCAATACCAGTCCAATCAAGACGTTGTCTATGTCGATGCAGCTGAACACGCGGACCGTAATGCATTCACGATTGTGACTGTAAATTATCAGGGTCAACAACTCTCGGCTGGTTCGGTCATTACCAACGACCCGGAGGAAGCGTAGGAGGCTGCGATCGCCCTCACGATAAGCTCAACCTCTGCCCTTCATATAATTAGCTACTCGAAAACCGCGATAAGAAATTACAGCGAAGGCAGTGTATCCCCTATAGCACTCAAATTGCTGCTTACATCTCAAACAACTCACCGTTCGATAGAGCTAATCCGGACACCAGCACATTCCTCCCTTCCTGGTAATGAGGCTACCATGAAGACTAAGGACGACGCTGAGCTATGAAGACCAAGCACCGCAACGATCGCGCGCCATTGCCGCCGAGTGGAGCTGCTAACCTCGAATTCGGCATGGCAGAATCACTGTATGATTACCTGTGTTCTGTCAAAAAAACACTACAGTAGTATAAGCCCCAACGCTTTCGCCTTATCGCTCTTAAGTGGTCTTAAGTGCCTCATGAATTTTGTTATCGGCACTTCTTACCACCACCCTGTAAGTCCCTGACGTCGTTATTTAGGACGGCTTAATTTCTGCTTAGCCCTTTCTTCTAACATATCGTGCTCATATCGTGCCTCCATCGATCAGGGTACGTCTCTGACGTCGTATTTAGGATGGAATATGTAATTTCTGCTTTGTCCTTTTCTATAACATATCGTGCTCATTATATTTAGCCTCCATCCATCATGGTTTTGCCATTCAGTACCATCTAACTCACTCGCTCTTAATATTTTTCCAGACTTTGTGCCCAGTTTCTTTACAGACGTAATCGGAATGCCATCCGCGTCCGCCGACAAGCTCCAATGAACCCTCTTCACAGCCCTAGCTTTCCCATTCTATTCCTCCAAGGAAAGGCACGGAATTAACCCATCTAACATCTCCAGATCAAACGCACGTGATATATGTTAGGTCTTGGCATTTTTCTACATACGTGGGTCCAGTGACAAGTGGCAAAAAGTCGTCTGGTACAGATAGACAATAAACGCACTAGACAGAATAAACCGAAATCTGGTTTAACAAGGCGCCTTCTACGCCTGCGATGTGGCCATTGTTTGCTTGAAAGCTACCGCCATCGGTAGCTTGCGCGTGGCGCCAACATGAACTCGTCATGCGCAGAAGGAGCTGACAGCTTCGTTTAAATCAGGTACAGTGTTAATCAGGTGAGCGGGCAGAAAAAAGGCGCGCATACGTAGTGCGGCAATGCCAGAAAAGCTCATGTAGCGAAACGCTGCTGTTTTCACATGCCAATAATTGCGATGATAACTGTTGCATAATTTGACCATGTAATTGGACCCAGGTTTTGTGCAGCAGTGCACAGCAGAGTAAGCCATCGTTTTTGTCGCACTTCTTTTGTAGGACACGGGGAAAAAAAGCAAGCATTTTGTGGTATCAGTCTAACGCCGATGGTCGCCAGAGTCTCGGCTTCATGTTAAAGGGCAAGAAATGTAATCTCTTGTTCGAGCCAGGTGGCAACATACCTGGATGTGCTGGACCAAAAGAGGACATCGTTTTGTTCTCCATCGTCGCATTGTCTTGGTCTGCGTGGAAAGGGATGAAAAGTCACTGTTATTTTTCACACATTTTCCAACTGACTTTCTGCGCTTTGTAAATCTATCGTCATTGATATTTTCTTTTCTGCATTAGTTACACCGGAGTCAATGACAGCAACATCACACAAACCTTCTTATTGACGACGAAAAACAATGTTTGCTGAGTAATTGGCTTCGAACTACAGAAACGCAGCACCTCCTGACCCTACAGGGTCGGGAATCTAGAAGCCTTCGCCCTTTACGGCTGAGGCTCCTTTGCCTCCAGTGTTTTGGTATCTGTGTGCATACAGTCATTGCACTCGACCCTCTTCGGAGGCGTACGACGGTTGTTGTGACGCGCTTCTTGTCTCTTTTTCTTTCTTTTTTGTCTCTCATTTCTCCTCTATCTGCACGAGGCAGCGGTGGAGGCTAAGTGACTGAGCCAGTTAGCAATCCCGTGTATTTTCGTTTCTCTCTTGCTAGAGTAGCAACAACAAACATTCTTTCCAGGCTACGTACCCATCGTTTCGTTCTCCATCTTGGGTGAGGCCGCCGAGGGAGGAGGCGTCTCGATCGGTGCCTCTGGGCGACAAGAAGATAATTTTTGAGGACGTCTTTCACACGTTTGCTAAAGGCTTGAGTGGCGAACTCGAAATCGGTTAGTTGGACGATGGAAGAGATCTGTAATCTACCACCTTTCATGTATACATACTTAGTGATTGTCGATCTCGGCATCAATTTAACTAGAAACTTAGCACCATTATATCAATGGACGTCTACAGAATTCTACGTTGCCGGAAAAGGCTACTCCGAAAGCTGCAACGATCACTGTCGTCGTGCTTTCGGAAACCACAACCTTATTATCCCAAGCCACTGCGTTAATTCCCTGGCTTTGGCATTTGGACGCTTGTCACAAGGCGACCGGTTGGATCCCGGCCCAATCGACCTTATTTTCATGGAGGTGAAATACAAAAACGATTGCGGGGAAGTCGATATCAGAGGATAAATGACCAGAAGGGGGTCTCAACTAGGGCGAGCTAAGACTTTAAAGCGTCATTTAAACACTAGCTGTACAGAAGTCATCAGAAGCCAATGAAATTTTCTAACAATCTTCTAAATAGATCCCCCTTACATTAGAGCTCGAAAAGAGGTTAAAATCTCGTCTAGTAATGTTTCCTTTTTCCACTCCAGCACTTTTTAAAATATACTGTATGTTGTGCCATGCTGTTTAGTATGAAGTTTTACACAACCAAGGCTGGCGTTAGGCACGCTGAGCAAAAAATGATTTATTAGTCATTTTTCGAACGCTGTAAAACGACTACTAATAAACCTTTCGGTTACGGAGACAAAAACTTGCGCACGCTATTGACTCCAGTCGGAGTCTCATAAAATGGTCCCAACAAAATGCCTACGATGTTTGCTGCATTACGCCTTGTAATTCCTATGAAGAATGAACATAAATCTTTAAAAATGTTCAATAAATCTTAATAAATGTTCGAAAAGTGCCATTAAAGCCCTTCAAATCACTCAGTTTTGCGCTCGACAGGAACAGAAAAATATATACAATGCGATGGCCATGAATGAAAACATCTTACTGCCCACATCCTTGTGGCTATCTCTGTTAGCTATTGAGACTCCATGAGCAACCTCCTGCGAAATTAGCTGTGCCTCAGTGTGAGATAATACAATTAGAGTTTTATACCGCATTTTTCCCCCACTGATTGCATCGATGGACCCGCCTACAAGGTCGTAGTTGTGATCAAATTGCATTTCAGCCTAGTCGGGGAAGACATTTGCTGTCAAAGCAGAAAGCTGGGCTAGTTGGTTGGAATCCATTTGAAGTTTAAGACTAGCGCTTAAGACGAGGACACAGAAAAAAGGAACACACGTGTTCCTTTTTTCTGTGCCCTCGTCTTAAGCTGGTCTTAAACTTCAAAAGATACATGCTGGAGTGCAGCAACAAAGGACGCACCCACTAGAAAGGACCATGCCAGGTACGACGCAAGGACGACGCACGCAAAGGCAAAAAGCAGCAGCGTTGCGCCCGTGGCGAACTGGCCTCCGAGGGACGTCTTGTGCCTGCGAGTTGCGCCGAGAAATCGGGCCGACAGGACTTGGAGCGCTCACCGCACAACACACGGCAACATCTACAGAAATGAAAACGCCCTCGCGTGCCCTTTTTTTTTAAAACTATAACAACGAATGTTGTAATATGAGAGTACCAACTTTCAATGCTTAGAACGCATGCTGCCTTGACGGCTTTCTGTATGTTTAGCATGCACAGAGTCCCAAGCAGCTCGACATGCACGAAAAACAGTAGCAGGCGCGCCTTTTACTTGTGTTCCGCTTTGCCAAGCTTTTAGTGCACACAACAAGAGTTCCTGGCCGAGAGTGTTTAACAGCGAGAACACAGCGCACACACATCATTATGTACCTTGTTCGTGCGTTAGTCAATAAGTAAGAGATTCAGCTTTCAGCTAGAGGTGCAAAACGTATACTATTTATTCGGATGTTATTTGTTTGCCTTGCACTTTTACTAGATAAAACGACCGTTCGTCAAGCAAGTGAAAAAGCTGACGGTATAACTGTTAAACACTCAAGCCGACCTCATCTCAAACATCGGGCTAAGAAGTACACAACCACACGCCCACAGTAAACCATATTTTTCACTTAATGAGCCCCGTGCGTCAGCAGTAGGTTTTCAGTCGGACACAGTGAGGCACTGAAGACGATAAGCGTGCGGAAATAGTTCAGCCGTATTTTTAGATTCTGTCATTTTCCTTCACCAGACAATGACTATACTCTGACAACTGAACGCCCTACGTCGAAAGGTATGTAATTATGTAATCTGGTTGTGTAATAGTTGTATCAGACTGCTTCAGTGCTCGGATTCCGATACTCTGATAGAGCTGCTACAGAACGAGAGTCCTTAAATATCTCTTTACGTATGAGGTGCGGTTCTTAAGGCGTTGTCTGCGAGATGACACTTATACGAAAATCTTCTCCAGGGATTTTCTGACCAGCAGAAGCTGGACTCAGTTCGGCGTAATTTCGATACGTGAGTCGGTATCGTAAAAAATGGTGATGTGTGGTCCACAGTATTAAATGTTTGTAGAACAATAGACGCTCGTATTATAGCACATAACAAGTGAGGGGAAGTCTGCTCTGTCGCAGTGACACCCTGCAGAGAGAGAAAATAGTGTTTGGCGATGCTATTGGTGTATATTGGCACCTAATGCATTTCGTAACAACCTGATCCGATCGCTCTTACGCAGAGGTGAGACCAGTCGCATCGATACACGTTTTGAGGCCAAGATAACAAGACCCATTAGCATATTCGTCTCATGAAGACATAAATTTGAACTAAGAATAAACGACTGCATAGTTTTCCTTAGAAACAAGCGATAGTGAGGCGCAGCTGTTCACATATCTGCTTCAAGGGCGATTGAGGAGTCTGAACACACCCCAAAAAAGTTTCTGCCCATTTTTTTTTTGTTTTTATTTTTTACAGACCTTCAGCCGCCAAGAAAAGTCAGGATTTTCAAATGTGCTGCCAGGTAAATTGTGTCCGGACGGATGACCAGGTTTATTGCTTATCTGCATGTTTCGATAGCAACAATTCAGTTGTTGATAGCTAGAACTAATAGCTTTACGTGCGAAAAGTTTAAAGTAAGTAGTAATGCTGAAAGCAGGACTTAAAGCAGCGTGGAGTGATTCTGATGTGATCCCTCATGTAATGTTTCATATCCGTGGCTTTTGAGGTATAATAAATTAATTTAATTTAATTTTGACAAGCCCAATTCACGCGATACTAGTCAGCTTCCGAATAATTTTGCCTAGCAAAAAAAAGCTTGCAATCGTAAGAAATACGAACTAAAGGCATGAAAGAGACGCTGATCCGTGTGTTTACTAGGCAGCGACTTATACTGAAAACTGAAGATGGAGCGTGTCGATGTCACTATTGCCGCAATGTTATACTAGGATTTCTGCGACAGTTGAAACTAGAAGTACCACAGTATGGTAACAACATGGGCTGGCGTCATTATTAGGAGCAGTAGATTATACCTGCACCTTGAACACGGAGTCTGCGGCTAACATAGTTATACCTGTTTCATGAAACAGATAGTAGCGCGAAGATAAACCGTTTGGCATGCAGGAAACGCACCCAAATGACTGCGATGGCAGTACAGTTGACGTTGAGCTTGTACTGCTCGATGCACTCTCTGTAAAACGAAAAAATACGTTTGTCTTGTAAACGATCAAGGAAACGGTAAATCCCACCGAGTTAAGGCATACCTTGTGCTCAGGAAAAGCTTGTAGCGCGCTTCTTTATGGGTGTGATGGTGATTCGCAATTTTTGTTCTCGCTTGAAAAATACAATTCAGGGGGAAAAGATATGAAAGAGAAGTGGGAATTTTTGTTATTTTAGACCGATAAAGGTAATGCGCTCATTATGTACGTAAAAGGTAAAGGCTTGGGAGCAACAGCAAAACATTCGGCTGACTGGAGTGCACTGAATCCTCGTTCCTTTTTTTTTTTTTTCGCGCTGTTCTTTCTCCTTTCAGGCTACAATGTTCCAGTTTTCCACCCTTTCCGGGTCCAAGGTGTTACGGGAATTGCAAAAGCATTCTCTGAAAAGGTCATATAACGATATATTTCTGCACTGATACCGACACGTCCACCGTCAAGGTCGCTACCGCAAATGCGCGGCTGTACTGCGTGGTGCCAGCGTACGTTGAGAACGCGAAAAAGCCGTCTTTTATTTCTGCCTTCCGTCGCTCTTTCAATTCCTCCCTCATGGCATGCTCCGATCATACACCGAGAGTGCAACACGCCTTTGGCGGCTATCGAATAAACTCCTAACTGCATGCATCACAGGAGCCCGAGCCTATTATCAGGACCTATCGTTCTTAATCCGGTAGATTAGATTCGATGTTGAGTTCTCACCAATTACATCGGTAGAAGATGTGGCTTCAGTTGAACGCCGGGACATCTTGTATCCGCTCCTTTTAATCTTACTCGGGAACGAGTTGGTATTGGAAGACGTTGCGACCGGGTACGCTTAGAGTGTAGGTAGCTGGCACTGCGCCCAGGTCTTCTTGTCTTCTTCTTTTGTTCAATGAAACTCTCGGTGACGATGACAATGCGAAAGCTATTGGGCCACACGGGGTCCAGTAGCCCCATTACCTTGGCATCCAGGCAGAAGTCTGGCGCGTTTGGGCATGGATATTTAATTGAAAAGGGATTAATTGCTCCATGGCGTTACATAAAGGCACGATGCTGCGTTCTGTACACATCTACGCATCAAACGATTAATAAATATTTGGCGCTAGGCTCGTTTCCCTGAAGTGCCCAATCCTGATTTACATAAAAGTATGAAGGAAAGCAGAATAAATGCAAAATTTGATCTTATGCTTCCTGATATTGTTTATATATTTACAGACATACTGCTGCCCAAGTTTGGGTACAAGCAGGAAGGGTACTATATATAGCAATTATAAAAGCTGAATAAATTCTACAAATAAAGCAATTCACAAGGCCGTCGCGGCCGGGACTCGGTCCCGCATCCTTGGGCACAATAGTCTATCGTCCTAACTGTGGCGCCACCCCGCAGGGAGGAAAAACGGTTTAGTGAGATGTGTTTCAGCAGCTCACTTCCTTTTTTTGAGCTTCCAAAATGTTTCAGGGCTACTAAAAGGAAAAAATACAAGGCGATTATCCACGTGAGCAAATCTTTTCAGAAAAATTTAGTTTTGGTTTAACTATGGTTAACCCTAGTTGAATTGCGATAGCAATGGCGGAAGCTTCTTTCGCCTGCTATATTATTCCCCTATCTTGCCGTATCAGTGTAAGGTGCAACATTACTGGGGACACTTAAGCTCATCCTTTAAGAGCATAACGCGAGACCGTAAGCTGCCAGCCCACATATAGATGAGGGAGGAGGAGGAGGAGGAGGAGGAGGAGGAGGCGGAGGAGGAGGAGGAGGAGGAGGAGGAGGAGGAGGAGGAGGAGGAAGAGAAAAGGAGGGCGGAAGGCAGGGATGCTAACCAGAAAGAATGGATTCCGGTTGGCTACCCTGCACTGGTGAAGGGGAATGGTGGTGTGGAGCGAAAGCATTAGCGTCCGGTGACCGAACGTTCTTCTTCTTCTTCGCAGCTATCCAAGGTCAACCATGGCGACCGGTCGTGAGCTACGCGACGGGTCGAAACCTGGGGCAGTATTGCTATCGCAATAAAAATCATGTGGTTTTTTACCGACTACCGAATTTGGAATGTTGAGCAGTCACCTCCTAAGCGAATAGAAGCGGCGACAAAAAAAAAAGAAGTGATGTATGGTCTTTAAAAGCAATCATCGAATGCCGCCGTGTATGAATATAGACCCCTCGGTAACTATAATTTAGCGTGCATTGTCATACTTTGTCGCAGTCTAAAAACATAGTATTGGAAACACAATCACTTCTGAAAATGAAGTATCATGCATCGTCGACCATGACACATTTGTACCCAACTATGCTACTTACCGGAAAAACAGAATTTAAAATGATGGCGGGGATTTGGTATTCATTAACAGTGCTATCAGTATCGTTTCTATAAATGTTGAGGCCGATGAACGCAGGTTTGGTTGTGTAGAGTATCGCTTTCTTTTCATGCCAATGGTTGTGAAATCGCATGCGAGCACGTTTAATGCAGTTTGATCAAAACGATATAGGCAGGTCTTTTTAATTTTAGGATGCTTTCCCAAGAAGCCTTTAATGACTTATTGTGGCGGCGCAGGCGACAGCCAATGACTACGAAGGTGAAACGAAGGCAGGGCTACGTGCTCCTTCTGGTCACTTTGTTCAGCAAACCGCTTATCTTTTAACCACCCAGGTGCTCTGGGCGTGGCAAGTCTCCTCCAACACAAGCGAAAAAAAAAAACTGTGAGCGCATGATATCCGATCTCGAAGGATCATAGAGGTGAGATACGATGCACGAAAACAGTTTGGATGAGCCAAAATGTTGCTGAACCAAACTATCGGGCATGAAATGCTGAGGAATGGCAGGGCATGCAGTGTTCTGTAGAAAGAACCTACAAGGTGAGTATTTCGGTTTGAAAAACGTTGCCTACATCATTCAAATATATCATTGCTGCAGTTCTACAGACATCAAGGCACTTGTTCTTCGTATAAAATTACATACTGATGTAACATTTTTTGCAAAGATGATTATCTCGTGATACTTACACGAGCCATACACTCACTTCTTTGTTACACAATGATTGAAAGGCGGAATCAATCCCGCGAAGGAATACAAATTACAATCACAGGTGGCTGAATATGAAATGTGCATTTTAACAAAGTAATCAAGCACGCTGCCTGCGTGCGTTTAGATGCGAGCTTTATTTCAGGCCCTGCCATCATTTGGAGCACAGCCCTTAGACCCAACTTACAAGACTGCCTGCCAACGTCGCTGGCATAGTCGTTAGAGCAACTAAATATCTGCCAACCTCGGTAGATAGCATAAAATGAATCTCCATGTATACGGTTATCAGGCGACAGGACAGAGAAGTGAAAACCCCCTGCCTGCATTTAGCTGCGCAAGAAGGCGGTGAGAGGGTGACAATGAACCTGTGACACACTGCATTAAAGCGATGTGGCTGCTAGCGAAGGAATGCTCAACCAGAATGGGGCTTCCACGGCAAGGCCCAGAATGGTGTGCTTGCCTTGAAAGGGGCAGCTTGTAATGAGGGCAGACGAGTGCTCAATCTGAGTGTTGTGCTAGAAGAAGTGGAAGGGCGACTAACTTGGAAGCAAGCATAATGTTGTGGTGACCGCATAGGAGCAATCCTACAGAAGGGGGAAAGTAATATTGAAAAAGGGAAATGCGGGTGGTGACTAAGGAGGGCGGGGGAAAAAGGAAAAGGTGAAAGCATGAGGCTGAATGTGGGGAAGGAGACCACGGCGGTGATGGGGCGAAGACTCACGCTCAGTAGCACCAGCTGATGCTTAGGAATAACCTAGGCGTCATAGGCGTTGTAGCCGCCGCGGTTACCTTATAAACCAAACATGCTTCTGGGCATATTGGGAGTTAGCCGGTAGCATTGGTTGCAAAGCATGGAGGAAGTATGCAAGCATGCAGGGCACCACACATCCTACTTTTAGGCATGGAAGCGAGATGTTGGTTAAATTATGAAGCCATAAAAAGCCAAGAGGGTACGAAGAGAAAAATGCAGGGAGTTTTTGCTAATATCTAATATCGTGCTCGAGCGGGGCTGCAGAAATGTGTGGCTATTAACCTTATCGACAACCCACTGGACTAACGTAGTGTTGATGTTAGCCTGATACGCTGCAGTTCCAGCTGTACACGGGGAGGCAACCGGGAACCGCAGCGTCACAAGGCGAAGGTTTAACTATGGCCTCCGCAAGCTGCTCCACTGAAATGGCGCGTTGGTCGCGGAGGCCATGGGGTTAACTTCAACCACTCGAAATCGTTTAACCCTATACTTGTTATATCTTTGAGCCGCCGCATTAAATGGCGGAGGTTTAACTGCGACCTCCGCGATCAGTTCAAGTGCAATGAAGTACTTTATTGCGGAGGTCACCTGCGGCGCCACCAAGAAGTCGCCGCTTGAAATGATGCTGGTTTAACCTTACTTCAACGTGGTTACAACGGCCGGAAGCATGCAACGTGGTGGCCCAATCGTTAAGATGCTCGACTACTGATCCCGAGTTTCCGGGCTCGGTCCGCCATGACCATGAGCAGAGGCCATGGTTCGCCGTTGGTCAGTCACAAGCTCCGCCATTCACTCTGTTGGCTGGCAGTCTTGAAACACCCATTTACAAGACTCCCAGGTGGAAGCCACTACACTGGGCTTGGTTTTAATTGCCCGCGCGAAGCCAAATGATTGTGACCTCACGGAACAGCTTAGCCAAACAAGGCTGCGGCAAGTTAGTGATTTCACACTAGCAGCCTTCCTCGAGCTGCGGAGATTTCGAACTGCAAGTCTGCCGTAACTGTAATAATTGCGGATTAGAAGCAAGCCGTGGACCCTGAAAATATTTCAGCATGCGAATATAATTAACGTGTTTACACCTCTATATTTCCAGATGTAATATATGGCTGAACGTATTTATTCACTTGAGATCATGACCTGTCATCTTCGTGTGTTAGCGCACTTTCGAGGCATTTTTGTCATTGGGAAAAGAAGTGGAACGTTCTGATATGAAGGATTTCAAACAGAAGACAACGAATAAGTCGCGTGATGGAAAATATTTTCTGCTGAGCTCGCACATTCTGTGAGCGCCCTGTCATACATTTGTGCGCGATATTTCATAGAACTCAACGGGGAAATTGTACATAAAATAAGAAGTATACAAAAAAGTTTGTGTTTCGGTGTCCAGGCGAATTCCCGTTGCTGCAAGCGAATCGATGTCAATGGCTAGAAATTGTCAGCACAAGGCTCAGGGGAAGCTGCAGCCTGGTGCTCACTCTCATAGGCGGACAAAGGTGACAGCGCCTCGCCAGGGGATGTCTTGCGAGGTTGGTCCTGCAGTGAAGGGTATAACGTAAATATTTCGATGTGTGGCTGTGAATGCTGAAAAATAAACCGCGGCAAAGGTGACAGATGCGGCTTAAAATAGTAGCGCGTATCAAAATATTGCCTTGAAATTAGCACCTATAATTTTGCCAGCACGTACTACTGCATCAAGGCTTGTGGAGACCTAACATGAACTAGAAACAAAACACCACCGTAAAGAATAGCAAAGAAAATATAGATGTTACATAAATCGGGTGCCGCATCAACAAGCAAACGCGATGGAATTATTGTCAAGCTATCGCGGGCTCGGGATAGATAAAAGCAAAATTTAAATATATTATAAGGTGCCCAAAATACGGAAAGAGCGGCTGTAAGGGTATACACATTAAGGAGGTACGTACATCAGGTATGACTATTCAACTCACAAGCCGGTGCACGGAAACACCTAAGGTTTTTCGATGCAAGGATTGAAGCCTGCGAGTAACTTGGAATGTAATATGTCAAGAAGCATTCCCAAGGGTTCCACGAGCATGAACATCTTCACAACACTCTGAAGGGTGGGAGTGTTACTGTGTACGTGCCTAAGCTTGGATAGGTAGCGTCAAAGGCTATCGACACATCTTTACGTTCACAGAGAATCCGAAGTATCGTATACATAACCTTAAAGAGCGACGTAACAACCCTTCTGAAAAAATTGTATGAGGCAATAACCTCACATTTTCTCACACAATCTCACTGAATTCATATAAAAGATCGCATACAAGTCACATAACTGCATAAAGTGTTAATTTCTTGTACATTATTATAAATTATGTATAATATTTTATGATAATGATGTGCACCGTACGAGGGTGCATGCGATTAAATGAGATTTTATGAAGTTATTGCCTGGTAGAACTTTTGGTTTTTCAGTAGGCAAACAGCAAGGTTGTAGAAACCACAGGGAAACAGAAATGAGACACAGATCTCCTTCCTTCATCAGTGTACACAGTGGCCATAATTTGTGATAATTGCTTCAAATTGATTCACCTTTGCTTCAAGGTTCTTTTCTACGTCTTTGTTCTCACGACCGGCACTTGAAAACTAGGTGGACAATATTTTGCATTTATTTTTTTTATCAGAATCAGGGCAATGGCGACTAGCCTGTAACAAACACGACTTCATAATTCAGCCTTATATCTATTTTGCCAATGAGGTTCGGGGAAGTATAGGGAAATATGAAGGGATACGAACCACTTCACTACTCACCTCTACCGCCTACCCAAACACCCCTTCCTAAAGTTGTCGTTGAGTCTCTCGTATTGCTGCCAACATATGACAGTTCGTGCCAGCAATGGTATTGGTACCACACTGCAAGGGCAATAGCTGCAGCATTTCGTCGTTAGGCGAGCAGCATTTTCTGTATGGTGAGCAGCGCTCAAATATATATACTCTGTAGGAAGTAAGTAAAGGGGCATGCCAGCATACGAACACCGATAACTGCATCCTGCCGCTTAGGGAGCCGGGTGCATAGTCACTGCTGGAAAATGCCAGCATTACCTGTGCGACATTTTCAGCATCGGCAGCAGGGCTGCCGATAGCCGGGAGGAGAGCAGCAGGAGTTGCAGCCGCAGTGGTTGAGGCGCTGACCACCCTGACCCTTTCTTTCGTTGAACCCTTGTGGGGTGGAGACAGACTGGCCACCTCTGACTCCCTGATGGACTGCGCAGTCTTGAACACTTCTGGCGAAAGTGCCTCCGGACGATGGTGCTTCGACCGGCGCTTCGTTGAAGCTGTAGAAAATACCAGTGTTTATTTGCAGGCCAGCAAAACGGCCATGCTGATAATATTTGTACTATCAAGTATTCTGCACAGGAATACCTTCAGAGTACACGTTTTTTTCATATTGTAAGATGGAAGTCTTCTGTTGAAAAAAAGAGTCCCACTTATTTTTATGACCACCGTTTCTCAGTTCGAGCATACGGCTAGCATCAAAAGCAAATTCGCTGCTGACAACAATGTCCTGAACCTGTGCAAATAAAATCTCTTGCAATGATCCAAACTTGACTCAAACTTGCTGCACAAAACCCTCCCCCATTCCTTGGTTTTCTGTGGCTCTCAAATAATGGTTGTGACCACAGTAAAAATATTAAATTCAGAGTATTGCTATTTATTGCACGTTTTAAAGTTCTCAACAATTTACTGATGACATAATATTATGCTACAAACTTTACTCAAAATTAGAACTCACTACTCAGACACATGAAGGTTTTTTTCCATTGTGACAAATTGGCATCGAGACAAGTAGCTTCTCACGACTCCTAATATGAACCGTTGTATACAAGGCTCCAGTGGTCTGCATCACCCAGTAACCTATCCTTTCCATCCATGCCATGCTTTCCGACTTACGGGCTCACACCAACTTTACCTGAAGTCCTAGTGCTTTGCATCAGCCTATTCGCTGTTTCGAAATAATATAATTGTCGAAGAAGGGACTTTTTTTGTTTTCGCTGGAAACGGTGCGTTGAATCATTCTGCATACAATTAATACAAACTGTATACTAACTAAAGCCCAATATATTTCGCGTGCGCACCATACACACGGCAGCAACTTAGAAAAATGCCGAAAGCCCACTGCCGCCTAACGTTGTAGCCGTTCTAGAGTGCATTCACTAAATTACCATAAGGCAAGAGAGGTGGAAAACGCCATGCCTAAGCTGAAGACCGAGCTCATGACTACAGCGAAATGCCAAATGAGCGTGTAAGCTCATCTACCGCGGTGTAGCTTTATGACATTGACATAGCACAAATCTGGCGTGGAGTTCTACGGACGCCTCCTTTAGTTGAACAAACTAATTTAAATCTTTTCATAAGAAACTCGAAAGTAAAATGTCGCTGTGGTATCGCTGAGAAGGGCAGTATTTTTGTCTTTTTCTTCGCCTATATTTTTTCCATGCCGACAATTTGTTCCCAAATCAAAACGCAACCGAAACGGCCTAGAAAGAACACCACATGCTGATGTGCCTATATTGTTCCAGAAAGTTGTCGCTGTTTGAAACGTCTTGCCAGATTTAGTGCTACGTTTGTGTGTTGAGGGCGAACGATAGGTGTGATGACGCTAGTCTTTGCCCTCCATAATCTTTTTTAAAGCAAGACGCTAGTCTTTGCATTCTTACGCAGCTGTAGTGTAGAAGGGTGCTTCAAAACAAGAGAAAGGCGCTATGGATAAGTGGAGATCGGCCAAGTGTTCTTTCTTTTGACCGAATCACCTACACTCCACTCTGTTCCTTCAGAGTTTAACACGCACAGCTGGATATACCCATCAGCACTAGGTGTAACAAAATGCAGTTACGAAACCTTACCGCACGAATAGCTTGATAAATGGTGCGCGGTTAAAAGGCATGGATGGAAATTCGAAAATGGAGAAGGTAGGGCTTTAGGCTGTTCACGCCTATTTAGAGCCTGGGTGATTGTATCTGATAGCTGTCACTCATGCCACCCTTTACTGTGCAGACTTGAACCAGAAGAGTGCTTCGAAGGCTAATTACGCAGGCTCTAATCTAGCCCACTCCCCAAAGCCGGACAGGTACCCTCTGCAAGCTCCGTAGAAGGCTTTCTCCATAAAAACATAGAATACATGCCCTTTTACATACTAATGCGAGTGTCAATAGACGCTAATTCTCATCTCAAAGTGTGAAAATGCTTTCGGGATATCACGGGACAGGAGCGTTATGACCACAACAGCAATCATGAGGTCACCAAAGAAATTAACTAAACTTTTCTCATAGGTCGTACTTTGAGTTCAGGTTTTTGAATCTTGAATAGGACACGAAAACTGGAAACGACTAGGATGATAGTTACTCAAATGTCATCACTACACGCAAGTATATAAACGAAAACTATTACGCTGAAAGGAATATTGCATTATTGGGCCGTGAATCGAATCCCGGAAGCTTCAACTCACATTCGCACGCCTTTTTAATGCACAACCTTGTATGTATGCTTTCTGGTCCTCACATAATGATTATTATTCTACAGGGGAAATGATGTGCGTGCCTGTATGCGCAAGAGGAGCCACTGACGGGAACCGCGAAGGCGATGACTATGTGTTCCTCATATTTTAAAGGTAAATCCTTATCTCACGCTTGGCGTGCACATAAAGTGCGGTCATTAAGTGGCAACGAAGTTTTGACGTGATTTTCTATCAGCATGTTGACTAACCCACTTGTACAACATTTTGGAAGGTATCATACCGTTTCTCTTCCCATTTATTACCTATCTGCATGCCAAGTTTGGGGCTCTAGTTTGCGGTAGAAATTCCAAACAAAGACATATGTATGTACTACCTCTATGCATACGGTTAATTTTAGCAAGTGCCCTTTTTTTCCACTAAAGCCAAAGGCATTTAACGTTTCACAAAACGTTGTATCATTCTTTCAACTGCAAACCGTCCCCAACAACACCATGTCCAAACCATGCCAAACACTGCTCGCACGTTTTAATTCGTATAATCAGAGCAGAATTCTTGCCACGTTTTTTGTACTTATCTTTTTAAACAAGCGATTGCCTTGTGCAAACAAGTCATTTTCTCTCATTATGAGATTGAAGTGAGCATTTTCACGACATCATGGCAGGCAATAGTGGCAATAGTGCACAAAGGCCCGCCGCACAGCTGTCATGAATTTTTGCAGAAGAAACCCGAAATAAGAGGAGAGGATTTAATGCTGAAGCAATTCGTGGCTCGTGAGAGGAGTGGACGATTCCTGTAATCACAGAATGGCATCAGAGCATGTATGCACAAACTGAATCTTAAGTAAAAAAAATTCATTCAGCGCTAGGAATGGAATAACCATCCGAACAGATCAGCTTCATTGACCCAGCCGCGAGAGCAATGTACTATGGAAGCCGCCAATCATGCCTTGTGTAGAACGTAAACACACTATGATGCTATGCAGTAAACATCGTCGTCTTCATCAAGTTCCAAGTGGAACACACTCTCGCTGCACAGTCGCCCTGATTTTTAACAATATGGCTCGAGCGCCGACCAAACTGCTGGTCAGCGCCTTTTAACGGCGATAAGCGTGTAACACGGCGAGAGTTCGCGAATGCGCACGAATGTGAAGCGTCGTCTGCTACGCTATTCCGATCACGAAGACGTACGCTCAACCACAATATTTGTTCGCAAAACAAAAAGAAAAAAAAAAACAAAATGGCGGGCAGTACAGCACTAGTGCTTTGCTTAGTGCCTCTTTTATCGTTTTCGCACCTCACTGAGGGCAGCTAACATTAGAAGATTCTCATTACAATCATTGCTTTCCACGTGCTGGTATATTTGCTTTCGTTTACACTTTTCTTAACTCTGCTTCGCCAGCGCGGCCTTTCGTAAAAGGAAAAAAGAAAAAGGAGGGAAATCACGTCTAAGTGTAAAAATTTCATGCGCATTTGCTCTACAGCCCTTCGGCTTTTCGCGAACAGATATTGTGGCAGGGCGCGTGTCCTCTTATCGGAACAGCGTAGCAGAAACTGCTCTCTCTTCGCGCGCGTGCGCGAACTCTCGCCGTGTTCCACGCTATTGCCGTTATAAGGCGCTGACTAGCAGTTTGGTCGACGTTCGCGCTATATTGTTAAAATTTAGGGCGGCTGTACAGTGCAAATAGTCGTCTTTATGTAGATCCATCTGTCCCGCTCTTTCATTTAAGCTTGGTAAATACGCCATACACATACTCCATTTGGCTGAGTGCGGCCGAGATTCGCTAGCGTAGTGTAGGAGAATCCACCAGGCGCCACGACGGCACTCGCAGTGATTTTGCGTTAGTGTGCCTGAGCAGATTTAAGTGCACCTCTGAATATTTTTTCTTCTACGTGCCACGTTTTTATTCACGTGTGCTTGTGTCTGCCTCAAAATTGTTTCACCCTGTATCGGTTTATTATTCTTGTTCCTTTTTTGAAATTAAACACTCCTCGTCCACATTGTCTGCTTCTATTACTTGCTTTTCGTGCGTTTATATATTGTTACAGCCGTTTACATTAGGTAGCGAAATACTGGAAGTAGCAGGCGAATATGTCTACTCAGGACAGGTAGTAACCACAGATCCGGACCATGAAAAGGAAATAACAAGAAGAATAAGATTGGGATGGAGCGCATTTGGCAAGCACTCGCAGATTATGACTAGCAGCTTACCGGTATCGCTCAAGAGGAAAGTATACAACAGTTGCATCTTGCCTGTACTCACCTATGGGGCTGAAACGTGGAGGCTAACCAAGAGAGTTCTACTTAAGTTGAGGACAACCCAGAGGGCTATGGAACGAAAAATGGTAGGGGTAACATTAAGAGATAGAAAGCGTGCAGAGTGGGTCAGAGAAATAACTCAAGTTACCGACATTCTAGTGGAAATTAAGAAGAAGAAATGGACATGGGCGGGACATGTAGTGCGAAGAGAGGATAACCGATGGTCGCTGAGGGTAACAAACTGGATTCCAAGGGAAGGAAAGCGTAGCAGGGGGTGGCAGAAAGTTAGGTGGGCGGATGAGATTAAGAAGTTCGCAGGGGTCAAGTGGATGCAGCTATCACAGAACCGGGTTAAGTGGAGAAATATGGAAGAGGCCTTCGCCCTGCAGTGGGTATAATCAGGCTGCTGCTGCTTCTGCTGATGATGATGATGATATTGTTACCGGGAAACGCGTTACCAAAGTGATGTGCTTATATGACAAAGACGACGATGGAGGAACGCTTGCACGACGAAGCGTTCAAAACGACGACGACGCTGACAGAGTGGATGCTGCACGGCTACTGACGTCATTGCGTCGCGTTCAGCCCATCGCAGTGCCAGGTACACTAAGTAAATCCCCGTAACAATATGAAGGTGACAGCTGGATTCCTTACCAGTAATAGACTTCTCTTGGACGGCGACCGATGACCGCCTGCTCCTTTTTCTTCCCGATTCCTTGTTCTTTTGCTTGGTCTGCCGCTTCGCTGCGCCCTTTGAATCTCGCAAGCCCTTGGGCCCACTCTGCTGCCTGTGGACTCGACCGTCCGCCTTCGACTTGTCCTCGGCTTCCAGCTTCCACTGATCCGTCTGCAGGTACCAGCCGTCAGCAACGCAAGGAATTCCAATTAGTAATGTTACATCAAAGTTAATTTTTCTTGATATTATTTTTAGGTAGTATAAGAGCAGTTTAAAGCTCTACAGTGATCACCACATAGTGAACTATACTTCCACTACAGGAAATAAGCTTCTCCAACTGACCGGCCAATGACTGCCCTGCGCCTGCAAGAGCCACTATAACAATTACGCATTATCATGTTCGTCTTCACTGCCGTTAACGTTTATTCTATAGTCAACCTTATCAATCAGCCGACGAGTATACCGCCGTTCGTCTATCATGCCATAGCCTAACCATCATCCGCGTTCACCAGCAGTATGCGGGAAACTCTAATATTTTTCTCTAAGATGTATTGAAAACCTTCCTCGTTCAGTGCTTCTTAATAACATAATAGCTAAAACTCGACATCTTGAAGTCGATACGAAACCCTTTTATTGACTGCAAGGAATCTTCTATTGGCACCCGCCAGCAAAATGTTTCAGTTGATGGCGCAAGGTGTGCCAGTACACGCAGAAAGAACACAGCGCTACATGGCCGCACGCCCTGAATTGGGGCCAAAGCGAACTACTTGGCGAAATTACGCACCTAGATACCCTGCCTTATACTATTCTCTTCATCTTCTAAGAGTTCTGTCGTCAAGAATAGCATTCGGGGAGCTTACACTAACATAACGTAGTTTTCTGTACTGCGTTCTTCAGTTAGTTTAGGTTAGTGCCACAGGGATCTCGTTTCAGTGAACATATATCTCATTTTATCCCAAACGTGTAGCGCCACCCTTTCTGCATTAATACATACACAGCTAGCGCCACAAGACTTGCCAGTGTGAATCAAAATACACTGGTAGGCTGGTAGGGTTCTGTTTTGTAATGTTAGCATTTAGTCATTAAGGGGTAACATTCTAGTCGGCCTATACAGGCTGTTTCTGTTCGGCGCGGAGCTCCGTGACAGAATTTTTTGACACTCGTGGGAACGCAGTAGTTTAACAAATCTGAAACGCGCTTCGGCACAAACCTGCCTGGTATCGGCGGCCGTGCTTGTTTGCTTGGACATGCTGCCGCTCGGATCCTGAGCGGAGGTGTGTAGCGATGGCTGCTCCTGTGCCTGGTCGCTGCCGAGCAGCAGCGACGAGTCCCACGGTGACGACGGGATGGGACTGGCCAGCTTGGGTGGCGTGCACTCGAAGCTCTTCAACTGGTCCATGCGGTACTTGCGCAGCAGCAGCCACACCACGATTCCAAGCAACACGGCGGCCACAAAGATCAGGATGAGCGCCACCAGATCTGAGTGCGGGTTCTCGTCCGTCATGGGCGGTGCCCAGGGGGCGGCTCACGCACGGCGTCTTCCGGCTGCTACCTCTCCGCATGGAACAATGGCGCCGCCGCGTGTTGGCGGAGGTCGCTATCCCTTGTGGCTGGGAAGCCCTTCTGTCAGTTCAGTTCAGAGAGCTCAGTGCAGTACGGCCGCGCGAAAAGGAAGACCTTCTTCTTCTGAATCTTGTTCCAAGCGAACGTGCCCTGCTCGCGGATCTGGCATTCTTCTTTCTCACTTACTCTTTTGCTCGCTAGTGATGTGCCGCAGTGTTGCAGGTTGGCATAGCGTTCATAAGCGTCTGCATACGCAACAGAGTTCGGCACGCGACGGTGATGTTGCGTCAGAGCGGCAGGTGTTTTAAATAACTTTGCGTAGCTCGCGATGAAGTCAACCGGACACACAATTTAGTTTTGTGCAATGGGTTTTAATGTGATGTCGTCCTCAGCAAGATTCTTCGGATATCCGGCATTAACGGCGTAGGCGTTGCGAGCGAAACATACGACCAGGGGTTTGGAAGATGGTAGTTGGTAGGTGAGACGGCCATGTACTGACTGGACGTCGGGTCGTGTTACGCTACGAGACCATATAACATGGTTGAGTTGGCAGAATTTACCCTCGAAAAGGGAGGGTGAGCTCGTTTATTGGGTGCAAGTATCGGTTCTCGACCACGTGACTTCGAAGAGACCTACGTTCCACAGTGAAAACAAAACTTCTCCTTCATTATGAGGTAACCCTTCTCCCTCATTTTGGGGTAAATCGGTCAGGAGGATAGCGTTCAGAAGGGAGTAACCGCGCGATTCCTTGTGTCCGTTGGCATGCGAGGTTCAGGTATTAAGAGCGGGAGATGTGTGGTTCGACGTGTGGTAGACTAGCAGACATGGATGTAGAATTTAAGTGTCCCCCGTAAGTTTGTAGGTGCCTAATTCAGGTTTTGCCTAATGGTAGAAGGGTAGAAGTTTTGGCGAACATACCAGAGCACGAGTTAAGCACTGTTCGCAGTATATTCAACATTCTGTTTCTACGAGACTTTAAAAGTAATACAGGCCCCGCAGTATTAGAACGACGACGAAGCTTTCAGAGGCGTATTGTTAGGTCCGTCAGAGGTCATTGGATCTCTATATCTTATACCTATAAAAAGCATATTGTAACGAGTACACGGCAGCAAACACTGATCAGATCAGTTCCACGCACTACACTCAGTTTCGACCTCTTTGTCGTCGGTTCAGAGAGGCACGCGGCATTACCCCCCTCCCCTCTTCGAAAGCGGCGACTCGACGCTGGGAGCGTTCTCAAACTATATGCACACAAGAGGAAACAAGCAACACAAAACTGCAAACGCGCAAAACATCGAGGGGTGGAATTCAGCAAAAAGAGAAATCATACCCAGCACCCCCACCAGAAAATGTAACGAGTACAAGGCTACGAACACTGATCGGTTCAGTACCACGCACTACACTCAGTTTCGTCCGCTTTGTCGTCGGTTCGGAGAGGCACGCGGCAATATGTTTACATTTTTCAAGGCCATTTCAAGAATTTGTTATCATATAGAAGACCGGAATTTCGCTATTCAAATATCTCTAAAAGGTAAAGACCTAACCGACTGTAAATTGGAACCAATTTTGACCCTTTCTGGAAACAATCACATTTGAACGGCTAACGAATTATTCGAATAGAAAATGATGTAGATACCTAGTAGTTGGTGGAAAGTACCACACTATATGGCTGCACGATGAGTCAAGCGCCTCTTCATGTGATACATCGGAGATGGATTTGTTTCTCCTGACTCCAAACATATCGATATCGGGAATGCTTGGCGCAATATCGAATGCTTTCTGGAGCATTTTTCCTACTGCAAAAAGGACACAACGTTCATGGACTCAGTGTCTATAATTCTGTGGAACACCGCTACACCAAATGCTACTCCAATTAAATATTTAAATTCCCACTTACCTAGTGTTACAATCTTACCTAATAAAATTTCTCGCCCGAGCGAGCCATTTTGACAGCGCGGTACGCTTCACTATTTTTTTTTGTATGTGCATGTTCATTTTGATATACAATTCACAATCAGATTACCATCTTGCCACACACACCTGAACTTCGCTAAAATTTTACTATGAAACTGTGCTCCTATAGGCCCACCCATTTGAGCATGTGCGCACACATGACCGCTCGCATTCACAATCACAAAAAGATGATGATGATGATACAGACTGCCATAAGCTCCGTTTTCGTCTGAGCCAGAGCCACGGTCAAAGGTATCATGTGGCAGCACCATCTGCGGGGCTCAAATTGGCTATGCCGGTTTCTTCAATGACGGGAAGAGAGGTGGGGCGGTTGCACATTGTTTATTGGTGAAAATGCATCTGTATACTGAGAAAACGTATAACAGAGTGAACAGTGGCTAAAGCTTTAAATTATGCAGAGCATGCATACCATGTATAGGCATAGCCATTGAAAACCTCTCATTCAGTTGGGCGTCTTTCTTCAACACCGCTTTTGAATTCCCAAGCTAGTGTCCCGTGTACCAGTGGTGACAACAGAATTCCGTTTCCCTACTTCATGCGTAGTCAGCTACTGTGATTAAGCCGTAGCGACAGTAGTGACGGCGCCAAGGACCAATTTGGATTTTGCAGCTGGCCAGCCGGCCAACACACGACGTTTTTGACGACATAGACCTCCTGGAGCGCCTTATCTCTTTACTGTTTCTATGAAGGTCAGGGCGAGCTGCAATCTTGGACTGTACGCTTCCTGCGTCCGAGAATCGCTCCTCTAAGAGGTAGGTTTGCCAAAGCATGGAACGCAGGGCAACAACAACAACAATCAAAGTTTGACATCAAGAGTAGGGGAATCCCCAGTGTAAGGCTGTCCACAGTCGCGTCACAGTAAGGGTATATCGCCCGCATATGATAACTGCATATTTCACTCCCATGCATGCAGGTATGAAAAAGAAAACTAGATGTAGTATTCTAGCGTGTCAAAACGACTTCCTGGGATGAGGAAGTAGTGGTGGAATAATGAGCGTGCGTGCTAATGTAGAGCTACATCTAAAACAGTTCGAGAAATTGCAAACGCTCCATACAATTCCCACACTTCTGATCTATTCAGTAAATACAAGATTGCTAAACTTCCTACCCTCTACGAGCATCAGTTGCTAGCACCCTTGAAATCGGAAATAATAAAAATAGAACAACATTACGGGTTGCTGCAAACTTTAGATTACCATGTCATCTCGTTCCACCCGCCATGATAACCATTGGCACGTTCCACGACCACGTACAAATAATGCTTTCCAGATGATTCAAAACACCCTGCCAAGTATACTGAATAAATACAAGCTAGCGGACGAGCAACTGCGTATTCTAACGAAGAAACATATTTGAAATTACTAACCAGTGCTGTACAATCCGACAATTTTTGAATGAATGCATATTTTTATTTTTTTTTTGGTTTGTTCCCATTTGTCTTTGCATGTATATTTTTTGCTAATATGAAGTGATTGCTACTTGTCGTTCTTCCCATTATATATGTGTACCGAGCTTCCAAACTGTCGTGATTGCTGCCATGTTGTTTGGGGAGACGGGGCCAGTCAAGCTGCTATTGATGCAGCTTTTATCCCGTAACCCTCACTTCCCCTGTACTTGTGGGAAATAAACTGAAACTACTGTTTGTGTACACTACCGGTTCGAAAGCTTAACTGAGGACACCGCTAGCGTGTTCTGGTTCTCGATCTTGCGCATTTATTCCAGGTCCGAAAAATAGAAAGATTATATGTTTATTTGTTGACCCTATTGTAGGGTCGAGCAAGGTACATGTTTGGGCTAGTTGGTGAAAGTTCGTGGGGAAAAACCAGCGCACATTGAGACAGACAGAACAAGAAGCAAACACCACAGATGCCGGATTCGGCTACTTCCCAATAATCTTGCGTGACCTGTGATGTTTGGCCTGTTGACGTTCTCCTCGAAAATGGGCATGTTACGTGTTAAAGTTACGGAGCCTGTGCGCACTACCAGCATGAGTCATCATTTTCCCGGACACATTGAAATGCAATTATTTATATCTCGATGTGTGTATATATTCTTCCACCAGTAGGTGGCTTTCCCCGTTTTTAGTTTTGCCGGGGAGAGGGTAATGTCTTCTCTTTGTGTCTTCGTCTTTCCCGAACCCGAGCTAAAATTCGGGAAACCCAGACTTACGGCCGGCGTCACGGTCACGTGATGGAATCAGTGCCCCGAATGTTTCGGCCACTTTTATGCTTTTGCCGCCTTAGTTTTAGACAAAGAATTCACAGTATAAAGTTATGGCAGCCTCATTTCCTGTCATTCCTCCAACGAAGGAAAATATAGCGGGCTACTGGACACACGCTGGTGTGCAGGCGAATAACACCATACTCTGTCCGAGTTTGACACTGTTGTCGTTTGCAAAAGCAATGTTCTGAAATATGCAACACTCGGTGTCACTAAGCATCCGATGCGATTGCGATTCACCCTCGCATTCTTCCGAACAAAGCATGCTTTTTTCATGCCTGAAAAGAGCTACATAATACCGCTATACGCAACCGTGGATACCGACAGCAGTGATCTACCTTCAAACGATAATACAATATCAGCTAAATAACAGCTAAAGCGTACGTTGTTGTGAAGCACCAGTTCTAGAAATTGAGTGCTACAGCTAGACTGCATCAGTCAGATAGAGATTCAGATACCGAGTGCAAAGTCAAAGTTAGATGTCATCAGACCCCATGTACTGCTTCTGAGTAGTGCAGTATGGGGATTCGCACTATTATAAAGCTATTGGAGCAATTTTCGTGGCTAGCGTCCTCCGCATGCCAAAAACGACGTGGTGGCTCCAGCACGCCCAAGGTAGAGTGTTCTTGAACTCTAGCCTCGGCCGGACGCATTCACCGCGCTCGTGCCATATCCACCACACTTCATTCAATAAAAGCACCCGCGGATGACCGTCCAGGCCAACTACACACTATAAAACGCCAGGAGTGATGAGAAAGAAATCCTTTCTTCCCCTTTGTACATATCGAACTTCTGGTCTCCTGCAGCTGCAGGAAGGCGGAATTGGAGCAAACACATCGGCCCTGAAAACTTTTACACTTGTTTTGTGCTTTACAAGCATTTACTCTGACGAGTAGTGAAACTAGTGGTTCAGTGTACAAGAACCTTCAATCAGTTCAAAAATCGCTTGCCATCGTCAAATGACTGATTCCTTTTGAGGCATTTTTGCCGTTAGAAGGGTTGGAATGTATGCCATAAATAACGTTAAATATACGGAAAAGAATGAGCTACATGATGCCCAGCTTGTGTACTCTGGCCACGAATGCTGTGCGCGAGCCTGTAAAATATTTATGGGGATATTTAGGAAACCTAAACCTCGACATAATATACGGAAGAAGTATTCAAAAAGTTCGGGTCTCGGTGCCAAGCAGGTGCCCGTAGGTATTCGCACAAGGCACACGCCTGCTTCGACTATAGCTGCAAGCTAAATACGACGGCGTTGAGTAGAAATTGCTTTGAACTCCAGTTCCAGCGAAGCTGCAGCATGGTGCCCACTGAAGGCGGCGGACATAGATGACTGCGCCTAGCCAGTGGAGGTCTTGCGTGACTGGTCCTGCAGTTTAGGAATATAATGTTACTTTTTTGTGTGTGCAGAAAATACTCAATATAACTGACTGCAGAACCCAGACGAAAACACTACAGGACTGTGTCAAAAATAGTTGTGTCGTAAACATCTAATGTTTTGTAGTTATACTTTCCAACATGTCTGTAGTTCTTTATGTCGTATTGTTGTGCAGGCTGTAGTTCTGTAGTACTTTTCTGTTATAAGCACAGAAACGTTTGACGTTACTACAGAAATTTGTTGCCACAGCATGTTCACTGTCAAAAGCCTCCCAGAAATTCTTTTGTGACAGCAGAAAATCTCTAATTTTTCTACGGGGAAGTATCAGACGTGCTACAAAATAAACGCGCGCACCAAAATATGGTCATAAAATTTACATCGATTGTCTTGCAACACCCAATAATGAATCAAAACTAGAAGATCAATAAAGAGCTAGCAACACAAAGCAGCACAGTAAACACTAGCAAACAAAATATTGCTGCAGCATTAACATAAAACAATGTTGACAAGCAATAGGAAGTTAGGAATATAAAAGGTGAAAAAATCATGTGTCGACAGGGCCAAGACGTGTAATTCGCGTAGATCAGATGATCTATGAAGCTCTCTGGGAAAAATATTAAATATATTCGAAGATGGCAAGAAGACTGGGGAGAGTACCTACTATCACAACTATCAACACATTTTTGCTCGTATCAACAAAGACAGACCTGGCACCACATGGCTTTAGGATTAGGCACATTGACGAAGCACGTGTGCCAATTCTGACTATCTCACAAGCCGGATACGGCGAAAGCCTAGACATTTGTCGACGCTAAATATTTTCGGTAAAACCTTTAATGAATTTGGAGTGCTGTAAAACACGCAGCATTCGCCATATTCAGTTTTAAAAATAATCGAACTAATTTGGGGTATCTCCTGTATTAATGTAATGCCTCAATTCCTGTCGAGCGGCCATGTGTAGCTTGCCAGTACCAACGGCAAGACCAAAAAAGACCATGTGTTATACATGCGCAACCCCTTTAGTGTCTTTTGCTCAGAGAGGAGCGTAAGAGCAATGAAGCTTTTAGCTAAAGAAATGCGCGGCAAATGTCTTACTCCACTCGGAGGCTTCCATCCCTCAGTGATGGTAGGAGACCTAGTGCTCGAAAAAATATTAGAACGTTGTCATCGGGAAGGAACCAAAATTTCCTCTTTGAGTGTTGAGGTATGTCAGGAATGAAGAAATTTAGAGTTCACTTGAAATGGGCATCATGCGTGATCTTACAAGTTTAAGCGGACTTCTCCAAGCTGACACTGATGCATACTTTCTCCTGTCGGCTATGCAAGGGGAAAAGGGAGTGTCCCTATTTAGTACAGGATTCTTCACGCATGGAGTGCTTCACTACACTTCTAACCAGGAGCCGGATCACCTGGCCATGGCAACTCTGGAGTAAGAAACAATCTACTCTGAGAGATGCTTCGCAGTAAAGGTTCTCGCTGCCTTTCTTCCTTGGCATTCCATGCTAAATCGCTACAAACACATGAAATTCTTACATGAAGTAGTATCGAATGCTCAGCATTACTGCGAATACTCATGGGCCTCGATAGGTACCGTCAAGATTATGGACGAATTTTAACGTACCCGGCAAATCTGGTCGTATCGTATGTTAGCCCACTGCCGTGCAACAAGCGTCAAAGCTTCAGAATACAGAGGGAAACAGAGAACAGCCACAGATCTGTTTTAATCCGTGTGCCCAGTTGTCATGAGCTATGTTCTAGTGTACGCTAATCAACTAAATTAAATTCACAAAGCTTTTTAGCTGGCTAACATTTTCACAAGGAGCACGACTAGGTCAGCGTGGCAACCTTCTTACGATTATTCTCTATCAGAATAGGGAAGCTGGCGGTAAGCGTAAAACTTTGCCGGCATCATAATCATAATACAAAATCATGTCTCTTTAGCGACTGGTCTTTATTCGAGCGTAGGCAAATAGGATGCGATAAGAACCGTTTTCCTGCCGACCTCTGCCACCTACCCAAACACCTCCTACTAAATTTGCCTTTGCATGCCGCACATTGCTGCGAAAATGCCGTAGCTAGTTCCAGCAATAGCATCGGTATCACATTGCAAGGACTATAGCTGCAGCATATCATCGTTAGGCAATCAGCGTTTTCTGTAGGGTGAGGCAGTGCCTAAATATACTCTGAGGTACAGCAGCGTTCCCCTGTTAGAAGGGGCTTGCGTACCAGCAGGCCAACAGCGATACCTCATCGTACCACTCAAGACAGAATGCCGCTGTGCATGAACACTGTTGAAAATGCAGCATTACCTGCACGATATTTTCAGCAGCAGCTGCGATATGGCTCTTTGTGATAGCCACCCTGGTAGCCGAGACACCAACAGCAGGAGTTGTAGCCACAGTGGCTGAAATTGCAGCCGCAGTGGTGGAGGCCCTGGCAACAGCCTCGCTTTCTTTCGCTGACCCCGTGTGAGGTGGACACGGGGAGACCCCCTGCGACTGCCTGTCGGCCGGTGCAGTCTTGGCCACGTCTGGCGAAAATGGCTCCGTGTGATGGGGCTTCGACCGGCGCTTCGTTGAAGCTGCAGAAGACTGGAGACGTTTTATTTGCAGGCCAAACACTGGTCATGTTGTTCAATAAACAGACATTCTGTACAATCGCATATTCTGCAGGATAATATGGGAATAGATTGTTTGGCATATCAGACAGAAACGGACCCAATCTGTTTTATATTGCAGTCTTAGTATCTCAGTTCCGAAGGCAAACCGTCACCGCAAGTTTTTACGGCGAATTCATTGCTGATACCATTCTCATCAATATGTTCAGAACAATGTCTTGAAAGTTTCTAAGCTTGCCTTAAAATTATTGTAACAAACACCCGGTTGGTTTTCAGCGGCGCTTAAATATGGGGGGACAGCACTGTACAAATCCTAAAATCATAATTGTGCTCTGCAATCGCATGCTCGACATTTCCCCAATATTATTATATTTCAGAAATACCTCGGAATTAAAATATGTCTAATTAATATTCTTGAATGCTTTGCTCTGTGTGTGGTAAATTGACATGTAGAAAACAAACATGTTACGACTCATGAAAAGAGCTGCTGTATAGGGTGCTCTCGCAGTGTTCGCCATCTAATAAATTCTGATTTCAGAAACCAGCCTATAGTTTCCGGCTTATGTGTTCACGCCAAGGTTACTTGAAGGCCTAATCTCTTTACTTGAGCTATACTACTTTTAAACCCCAGAATACGCAAGCGCGTGACTTTCCTCAAGCGAAACGCGTTTTCAATCATTCTGCATTATTGAAAGCTACTGTATGAACTGAAGCTATCTATACTACGCGAAGCCGACGTACATACTACTGGGGCATTGCAGCATAAGATGCTGCCGCCTAACGTTCTACTTCCAGCCTGCATGCACCAAATTCGCGAAGACAACAGAGCAGAAAAATTAGGCCTAATCTCAATAGCAAACCGATGACAGCAGCTGAATTTCAAGAGTATGGGGCAAATGTTTGTTTGTGTGTGTGTTAACGTTCCAAAGCGACTGAGGATAGCCAGACGCCTATATGTATGTATGTATGTATGTATGTATGTATGTATGTATGTATGTATGTATGTATGTATGTATGTATGTATGTATGTATGTATGTATGTATGTATGTATGTATGTATGTATGTATGTATGTATGTATGTATGTATGTATGTATGTATGTATGTATGTATGTATGTATGTATGTATGTATGTATGTATGTATGTATGTATGTATGTATGTATGTATGTATGTATGTATGTATGTATGTATGTATGTATGTATGTATGTATGTATGTATGTATGTATGTATGTATGTATGTATGTATGTATGTATGTATGTATGTATGTATGTATGTATGTATGTATGTATGTATGTATGTATGTATTATATCGCGGTATAGCTTTATGCCGTCGAGATGAGCGCAAAATGGTCAAGCAGTTGCACGGACGCCTCGGATTGGGTTTGGTTTATGGGTTTAACTTCCTAAAACGACTGTAGCTATGAGAGACGCCGTAGTGAAAGGCTCCGAAAATTTCGACTACCCGGGGTTCTTTCACGTACGCTTACATCACTCAGCAGACGGGTGCCTTGCTTTTCGCCTCTATCGAAAAGCGGCCGCCGCGGACCGGGACTTGATCCCGAATCATTGGTCACATGCAGAAATCGAGCACACAACCACAGCACCACCACGACAGGGCTCCTCCTTTCATTGGACAAGTATTCTCCATTTTTTCGTACAGAGGCTGAAGACGAAAGGGTTCTTATGGTACCGGCGAAAATGCTTTTGATAAACCTATATTTTATTCATCGCGCCCATGTCTTGCGACTTTGTCACTTTGTTTTCAAGGCAACAAGTGACGAGAACGGCAAGCAAAACTCGCATCATATGTGGAAGTACCCAGGTACTTTTATGTAATAGTTTTTCCAGATGCCTACTTGCAAGCTTTAGTGCTGTATTTGTGTTGAGCGCGGCGAGAGATTATAAGCTATTGTTTGTCCACCACTCGGCGATTTCCTATTGCAGTCAAAGACTTTGCAGCCACGAAATCATCCGGTAAACATTTTAAAACATTTTCTATGTATAAAGCTAGTCTGTCGAATCGTCTTCTGCACTACGTGTCCCTTAAACGTACCTGGCCGCATCTATAAATGCATTCAGTGAATAACGATTTGGCTCCATCTTACACGGCAGATAGACGTGAGGCATTACATGAAGATGCATTACATGGATAAGTGCTCTTTTTGTCACTCGCAAAGCATAAAATATCCATAGATATCATATAATAAAGTTGCGCACCGTTCTGCTGGTTTTGGGCGGCACAGCAAGTGATTATTACGGCGTGAATCAGCGATTAAATGGAGTTCCGGCATGACAAATGTTGTGTGACTAAATCCATAGAATGGCATGCGAGGGACAACAGGCCGAGCCTTGCTTTTGAAGTGTTTAAGCTTTAAGCGTCTATTTATTGTCCGGTGGGACACATGGCATTCACTTCCGTACTGACCTCCACCTCTTGAGCGGTTTGAACCTTAAGTACCCACAATTCCGTAAGAGCTCATCCAGCACTCTCCCCAAAGCCAGACGGGCAACATTTGCAAGTTACAGAGTAGACTGTCACTATAAACACGCAGTTTGTATGCATTCTTATACATCAGTACGAATGCCAACAAAGCCATTTCCCGCCTCAAAATCTGTAATTTCTTGTTGGTATCAATGGGGCGGGAGCTCTATTGTCACAGCCACAATCTATGTTTAGCAAAAAACTAATTGCACCAAATTTATTTCACACGTCATAAGTACCGGGTGGCTATTCAAATGAAATAAGTCAACAAAAAACTGGAAACAACAATGTCGCTAGTTACTCAAATGACATTAGTACACGTATGTACCGAACTAAATGAATTACGATGAAATGAAAATTGAATTTTTGCTCTGGAATCAAATCCCTGACATTGCAAGGCACATTCGCAAGCATGTTTCCTGGTCTTTCACATAATGATGGTAATTTTTAGAAGGGGAACAGCGTCCCTGTCTGGATGGGCGAGAGGAACCGCTGACGGACCCATTAGCCCTATTCTATGAACCCCTTATGGCGAAGAGTAGATATGTTCCCCATTTTTTAAGGTTAAAACTTTCTCGACTCATGCGTGGCGGGTACAGAAAATCCGACAATGAAGTGGCAACGGAAGTATATTGTGATTGCGTGGCAAAATTATCATGTACTTGTTTTTTGCAGCATTTAGGATGGTGTCATACCCCCACATCGATCAGTTTGTCATGTTGGAGGCCACACTGAGTGATATCCTTTCCATCGATCCTACTGTTTGTCAATAATTGTCGCTACAGGCGTCAAAAAAAAGGAGAGAAACTGCGTCTTTTACCCCAAAAAACCAGTCAAACTAAAAATTTACCCAAACATTACTTTCGAACGTCTTCGTTTGCTGAAGTGGAGCTGAACCCATAGCAATTTTTTTGGTGTTTATCGCTTGCAAAATGATTTGCCCTTTGTATTTAAATGAAGGTTGAATAAAATAATTGTCCCTCGCAAGGCAGTCGGAGTGAGCATCTTCATAGGATTATAGGGGCCACGAGGCTAGGTGCGTTGCTATGACGACTCTTTCCAGAGGGAAGGCTAACTACGTGGAGAGGCCTCCATCTCTGCGCTCTCGTGTTTTATTCACGTGCAGTTGTGCCCTCCTCAGAATTATTTCTTCCTATGTGGGTTATTATATTTTGTTTTGAAATTAAAGACTCCTCGTCCGCACTGTGTGCCTCTAACAATTTGTCACATTTCTTGATTTGCTTTGCACGTTCCTATACGGAGAGGGTAGCTGGCTTCTTTACCAGTAGTAGACTTCTCGCGGACGACGGCTGATGAGTGCCTGCTTTTTTTTCTTCCCGCATCCTTGTCCTTCAGCTTGGTCGAGCGCTTCGCTGAACACTTGGAATCTGGCAGGACTGCGGATACATTCTGCTGCTTGTGGACTAGAGCTTTCGCCTCCGGTGGCTGCTTCGACTTGTCCTCGGCTTCCAGGTTCCACTGCTCCGCCTGCGCGTACAAACCGTCAGCACCGAAAGGAAGTCAAACTAGTCATGAATCCGAGCGATTTTCATTGTTTGTCTTTCTAAAGTGGATATAAAAGCGATTCTAACCTCTACCGTGATTACTACTAGGCCAACTACGTACACTGCATGAATCAGACTCCTCAAGTTGGCGTCCATATGTCCTCGTCCTGTACCGGTGAAGGATGCGTTAAGTTTTTCACCGTATCTTAGCAAACTTCCTCATCTCATCCGCCCACATAATCTAGCTCCATGACTTTCTTTACTATGTTTGCCTTCACTTGTGTAAAGTCGCATAATGTGCGGTAGCTCACTCAAGAGCTGCAGAAGCATCCTCGTTTGTCTCGTAGGTCATTTTATTGTTCACCAGAAAACTTCAACCCTCTCTAGACATGATGCCTTTATGTTCCGGGTATAGGACTGAGATAGACCAATCGTTTTGCCGTTTCCCTAGCACCATGGCCGGAGGGAATGGGTGGGAAATGATAGCTGCTCGTTAAGGACGTTTTTCCCTGTTCGTAGAAGCAGCCAAATAGCATATGGGAGCCCACTTGTCTTGTATAAGATGCATGCGATGTTATTTTATCTGCCAATCAAATTCCCTCAAATTAGCGACAATTGGCTTAAGTAACCATTAGAGATTACAAGATGGGAATGCGTATTTATTTGGACTATTGACATAACCAAAACATGATTTGTCAATCTTTTCATCGACATGAGGCCTGAAGCTTGCTCATGAACGGATTGAACTAAGCTAATAGTTTTCAACTAAAGGCGCATACTCGCAACACAGCTCATAAACTTAATATGAAAATATCATGATCAGAAGACCGAAGTTGGATCGACCGGTGCCTGTGCGACCTCCTCGTGCGCTCTAGGCCAATATGAATGCAATTCTGCACCTTCCCCGCTGTGGTGGCTTAGTGGTTAGGGGACGTGACTGCAGGACCCAGGGACGAGGAATGAAATCCTTTATGTGGCGGCATCACCCCGCGCCAGTGTAGCCAGTCACAGCCGCAGCTGAGGCCAACGGATGCCTTGGCCAAGGACTGCCGACCATTTCTCTCTCACCAACTGTTCTCTAACCAACTGCTCTTTACCCCAAATAAAGTGTATCAGTCAGTCAAAATGATTTAGCCTATGTAAATGCGCCATGTACATAAGCAATCTGGGAGAGTGTGGAGGAGGCCCAGCTGCGTGAATCCACCAGGCGGCTTGACATAGTTTTTAATGTTTTCGCGTGTTTGTACGTAAGAAGGATAAAGTTCACCCTGATCATTTTGTGACGTCAGAGCTTTTGTCGTACAAGGGGACTTAAATAACCGTATTGATTGGTTAGGACGCCCGTGAGGGCAATGTTTGCTACACATGGACTAGCAGCACTTTATTATATCAGAAAAGCGCTTCCGCACCTACCTGACTGGTATCGGTGACCGTGCTTTTTTGCTTGAAGGTGCTGATGCTTTGCTCCTGAATGGAGGCAGGCCGCGATGGCTGCTCCTGTACCTGGCCAGTGCCCTGTAGCCGCGGCGAATCCAACGCTGGTGACGGGGCGGGAGTGGCCAGCTTGGGCGGCGTGACCTCGAAGCTCTTCAACTGGTCCATGCGGTACTTGCGCAGCAGCAGCCAGGCCAGAACTCCCAGCAGCATGGCGGCCATGAAGATCAGGATGAGCGCCACCAGATCTGCGTGCTGGTCTTGGTCTGCCATGGGCGGTGGCCAGGGTGCAGACCACGCACGACGACTCGCAGCTGCTGCTCGCCCGCATGGAATAATGTCGCCGTTGCTTCTTGGCGGTGATCGCTATCTCTTGCAGCTGGGAAGCCCTTCTATCTGGAGGAGAGCTCAGTGCAATGCGGCCGCACGAACAGGACAGCTTTCTTCTTCTGATTCTTGCTCCAAGCGAACGTGCCCTGCTCGAGGATTTGGCATTTCTCTTCCTTTTCACTTGCTGCTTTGCACGCTAGAGAAGCGTCGCACTGTTCCCTTCACAACCGCGTCTACACATGCTGCAAAGGTTGGCATGAGACCGACAAGACCTATTGGGGTCAGAGCAGCAAGCGTTTTAAATTTTTTCCGTAGCTTCCGATGGCACTTTAATGTGACTTTTTTGCAGAACGTTATCAGCACCGTTCTCCGCAATATCCGGCGTTGGCGTCACGAGCGAACAATATCGCCAGGGCTATGGTAGAGTAGCAGGGTCGGTAGCAGGGTTGGTATCAAACGTTGCCATGCACTGACAGGAAGCAGAGCTGTGTTACAGGATGGGCCCACAGGCCAGCGGTGAGCTGGAACACCCTCCAAACTCGGGTTTCGCCTTTGAAATAGGAGGGTGACGTTAGAATGCAGCCTATCAAAGCCCTTAAATATCTAGGTTGCAGCCTATCAGAGCCCTTAAATACCTAGGTCCTAGGCCGCGAAAGCATGTTCGTACAGTTTGATTAAAGCAGAGATTTACATGGATCTCTGGTAGCCTTCCGTATGGTATCTTTTAAGCATTGATTGTGAGGCAATGAAGTGCCAAATCGATGAGCCGAGTAACAAAGTAAACAGATACAGTTGCAGGTCAGAAAAGCGGTGCCAGCAAACGAGAATCATTAGAGCTGCGGCATCATATCCTTGAACACAAAACTTCAGCCCCCTCTCAGATTTGGCTTAAAGATATGTCATGTAGAAAAGTGACTTGGGTATAGGAACGAGCTATGAAGATGCAAACGTGGACGCCAAGCTGACGATTATGCTTCATTACGTGGAGTATAACGCAGTTATTCTTGTGACGTTTGTTGGCGGATTAAAGATCACTCCCCTATGCTCTTCGATGGAGCCATTGTATAGGGCGTTTTGTATTTTTTTAACTGTATTATTATCAGAAGCCTTATTTCGGAAATCCGCCGTTGGTCATAATATTTGCTATCAGCAGAATGCAAGGGACATTACCAGGCTGATAGAGAAAAGAAACGTTTCTGTGTAGGTTCACTACTTGTTGCTACTAGTACAGATATTCCGGAACACTATCAGCCACCAGCACGATGATTCGAAGGTATGCCTCGTTGTGTGATGACAAATGTGCAGTGGTCAGAAATCACAAGCATGAACGAATGTTAAAAATCTATGTTAAGACAGCTATTATTACCATGCAATGTGCCATCACATAATGCAATTAGGGGTCCCGGTAATCTTTTTTACCGTGTCGCACGTGAAGAGTACTTTCCCGTGGCCTACGGTATTTTTGATGTCATTGATGTTGGAGTAAAGAAAATAGGAACCATGGAAAATGAAAAGTGCTGTCACGACCACCACGTCACGGTTTCGCAGAGGCATTTGTGAACAACGGTTAAAGTTTTCGCCTTCAGTGGTTCCGGGCAACAGCAATTAAGGGACATATATAGCTGACTGAATATTCCGTCTGGAATGACAGTAGTCCTTCAATGTTAGTTCCTGCGAGACCATATGCTTGATGGGGGCATACAAATGTGACTACTGTGAGTGCACCGACTTCAAAAGGGGGAGCTTGTTTAAACATTTCTCGTTGTTCTGCTTCGCGCGTTCGTGGTACGACAGTTTTCGAAAAGTGACGAGAGATTAATCAATTCATGTTTGTAATTATTACGTTGCTGTTCAGTCGCTGTAATTACCTATTGTAATCGCACCTATTTTGAATGAAGTGATTGTAACGTGTTGTGTATTCTCTTTAACATGTAACAAAATGTCCAGAGCCCATCAACTAGTAAACAAAAAAGGAGCGATAAAGCCATCACGATGACACGTGACAATAAGCCCTACTGCTACCACTGCTACAGCGAATGAGAAAAGAGGAAATAGTGGTGCTGTACTGACATCAGGACCTGGTAGTCCCAGCCGAAGGAGGCTTCAAAACATGTGATGCCACATTCGTAACTAAACCGGGCTCTTGGCCATACTCAAATAAGAAGGATGCAAAACACAGATATAAATTTTCAAAGTTTTAATCTATTTATTAGAATGCCTCCAGTACTTGAAGGCATTGCAGAGGAGAGAGGGACGACATACAATGAATAACTACAGATCAGGATATAAACAAGGTATAGTCTGGTTTAATGCGGCAAATAAAGAAATATGAGACAAAGGCATGCATTAACAATAACCCCTGTGAAGGCGCGAAATATCTGTTTTAAATATTCTTTCTTTCCGAGGACAATTACGGAATGGAATAAAGTTAATAACGAGACTGTAACTCAGAGTTCTTTAATAATTATTGAAAAGTGCCTGCACATTTTATGAATTTGAGTGCGTTTATATGCTTGTATTTCTTTTTGATTTTCCCACCCTACTATGATCTGTACCAGATCGCAGTATCTATAAATAAATAAATAATAAAAAAATAAATGTAGCGAAATCATATTTAGCGCGGGAAATATTGACAGTAATAACAACTACAATGATCACTGAGCAAACATTTGTAAGTGGGCCAAAATAACGTTTAAAGAAACAATGTCAGTAATGTGGCTACGTGACTGGGAAGCTGGTTCTAATTCACACAAGTCTTTGGGAAAAAGAAATAACAACAACATACAGAATGGAATAAAGCAACACCTAATTTGTGGAGGTGATTGATGCGGCCTGAAGCACATGCAGGGGTTTCTAGCAGCCGGCTGATAAGGAGTGAATTGTTACGGTAGATCTAATGAAATACCAGTCAGCGAGAAATGTTTGTGCCGCCTGAAAGCAGTTGTCCTTATGATTGGTTTTCATAGCGGTAGACTGGAGTTGCGGTTCTAAGATTTTGAAATATAGAAACGTAACGCTCCGTTCTTTTTTTTTTTTTCAGATTTAAATTCATGTACTGGCGATTCAAGTTAAGGGTTCCAGACCGACGCCCTACATTTTAGTGTATATCGAACAAATGTTTTATATACAAGCAGCTTTGCCAAACTGAAATAATTTATTTTTAATCTTTGTTCACAATACATCAAAGGGCCCTCGTGTATGGATACCACAGAATTAGGGTGGATGGAGCGGGGGCACATGAGCACATGTATAAAAAAGCAACACCAACTCTTGAGAGAGAAGGAACTCAAAGTTTCGGAAGACGCTTCATATCCGGAACAGTAAAATGTACAGGGCGCAACATAACCGGCATTGAATCTTCTTGTTCGCAGAGTTTTGTTGCTAAAGATTTCAAAAATATTTCAAGTTGATTCAGTAGCAAAGTTTAATAGCAGGTTACTCTAGTCTCTTATTGTACGCAAAAAGAACGAAGTTGAGCAGGTACATAAGCAGCACGTACGTCATACCTTTTTTTTTTTCTCGTTATTGGGGTGGGACGAGTACAGGGAACGCCAAAACGAAGTAACCATACTTGATGGAATGATACCCCTGAAAATAACGCTAGGGGCCGCAAAGTGGCTCTTCAGGTCGCAAAGTGGCTCTTTAGGCCGATCAGGCAAAAGTCGAGGAATGGTATAGAAATTGGTTAATGACCCTAAATGTTAACAAAACGACCCTAATTACCTTCCACAGACGCCAACATTATTCTTCGTACAACTACTTACTAAACGGAACTATTATCTCCTCGGTATCTTTTTTGAATTATTTAGGTGTCACAATTTCCATTGATCTTACATGGCATTCTCACTTTTCATCCGTTACTAACGATGCTAACCGCACACTTGGCTTTCTTCGGCGTAACCTAGCTCAGGCACCTTCTTCTGTTAAACATCCAGCTTACGTAACTTTTGTAAGGCCCAAATTGGAGTGCGCATGCGCATTGTGGGACCCGCACCTTCAAACCCTGATGTTTACCATTGAATTAACACAAAACCATACAGGTAGATTTATGTTATCTGACTATTCTCGCAATACTAGCGCCACTAATATGAGAACTAATGCAGGTCTCCCAAGCTTACAAGCACGCCATAAAATATGTAGACTCTGTTTATTTCATAAATTTTATCATGCCTTATCATCTAGCACAGCAGTCATCATGCCGATTCATCGAACATCCAGTCGCATCAGCCACACCTTGGCCGTTTATCCGCCACATGCCAGAACGTCACGCACCTCAACTCATTTTTTTGTAAGAACAGCTATCGACTGGAAAGATCTTCCTGCTGACATCGTCGTTCGCTCTATTACCCAAGCCAATTCAGAACCGCCATTGATAAATGTTTTTGCTAATCGCGAAAATACTGTCAAGCCTACCCCTCATGTAAACCCCCGCACTCCTAGGGTGTTTGAGGTGTTGGAAATAAATAACTAAATAAATATGACAGTGGTTCCAACTCAGCAGGTTATTTTGTGATGCTGATGAAGCGTGAATAACCAAAAAAAAAAGATTTTCCAGGGGTTCTATATCGTTTATGAGGCATCCTTGTTCAGAGTGCAACACGGTGGAAGCTTATTCAAGTTAGAGGTTGATCAGTGCAACAACAATTGAACATGAGAGCATATAAATGTCCTGTTGCACAGAAAGTCTGGCAACGCCGTTGTGAGCGAAAAACCACGGGCACTGCGTTGCCAGGTGGCAGCTGACATGGTCCGAAGCTGGTTCTTGGATGGTTTCTGCCGCTCAGCGAGAGCATATGATATCAGAAAGTAGAGAGGAGCTGCAAACTCGAGTTGCACATTTGTGGTAGGAAGGAGGAAAAATAGAGGTAACTGCAGAAACCCCTTTGGAAGAATCCGAGAGCATCCGCGCTGCCGCGGCCTCTTTGTAATCTTTACTTTCTACTTTTACTGTATTTTCGTTTTATATTATTTTTCCTTTTATTTCAACTCTTTAGATGCAATAACTTCTATTTTATTTTGTTATTTATTGTTTCTTTTCTACTTTTTGTTTTATTGTCTTCCTTTACCATTACCATTATTCATCATAATTTATTATTAGTTTATTATTACCTACAATTATCACTAATTATTTAATATTTTTACATAGCCCACTGCATAAAGAAAGTAACAAAATTCCCATAAAGAAAGGTGTTAGGCAAGGACACACAATCTCCCCAGTACTATTCACAGCTTGTTTAGAGGAAGTATTCAGAGACTTGGAATGGCAGCAGTTAGGGATAAGGGTAGATGGAGAATACCTCAGTAATCTGCGATTTGCTGATGACATTGCCTTGCTAAGCAACTCGGGGGATGAACTGCAAATAGTGATTGATGACCTAGACAGAAAAAGTAGAAAGGTAGGCTTGAAAATCAATATGCAGAAGACTAAGGTAATGTTCAACAGCCTCGGGAAGGAACAGTAGTTTACATGAGGTAGCGAAATACTGGAAGTAGTAGGCGAATACGCCTACTTAGGACAGGTAGTAACCGCACATCCGGACCATGAAAAGGAAGTAACAAGAAGAATAAGATTGGGATGGAGCGCATTTGGCAAGCACTCGCAGATTATGACTAGCAGCTTACCGGTATCGCTCAAGAGGAAAGTATACAACAGTTGCATCTTGCCTGTACTCACCTATGGGGCTGAAACGTGGAGGCTAACCAAGAGAGTTCTACTTAAGTTGAGGACAACCCAGAGGGCTATGGAACGAAAAATGGTAGGGGTAACATTAAGAGATAGAAAGCGTGCAGAGTTGGTCAGAGAAATAACTGAAGTTACCGACATTCTAGTGGAAATTAAGAAGAAATGGACATGGGCGGGACATGTAGTGCGAAGAGAGGATGACCGATGGTCGCTGAGGGTAACAAACTTGATTCCAAGGGAAGGAAAGCGTAGCAGGGGGCGGCAGAAAGTTAGGTGGGCGGATGAGATTGAGAAGTTCGCAGGGGTCAAGTGGATGCAGCTAGCACAGAACCGGGTTAAGTGGAGAATTATGGGAGAGGCCTTCGCCCTGCTGTAGGTATAATCAGGCTGATGATGATGATGATGATGATGATGATGATGATGATGATGATGATGATGATGATGATGATGACATAGCCCACTGACGTTTCTATAAGAAACGAAAGGAACAGTACCCGTCACACTTGTCTTGTCAGATGGAAGGGAGCATGCACCAGGTGCAGCCCTCCTGTGAGGGTATAGACCTCTACCAGCGACCACCATCATACTACGGCAACCCCAAGCAAGTCCTCCCGCACCACAGGGGTCAGGGGGTGGGTTATTTTGGTGAGCGGGCTTTTCCCAGCTAAGGGGCTTATACAATCCGGCTCATCCCCGTCGTGGCAGGCTCGAATTGCCAATGCATCACGTCTGTGCCAACCCGGCGGCTCGAAGCCTGACGCGAGCAAATCTTCTATATTACTTCGATGTTTACATTTTCTTCTTTGAAAATTGTCAGGGGGTGTCCCTATTCTCTGTCGACATTGCCTTGCCGAGGTGGCGTCCTTAACATTCAAGATGGAACCAGAGCTCTTTCCTAATTTTATTCTTCACCCCGAGGAGAGTGTTTTCGCTCTGTAGACTGCTAGGCATCTCGCGACCCAGATTTGCGATTTGATCATTTATTTCAACGAGAGTGAGGACTAACTGCTTTCGTGCTTCGCTGGGTTGAGATACCGTACGGTGGGGTATGTATTCCTGGTAACAATAATTGTCCTACAACGGCGCATCTATACTGCATGCAATTAGCACAGGTACCTTCTCAGCTGAATGCACATTTCGCAGTCAAAAAGCAGACATTTACCATATTGTATGGGCTTGCCAAGAAAAGCGTCATGCATCATAAACAAAACCCAACGTGGGCGGATTAGGAGCTGCCCTGTCCATCTCCGACATTGCCGCACAAAAGACTTTGCTTGAGGGAGATCAGGCAGTGGCTTCAGCCAACGGAGTCCAGGAATGAGGACCCGACCAACCCCTCCTTAACCCATAACCCATTTTCCCAAATATACTGCTACACTGCAACACTCACAGCTTCCGCTTAACAATAGATTCAAGCCATGCTTAAAATCCAACTTTTACGTCCATGGTCTGGCCTCACCATAATATCCGATTAAGGATTTCTTAAAATCAATATCTGGTGCTATTGCATGATGAATCAGGCACTATGATCCTAGGTTGCTGAGGCACGTTCATACGGATTGGTAAAACAAGGCTTTATTATTGGGCGATATCCTACGCTATCACAGCATACCCTAATGGTGGACCTTCCTTAAGTGTTTCCCGTAATTTTTTCAACTGTTGGCATGCGCGTTTCAAGTTATGCCTAATGGTAGAGTAGAAATTTCGGCGCACATACCCCGACATGAGGTTAGCATTGTCGGCAATCCTTTCAACATGTAGCTTCCAAGAGACGTTTGAAGCAATATTCGCACCGCGGTATTAGCATGAATGCGCAGTTCTTCGTCCGTAAGAAATTGTAAGGGCCCTAAATTTAGTATCTGAAACATGCATATGTTTCGATTGTTCAATATGAAGTTAAATATTTGAGAGTTTACACCAAATCCAAAAATTGTTATCAGGTCGCAGAACGAAATTCTGTTATTTTAACATCTCCAAAAATATATAGACTTAACCGGCAGTAATTCAAAGCCGATTTTACCTCTGGCTCGAAGTAATCGCATTTCAACAACTCACGAATTATTTCATTACAAACGGATGTAGATGCCTATTAGTTATAGGAATAGTTGTTGTAGAAATAGTACTAGTTGGTGAAAACTACAGCACTTCTGCACTAATACTGGCTGCATGATTAGTCAAGCTCCTCTACATTCGATATATGGGAGACGAATTTTCTTCCTCTGCCTTCAATAAAATAGCGATATCAGGCATGCTTTACACATAATAGAAAGCCTTCTAAAGGACCTGTCCTGCATCACAAAGGATAAAACGTTGTCATGGGCTCAGCATCTATAATGCAGTCAAACTCTGTCACAGCAAAAGCCGCTTAAATGAAATATTTCCAGTTCCCAGTTCCCTAACATTAAATATTATCCAACAAATATCTCCGATCAGTGATCGATATTTGGGGCGTGCTTTCGTTTCATCGAATTTTTACTAATTGAACGCGAACTTTACAAAGCATTTTACAGTAAATTAGCATTGTGCTACCCATCCGTGCACTTCCTTAGGTCCACGCAGCCGTGTTCTCCTAAGCATTTTATCTAAAATAGATATGTCCTCCTATGGCCCACCCATTCAAACACACGCACGCCACCATACACAGATGATGATGGTGATGGGGATATTGACAGCTCCTCTTTAACGCGAAGACCTCGACGTCAACTGCACGGTAAAACAAACAAAAAAAAAAACTAAATCTTGTCCTGAAAGATTCAAACATTCAAACATGATTAGTGGCGATGGCAATTAGGCTGGCTGCATTGTGACGGGCTACAGGTGTAATCTGCTGTTCTCTTCCCAGCCAGGGCCACGATCAATCTGTATTCTGTGACAACATCACCTGCAATAAGTTCCATGAACAAGTATGACTTGATCCGCTGTGTCATTGGTGCCCACGGTGAATTGCTGAGTGCGAAAATCGCACCAAAGCACTCGTGTTAAACTAAAACAAGCATAAGGAGCTGAGCAATGTCTGTGTAAACAAATGGCGTGGCGCCGATTTCCAGCTGCACGAAACTTCGCTTCAACAAAATATTCAGCGTTTTTCGTCAATTTTGTTTTAGGGCCATTCAATGTCAAACTCCTCCCAGTTGATGCTCGACCCCCTTCGATCTTTTGCGTAAAGTGTATAGCTCTGTATAGAACAGTTAAAAGTAATTACTCTTGATGACTTCATAAAAATATTTCCTTCAAAAGTGTCAGTCTTTCAAATTTTTCAGAAGCGTGAGAAAGTTGGTCTAAAAAAAGTTTACAAAACACCAAATATTTCCCTTACATTTGAAAATTTTCGCACAAACGTTTAGAGAAAGTAAGACAATAACAAAATTTGAGACATTATGAATATGCAATGAGGTTTTAATGGCACAGAAAAAAATTATGGCATAAAGGTTTGGTCTTGTATTTTATTATTTTTGACCCAAAACACCTTTCTTATTATATTTTCAACTCTTTCAGAATATCAACCAGCAACATCACTAGTTGTACCGCTTCGCAGTCTATCGGCGGCACGATAGGCCTGATCTTCATGGAGTCCTAACGTGAAGTCCTAAACGCTTCTTGATGCATGCAACCAAGAAAGAAACAATTGCTAGCCACTGAATTAAGGGTCAATCAAGCGTCACTTTGTATGTTACATCAAAATCGTATTCTGTACTGTGTTTTGCTTATAAGGCCGCCCCTGTGTGTGTGCTCGCGTAGCAATGTCTGAGAATGTCGTCTGAAGTGTATTCCTGTATATCATGTAATTTCCGCCCGACATGTTGTGCAGTTCACTCGTCGTTCGGGTGGTTTGTGCATAAACGCTTGACGCAGAAATTACGAAGGCAGTTCTTGCTAGTCTGGCCTCTGGGGGGCAGATGCTGGATGCTCCGAAGTTGCGCTTTGAGCTGCAGGCGATGTCATGATTGGGGTGAAGATCCCTGGAAACGGTTTGAGATACGGTTGGAGGGGTTCCAGTTCCTTGTCACCCCTTGGTGTTCTTCGTGGAGATGGTAGCCCGCCACACCTGCGGCGCCGCCAAGCATGGTGAAATATGTATAGCGAGTGAGTGCGCGATCAGACGAGCTAAATATACCTTCAGTAGATACGAGAAGAAATCCAAGCAAAGGAATAAAACTATTATATGTGTCTGCGTATAACACATTTAGTTATTAACAATTTATCAATGTGACTGAAAAGGAAATTGTATAACAGCCACCTTTTACCAGCGCCCATCTTTGAGGCACTAACTGGGGCGATCCAAAAGCCTTGAAATTAATCACGAATAATACTGCCAGTTACGCAAATGAAAATGGTAGGGATAATGTTAGGATAGAGACCACAGAGTGGACAAGGAACAAACTAGAGCTATTTCGCTCCTCCTGAATTCTAGAAGGAATTGCCGCGGTCATGGTATGCAATGCGGAGAAGTGGTCACCGGCGGTCTTTAAAGGTAGCGGAGAGAAGTCTAAGAGAATAGACAGCTTTAGCATACCGCGTATATGTTACCGTTTGCGTTAGATGAGTACGCATAACTATTCCACCGGCAGTGCGCTCACTCTGATTGGTCCCGATGAGGCAGGCATGCGCTTAGCTAACGGGCTCCTAGCTCTATCGGCATCAATCAGAGTAGTTGCACTGCTGATGCTAGGCTGCTGGTAGCCCGCTAACGGAAACGGTGACACAGTACACGGTATGCTAAAGACGCCTAATATCAGTCATCCAGCGAGTCGCAGGCAGCCTGGTGGAATGGTGAGATTAGGAAGTATGTGGTAATATGACAGGAGAAGCTAGCGCAGGATATTGTTAATCGCAGGTTAAAGCGACATCGAATACGATGTCATGCATATCTTATTCTTAGAAGAAATGGATTTTACGGTACACCCCAGCTTACTTCGCGTAAATTTTATTTCTTTTAATTAGTTTTTAAACGCCTGTAGGCAAAATAAAAGGAGGGAGGAGGGTAAATGTATAGGTGGGTGGTAGTGCCTGACTGCAAAGAAAATAAACTGGATACAAAACGAGCATAGCAATGTGCACCTCAGAAAGAAATCGTAAGAACAATGCAAAAGAGGGCAAAAATGGGCACAGTTTGCCTTTCATCATCGCAATATGTGTTCAACATGTCTGATGTGTCTTAGAATATTTGGTTACGAAAGTTACTGCTTATATAAAAAGTGACTAGCCAGTTTTTCACGGAATAGATGGGGGTTGGGTCACGTCATTATGGTATCAGGAAGGCAGTTCTAAGTAAACATAAATGAACTTCGTATGGTCTTTCAGTAAATGGTGTTTTGGTGACCGATAATAGAAAGATGAAGTCATATGCACAAAATTAAGCGCCTTGTTGCGAGTGTTTGAGGGCCAAGGGAGCGTTTTAGTAAAGTGGAGCTGATATTCCTTGAGTATTACTACGTGATGAAATGGGTTGCATGGTGTTGGATGACTTCAAGGTCTGAGGGTAGTTATACTTGAGAACCATGTCAGACTGATTAAGTGTATTCTAATCACGGACGTACAAATATTTTATATGCTGACTGTTGTCTTCCGATGATGCAGATTTATTATTGCTGCGGAGAAATCAATGCCATCGCGATGCGGTAGCAGGTAGTGTAAATGTGTGTTACCCATGATAAAGATGACGTAGTGCGCACTTCTAGATATTTATAGAATGACGTTTTATTGAGGGTGCCTGATTTGATATTCCAAGCTTTGTCTATTACGGTACATGTACAGGCGAATGATAGGAACTGGCACCTGATTTAGAACATGAGTGAACAGTTTTGAAAATTTGACTTCGCCAGCCTCCCGATAACATTGAATCTGGTGGTGTCAATACCGAAAAGAATTCGATGATCACCGCTTGCGACTGAATGAAGGAGCGGTCTAAGCTAACTGATCCGAACTAAAAGAAAAGTTCATGACGACATCAATCTTTGGTTGCGAGAAAAGACGCTTAATGATGATACCTGCATTTCATTTTATCCTTCCATGTTATCGGAAGTGTTTAGTGAAAGTAGCCTTTTCCGTCATTATAGCATGATATGTCGATGTGGACCAAATAAATATTGTCGATAGTGTGCCTTTACTTTAGTGACGTACACCTTTTGCGTGCCGTGAAAAAATAAAACAAACTAATGATGATGTGATGCTTGAGCCTTCCTGTACATCCTAAGGGTTTGTGATTTTTGTATACCTTACTTGTGTGGGTACTGTCTATCAGTTCTGAACCGACAAAAGAACAGGCCGGCGGAGGAATTTTTTTCAGTCAGCTTCGGAGCAAAAAAGCATCAATGATAGTTTTACCGGATGAGTTGCCGGCTCTACTCACACGACAGGCGACCCAATGAGATATATCTTCTCGGCCGCGCACGTACTACCTCCATCGTCGGCAGACGGGACGCCCAAAACGTGACCAACCGACGTCTCGGCAGTGGTTTCAAAGGCCTGGGCTGCTTGGTTTACGACTGTTGCATCCTTGACCGCATCTTGTTCAACCTGCACGGAATTGAGAGCAGGATGTACAGCTGCCTAAAAATGGGACTAGCGCTTGTGATAGCTATTTCTCTGGGCATATCGCCAACCGCCACAGGCGCCTTTGTAACGCGCCGCCAACCACCGTGATGGCTCGGTCGCTAAGATGCTCGGCTACTGAAGCAGAGTGCCTGGGTTCGAGCACGACCGCAGCGGCGGCATTTCAATGCAAGCCAATCCCAAAGGCATCCGTGCGTTTTGTGAACTCAGTGCACGTTAACGATCCGCAAGGGTTTTGGAATTATTCTGGAACCCTCAACTATTCTCTTAAAGCGATATTCAGGAGTCGATTGATACATGTGACACATATAGCACCTTCCCTTTCCTGTAAACCAATTTACATATTTTATTATCTCGTCGTGTAATAATATATGAAAGCCAGACTTCAATAGCGGCGCATAATAGTCGTCTTCATGCCATTTATGTAGCTTTCAATTACCTATTCTCTATTCCCAATGAGAATGATCGCCGTAGTCGCAGGCTGCCAAGAGCAAAAACATATTTCTGCTATGATGGTCACTTGATCACACCACCTATTAAAATTCACGCTGAAAACAATCCAAACATTTTATAAGGATAAAGTCTACGTACTTCGCGCATTCATCAGCGGCAAAAGTCCTGTTACTTTGCACATACGAGTCCTTCGAGCGCAAAAACACAACAAATAAGGTAGACGACCACAAATCACAAGCGCTCTTGGTGATCGTCGTCGTCTTGTTTGTTTATTGTCTGCCTCCTGCGGTAGTTAGCAATTACGTGACATATATCCACTCCTATCCTTTGCAAAAAAAAAAACAAAAAAAAATAACGAAGTAGTTTGCATTTATATAAAAGCTTACAAGATGACGGCCCAAAAGTTGCCCCCCAGTTGGTTCCTCTGGCAGCCCCCCTTCAATTAGGCGCCACCACAATTTCTGCTTTGACATAAAACGCACAACACGAGCATCTAGCAGCTATCGGCTTAAAATGCTGTCATAAACAAACCATTGGAGCTTGGCTGATGACGTCAGAGCTGACTGTTGGGCCTGGGGCGCTAGCAGCATCAGTAGTGCTGCGTTCTGCAGACTTCTCTGCCGCCGGCCGCGCTGCATTGGGAACGCGAGAGGATGACATCTCTGAATGTTCATCGCCAGTTTTGGACTTAACCGCTTCAACCGACGCAGCCTCGTTGCGGCAGCTCTTTAACTTGGGTTTAACTGCAACAGAGGGACAAAAAACTAAATTTTATTTATGGACCTACGGACGTTGGTGGACTGACACCTATTTCAAACGACGTCATAAATTATGCATATAATTTCACATCCTATAACTCTTACATCTCAGAGGTTTCTCACAAAACTTTGCGGCATATTCGCCAAACTCGATCTGAGAAGACACTGGTAGACCTATTGGGATGTGTTGTCATAGTGAATGGACACGGTACACTTGCCGGCGATGCCGGGAAGCGATTGTCTTCCAAGAGTGCAGCATCATTAGTTTTTAAGGCGAAAGCCTTTCGTCAGCAAAAGATCACGCTTTACGGCGCTCTGATTGGCTGAGGCGGAGATGACGTCATAGAGGTCCCGACCAATCACAGGTCACTATTGTTTAGCAGGCGCTGCCAACTCGGGCCTCTTCTTTCACATGGGAGGATGATATCAGAATCAGCCAGCCAAGACCCTTGCATTCATGTTATCTCTAGGCCACACAGACATGCTCATACGGCTTGGTTAAAGAGGGTTTTATATGTTGGCTGGTAGCTTACGCTATCGCGTCATACCGATTCAGGCGTCCGTGTGACGCCTTTCATTTAGCGCTTCATCGAACGCCGCGCCACACAGCCTATAGAAGCAGATACAGTAAACCAAAGCATCAGCGAAATTTCAAACAAAGGCTTTCGCCTTATCGCACTTTAGTGGTCCAAAGTGCCACAAAAATTTTTGTTTCAGTTTATTTACGGTTTTAGGCGTCGATGTTGATTAGGATATAACAGAATGGCAAAGCGGGCGAGTTGCTGATACATGGTGTAAAAATAAAACAGCGCAAAACACACAGACGAAAGAATAGAAACAGACACCACAAGCGCTGACTCTCAACTGATTTTTAATCATCGGAAACACTATATATAGGGGAACACAACAAATACAAAGAAGAGCACGTGTGGCTACATGTTGTCAAGATACGCCACTTCACTATCGCGCAGTAATAGCGAAGGTTTGCTGACGCACAACCTGGTTCTTTTCCTCATCTCAAAGGCTTCAACGATTTCACTTGTCAGCTGCACCGGGTGTTTGCACAAAATGTCGCTATAATGGAATAAAGGTGAACATGGAATATGTTCCTTGTTGCCAGGGGGTGGTCTATAAAATTTCATTTGCCTGTGGTCAAGTGTATGTTGGCCAAACGGGACGATGCATTAACACACGTCTTTGTGAACATAACCGCTCCCTGGTATCTGCCCGTTCCTCGTACTTAACAGACCATTGCCATGAATGCCAATCATGTTCACCTTTATTCCATTATGGCGACATTTTGTGCAAACGCCCGGTGCAGCTGACACGTGAAATAGTTGAAGCCTTTGAGATGAGGAAAAGAACCAGGTTGTGCGTCAGCAAACCTTCGCTGTTACTGCGCGATAGTAAAGTGGCGTATCTTGACAACACGTAGCCACACGTGCTCTTCTTTGTATTTGTTGTGTTCTCCTATATATAGTGTTTCCGATGATTAAAAATCAGTTGAGAGTCAGCGCTTGTGGTGTCTGTTTCTATTCTTTCATCTGTGTGTTTTGCGCTGTTTTATTTTTAAACCATTGATTAGGATAGTCTTTCTCGTGGTTCTCTAATGCAATAAGCATCAGTCTGGCAGTAAACAAAGATGAAAAAGTGGCTAAGATTTCCAGTCATTCAGCTTGTGCACGGCCTGTTTCAAAACATTTGGAGCACTGGCATGTTAAATGAGCTGTTTTTCGTGGCCCAGCAACAAACGCAATAAACTGCATATTTTGCCGAAAGCAGTACGCACTCATTCTGCATAGTTCATGGTGGTTAGGTCTCAGAGAAAAATTGAGAACCCTATTCCCGCTAACCAATTCTCATTCCCCGCGCTTCTAAAACAAATCACGGAACATTTTGGAGTAGCAGACCGACCGCTCATTTTCGTCCATTCATTGATACAGGCTTCGCAAACACTTGGCAGCTGGAGAAAAATTCTTCCTTGTGCGAAGTTCAAACGAGGCTCCGCTGCCAGTCAAAGGTATTCAATTCTACAATAAGGCAGTCTAACAAATAATGGAGCGAGGTAGCATTTACGAGCAGCTAGAAGCGTGAATCGACTCTTTCTGGAGGAGTCCTCCAAGATGCGGCGTACGTGGAACAATGTCGTAACTGATGCTTTTTAGTATCGATCTTCTATAAATAAAAGCAAAAAAAAAAAAGACATATTTCATTCAGACACTAGCTTTCTCAAAACGCAACACATTCGCTGCTAGTAACCTGCGCTTGTCAAGTAGCCTTCCCTGGATTGTTATCACCATAGCTAACAACAGCGGGGTTTCTTACATGACTGGTCATATGCAGCTTTACTTGCTTCAAATTATAAACCACAAGAAATAAATTCATAGCATATGGAAATACAGATCTAGAGTTTGCTATCAGCAATAGACGTAAGCTAATTACCGTGTCCAGATATTGGGCAGGTATATCTTTCTTTTCTACTAATGTATTGGAGTACCTGGGCTCGAGCCCGACAGCCGGTGTCTGCGTTTTGATGTAGGTGAAACGGAAGAGAGGTGCGCGTACTCTGCGATATCTGTGCATGTTAAAGATTCCCAGGTGGTAGTAATTACTCCGCAGCCCTATGGCAACTCTTTTGTCTTTCATTCCCCCCTTCCACCTTTCCTTTACATCATGGTTCAGGTGCCCACAGAAGAATGTAACAGACGTTGCGCCTTTCCTTTCCTGTCAAGTAATTTATTATTATCGAGCTCGTTGTTTTGCTGTTCTGCGCCCATTTATGTCCTCTTTATTCCTTCCTCCTTTTCTTGCTATGCAGTTTTATTGATCCTCCTACTCACAGCACACATTTTAATAAAACAGTTTTAAGGGTCCAGTTCAGAGAAAAACATGGTATATATGTAAGCGCTGTGTTGCCAAACTGCAGATTGTACCAGGGTTCGTGGCGTCACTCGTGGAAAGTTGGTACTTAAACGTGAACAAAGAACTACGTAAATCGATATTCTAGTTGATAGTGTGACCAAACCTGATTAGAACGTGCGAATTAAACGATTTTGGCTGAAAACAAATTCGGGATGAGGTGAGAAGGGAATCGAACCAGGATGCCTTCAATCCCAGGTTAAACGTACTCCTGTAGATCATGCAGCGGCTTTACGTTTATACGGTAAATAATTGAGACGTCTTGTATCTATGGCGAGCGACCTTTTACTTCATGCGGTGGCCTAGGAATGTACGCTAATGAACATGGGTAAAATCAGAGAGGAACTAATTAAAAGAGAAACGATTAGACGGGGAGCAGAGTGCATGTCGGCAAGGCTTCATTGCACTACGCGTACAGAGATTCGGATGGAAAGCTACTAATGGGAGCAAATACCGCTGTCGTCTGATGGCTCCGAGCTGAAGTACGTTCACTTTTTTATGTCCTCGAAGCATGGTTCAATAGTGATTGCAATATTTAGATCATATAATCAACTATAGACATCCCAGCACATGCCTTTATGCGCTTTGTGCTAACATGGAGTCTATAAGCAAAACTATCACTCGCGTCTAGCTAAGCATATTTGTTATTAGGCGGCAGACCTAATCTCCAGTAACGTAGGCACCACCAAACATCAGAACTGTGGATTAATCAGAGTGTCCAGTATTCTAGATTCTGGTCCCGAACGAGCTTCGTGAACGCCACAAAGAACTCGCTGGCCAAGGCACGCACCCACCTGTGCTAGACCTTTCGCTAGATGTGGAAGAGCTCTTGGAGTCTTTCCGTTGCGACACCTTAGAGGAATGCTTATGTTTTTTCTTCCGTCCGGCTGCTAGCGTCGTCTTGCCACCTGCTGATGAGTTGGTCTCATTATGAGCCGATGACGATGCCTTGTCATCGGCCGGCGGGTTCAACCCGCTTCCACATGGTGGCTTCGACCCGTTGTCAGCCGATGGCTTTGCCATAGACTCATTTGATGGTTTCGCCTTAGCGGCTTTGGATCCCGAGGTCGAATTCCCGTGAGACTGCATGCCTGCCTCTGTTTCCTCTGGTCCGATCACCTTCATTACTTCCTGAGAAATAATCAGAGTCGATACACACAAGCAAACTTATTCAACACTTAGAAGCTCTAGATACGTTACCAATATAAGATATAATTCTTATCAAAGCGACGGTTGGTCAAATCTGGTGGTTACAGAAAACGATGTAGGAAGCTAGGAAAAATAAAATGCGTTGTAGCTCAGTTTCTGCCACTCTCCACCGATGAAATGTCGCTGATATGTCACAAAATAATGCACACAAGTGCATACAAAACGATTAATTCAATGAAAAGTCGTAAATTAAATTAGAACTAAACACTGGAGCTGTTTTACCCGCGGCTGCACACAAAGACCGACTAATTGCTCTGGCTTGGCTAGATGCAGATTAGTGGGGTTAAACTATTAATTCACACTATTACTGTTCATCTTTCGCATTTGTTGACATGTACAAAGACGCCCCGCAGGGGTGACGCAGTGGTTACGGCGCTCGACTACTGTTCCCAAGGATACGGCATCGAATCCCGGCCTCGGCGGCCGCTTTTCTATGGCGGCTAAAAGCAAAGCGCCCGTGTGATGGGCGCTTTTCGATGAAGGCGAAAAGAAAGGGGTCCATATGCTGTGAGACGTTAGCGCACGATCTCCCCGCTGGAAGAAATTGCCGGAGCCCTCAACTACGACTTTCCTCGTAGCATGAGTATCTTTGGGATGCTAAACCCTATATAAACCAAACCAAATAAACCCTTTCTTCTTGATTTCTACTGAAATGCCATAAACATGAGCTATTTCTCTGACCCGCTCTGCACGCTTCCTGTCTCTTAATGTTTCACCAATCATTTTCTGTTGCTTAGCTCTCTGCGCTGCCCTCAACATAACTAAGACCTTTCTCATTGTCCTCATTGATTCAGCTCAATAGGTGAGCACCGGTAAGGTGCAGGAGCTGTATATATATTCCTCTCGAGCGATATCGGCAAGCTGCAAGTAATGATCTGCAAGTACTTGCCAAATACGTTCCATCCCAGACTTATTCACCTAGTTTATTTCATTTCGTGGCCCGGATCTGTGATTAATACCTGTCCCATATTCGCCTGCCACTTCCAGTGCTTCGCTACATAATTTAAACAGCTGATCTTTTTCGAAGCAGCTTACAATTGCCTTAGTCCTCTGCATATTACTTTGTAAGCATAACTTTCTGCTCTTACAATGTAAATTAATAATCAGTATTTGCAGTTCATCGCCAAAGTTATATACCAAGGCAATGTCATCAGCGAATCGCAGGTTTCTGAGATATTATTTGATCAACACTTGTCCCTAACCGCTCCCATTCCAAATTTTCGAATACTTCTAAGCAAGCGCTGAATGGTAATAGGGAGATCGTGACTCCTTGTAAAACGCTTATAATTATAGAAATTTTCTTAAGTTCTATGAAGGGCTATGCCTGCTGTGCAGTCACTCTAGATATGTCCTCTCTACACCTCGATTTCACAATGCCTGCATGAGTGCTGAGGGTTCGACTGAGTCAAATGCTTTCTCCTTATCAAATAATACTATGCACGTGGGCTCGGTTCATTCCCAGCGTTTTTCTATTACCTGATTGATAGAGTCATTGATAGCACAGTATACTTGCCGAAAAGCTGCTTGATCATTTGATTATTGAAGTGTAAGTTTGCTCTTTTTCTATCATTGAATACCTATACACAACACACAATTCTATGTAAAATTCACAGGCCATCCTACGGAGACACAATTATATTTTCCATGATTTAGTATTGCACTTCGCTGACTAGACTGCTGCTCAGCCTTAGCCCTATGAAAAGGCTGCCTTGCTTTATTATATTGCAGGTCATGCTTATATAAGATTTCTATAACTCTTTAGGTCCTATAAGATGTGTACAGAAGTTGCTGCTCCCTGCAGCAGTAGAGTTGTCTGTTTTTTCATCTCCTGTGTTTTTGCTCTCCTAATATAAGCATTAGGTCCTGGAGTTTTAGTCAGGCCAACTGTGACTAGCAGTTTCTACCTCATCTGGCTGTTTGAATAAAAAAATAAAGAAGATGCTATCTAAGCGCATCCCATTCTTCAGTCTTAATAAAAATAGGAAGTGAGATAAAGCTCTTAACCAGAGCAAGCTAGGCTGGAAATGTTCAGCTGGTTTCATATAATTTTTAACTAGCAGATTTACTAAAGAATGAAGCCGGAAAGCATGCAGAACAAAAGGCGTAAAATTCTTACACGATTTTATGGATGCGCTATTTCAATTCTAAACGTCATCTTTTTCTCGTATATCATTATATGAAATTCACCAAAGTGCACCTCCGTTATGTATTACTGGGAGAAAAAGTCTTAGGGATAGGCGAGGCACTTCACGGTCGCATAGCTTCTAAGGTTACCGTGGTGATTTCGTTTGTCTAGCATCCAGAAAGATATTCAAGACAGGCTTTCCCTTCCCCAGTGTGCGACGTCGAACTTACGGCTGATAAAACAGCAAACTATTTGAGTAGCTGGTCAACAGAGAATCTCGTTTTTTCCCCGAGAGTACATTTCTCCTTTTACCTTTATTGGCTCAAACTCTTCCAACCCTTCAATACTGCTCACTTTTACATGACCAACATAAGCTGCTTACCTGGCTGGCTGAGGTCGATGCCCGGACTTCTGCTGTGGCCTGCTCTCTGACAGCGAATGTGGCCAGATTCGACGTACTGTCCATGGTCAGGGACTTTTCAACCGGTAGCGGACTCACCAGAGTTGGCGGCATGCCGATGTCACTCTTTTGCATCCCCATACGGTACTTGCGAATTATCCACACGATCACTACCAGCAGAACGGCGCTGATCAGGATAAGGCTTAGTGCCACCACATCCCCGGAGGAGTCATCGGACATCGTCAAGGTGCCCAGATGATCTTTTTCACCACGTCTTGGTCGAAATGGTGTGTCGTACGTTCTATCAAATTCTTCTCAGGTACTCTGCTCACGTCTTTCACTTCGCTCACCTGGCTCTTTATTTGATCGCGTTGGAGTTGGAGAACGGAGGTCGATGGGAGAACTTCTTCTTCCTGGCCTTTCCAAACATGGCACATACACACATAGATGGATTAGTCATACTGCCGTGGCATATACAAGGAAATTTCCGCAGGCGATTGCGACAAATACATTAGTGCCAAGCGGAAATTTTGAGAAATGTAGCAATGAAAAACGACAGAAAAGCATTTAAAGTGAAATAAAAAGAAGGCACTGCTAAGGTGTGCACATATGACTGATTCCTGCCTAGCATACTCAGTGTGATGTGAACTATAATTGGATGTTGCCCAGTCTTAACATGTACCGCATTTGGGAAAAGTGTAGAGCCCAGGGGGTATGCTTCTAAACCACGTAGTGCCGCTGATTTAGCATTAGTGATGGTCCTTCCGATTGGAGCAGGTAGGACAATAAATATTACCATCCAAAAATTCCGAGCACTTGAAATGCATTGCAAGCCTTACGAAGTGGCTCAGAAGCACCGACCTCTGGGCTCTACAGTTTTGACAAAGACTGTTTGACAAAGCTTGTTTTCAGTTACTGCAACCATCGCATCTAGCTCAAAATACGCTCCAAACAGAAAGGAACACAGAGATGAAACACGTGTGCTCGTGTTTCGTTCAGAGGGTTTCCATCACTCGTCTGGTCTACTTTGTGCGCTAAATGAGATTATAATGTCTGTCTTGATTTAAGATATAGTAAAAACATGGCAAAAAAAATTGATTGATGCAAGAAGCTCCTTCGATGTTATCGTATATCCCCAGGTGGTCGAGGCAGAACGACTGGAGTACGATAACGCAGGGCTGCCCCCACGTTTCAAAATTATATCGCGGGAATAGACTTGGATATTCTGTTCACACACGCATTCTGTCTGTAATAAATCCGTGCGTCGTAACACCGAAAGACGGCAATATTATCAATCTTAAATAATGACAAATTATTCAAGACAAACGTCTCCCCTTCTGTTATCCAAGCATCATTCATCATCTATCAGGATACTTCATTAATGCCAGCAAGTGACTAAAATGCCGACTTCATGAAGGACAACCATATTCCTAATACAAACCAATCCTTGACAGAATATGGAAGCAAAGCAGTTCTACAAATCTCTCCACGACTTGCAATAAGTGCCTTTAGCTGGCGTTTCTAGGCTACTATCAAGTCCACCGTAATTGCGACATCAACGCACACATCAGGTCGCAAGGGATTTATAGACAGCATCGATAACGCGGAACTCTTTCTCCTTGTCCCAGCACAGTGGCTCCGAGGTTAGAGCAATTGCCAACTGAATGCAAGTACGCGGGATCAAGTCCCGGCCGCGGAGACAGCTTTTTGATGGTTGCGAAAAGCGCGGTGCAAGCGTACTGCGTGACGTCAGTGCAGGTTAGAGAACCTCAATTTCTGGAACCCTTTAATGCATCGGCTCTAATTGTCTAAGTCGCTCAGGGTCAATAAACCAACCTAAATACCTAAATAATTCTACAAGTACCTTTCTCTTCTCTTCCTTTTTCTCTACTGCCTACCTTCCTTCCCTTTGGCGCGGTTCAGACCTGCACCGAGAAGTGAGACGGATATTGCGCCTTCGGTTTACTCAAAAACCAATTTTCCAATTAAAAACTGCTGCATCTAGAGTTCGCAATTTTGATTTTGATTCCCGGATTGGATCTGTGCTGCGTTTCACTGTGTTGGGATTAGTCACGCGATAAAAACAAATCAGACTAGATTATACTCTCGAGTAAGACATAACACAGCGATGCTACTTGCGTTTGGTTCGACTAAGTTATCCGTAAATATACTTTTAGAGTCTCGCGAATATACAAGACTCTTCATTTTTATCTGTTGTCGCCCGTGCTTTTTAAGCAGAAAGGCTTTAATGGCTCATGTGGACAAATAATGTCCCGCTTTTGCGGCAGCTCCGATTGGCCGAGGTGGGATGACGTCATAGAGTTATTCACCAATCACAGAGTACCACCACAGAGACATATGGCCATATGTCCATAAATGATCAATTACTAATTAATGACTGATCAAGCAATCAATCATTCAACCAAATAATCACTAATTTATAGCTAATTAAGTAATTTGTTATTTAGTATTCAGTTAGTTAACTAATGTCTAATTTATTAGTTAATTCATTAATTACTATTTAGTGTCTGTTACGTAGCAGAATGCGGCACTCAGGTTTTCGCCTTTCACTACTTTAGTCACCAAGTCCTTCGTAATTTTTTTGCTCTTCGCTCACGAAACCGACTATGAAATGCGGCAGGAAAACTCGCAACCGCTACCACATCCCTGTTACAAATAAGAGAAACAAGACAAAAGGTAAAACTAAGGTCACTTTATTATCGAAAGAGAATAGCGCAGACAAGACAGTTTCTCACTGGTGAGATTTTAGAAAAGTACGTGCAACAAACATTCAAGTCTTTTACTCACCAGTTTCCATACTGTGTTCTGAAATGTTCAGAATGTGTCTTGAGTCTTATTACCACAATCAGTGGTTTGGAACACCGTTTCTCAGTTCTGCTGCATTCGTAAACATTGTGAACTTCGCGGAAACTCCTCTGCAACTAGGTGCGAGAGCTGGTTCACAGCAAGTGTGCGTCAAAAGCAAATAGGTGTCATCACTTGGTTTGAAAATCAGTAGTAAAAGCAGAATCATACGCCTTTTTTACTTCTCTGAGCTTGCCTAGCACAGAGGAGGAATGTGGAGACACTTTTGGCAACTTTTATTGAGTCTGCGCTATAGCTGCGCGCGTCATTGCATGTACAGCGCCATCTACCTATACAAGCAGTATTTCTATCTACTGTGTAGTTGTTTCTAATCATTTCTCATGTTGCCGAGCAATTCACAGCCATCTTTAATTTTGCTCAGTCATGCTTTGTCATTCTTGAACTTTTCCTTAGACCAACATTACTACAGCCGGACGCTTCCTTGTATCGGGGACTTTAAGTTAGCCTCATTACTTTGTCCATGCTTTCGTTAGTGTAGCGGTGTATACGGTATATAGATAGAGACACAGCCCACTTATTTCAGACATATGTAAGAAAAGTTTCGCCTTCATGGCATTCTTGATATATTCACACTAAAAGTTGCTTTCTGTAACACGTGAAAGAATATGGTAAAACTGTTTAGTACTACTTGCTGTCAAGCTTACGAAAACGAAATGATGAGAAACCAGGCAACTTGAGTTATCAATTTCATCACGCATTTCGCATTGGCAGGTCAGTGCTAGTTCACCAAGATTCACCGCTGGTCATGTTTCGACAGTTTTAAACGCAGACAGGCAGCACCGAAATGGCAGCTAGGCATCTCTTGTTGACTCTTGGCCCCGTGCAACTTAGGCAAGCTTTGTATCACTCAGTACATGCTGCGTAAGAACTACAAGAGTTAGTGCTCCACAACTTTATTGGAAAAACAAAATGCGAAGGAGCTATCTACAAATGCTAAACGATTGCTGCTAAATCTGCGTGCTTATGTTACAATTTCTCGAGAAAAACAGTTGTGCAAACCATTGCGTCTGCTGAGTTCGCTACACTAAGAGAAAGTTGTTGCATACAACGGTTTAAAGTTCATCACTAGTTTCAATTATGACATCGTTTCATTTACAGCTAATTTTATCTGAAAGCTGCTTTCGTTTGCAGTTTTTTATTTTTTTTTATTTTGAACTGTGGATGGCCTTAAAAGACGTTTTTTATACTCTCACCTTCCTGTAATGCCTTCTGTGTTTTGAGAAGACAATGAATGAATTAAATGAAGTGTTTATGGCTGCCGTACCGATTGTGCACGTCATAGGCACAAGGAATGAAACGAGTGAAATGTGGTGTCATGAAACAGGAGTCACGTGTTGTTCTGTAGGCATTCTTCAAAGTAGGAACTATCAATTATCACTTGGTCGAGAATTCAACAGGTACCTTATGTAGTAATTATGGGTATTTCTATTTTCAGTTTTTGTTGCACTGGCATTTTCATTGAAGTTGCATGTTACTGCAGAGTAAAGGTAACTGCACAAGACGGGTGGCAGACACAGAGATGTCTGCGCTGGATGACTGCCTTGTGCGGGATGAACTGTGGCCCCAGCATCTAAATATCATGCATCATACAACGATGCCATGTTAAGATAAAACTCTAGACTTTTTTCTGTTCAAATGCACGTCCGTACTGCTCATGAGCAAAGCAGATTAATTGAGAAGTCGTTGGCACGAGACGATATTGAAACTCATGTTTGAGCCATATGAGAAATATCGACTTGTAACTTTTGATACCGGTTGTCAGACTTCAACGCTACACGATGGTAACACTCAGCATTCGGCATTTTTTCCTAATTTCTTATATCTTTAGTGAAGTCATAGTATCAGTGTTCATGTCAATTTGTTTCTCCTCCATCGCATTCAAAATTAAGTATACTATAAAAAACTTCCTATCAAGAAGACCAAACGTTAAATAACAATGCTGCACTCAACGTCGGTGCTTATCTCACGGGTTACCACCTTTGTGATGCTTAGTCGTTGAGGAATCTTTGAATACTAATATCAGCGAAAACATTTCGTTTATAAATTTTGGTCCCTATCGTGGCCCTCAGATCTATACCGCATTCTTATCAGTCGCTCTTTGGTCAGATCCAGGCTAATTGATGTGACATTCGGTATGTCGCTCTGAGACTACAACTTATAGACTAATCCGAACCGCATCTAGCAAGTGGGATAATAAAACTACAAGACATTTCGAAAAAGAGAACCTTGTTTCCGTTGTACATGGCTTTATCGTCAAGTGCCAGCTCAGACAAAAAGCATGCTTAAAAGGTTGAGGAACATAGGTTGCATCTTCATTGGGGAGTGAGCTCAAAAACGTTCTGTTTGTACCAATGGACCTTACGTTCTGCAATAGACTTTCATTTCTTATTATTCCCTCTTACTTCCTGTGTTCAATAATAAGGAAGTGATTACTTAATCACAACCACCTAAGCGCAGTCATACAGGTGCAAGGGACAGCTGTTTCGATAAGGCCTGACTTCTATGAAGGAGACAGCGAGTGATTGTGGAATAGGTAGGGGCTGCAAAAACTAATGAAGCAAAAGAAAAGCAACGCAGCTTACGAAATTCGCACCCAGCTTCCTGCTAGCTATGCATCGAATATCTCCCTTGTTTCTCAGTACCACGAGTATGTCAGCATGATTGCTTTTTCATTAATTACTGCATTTTGTTTTCCACTTCGCCTAAGTGTTAAATGCTGCGAAAGGTATTAAAGCATCACGTTTTTAAGGCCCCTGCATCCGGCCACTCGTCTCTGAATTCTTTCTCTATGTTTGTTTAGGAACCCGCGGACTAACTAGGCATATAGTGGGCCCAGTAGGCGATCATGAATAGTATGAAGGCTGAGGGAAACGCCGCCCGAGACACGCTGTCGAATACGTTGGAGCTGGTGACACTAAGGAAGCGGAACTTGTTGAGCACCGCCAGTAGCTTTCCCGGCTGTAGCTGCTGCATCGGTAACCTGAAGGCGGAGGCTGCTGGACCATTACGGCCTTGAGATATCGTGGTGGATGCCATGGAGTCGGCGGACCCAAGTTGGTCGTTCTCCGTTATATCCTCGTCAGCGATGGCACCGTCTCCTCCTTGGAAGCCCTGCAGGTTATAGGTGGTTTTGATTGCAATCAAAGAATTCTTCACTGCCCAGATGAGGGAGTTTATCTTACTCTTGAAGAGAATAGCTTTTCACGTCATTGTTAAAGTTTTAAAATGCTTTAAATGGTGCAGTTGTGTAGACGGAGTAAAGTCGTAAGGGTACGGAACGATGTGAAAGTAACTGCGAGAGATGAAAGTGGTTAAACAACTCTGAGACGAGGGCAGAGGCAGTGTGCAGGCTGTGCAAGTGTGACAGATACTGCCCCTTTCTCCTCCTGTGAACCAATAACGCGGGTACGTAATATATAGTATATAGTAATATATATAGGGCATAATGACACCTCTATGATTGTATAATATATGTATATATATTATACACTCATAATAATAACGAATTTATTACTGCTCCCTATTTCCTACACTATCTTCCCTTGCCTTGCAGAATGGGTAGCTTCTTTGTAACTCGGCGGATCACCAATAAGTGTGCCTCTTTTTTCGAAATCTGTTTTTAGCGGATTTAAGACCCTTCTCCAATAGCTATGGAGGAAGGCTCACAAGCAGCTGAGTATTAGTCACTAAATCAGTAAAGTTTGCCTTATCATTGAAAGAAAATTGCTACACAAAACTACGAAACTTTTTTCGCATATTACTTAGTGCCTTCTTCAAAACCGCATGTTAGTTAGGAGTAGTTCACTCTTAACTAAAATATGAGGCATTTAGGAAGTGTCAGAGAGTACACTTTAAAAAAAAACAAGATGATATGCTGCTTTTACAGAGTGGTTGTTCTTGGCCAGCCTTTAATAAAATTATTGTCAGTATATAAAAAAATGCATGGTGAATGTTATACTCAGTAGACGCGAAAGTGTAAAACACATTCTTTCAGCGTCTTCCAAGATGTCTCTGTTCATTGGCATTGGGATAGCCAGAGTACCTGGATTTGAACAAAGGCGTGGTAACCCCGTTTCAATGGTGACGAAGAACACAAGGTGTCGGTATGCTGTATGCTGTCGGCGCACGATAAAGATCCCCAGGTAGTCTAAATTATCCGAAGCCCTCCAATAGAGCTTCCCTGATTGACTTCGTCGCTTCGGGTCGATAGGTTCCACATAAGTAGGATTTGAACATGTAGGCATAAAAAGGAGGTTTTCTGCTCCTCTACATATGACTCAGCGTCAGGTTGGAAACAGCGAACCCAATTCAGGGCAACCGATACGTCCGGAAGTATGCATGTGAACAATGCCGACGCATTTCGTTAGTCTGCATGGTCTAGAACATCGTGAAGAATAAACCATGGTTATAACTAAATGCCGAGTAAATACATCTACATCAGCTCTTCCAGCCCAGAAGCGTAGCAGCGCCAAAAATCCTTCCCGAGCAGGGTGCAACAGCCTGAACAGTGGAACACGAGCATACGAGGATAGGCCGGACACATCGTCTCCCCACGTCCATGTCCCAATGTTCATTCATTATGCTTCATTCAATGGTCATTCAATGTTCATTCAACGTTCATTATGCCGTTCTGAAGTCTCGACACTTACTATGCGTTTAGACTTGACGTACTGGTACGCCACGGCGTACTCGAGAAGCGAGGTGAATACGCTGATGAGGCAGGCAAACAGCCAAATGTCCACGGCCTTCACGTAGTCCACAGGCGGTAGCGCGGTGCGGGACTGTACTACCTGAACGAGAAAAGCAATGTTTTAATCAATCGTTATGACATAGGCTCAAAATAAAACTGGTCCATATAAAAATGCTAAATTGTTCTAGAAAATGATGTCACGCTGCGGCCGAGCCAGGCACCAGTGCGCAATTACGTTCTCTTAGCGGTTCTTTCTTTCTCCTCACTGGTTGTCTCTTAGCCAGTTAAACGGCGATTGTTACTGAGAGGACGCAACCTAAAGGTAACACTTAGCGAAGACAGTAAATGAAAATGGTGAATATGACTGTATAGTTACATTCACCATTCATCATCAGAAAGCGGCTTAATCATAGAAACAAGGCGCTCTACATGAACGTCATCAGCATTACTTGTAGTGTCAGAAAAAAAAACAGATGTAGTTGTTTCCAAACTATGTTACTACCGCATCAGAATTAGTGAGCAATGCACCACTACAACAGAATGCAGGGACTCGTTTGACAGCCGCATGGCGACGCTCATCAAGCAACGCCTGTCTAATACTCTCCAATACTCCACGGCGACGGAGGTAACTTTACCACAAGCACGGAAGGCTTCACGGATATAAAGGTCTTCCATATGTTCTGGGACCAAAAGGAGCTTGAGTTTCACAATCTCTAGCTGGCGGTCAATAATAAGACGCCGACGGCCTTTCACCTGTAACTCTCCGGAGCTCACGAGCTTAAATTTGGCCAGCGTTGTCTTGCGTGTCACCATCCACACATGGGACATCTGGAACTGCCCGATAGAAGTTAAATCACTGAGGTGTATGACGCCACGTAAGGCATCTCGAAAGTCCTGGGCACAGTAGGGACGGCCCGCGAGGTCGGCATGCGAAAAACTGAGTTGAAACCAGCTTACCCGCAGGCAGACGGGGACGAACAGACGGCAGAAAACACAAAAAACACGATCGATTAGAAGCAGTCTTCGTCTTTCTCTACAAAAGACAAAGAAGCGAAGGGAACGGCGGGCGGGCTTTAAATGCGCTCTTATTCGTTTTGACAAACTTTTCGCTTTTTGTCACCAGGTGGCAGTGCTCAGAGGGCCCTATCGTTGAGAGAACGGAATCACGCGGCACTAGACCTTCGAAGGTCGCCGAGTTCTGATGCACTTTCTTTTCCTGTTGAAGTTACCGGTTCGCACTTATTTCAAAAGGCAGTATTAGGAACATTTAAAGTGATAGCGTTACGGGTCTCGCATGGCAGAAAAGCTGTGATTTTAATGTGTTAACATATTTATAGCATCACAACCACATGACCTTGAGCGGCCATTTCAACCATCCCACAACGCTAACGTTGCACGTGGCATCACAAGTGAAGTGAAAATGATTAAAATATCACATGTAACAATAACTAAATTTGCCGCTTGTCCAAATGATCTAATTTTATTAGGTAATTAATTTCGCTTATACACAAGTATCAAGTTCTATGTTTCAAGAGGGCTGCTGTCCCATGGTCGTTCGGCTACAAGCAATGAAAGTTATCGAGTATAACACAAAAGCAAAGCTTTACTCATTTGTAACTGTAGAGGCTTTAATGTATTTCGTGTAATCTCTCTCTCTCTCTCTCTCTCTCTCTCTCTCTCTCTCTCTCTCTCAAAGTGGAATCCTGCTACTGTTCGCCAATGAGTATATATGCCGTTGTCAGTAAGGACCACAGGCCTTCATCACGTGATACCCATAAGGGCAGCTCAAATGCCCCTCTAATATTTTTTTGGTATGCTGTCAAACATATTCAGAAACCTTATTCTATGGAAGTTTGCACGATGTTGATGTACAAGAGCAACTAGACACGCTTGCGTGAATATTTTGATGTTCGTGACAGAGCAAAAGCTTTCAGGGCACGAAATATCTGCACTGTACGCGGTGCAAGCAGAGCTTCTATTGAGACGACACAGGGTGAATTGTATTGGCCGCAAGAAATTTATCACATAATATCCAACTCCGCCGCGTCATCACAGCTGAAATGCACGCTGCTGGTGAATATATCAAAGATTCAACATAGAAATTGAATAAATAGCTCATCAAACGCATACTGTGCCATTATAATACAGCGAGCTGAAATAGGGCACAAATGCCTCAAAAGCCAAACCATCTCGCTCCTCCCAATACATGCGCCTCCTTCCCTCGATGAGAGCCCGAATCAATGTTATCGGCAGGTAAGATAGAGCGTGGCTTCATACTAACGATATTCCTTTTTGGACTCCCGAAAGATATGCATATTCTCTTTTCAATTTTGAAATCTTCCACATTCTGTGGATGTTGAGATAAAAATGCAGAAATATGGACGCATTTTTTTTTTCTTGCTTCATTTTCTGCAACTAAGCGCCAGTCAGAGCCACAGCTCTTATTGTAGTCGCTGTAAAGCTTCAATACATTCTTTATTACGTACCGCTATTGCCATATCTAGAATCCCGGGTGGTGAGCTGTCGGTTTAGAGACGCGTATCGAACAGGGTCACGCCGACTATCGCATATGATCCAACGATCCAATGGATACTAAAACTTTAGTTTCCGCTGACCACAGTGAGGCTATACGTCGTACCTGTGTGGTGAGGGTGAGTATGGCGGTGACTCCAAGCGTGATGCGTCCTTGCACGGCGTGCACGTCCAGCCAGAAGGACAGCCACGACAGCACCACGACCAGACCGCTCGGGATGTACGTGTTCACGATGGACGCCGTGAGGCGGCGCTCGAACGTGAAGTTTGCCAGCAGGTGCGTGTAGTTCTCTGGGCAGGATGCAACGAAAACAGCGTATAAGCTTTCGAGCCAGAAGGGCTTGCAAGCCAATCTAGTGAAGTCTGTAAGTCACGTTTGTAAAATCAGTCAAGGGCCGAGATACGAAAACAATTTTATTCTACCTCTGCATATTTATTTCGAGCCCCTTCCCTGTTTGGTGTTGTTTCATGTGAGGTCACCGCTTCGTCGTCGCTGAGCCTGGTTACGCGATGACACAAATGATAGGAATAGCATAATATTGAGTCGAAAGAATTGTTTTAGTATGAAAACAATTTTTTCTGTCATCCCTTTCTTGCATTTCCAGGACAATGTCACACCTTTTAGAACTCAAATGGTTTAGAGGAAACAATTGCTTCTCGATGCCTATAATGTATTGAAATCCTACCGATGCAGTGTGTGGACTAAGGATACCCGCGTTTTTGTTCAAGCCTTTATGGCTTAATCAGGTACCAACGACACATTTCACTCGGATATAGTAAATCTTATTATCACTCGTACACTGCCGGTCGGCGTTCGAAAGCAACACGATGTAAGGATGTCGAATGCACAGATACAGCCTAACACGTCGCCTTGTTAGATGACCATTATGAACTCTGGGTTACCTTCGAAACAGCCCACGGGAAAGAACTGAACTCCCAGTAAGAGATGCGGTGTATATGTAAATAGAGACACGGCTAGGGAGTTCAGTTGTGGCTCTACTTACTGAGTGTAGGTAGAGACAGTGCTAAGGTTGCCTAATGCGCGCTGTGACATGCGTAGTTCACTACTTCCCCGTACCAGTCGCAGAGTATAAACATGTCCATACTTTAAAGTTGACTTGCCTCCGAGAAAATTCTCGCTGTAACGGTGCACTTTTGGGCGCTTGATGCGAAACTGCAACGGCTCGATTCTGTCGACGAACTCTATGGCCGTGTCTTCGCCTTCTTCGTCCACACCGCCTTGCCAGCACAGCTCAGTAATGGAGTTTGGCGTTGCAACTGGAACAGTGAGTAGCACACGAATTAGCTGTACAAGGAGCAGTGCTCTTAATTACGCAAAGTTTGCCGCTGAACTGTTGTGCATGGGCAAATCATTGAAAGGGTAGATCTTCAAATTCTTCTAAGACAGGAAGAGGATTGGATCCATATGTTTGTCAATGAATGACCAACTAAAAAAGCTTCTTATAAAACTTATCTAAGTAATTATTTCATTCAGACGTAAAATTTGCGTTTCTGCGGAGAAGGATAGCGTAGTATCAATGCGGAGCTGCCTTTTGTATCCGCATTATCTGATTATTTTATGACAACTGGTTCTGTAGGTAGGTGACCTATAACGTATTAAAAATAGAACTCGACAACCATTCAATGCAATTTCAATAGTGATAGTTGCGCCGGTTAGCGATTTCGGAGTTTACCCAGTAATGTCAAAAGGTGTAAAAGCTGGACTAATTGCTACATCTAGATATGAAGTTAACAGCGCAAAGCAGAGGACAAGAAATCGACATAAACATGGGCTCTTTTCTGCACTTGGCGCTGTTAGTTTCGTATACGGCAATTTCTTTCTCTCGTATGATTCTACGCGCAAAACTAAAGGCCTATCATTGTAAAACACTATTGTTCCAGGATTATTATTAATTTGTGATTAGTGGTAACTTAACTTTTCGAAGTGAATGTGCAAGTGTCTAGACGGACTGGTCTTCATCTTACGGAGGGAAACCTTGAAGTGGCAGTGCTGAATATCCATCGGGTAATTGTGGAACGTCATGAGGCAACGGACTTGGAACAGGTACCTGCACAATGAAGTAGCGTATGACTATTTCTAGACGCGAAAGAAATAGTTGCCTTTCAGTAGCAGTTAAAGAATATCATGATTTCGAAGCCACTTGTATATTCGAGCGTACACTTTGCTAAAAAAATATTTGTTCACAAGCAATATAGTGTATGAGATTTGCTAACTTAATTCATAGAAATTGCCTGGCATATCCAGAGAGGCTGCTGGTTTAATTTAGTCGTGCTACAGTGCTTCTTTTACCGGTTAACACACCTTCTTTTTCTCCTCCTTATCGTCCTCCTCCTCCTTGGTCGGGTTCATTCCGCAAAAAGAATTTTGAAAACATTTCTGTGTACATATTTTACTCACAGTACACGAAAGGTACCTGAAAACTTATGCACGTGTCTTGTTTTCTCCTCGTACATCTTTGGTTCCGAAATTTTGCGCTATACACAAATATCAATCCCGGGTACCTGCCGGACCTATCCCACTTTTAAATGTCTTAGTCTAAATTTGTGGCTTTTAGCATTCGGTGAACAAAGATATGCGCGCGTAGTTTAAATCTAGTTTTATCGTATTTTTGATGCCCCACCGGTGTGGCGCAGTGGCAAGACACCCGACTACTGCGCCGGAGCACCCGGGTTCGATCCCGACCGCCGGCGGCTGCGTTTCTATGGCGGCGAAACGAAGAGGCGTCCGTGCGCAGTGCGATGTCAGCCCACGTTAAAGATCCCCATGTGGTCGAAATCACTCCGTAGCCCTTCACTAAGACTCCTCTTTCCACTTTCGCTCCCACCTTCCTCCTTTTCCTTAGGGCGCGGTTCAGGTGTCCACTGAAACAAGTGTGACATATACTGCACCTTTCGTTTCCTGCAACCAATTATTATTATTATTATTATTATTATTATTATTATTATTATTATTATTATTATTATTATTATTATTATTATTATTATTATTATTATCGTATTTTGGATGAAGTGCGTAACCGATATCTAAATTGTGAAATATTATTATTTGGTGACATCAATCATCCGCACATTCATTGAGCTACGTTATTTGTTGTGGAAAGTGATAAACAATCTAACGTTTTTTTTTTCAGTTATGTTAAGGTTTTTCATTATCTCAACTTATCATGCAACCCACATGGCGCTCTGCCACATGCTCCAGTTTTCGTGACTTAGTCCTTACAAATAACCCCCAAATTTGCGCCAACGTCACTCACTTGGATGGGCTCTCAGATGACGACGTTTTTACTGAAAATATTGTTTATCTACATAGCAGTAAAAAAATTATTAATCAAAAAAATTAAATGCTACAGCAAAGCAAACGTTAATGGAATAAATGTGGAATTATCTTTTTCTGTAGACTAATTTCTTAATGGTTATTTTACCCCTACAGTTGAAGAAACCTAGGTGGCATTCAAAACTATGTCTAGCGACCTCGTTAGCAAATATATACCCCTCATAACAATTTACAGCAGGAGCTCTACGCTGTGTTTTAACCATCAAATTTGGCGCTTAGGCAACAAAAAGTGATCGTACACACAAGCTGACAAAACCAATTTCTCACCACCATGGCTTAAATACAAACAGTGCGACAAAAAATGCCAGGTGTTGCTTAAATATACTCGTCGTCATTTGTTTAACCATGACCTGTCATCCGTGCTCACTAACAATTCTCGTAAATTTTGGCAGGTAATAAATCCAAGTGATCATCCTGATGTGACATTAGCGATCCCGCAGGTGCCACTGCTCCCGAGTCAGAGTGTGCACAGATATTAAACAAGGCATTTTGAAGGGAACACGCTAGGCTATCACTCTTTCATAGACTTTATCACTACAATCGTTTACACGACGACTTTTTTCAATCACCATAAGTCATTTTCTCTCGCTGAGACCGCCCTTTCAAAGTCAAACGCTCAAGTGTGTCACTAAGCACATTACGCATAATCATTTGTACCAGGACCATAGTCGAGTGGAATGACCTCCCATTCGATATTGCCACAGAAGTTTTCTCAGATCAAGTTTCCCAAATTCTGGGTAGTCACATCGGATTGTGATGTACGTGTGCTTTTTTATTTGTTTTTTGTTGTTGTTGTACTGGTCTTGCACCAATGCGCTTTGCGCACATTGTTCCGTAACACTTTTCATTTGGCCTTGCTCTTTGTATTATGACTACCAGGTGATTTAGAAATCGTACGTTCTGCTTTTTGTGGTATTTTTTTTTTTGTCTTTTTCCTTTTTTCGCCAGTACTTAGATTGCAATTCAAATAGTAGTGTTTACGTGTTCTGCGGTGTTTTTCGCTACTTGTACTGATCTCTAGTTCCCACGATATGTTATCAGTACCCTCTGCCAGGTGACCTTTAAGGTATTTGAAGAAGTAAATAAAAAAACTTAAAACGCTTTCTAACACTCTGTGTCCCTTCTTTCGAAACGCCCCTTACCAGCGTTCTGTCGAAATTTAATTAAAGGCCTAAACTTCCAAAGTATTGGGGCATTGAATAATTCACTTGCCTAATCTACCTGATCACTAAGAGCGCATTTTCATATATATTTTTGCGTTCATTTATTTATGTGACAGTCTGAACGGGTGCACGAATGAACACGTGCAAGATCCACCATTTGATTTGCGCTACCGAGTGATGCTGCGCGCTTCAGGCCGACATGCGTTTGTGCCTGCCTAGTGAGCCTGTGGACGGATCCGTCTCGGGCGATCTTGTACGCGACGCTGTCCACCGATTGGCGAAAGATGCTGCTCCGCTTGGTGTTGGAGAACACCACGTCGGGCGTCCACATCAGACGGGCGACACGCCGTGGCACCGGTACACGGCGCCACCTTCCGGCGAACGGCGCGGTCCTCAGCCGGCCGTCATGCCAGCTCTCTTCGATGTACGTATGAAGGCGGAAGTCCTGCGCATATCGATGAAGCGGAAACCAATCAACCGGATCGCCTATATCTCACATTCGTAAACGTGTAAGCAGAGCACCTGTGTGTCCTCTCTTCATTGTTCACCTCATCCCATAGAGTTCCTTACACTAACTAGAGGGAAAGCTGAGGGCGCTGCACTTCAGCCACCATGGGCGCGCTAAGAATCATGGGCCGGTGTGCTACTTGTTGCGGGACAGTCGGTTTTTCTCGGGTACGTGGAGTGGCGTTACAGCGATGTTTCTTTTTTGTCATCATCATCATCATCTGAAGGTGCGTACATAGACCGCGAAAGCCATAGTAGCGAAGGCGCAAAAGCAGACGTCACCAATAAATGGTTTTTGTTTCCCGAAATGCCTCTAAAAACTTCTTTCAGTGATTGCACAACCATATATATTTTGTAACGTTTTTTTATTTCAAATTTTGCCTGTTAAGTGCGAAATATTAGTATTTGTGCTGCTCAAAACTAAGCCAATAGGAGAAAGAGCCATCGCTTATATTGGATAAATATCGCACTGACATGCTGTTTCTCTCTCTCTCTTTGTAATTTATAGTCACAATATTGAATCTTAGGTCACTATTTATGGTAGAACAACGTTTATCTTTGCATTAGTTTTGGCCAAAAGTTGTAGTTCTGCACTCGGTAGCTCTCCGGCCCATGATGCTTTGAGCGCCCATGGTGGCTGAACTGGCCGTCTGGAAACTCCATGTAAACTCCTATAGACGGCAGCACAGCTTTCCCTCTAGGTAAGAGTAAGAAACTCTATGCCTCATCCCATTACTATTTTTATGCTGTCTCAGAACTCTATCTTCCTAACCTTGAAGTTCCCGAAATCACTACCGATGGAAGCATTTTCTCCTGCCCCATTGTCATTCAGTCTCTTCCTGAGACGTTGACAACGCAGCTGGGCCTGTATTCCGAGTTTGCGTCGTTATCGAAGTGTCGCTGTCTCACGTGACCTCGAGTCATTTGATTGGTCAAAACGCCGGCATCGGGTGTTGCCACTACGGAACCGGAAGAGGTAGCAACATCATGTTCCGGCGTTTCCACCAATCAGGTGACTCGAGGTCTGGGAGATAGCGACACTTTTGATAATGACGTAAACTCGGAATACGGGCTCTGGTCTTGTAACAAGCAGACGTAACAATATGATGCATATAGTGCTACTTTCACTTAGTGTGCCATTCTTTTAAGAAAAATTGGTGCGATGTTTCGAGTGAGAGGAATACACCCCAAAGGTCAAAATAAAAGAAAAAGTGCACGAGAAGAAAGCCTGCGCCCTTACGGGCACAAGCTCTGTCGTTTTAAGTCGCACTTGAGCTCTGCCAAAGAGGAAACTTTGTTGAGAGGCTACCCGTGCTGCCTCCCAACTTACCATTCTTTCTTCGTTGATATCGTCGACATCCACTATCTTCATGGAGACATTCACTAGGACGGCCACACCTGCAAACAAAATGAAACGAGAGTTTGTATACAGCAAGTCATTGATAACTTCGAACGAGTGAAGCACACATTTACGTTTTATGCGGTTCATTAGGATAACATAGGCTGTCTTATCTACCAACGCCGCAAGCCAGATGTGTTGCTATTCTATTAATTTGCATTGCATTATTTATTTTCCTGACTTCAGGAAATAATTTATTTCGTGCGAAATGTGTGTTACTTCATTACATTCCCTACCACAAGCATGCGAAAACTGTCTGCTAACGTTACTATTGAAACCTGTACTTAGCCAGAAAACCCGCAGACAACGTATATTGAATAATATGATATTTATGAACTGATTGACACAATGGCTAGTTAAAACTAAAAATATCGACCTTCTAATGGTTTCCTCGTTAGAGAAAGAGACAACAGTGTAATGGGACCAGAGAGCGATCAACCGGAACTGTGCACCATTAAGTGCTCTGGATTGCAAATTAAAAAAAATAGGAAAAAAATGCCCTCCGTGTCCCTGATCCTTCTGGCTCAGCGGCATTCGTCTGTACGAAGTGGTCTTGCATCGATAAGCTCACTTCATATTTTATGTTCTTGCGGAATCACGGAATCCAAAATAGGAGGAGAGGTTACTGATTCGACCTTGCTCCTGGTCAAGTCTCGCGGGTTATCGGTAAGGTTATTGTTAGCCAGGCCAATACCAACGTTGAAACATCGGTGGACTAATATAAACGATCTATTCTGTCATCTCTGATGACAGGTTTTCTTTCCCTCTCGACGCGGTGTATGTTGACGGGCCGCCGTATCATGATCATGCTCTGAGCGCTTTTCCAAGTTAGTGCGATCGATCAAACAGCGGGGTATGGCATCGTCAAGACATCGATCAGTAAAATTCAACATGCCGGCTAGCAAAGCGAACTGCTGGAACTAAAGGGAGCTAATCACTAAAATATTCAGTAACTGGAACAATCCCAAACATACCATTCAAGATACCATCTGGCCGACCGAGTACCCATAGATGGGTGAATACAAAATATAAAAAGTTGCGGAGATCATTCGACTGTTTAGAAATGCCGTTTGTCGTATTTTAAGTGCTATCGTTAGCGGGAACACTCCAGGTAATAGCTTACTTAGTTCACTGTTTTGTCCATTCGCAGTGTTTTTGCAATAACGATGTTTATCAAACGATGTTGAATTCAATTGTGCAAGAACACTACGAATACACGCAGTTCTGGTTAAAAGTTCTTTAGCTTCATTTCACAGTTATATTATTCTCTGAAGAGTAGACCACTAGAATGTTCGTCGTTGTAATTGTAAGCAGTATTACATTATCGCACTGCACACTAAGGGCTCGATGAAAATTCGTAGGCGAATGCTGAAGCAAAGAACGCCCTCTAGTTGCCCCCAAACACTTGTGCCTTATTCAAGAACGCATACCACTTGTATTGTTTGCAACACTATGAGGGGTGCGATGGCGGCTTAGTTCCAGCCAGACACCCGTATGTCTCGGAAGACTTGATCGGACATTATCATTTTCTGTTCCGCATGGAATTCCGCACCATCATGCATACTTGATCTACAGACTGCGTTTAAGCGTGGCTTTCACGCGAATAACTTGCATTTAATTGAACGGCCAGACTCCCCGAAAATATGTCCAACTTGGGGCATTATGGAAAGCACGGAGCATATATTACCGGTGTGCCCAGTCCATGCGCACGAAAGGACACAGCTAGTTACTTGTGTTTGGACAGGAGTACTCAGTCGGAGGATTTTCTACTGGGCGCTTGGCCGCACATGTGGAAAGCTCTACGTGCAATATAGGATTTTTGTTGTTCCTTCAGCGATATGGGACTGGACTAGCGCTTGCGAGACAAGTTATTATACTTGTATATTTACGGCATACCATTTTTCATCATATCGTCACCCATCACGACCTGTTTCTTCGCCTTTTTCCCTGACATGGTGCAGAGTACCAGGCCAGATGCTTTACTTGATTCGATCCCGACCACCGGTGGCTGCGTTTCGATGGAAACAGAGTGGCATCCGTGTGCTGTGCGATGTCAGTGCACGTTAAAAAACTCCAAGTGGTCGAAATTTCCGGAGTCCTCCACTACGGCGTCTCTCATAGCCTGAGTCGCTTTGGGGCGCATTGAAACCCCACAAACCAAACCAATTAACTTGTACCATGGTAAACAACATTTGCAAACCGGGCTCCTGTCAGCTGAACATTGATACTTCCAGACTGTAGGTTTAGTTACACATGCCGATATCTCTTAGAAATGTAAACCAAAATTAATCAGATGATGGCACGCCGTATGGGTCGTCCAGAAAACGTCCTTAGCCGTCGACAATAGATTGTGAGATGCGATGGCTGGTCGACCAGCACCGTGAAAAAGTCAAGAGGAGAGAGCGCTGCCTATGTGCCTAACGCAAAGCCCAGCATGGCGCCTAAAGAAAACAATTATTAAATAGAATATATTTTCGACCACCCACCTATAGTAATTCGGATACAGTGTAAAGCTGAACTGTTTTTCCGAAGCCTTTGTGAGAGCAAACGGCAGGGAAAGGTATGATTGACGCACAGTGGAAACTGGAGAGAGCCTTCGCCCATTGCTGTGGAGGCTCCTTGCCATCGGTGCATCTGTTCATCCCTTCATCTGTTGTGCAGGTCCTCATTGCACTCGCCGCCGCTTTGTGGCGACGGCTGTTGCGATGCGCATCTTTATTGTTTATTCTTTTTTCTCTTATCTCTTAATCCTCTGCCATCGGCTCGAAGCGTTGGAAGCTCAGCTAGAGCCAGTTGGCAGGCTCATGTAAATTCTTTTTCACCTTTCTACCGTCGCAACAACTCATAATTTGTGAAGATGAACAAGCAGTTATAGAACCTAACAGGCAGTCATATGGCCCCGATGGCTACAAAGAAACGCGTGGAAGACAGCCACCAAATATATCATGAAGACGGGCACCTCGAAATCTGAGACGTAGACATCATGGCCCATTCAGAGCTCCTGTCGTGAATTATAATATTAAATTATAGTTTTCCTTAGAAAACAAGACCACAACTAAAGCCTCTGAACACTGCTACCCCTTCATTCTATTCAACGACAGAAACTTAGAAAAACAACTTCTTTCAAGTTGGTAATAGCAAATTGTAACCTAGTTTGTGAAGGCTGTAGAAATTCTCTATCAGAATCGTGCAAAATATTACAATCGATATATTTTAAAAAACACTGTTAAATTTACAGATCCTTGCGCAATTCTTATGCTAGTGTCTGCATTGAATGAGAGATCTTATTGAGTTTTTCTTCCATTTCCGAGTTTTTTTATTGTTGCCTTTCTTCGCCACAGCTCTCATATTTCGTCAATGCTTCTGACGACGCCGTCCGCTTTTCCCGCTCTAAATAGAGTCCGTATAGGTGAAGGTTGCCAATAATCAAAACGAGAAAGAAATATAGCATCAGTGCCCACGTATTATCGATTCCAAAGTTGGCTTCGATCGACGCACTAGCTGGTGTCCAAAAAAGGAAGCACGGACCTTCACCACCAACCCTGTCCCTGTCCCAGCTTTCGCGATGGGTCACGGCTTCTCAGTCGCGTGCGCACTCCATAAGGCCAAGTTCAATCAATGCATGGTGCCACCACGAGATGGCGCGTATACGGCATCGCTCGTTTGCTTTCTGTCGCGTCGGATTTTCTAGTAGGTGTGCGAACAGCGGCCTCATCGACAATTCCGAGCGCAGTCACGCGAATTCGCAACTTGTCATCGTCAGCACCGGAGCTGCTTTATTATTCTTGGATTCCAACAATGGCTTCCAGGACTCGGTTTTGACGTGACCGCCAGGGGGTGTGCATTGCGCTGCCAGGCATAGGGCATTTATCTCATTGGTTTTAGTCATATGCAGCGCGCGCAAGGAAACACTTTTTCTATAGAAAGTGACTGTATCACGTATGGCATTCTCTATACAGCCAGCTGCTGCGGCAGATCTGGCACTTGGGCAGCTGTATACAAGAACCCCCCCCCCCCCCCCCTTCTCTCACCTTCTCATGCATTGTGCGTTCAATAAGCACGAAAGTGCTCAAACACAAATTTGGTTCAGCGCAAACGCCGCCTGGTCTAGGCACTTTCGTGGTCTTCTGTATGTGAGGACACCAGGCTAGACAAAATAAAAAGCTCTTTCTGCAAGACACCCCTGCGGACACGAGCAGGGACCCAACGGGTTTGACAAAGAAATCATTTATGCCGTAATATCCCAAGTCATCGCCAACACCCCACTTGAAGCTAACTATCAGGTCAAAACCTGAAGTAATCGCCCACCGCTAGGAAACGTAAACTACGGCTCTCACAAATTACCAAAATACCCTCTGAAACGGCTCACCGCAAAAAAAAAAAAAAAAAAAAAAAAAGGAGGAGACAGAAGGAAACTATTTTGCTCACGTATCTGCATTCGGAGTTTGCCCCTTCACCTTTTGTTCTCTATTTTGTTTGTTTTTTTTTCTCCGTTCCCTTTGCAAAGCTCCTAAAGGGAAGCTGAATTGGTTTTCAAATTGCATAAAATGCAGTAATTGGACATAAGAGCCTTTGAAAATTATGTGTGTCTGTTTTTTTTTTTTTTTTTTTTTTCTGAACTCCGTCGGTATGAAAAGCCAAAATCGCTTCTTGAAACACGTCGCGGTCACGCCCTCTTCGCTGCCGGGAGCGCCGGATAGGTGGACGACGAAACTGGAGAACAGGCGAATGTGACGTCAATCTAGAGCGCCGGCCGGCCGGCCGCGCGATTTGCACGCTTGCTCCGCTCTATCTCATGCTTTGGTCATCGACGGATCAATGCAGTCTTTTGCCGGTGGCGTTCTTTTTTCTCAAGTTCGGTCGTTCTGTGCTGAATACTGCGTGTTCAAAGATTCTACGAAGTCGACCAGCAGACACGCAGATATTCCGAAGTAGCATGCCACGCGCTAAGATGTTCTCTGGCCAGTGCGCCTCTTTGCACGGCTGCTATATTAACCTCGTTCAATATTCGAAAAGTATTTTTCTCGTGTCATTGAAAAACAAACATTATGTGAAAGTGCGTGAAGCGACCAGTACTTCATAGCTTCTCAGGGGATGAGAAACATTTAGCATACTGGGTTTCTGCCACGACAATGAAAAATTCCTTGCCTTCGAAATCGGCTGTGATTTGCAGTGGGGATTTTTGTGCCGTTGGCGATCACCGAATCTTGGCAGCGCTGCGGTCACTTGGGGTTCCAATTAAATCTTCGCAACTGAAGTTCGGTGTCGTTCTTTCATTGTTCCGGCACCTAATTAGGTTAATATCGTTGTTGCACGCCTGGCTTCCCCGCCATTATGCGTGACCGAGGTTACCGAACGCAAAACGCGAGCCCTGGTTCGCAGTTGTTCCACAGCTCGCCGCCGTTTTCGGCTACGGTAATCATTACCAATAAGGTACAGCAAACATAATGCGTGATGCACTGATCGACAGAATGATTCTGCATTTACAATAGTCATTTTTAAAGCAGTGTCATTCTATAGAATGCCCTCCGGCTAGCACAGCAGCCACGCCGTTTGCGACTCCCGCATGCCGTCCGTGGATCATTTGTGCTAGCATCAGAAAAGCGCTGCTAAGATATCTTCATCTCTTAAATAATAAGCCCAGAAATAAAGGAATGTCCAAAATTAACGTTTCTTGAGGATCGCCGACCTGTACCGAGGTGCTGGTAGGAGCGATAACTGCAATAAAAGCAAGTGTTTCTTCGCAGCTGTGTAGCAGCAGCCGCCGGTGCGTCGCTACTCATCCGACCCTCTTGGCAACATTAGCTCCTCTGTTAAAGCGGTGCTCTAATTAAACACATCTCCATTTCATTGTGAGACAACGCGATTGACAGCAAGGCAGTTCAATTGGTAGGTCTCTAACTACAGCACTGCTCAATCCCAAGGCGTCGTCTGCAGTGGCGTCGATATGAAACCAGCGCTGATAAACTGGGACACGGTGAGCTGGGGCTCGTTTTCTTCTAAAAAAAAAACACCCTCGTGTTTCCGTTTATTTCCACCCTTTCTAAGCAAGATAGTCTTGTTCAGTGAACTAAAAATTAGACAATCCCCCCAGACCTCAATTTCTTTGGAAAAGCGCTTCAGCTGCCTTTAAGACACTCGCCAGTTTACTCACGTGTAACTCAGATGCCTTTCTCAAAGTTTTACTTTTACTTTTCTTTAAGTACTGCGTTAACTTTTGCGCACAGGCTGATCGCAGCCAGCCACAGCTTCCATTTGTGCTCCTCTGGAACTGCCCTCGCGCTAAGCAAGCTGTTTTATTCGTGGATTGTAAAATAATCTGCTATGAGCATTGCGAGCAAGATCACATCTCACGATTAAGGCTGAGTGTATCATGTGAAACCACACGAGATGCCAAAAAAGAAAACTAATATCGTTAGCTTTTCTCCATGAATTTTACTTTGGTACCCGATGTACTAACCGCCCAACTTTTCCTATGAAATTTATGTGGCTCGAGGGTAGGCGCCGACGCGGAATATTACTGTATACGTCCCTAACAACCGTGGAATAAACGAGACAGGCGGGAGAATTATAGAGCGAGCAAACACTTGGCGATTCTCTACTCATCATAAAATAACGCCACATAACATAGGAAAACAAGACATAGTCATCCTGCATGCTCACCAATAGCTATCATCGACTAGTCAAGTAAAAAGTACACCGCCTGCATAGTACCAACAGCGCAATAGACCAAGATGTGTGTGTGTGTGCGTGCGTGCGTGTGTGTATGTGTGCCTGCGTACGGGCGGGCGTGCATGCGGGCGGGCGGGAGTGCGCGTCCTGTTCCACAGGTTATAAACTATGAGCGGACCGGCCCAAACTGAAGCACTTCTACCACAGCCTGGAGTCACCGGAACTATCTTGCCGGGAGAGGGCAGTGCATCAACACATTAACAGCGAAAATATTGTCGGTACAGTATGCCGCGCTGCGAGTAATGAATAAAAGCCGGTGAAATTTGAAGACAATGACTGCGCACAGCTCTGCATGTTGTCCTGTTTTGCGACCTTCAATTTACGCGCGTTTTTTTTTTTTTTTTTTGTTCTGTTTCATGCAGCATCGTACACCTCGTATCAATAGATAATTTATTGCCATAGTTCGTAGCCCTTAACAGACGTATCTCCATACTCCGTTATGGAGATGCAAAGCAATCTTTAGGTTTCGAATTATACAAAGGAAAAGTATGCCTAATTTATTGATTATTGAGGTTATCTGTGGCGACACTCCGCTACTCCAGACTAGGCTGAAAGATAGAAACGAAGAGCGCGCGCGCACGCACGCGCACACACACACACACACACACACACACACACACACACACACACACACACACACACACACACACACACACACACACACACACACACACACACACACACACACACACACACACACACACACACACACACACACACACACACACACACACACACACACACACACACACACACACGCACGCACGCACGCACGCACACACACATACACACACACACACACACACACACAAACACACACACACACACACATACTGTATTCAAAGGGTTCATATCAGACCCGCCTGTAGCAAGCGCAGTTCTAATCTCGCTACATTGTTGCAGTTCATTAATATATATATATATATATATATATATATATATATATATATATATATATATATATATATATATACTGCTGACCAGCTATACACTAATTATAGTGGATAGTTTATGTATGAGCGTGTCCTTATTTGATGTCTTCACTGATGGCAGACGCGAGGGGAACAGCGCTTGTACCTATCGTTATTTTGCACTGTGAACGATGATGCATTTCCTACGGACATTCCTAAATAGCCTCAACGCCTGTACTGAGCATGGTAATGAAGCGATAACATCACACAGCGAGCCTGTGGATTTTCCCCAGCGCTGAATGTCACGGGCACGATACTTTCACAGAACCTTTGGACTCGTACGAATATCGGTGCGTCGTATATTGTCAGAGCGGTATGTCCATGTGCCAGAAACTATCTGTACTGTCTCCGAATATCGATGCGGAAAACATTAGCTCGGCGTCTACATTCATTCATAATTACTTTCCCATCGATTGCGGCCTTTAGCTATGTGCTTTTTTCCCTACACGATGCGCGATACGCTATTCGACTCTAGCTGCTCAAGGTCATTCTGTGAAGGTAGATAAAAACAGTGCTGACAGATCTCGTCTCTTCTTCATTGCAAGCCTCGCTTTCATCATTCAAATTCATTTATTAGGTCACAAGGCAATCAAATCTGCGACAATGACGTTCTTCTTTTTTTTATCTGATTGAGATAAATTCACTCTTCGTTTCATATGCAACTTTTGTCAAAAGTTTAGAGCCCAGCTGCTCTACTTCTGAGCCATACTATGCAGCCCGTAATGCATTCCCAGGTTTCCATACTTGCTGAAGGCAAGATTTCTCGTCCTACCCCTCCAATGGCTACGACTTCCACGATTGTTAAAGACGTCATAATACACGGCTTAAAAGTAAACCCTCTGGGTTGTAAACTTTTGACAAAGGCTGTATGTTTATATACTCTTTACTTGCCGAAAAATGAATGCACCAGTATTGGGAACTCGCGCAATTCTACACCGTTTCGGCTAACCGGAATTAAAACGAGACTGCCGTTAGACGGCGTTGATAATAAGTCTGAGGCACTGGAACCCGCGCAAGAAATGAAGGCCGCGTCCAAAAAAGCGGGTCGTTGATCTTTCATAATATGGCGTTCACCAATATCCGGTGTGGCTATGAAGCATGCAGTTGCATCAGATACCTCCAAAGAGAAAACTGTAATGGCTACAATGGTTAACATTTGTCCAGCCATCTTCTGAATGCTTCTTCATACAACTGCAACTCTAAAATTTCTCGACCTCCAAAAATTTTCCGAACACATTGACTGCAGACACGCTGACGCAGTTTTATTTTTATGTGCCAATTTCTTAATCGATTGACGTTTTATTACCAGATATGAATTTTATTTTATTTTTCTTTACGTTGCCTTCGTTGTGACAATTTTTACGGACAACCATGCGTCTGAGAAGTCACGAGCGGTATGTCCATCAGTATTTTATGCGCACTGCTTAAAGTGGGACCAACACTACGTTTTCTGAGCGAAGGGGGGGATATCTTTTCTATTAAATCTAATGTAGGTTTGTTTCTCCTCGCCGATTACTGGCATAACAGTTGGCAGCCGTACCCAAGCCGGCTGAAAACGATTGCAAATATTTCATTTCATTTCATTCATTTCATTTATTAATACTGTCAGCCACCATAAGGGGCTGTAACAGGAGTGGAAAATACAAAACGAAAAATGAGCAATATAGAACACGATGAAAATCAATAGTCAATCAAAAATTGCCTCTGAATGCACACACAAACAAAACAAAAATGAATTACACAGAAATCGGACCAACAGCCATCGTACACAACAGCAATAGAACCTCATCACCCTGTGGTAGTGCCATAGATGAAATTTTCTAAATGGCGTACAAATTCAGATAATGATGATGATCGAACAGCAGAATCTAGAATAAAGTTCCAGTCCTTACAAGTTCGCGGGAAATAACTAAACTTGAAGCAATTATTTTTTATAGCCGGCAATGGAATGAACCTACTATGACGATGCCTTGATGTCTCATTAGTTTTGATCTAAAAGTAGTCTGATTTATTAATTTTTGGATAATTATTGATAATGAGGTAAAGAGTTTTTAGTCTTTCATACCTGGTTCTGCTTTCTAACATTGGTAGTTGAGCTTGTTGGCAGAGGTCTGTTGAAGAATGGTTACGGCGGTATTTATTATATATAAACCTTGCAGCGAGCCGCTGAATCCTATCTAGCTTGTGAACGTTAGTTGCTGCGTCAGATCGAAAATTATTATTGGCGAAATTGAATTTTCGATGGCACAAGTATTCTCCGAATGTTATAGCTCGTTGCCCGCTTCACTAAACAACTTGCTGCATGATGTATTTTCCATACCAGGCATATTACGAACGATCTAGCTTCCAATCACTACTTCATTCTTTCAAGGTTTGGACGAGCTTTTTTTTCTCGTTTCGTTTCACGACCTGTGTGAACCACAGAGAGGAGAGGGCAGCCTAGGCCTGTCAGGACGGTGCGAGCTACATGAGCGGGCTCTTCGTCAAACCAGAGTAGGAGGGTAGGGGGATTGGTAAACATGGTTGATGCTGCGCTGAAGGCCAGGGGACTGCCGGACTAGGAGGTCCATCCACCATGGCTCTAAAATGGCCTTTTGAAACTTAATAGTTTTATTCATGCATCCTTCCTCATTCGCTAAGATAGTTCTTTCCTCTTGTAGTGCTGCAAAAGGCTTATGAAGCGTAGTATAATGACAACTGTGACGTTACCGCTGCTTAACCAGATACGCCCCATCTGGCCTCAGGCTGCGTCTCGGCTTCGATTTACTGCTTTCGCATCTCTCTAATGGCTCCATTTGGTATTCTGAAACGCCATGTTTGAAGCGAAAGCCTTTATTGGCTCATGCTGTCGTGGAGAAAATGTGTCCCGCTTTTGCGGTGGCTCTGATTGGCCGAGGTGAGATGACGTCATGGAGGTATCGACCAATCACAAAGCACCATCACAGTATGGGCGAATGTGTCTTATATGGCCATATGGCAATGAATGATCAATTAGTAATTATTGACTGAATATTTAATCAGATAATTACTAATTACTGACTAAGTAGGATATCGATCAATTAACTAACTAATGACTAATTATTTAGTGCCTGGTTAATTAATTCCCTACTTCACGAATATATAAATAATTAATGATTATGTTATTAACTAATTAATCAATCATTTGTGCCACTTGCCTAGCAGAATGCGGCACTCAGGCTTTCGCCTTTCACTACTTTAGTCGCTATAGTCCCTCGTAATTTTGTTTGTGCTCGAAAAGGGCTCCTAGTATGATGGTGAAACCAAAATATTTAAACGAAATTAGGAGGATGCCTGTGCTTCGCTTTAAGAAGAGACGCGACAGCGTGCGCGTTCATTGCCTGATTTGTTCCTACTCTGATGGTATACTTTGATCACACTTGCTTTTTTCATCTATAACGACGTTCACATTTCAGCTCGGCACATTGGCGTTAAGAACCGTTTACAATAGTTGGCAGCTTGCTCACGTTCCCACTCGGCTTCCTACGCACACTTATTATGGTTCGCTTCCGTTTCTGACGTCATACCTGGGCATCTCGCCTTCGCTACTATATACATATACTTAACTAAAAGCTGTCACAGACGCTAGTTTAGTCAGCGAACGTGCAAAAAAGGGGCTCCCTGACAGCATCATACTGTGATCGTCCGCAACGTCTACTTTTGCGTAAATATCGTTTCGACCTTTGTTTAGTAGTTTTTATACTTCCGTAGCGGTTTTTCTGATCACTTTGAAAAGCTATTGACCGTAAACTAGACAGGAATATGCACGAAATACCAACTTTTTTCAAATCACTCTATATAGATTTTGCTTCTCGAAATCGTCCGAGATAATTTTCTGCAGTGTATGCAGATGGGTTTTACAACGAGCGTACATTGTGTAGAATATATAGCCTGTTTAGTGAATTAACTAAGTAAACACTACTAACCTACCATTAAACACTACCAATATCTACTAACTGACCAAGATGATTACATTCGCACATCTTTGCGGTTGTGGATTGGGACCTGTAGCATTTACCGAGAATTGCAAGTACGAGGAAAACAATGCTAATTAGGAACTATCTTCTGCTCTGTGTTTTACGATTATGTACCATTCAGGGAAAGGCAATGAACTTACATCTCGCATTAAAAGAGGGGACTAGCTTTTGTGCCTGTTCAATATTGTCACGAGCCAAAAACACTGCAGCTAAGAAACCAGTACATGGCTGAAAGAAAAATGAAAACAAAGTGCCCACTGTTCGTGGCTGAGACGCCATCGCTGCCTCCTGCGGACAGCTAGATGACAGCCGAAAGAAGTGGAAGAGGAAAGAAGGCAACGTGGGCCGGAAAAGCCATCACTTACAAAAGCAGTGACTACAATGGCAACTTTAACAGCCCGATACGCCTGTCGCAAAAAGTCTTCACCGCAACCGGTGAAAGTTCCTCGGTCCCATAGCCTCAACTGATGGAAGAAGGAGCTACACTTCTTTTCATCCCTCAGCAAATACTTGCTCCTACTCAACCTTATTCTCCCTCTCTTGAAGTGCTGTAGGCGTATGTCACCTTCACTATGTACCAGGTGGAGGCGAAACGAAGAGGCGTCCGTGTGCTGTGCGATGTCAGTGCACGTTAAAGATCCCCAAGTGGTCGAAATTACTCCGTAACCCTCCACTACGGCTCCTCTTTCTCTTTCCACTTTCACTCCCACCTTCCTCCCTTCCCTTACGGCGCGGTTGAGGTGTCCCCAGAAAACAAATGAAACAGTTACCGCGCCTTTTCCTTCCTATAAATCAATCAATCCCTATGTACCAGGAAATGGAATAACAGGGTATTGGACAGTCTTTGTCAAAAGTTTAGAGCCCAGGGGGTTTGCTTCTGAGCCGCACCAATGACACCATGCGGTTTGTAATGCATTGTCTGAGTTCCAACTTTACTGAAGGTAAGGAGAATTTTCGTCATACCCTCTCCTATGTGAACGACTTCCACGAATGCCAAAGAGGCGCCACTAGACGGATTAGGAACGGACCCCTTGGGCTCTAAACTTTTGACGAAAGGTGTACGTTTTCAGATTGTAAAGTGTTTTCCATGGTTCCTATTCAACTTGCAGTCTCCTGTAGCTCCACCAAACATAGTCTTCCGCGAGTGGTGCTTATCTGTGCATCAAAAACTGTCCTATTCTTTTTACATTAGTGTAACTCATGAAGGCAATGCATTGCTAGTTTGGAACACTGTAGTGCCAACTACATAAAGCAATATGGCGTCAACAATACGCACCGTCGACGATAGGCGGGTCCGACTTGCTGTAATTGGAAGGCAGGAAATTGTTCCATATTTCTTCGGAAGAACAACTGCGTTCGAAAAGAGCGCATTAGTTGGCATGAGTATCTTGAAAATACGCTGCTCGAAATTTCAAGTCGAAACTATAATAATTCGTAAGAAATCGAGAGTAAGCTACCTAATAAACTTACAGCTTTACTTCAAGAAGTCCGCGGCCTCACACAAATAGTCAACGGTACCTCCAATGTCCTCAAAACCTCGTAAAAGAACTGGAAACGTGCAGATATTCATTCTTTATGATAATATTTTGAGTATCACTGCAACAGATCGCGAAGAAATTACATGCAGAAAAGAATTCAAAGCTGCAATTTATGTATCAAGTTGGTACGAGTTCAATAAGCCAAAGTGGTCGCGTAAACTAAACGCAAAGAAGAAAACAAGGCTCGTCCTTTTCCGCCCCTGTCTTGTCTCTTTGTGACACGGTTAGATTCTATATTCACTGATTTTTAGGCATCGCTGAAGAGGTGTCTGGAACATATCATGCGTACTATATATATACAGTGCATACAGTTTTATACTGCTCCTTGCTCTGTATTGTGCTCCTTTTTTATGTTTTTCGCGAATAAAGCATCTGTCCGTATACCTATAAATACCGATCCATTAAGCGCGGTACTTTTGTAGTGCTCTTCAATTGTCAGCTGTCTTCTCGACAATGCCTAATATTATCAATGTTCCTCATTTTATGGGCACATCTCGTTCGTTTCGCTCTAAAATCATATTTTTGCCAGCCTCAAAAATATATCCGGTGAAGTGACCAAGTTGCGATAGATGTAACATCCTAAGTTCATAATCCTGGTTATTTCAGAACCTTTTATCTTCCGGCTCGTAAATGATTTATTTTGAATGATTAGTCTTCGATGTGTCGACCTGCTCATTCAATATCTGGGACAGTCACAGTCACCGCCACCTGCTGGTCTGTGTTGAAGACTCACCTCGGCTATTCGAAGATAGGTTGTTAAGCTCTGTTCGCAAGACATTTTGTTATGTTGTTACTACGCGTTTCAATAAGACCGCACATACAGAGGACGCTTGCAGCTCTAGCAAGCACAGTATGACTGTGATTACGCAATTTCAGAGACGAAGGACTATGTTTCATTATGCGAGACGTGCACATGTAAGTGTGAGAAGCCTGTCTTTTTTTTTTTTTTTTTTTTTTAGAAATGAACGTTGGTTTGAGAGCTCCCTGTGATCATGCGTTCAACTCAAAACCACACACACGCACAATATTCCTTCTCGAGTCCTCTAAGCCGCGCCTGAGAACAGCTCTATTTCGGAACCACTCTTGCGTATGCATCTGACGCAGCCATGCATCTTATGTTGATTTTATCCTGTCTTGTGAGTTCAGTATCCTAGTTTATAACCTCTTCTTATCTATGAACACTCTCTCCGTTTTCCCCTCTCTGACTTTTGTTAAAGTTGACGATCATGTTTATTTCTCAACCTAAGCCTTGCAAAATAAAACGAAAACCCATTTTGCGCCTCACATTGTCCTTCTTTCGCTGAAAAATTCACAGCTTAAGTATGTGCATACAAAGGAGGACAGAGCGAATTATAGAAAATTGCTATATACCTGGAGGGAAAGTGCATAAACAAATAAACAGACGTAAATAATGTCTGAACAAATGTCTATTTGTAAATGCAGATGCATTGTAAGCGTTCATCAGCTAGTATTAAGGTATTCATGTACTGCCACATCCTCTTCCAACATGTTTCTATACTTTTCCTAAGAAGCGCTCTTCATATCATGGCAGACTTATGCTTCCCGCAGACTGTACTCTATTACACTGGGCCCCACAGCAATGGTATAGTGATTAGGCCGCTCGACTACAGTGCCCAAGGATGTGGGATCGAATCCCGGTCGCGGCGAGTGATTTTCGATGCAGGCGAAAAGCAAGGTGGTCGAACTTTCCGAAGCCCTCCACTGCGGCGTCTCCAATGGCCTGAGCCCCATTGCGAAGTTAAACATCATAAACAAAAACAAACCTCCCATTGCGCCTTGCATTCCCCATGTTTTGCACTCCCTAAGCTTTGCACTGTTCATACATTATGCTTACGCGTATATCTTTCGATTAATTCGCATACTTTTTTTACTCTTCTAAGACAGGAAACAACCAGGAAAACAACAGTGGCCACTCACGTCGATAGCGTGCAGTTGGCCGTCGCGTCACCAGCCGTTGTTGTCGACTTCGCTGGGGCGGGCAGGCTGCAGGCTGCCCACACTAGGACCGCAAGCCCCGCGCGAGGCATGGTCCGCCCGTGACACGCCGTCGGCGCTGACGGAACCGCGGCTTCGATCGCCGCCGTGCTCGCCGCACTTGGACAACAGGTGGCGTTGGCACGGACACTACCGGGGCGATTGCAGGGAAAAGGGGAGCGGTGGCCCCGCACCAGGGACGCCTTGGTTTCCGCTGTGGGTGCGGTGCTATCATGTTGATGTATCCAGCCCGTATTCACATTCAGTCTGCAGCCAGTTTGTCCGCCACTCGATGACTGGCTGCTGCATCCCATAAAGTGTTGAGTGTTGCAGTGGTTTACGGCATTGCACGTCTTTAAATGTGTTATGACGGCAAGCATTTTCGCCCCTCTGTTGTATAGCTCCAGTAATGCTCTAGTTAATAATAATAATAATATAATAATAACAATTGGTTCACAGGAAGGGCAAGGCGCAGTATCTGTCACACTTGTTTCTAGGAGCACCCGAGCCGCATCGTAAGGGGAGGGAGGAAGGTGGGAGTGAAAATGGATAGAGAGAAATAGGAGCCGTAGGGGAGGGCTACGGACTACTTTCGGCCATCTGGGGATCTTTTAAAGTGCGCTGACATCGCACAGCACACAGACGCCTTTCGTTTCGCCTCCATCGAAACGTAGCCGCGGCGGTCCGGATCGTACTCGGGTACTCCGACACGATAGCCGGGCGTCTTGCCCCTGCACCACCGCGGCGGGGCTAATGCTGTAGTTCTAGGGTGCCCCGATGTAGCGCGCCGCCGTACATCGAGGCACCCTATGTAGTTCCTTGTGTTGTGGTTTGTGTGGCTGTAGGAAGAAGGAAAAGAAAATGCACGGGCCTGCTACTGGCTCTTTAGCTGAGCCACCTCCGCTGCCTGATTGATTGGTCTATAGGAAGGGAAAGGCACGGTAACTGTCTCACTTGTTTTCTGTGGACACCTCAACCGCGCCGTAAGGGAAGGAAAGAAGGTGGGAGTGAAAGTGGAAAGAGAGAAAGAGGAGCCGCAGTGGAGGACTACGGAGCAATTTCGACCACCTGGGGATCTTTAACGTGCGCTGACATCGCACAGCACACGGACACCTCTTTGTTTCGCCTTCGCTGCCTCGTGCGGACAGACTAGAGAAAGTAGAGAAGAAAGGAAAGGAAAGGAAAAGGCAGAGACGACGTGCGCCGCAATAGCCGTCGTACACCACCTAAGCGACGGCGGGTGCAATGACGGCAGGAGGTGGTGAAGGGTGGCTGATCCTGGCCCTGATGGGGCTGGGACAGGTAGGTCACCGCCGCTTGCGGCGGGGGCTAGCCTGCCACAGAATAATATCTGTTGTAGGCCGTCATTGCACCCGTCAATGCTTCGGTGGTGGACAATGGCTGTTGTTGCGGCGCGCGTGTTTCTCTGCCTCTTCTTTTCGCCTTTTCCTTTCTTCCTTATTTTCTCGCCCCGCCGGGGTGGTGCAGGGGTAAGACGCCGGAGTACCCGGGTTCGAACCCGACCTCGGTGGCTGCGTTTCGATGGAGGCGACACGAAGGGGCGTACGTGTGCTGTGCGATGTCAGCGCACGTTAAAGATCCCCAGGTGGTCGAAATTACTCCGTAGCCCTCCACAACGGCTCCTGTTTCTCTCTTTTCACTTTCACTCCCACCCTCCTCCCTCACCTTACGGCGCAGTTGAGGTGTCCACAGAAAACACGTGAGACAGTTACCGCGCCTTTCCCTTCCTATAAATCAATCAATCAGTTTTTTTTCTCTATTTTTTCTTCTGTCCGCACGAGGCAGCGGAGGTAAGGCTGCACCAGACGACTCCAGCCGCAAGCGCAAAGGAGGAGGTGGTGAAGGGTGGCAGTTCCTGGCCCTACGGGGCTGGGACGGTAGGTCAACGCCGCTTGCGACGGGGGCTAGCCAGCCATCAAATTATATCGGTTGTAGGCCGCCATTGTACCCGCCACTGCTTCGGTGGTGGACGACGGCTGTTGTTGCGGCGCGCGTCTTTCTCTCCCTGTTCTCTTTCCTTTCTTCTCTATTTTCTCTTCTGTCCGCTCGAGGCAGCGGAGGTGGCTCAGCTACAGAGCCAGTAGCAGGCCCGTGCATTTTCTTTTCCCTCTTCTTATAGCCACAACAACAATGACGGCCTACAACGGATAAAAATTCGGTGGCTGGCTAGCCCCCGCCGCAAGCGGCGTTGATCTACCGTCCCAGCCCCGTAGGGCTAGGAATAGCCACCCTTGTGCACATTAAGGCGAAAGCCCTTAATGGCTCATGACTCGCCAGCATGTCCGAGCGTGCGTACTTCTTTGCGAGCTTCCGCGGGATACTGCGGGATTTCATTTGTCAATCGTCCCGACGACGTCATCAGAAAAATAAAAATCCGGTAGACCGGCTCACAAGCCGTGGCTACCGTTTCGCCCTCAATCAACGGAAGCGGCCTGCAATTACCAGGCCACCTAGTACATCAACTTTCCTCTATAAAGGCGGAAGCGTAAGGTGGAATTGGAGGAGGAGAGTACGGAGGTGGTGGGAGAGAATACGCGCTTAGTTCGCGCCGGCTGATTCGCCATATACGGCAGGGAAGTGTGATCCCCCAGAAGGGAAATGAGCCATCATCGTCCATGCGGTCATCGATACGAGGTCGCCGGGTCGACGAGGCAAGGGGGAGGGACCACATTCTCAGGCCGACGCCTCCTTGTAACAGTCAAGAATTGGGCAACATTGTCAGTTGAAACATGGCTTTGTGTGGGAAAATACAACGTATCCTTCAGTTTGCGTACAGGTGTATTATATTGTACCTCAAGTTAATTGTGCCTGCATATCGAAAAACCACACTGCCTAAAGAGATGAGCTCAAATATTTGCATAACTGGGTGCCGGATATCTCCGGCAGTTCTTTTATTCTTCTTTGAAACAATGACGCCAATGAAAACAAAAATTGTTACCAACGGTAAAGCCTTGAAACCCTAACTTGGTGGCACACGGAAGCTTTCCTTTAACATAGAGCGATGGCGGCACGGCCTGCGTAGAAGCGCCACGTGCGATCATGCATGGGCCAGGACCGGGTCCCCGTCGACTCTTGTAGCAGTTCCCGCCCTAAACGATCCCCCGCACTGTCAGGTGACTCATGAGCTCATATTCCACCAGACAAATCAGCGACAGCTTTAGCACAGAGCATGAATGTGCGAATATAGCGCAAGAAGGTGCGCAAAGCAAGGATTCCGTTGAAGCCAGTACTGCTACCAGTGGGTTCTCTGCGTGGGCTGGTACGTAAGGCACTCCCACATTATAATAGGATGCTCTCCTCTACAGGCGTTACCTTGATAGTGCCTTGGGTGCAGTTGCTGATTTCGCGAGAGGAAAAAGAGAAAACTTAGCGACAATTTTTAAAAACTGCTTTAAAATGAAGAATTCGTAACAAAATATCAATCAAGCCGCGCCAGTTCATTGTAGTTAGGTTTGTGGGGTTTAACGTCCCAAAGCGACTAAGGCTATCTGAGGCGTTTTAGTGGAGGGCTCAGGAATTTCCAACCAACTGAGGTTACTTAACGTGCAGTGACACGGGCACCTTGATGTTCGCCTCCATCGAAAAGCGGCCGCCGAGGCCTCGATTCGATCCCGCAGAATTGGGCACAGTAGTCGAGCGCCCTTAACGCTGCATCAGCACGGCGGGGTCAATACAGTTCCAGTAAATTACGGTTATTGCATGAAACTTAGAAGAAAACCACAGAGTAGTAATCGATTACTTTTATTTCGTTGCTCAGTTAGACTTCCGGCTTTTGACAGAGGACAGGATTGAATTACACTCCCCATAAAATAACTATAATTGTAATCGGTTACTTGATTCCTGTGACGTGCATATCATCATTAGCCGAGCTATACCCACTGCAGAGCTAAGGCATCATCCATATTTCTCCAAATAACCCGTTCCTGTGTTAGCTGCATCCACTTGACCCCTGCGAACTTAACCTCATCCCCCCACCTAACTTTCTGCCGCCCCCTGCTACGCTTTTCTTCCCTTGAAATCCAATTTACTACCATAAGCGACCATTGGTTGTCCTCTCTTCACACTACATGCCCTGCCCAAGCCCATTTCTCCTTCTTGATGTCCAACAGATTGTCATTAACTCGAGTCATTTCTCTAACCTACTGTACACGCTTCCCATCCCTTAACGTTACACCTACCATTTTTCATTCTATATAGTCCTTTGCGTTGTCCTCAACTTAAGAGAACCCTTTTCGTTAACCTTCATGTTTCAGCCCAATAGGTAAGCGAAGGTAAAACGCAACTGTTGTATACTTTCTGAAATATCGTAGCGTACGACAGCCGATCGGCTGCAGTAAATAAACAGCGAAAGCCGGTGCAGGATAAGGAGTGCGAGTTTATTCGTCTGACGCTTCTTTTATAAGCTGCGGTTGTTTATCCACTGCCTATATCCGTGCGCGTGATTGCCAAGTGGCGCGTCATTCACTTGACGCAATCACACTTTCCTCTTCATCGATACCGGTAAGCTGCTAGTCATATTCTGCGGGTACTTAACAAATATGCTCCAACCTAACCTTATTCTCCTAGTTGTTTCCCTTTCATGGTCCGGATATGGGCTTACTATCTGTCAAAGGTAGACACATTCCTCTACCAGTTCCAGTGCTTCGCTACCTATTGAAAACTGCTGTTCTTTACCGAGGCTTTCCAACATTACTTTAGTCTTCTTCTGCGTATTAATTTTCAAGCCTATGTTTCTGCTTTTCCGGTCCAGATCATTAATCTCTCTTTGCAGTTCTTCAGTCGAGTTACTTACTAAGGCAACGTCATCTGCGAATCGCAGATTACTGAGGTATTCACCATCTACCCTTATCCCCAACTGCTCCCATTCCAAGTCTCTAAAATGCTGCCTTTAAGCAAGCTGTGAATAGTACTAGGGAGATCGTGTCTCCTTGCCGAACACCTTTCTTTATAGGAATTTTGTTGCTTTATTTATGTAGTACTATGACTGCTGTGCAGCCACTGTAGATATATTCCAGTACTTCTGCACACGGCTCATCTACACTCTGATCTCGCAATGCATGCCTGACTGCCGAGATTTCTAGCGAGTCGAATTCTTTTTTCGTAATCAATGAATCCTATGTATAAAGGGTGGTTATATTCCGAGCATTTTTCTACCGCCTAGTTGATGGTATGGATATGATCGATAGTGCAGTACCCTTATTGAAAACCAGCTTGACCTTTTATTTGTTTGAATTCTAAGGTTACCCTGCCTCTGTTAGCTATTACCTTAGTAAGCACCTTATACGTAACAGATAGTAAGCTGATTAGTCCTTAATGTTTTCTAAGACGTTTAAAATACGTGACGTGTACAATACACTGCAAAGTGCATGTTTCTGATGCCACTATTTTTGCCGTCTGCGCCCTCTAAGCATTCAGTCGCTGCGGTTACTGCCTTGCCCCCGTGATTCCACTCCATGTATAGCACACTTACCACTACTTAAGCGGACGGCTCAGCAGAGGTTTTCATTACCTGAGACTATCATATGCACTGAATTTAACAGCTTAGAACCTTCAGGCTTAACGGTTAGGACAACGTTGCCTGCCTCTTCGGCGACGGCATAGGCGCAAAACAAGGAGTTCTAGAAACCAATGAGAGCTGGCGTGATGGCGAACCTAAGGAAACGCGCCACGTTGATTGGGCAGCATACAGTGACGCTATGCATAACGTACCGCCAATCAGCTCACCATGACAAACATTACTCTAAATGGGACAAACCCTGTGACATCACGATCAGCAGCGTAAAGTCACCTTTTCAGCTCACCATGACAAACATTACTCTGAGTGGGCCTAACCCAGTGACATCACGATCAGCAGTGTAAAGTCAAAGGTCACAGTATACCAGAGAAAAAAAAATATTGATAAACAAGCCTTATTTTCACTGCTGTAACCTGCGGCCGCTGAATCTGGCCTTACAAAACGGCAATAGTCCAATCAGCTTTCTTTTAAATTTGGATTCATTAAAACACGGGTGCTAGGGCAGAGATTAATCTCATGGTTCCCGGTTCAACAGCATAATACGAAGCACCCAAGTTACTAAAAAGGGCAAAGCGAATACTATTAGAGCCAGCAATAGTGGCGCCACGTGACTTGTGCTCTTCATGACATTTTATTGAGCACGTTACCGTGAGTTGAGCCGATCTCACATCTGTTTAGGTAAGATTAAGTATCAGCGCAGTTAAAATAGGTCATGCCCGTTATATGCCTGTAATATCCTATTCCGATCAAATGACATAAAATTAAAACGAAGAAGCGAAAAGTCACAGGAAACGCACCATTGAGAGATTGCCCATGAAGATGGCACTTCAGATACTTTCAGCTAGCAACAGTGCTATTTTCATAGTGCACACGCACACTCAAAGCCGGTCATGTTTTCTCTTTTTTCCCTTCTTCTCTCCTGGAATTTAGAGGGGCAAGCAGAAAGATCATATCTTCAGCTGACTTCCGTCAGCCTTGTCTTACCTAACAAACCTCTCTGTTATTTGTACTAAACCACTGGCCCTTATATGTTGACTCTCTATCTGGAACAGAGAAATGGTAGCACACTTCGCTGCATACACAAATGATGTCGCCTATGTGTCGGCCACTTCCACGTTAATGGCCAATACATATGGACGGGAGGTTTGATGCACTCGGTTCTCTGGTAACGGCAGTCCTGCATAGCGTATACGCATATCTTATTCGCATCAGAGCGCATACTGTAGAAGCAGCAACAACCTGAAGCAACCAACAACTACCACTTACTCAAAATACCTGTTGCCCCGCTCCGTCCATTATTGCTCGATGTCGGTCTGGCAGGCTCATTAAAGCAGTAGTGGCCCAGCTAGGCCCCACTGAAGCTTTGGTTTATTCAGTCTCGCAGCCGATAGCACCGGCTCCGGAGTACAGGACCCAATTTCCTGGAACTTACCATTGCTGTAATACCGCTGCTATGTTGAGCATTGTGAAAGAAAGAAGGGAGAAAAGAGAGAGCGAGGGAGATAAATGGTTGCGTGGTTCGCCACTGTAACGCTGCCCGGACACGAGTCTCCGTGTAGGTCCATTAGCGAAAAGATGTCAACGCGGCGTGTCAAATATTGACTGTTTCGCAGCCAGTCATTTTCTGAAGGGATGTGTTCACTTACGCCACCCTCTGTGGACGCCATTCTGTGTTGGGAGACCTTGATGTACAATAGGAAAAGAAAATGCAAACTTTACGCGAGAAACGGTTTCGCTTGTAGCCTGAAATTCGAAGGCCCTACGATCTTGCATCTACCATGCAGTCTTTCATTTGCACACTGCGAAGTGAAAATTGATGTATCACTACAGCCTTACACTAGAGAATTTCAGAAGAGCCTATTCCACTCTCAGAGGTTGGGACTTCGCGTAAGCGAACCATGGCAGCGAACGCGGATCGCGCAATGTCTTCAACACAGGTAACGGAAGCCGACGGTACTGACGGATACTCAGTCAGCTACCATCTTTCCGCCAGAGATATCGGATAATAAAAACATCCTCCAAGCTTTCTCTCAACTCATACATCAATCCGAGGCAAAAAGAACAAAGTAACCGGTACGAGACTCCGCCTATATGAATGCATCACCAAACAAATCTACATTTTTTTCCGCTTGCTCCTGACCCTCGTTTGGCATTAGAGAAATAGGGAAACCTGGAATTGAACGTGCCGTGGTCAGCCTGCAAACCACCTTCTTCGCGGCGGTTTTTGGCCGGCTAATGAAAGCCCTTTCCCACTGACGTTAACAGGCGCCTTATGAAACAGAATTATGCAGCATTCTACCGAAATCACAGGCGCCACTGGTTAGCGTCAAACGCGAGAATGAGAAATAAAAAAGACAAAACATTTGCAAATTATCGGCTCACTTTTAAGAACTTGTGCGCGGCATTGACCCTCAGTGGCATTTGCTCTACGCAATCCAAGCAAAGGGTACGCACATTTTGAGCCCCTTTTTATAAATTATTCAGCCCCCTAATGGGTGGAAGAGGCGGTCGGTTTCCTTGCACTTACAAGCTTTCACCTGATAGCAACATGTTGACTCGAGGAAACAGCAGCCTAATTAGAAGATTAGTTTACAACATTTGGTTGTCATTCACTGGCGGCACCCTGCGATAAACAAGAGAAGAGCGCATCATATGGACCGGCCATATTGAAGTCCGCCGTGGAAATGATTTCCAAGAGATGTCTGTGTCTTTATAATGCTAGAATAGAAAAACCAAACCCCGACGGCTCTAAAGCGCCGGTAAGTCTATAGGCAGCAGGTGTTATACGCTAGCGGACAGTGCTTAGACAACTGTTGAAGCCCACAACAGGGTGGCGAAATTCGAGATCACTGCCCCAAATTTCACATCCCCGCTAGACAATATCAAAGGTATCACGCTATCATTTTTCGCCGCGTACATCGCTCAAGAATTTTCAGCTTTCTTTTCTGCGACCTACTGGCATAAAATAGCTAGGTCATCTAACATAAATCCTAGAAATGCGGTAATTTTTGGGTCAGAAATGGATTTCTGAACACAAAGGCGACATCCTTTAATCGGTTTGTCATTGTGTTTATACCCAAAAGCCCAAAGCATACTTAAAATACCCTAGCGTTGCTAACTCCCCAAATCACTAGTGTAGCGATGAAAATTCAGTGACACTAATAACCGCAACACCTTTATACTGTTTTCGGTAGAGTCTGCTTCGTCTTCTAGCCGCAAACATTCAGTATAGTATTCAGTATTATATAATATATAAAGTTCGCAAACATAGCAGAAAATGGAATTCTTGTTGACGCGTACGTCTGCCCTGTGTTATAGATGTATAATATTATCAAAGCCCAGCAAAAGTTTGCGATATTTTCCGGTTGCGATAAATAGTGGTCGTTAGAGACACTTGCGCAGTATGTTGTATACCAAGTTCTCGTTAAACTGATGGGTAAATATAATAGGGGAAGTGAGGGGCCAATGTAGTAAATATACCAAAACCAATAAATCTTCCAGTCAAGCGCACAGCACTCGAGTGCTCTTGATCATTTAGCCTCGCCACAATACCAATGCGTGTACTCGGGCCATTTACTAATCCTAACTTAGATCGCGCAAAATGAGGCGCCTGTTGTTTCCAGGAAGAGTACCAGGTCGGCATATAGCGTGCAGCGGAAACTGAGGAGGAACTAAGGATTCCCTTGCAAGTTGGTTGTCCCTTTGCATAAGTAAAGAGTCTTGCTCCGTTTTCAAAAGGATCATTATCAGTTAAAAATTACCGCGTAGAATAGGATGCATATACACGAGATATCATTTTTGCATTTTTAGTTGTCATGGCGTCAAGGGCGCTTTTTGTTTGTGGACCTATTAAAGTATAAACTGCTTTGTCGTTTATTGTATATCGCTATAACTTCGTCCATCGCGCTGTTTATTTATGTTGCAGTTAGTTTAACCGGAGCCTCTAATGCACTCCACGTTATCATAGAAATCGCGTTTGAATAAAGTTCCGGACAAGGTTATATTCATTTCTACCTTCACATTTCATAGAAATAAGTTATTATTATTATTATTATTATTATTATTATTATTATTATTATTATTATTATTATTATTATTATTATTATTATTATTATTATTATTATTATTATTATTATTATTATTATTATTATTATTAAATGCGCCTTTTTTTGTTCAGACGAACTCCTGTAGAGTTACATGAAGCACAACCGGGAAGTTTTATCTAAAAAAAAAAAACAATTTGATGACAGCTGCCACAAGCGTCCCTTTCTTGACGAGGATTGAATAACATTATCTGTGTTGGGTTATACGGTTTTGAGAAACGTCTTGATCAGCCGCTGCACCAGCTTAGTGGTGTAAGGATCTCATGTGATGTGAAAAAGGCATAAGTGATCAAACTATGCAATGATTCAACAAATCGGCGCTAAAAGAATTGTTTTATATTGCATATTTTACTTTTACACTGATTTCCTCCCCCTTGCGTCATCGTATCTCTGAATTTGATTTCCCCATTGATTTTACAGCCAGCAGCTGTTTAAGAGAGGCTCTGTCGGATCAACCACAGTAGCTAATTGCTTCTAGCAGTTATCTAAGCAGGTAGATTTATCGTCTACGTGTATTTCCCAGTTGCCTATGGCCAAACAAAGTGGCGTGTTTACCCAATGCTTTAGGACCAATTCTACTTTTTTTTCTTTATTACGTCCAAGAACAGTTACTGAAAAATAATGCACTGAACAAAGAAACTGCACAAAGTTACACCTGTACGTCCCAGATGTGAAACTTAAATCTCTGAGATCCGTGAAGGGTTGCACAGTATAGACCATCGCCTTAGCACGCCTAATTCCTCTTGTTTTTGTGAATAATATAGGATTTATTCCATGCCGGCCTTGCTAATAACAAAGCTAGCGGAATTGATACAATTCCAGCTGAGTTGCTTCAAAACCTCAACCATGACGCTGTTAACATTCTGCATACATTATGTCAGAAGATTTGGACAACCCTGCAGTGGCCACAGGATTGGAGGAGGTCAGTTTACATCCCCATTCCAAAGAAAGGCAGTGCCAAAGATTGTTCCAACTACCGCACGATCGCGCTTATTTCGCATGCTAGCAAGGTGATGTTGAAAATCCTCCAAGGTAGGCTGCAGCAGTATGTGGATCGGGAGCTTCCGGACGTGCAAGCTGGGTTTCGCAAGGGCAGAGGAACTAGAACCAAGTTGCCAACCTTCGCTGGATCATGGAAAAAGCAAGAGAGTTCCAGAAACCCATCTACTTCTGCTTTATTGATTATGCGAAAGCGTTTGACTGCGTAGATCACAGCAGAGTGTGGCAAGTTCTCCAAGAGATGGGCGTTCCAATTCACCTCATCTGTCTCCTCAGGAACCTGTATGAAGGGCAAGAGGCCAAAGTCAGAACTGGGCATGGTCTTACTGATTGGTTTCCGATTGAGAAAGGAGTGAGGCAAGGCTGCATACTGTCGCCCAGCCTATTTAACCTATATGCAGAGTGCATCATGAGGAAGGCCGGTCTGAACGAGTCTTCAGCTGGAGTGAAGATTGCTGGAAAACGTATCAACAACCTTAGATATGCGGATGTTACCACTTTAATGGCAGAAAGTGAAGTGGAACTCAAGAGACTTCTGATGCGTGTACAAGAAGAGAGTGAGAAGTTTGGGCTTAAACTGAACATTAAAAAGACGAAGATCATGGCGTCTTGCCCTATCAAGTCCTGGAGCATCAAGGGACAAGAAGTGGAAGCTGTGACAGATTTTCTCTTCTTGGGCTCGAAGATTACTTCGGAAGGAGACTGCAGCCATGAAATTAGGAGACACCTGCTTCTGGGAAAGAGAGCAATGGTTAGCCTTGACCGCCTAGTAGAGAGCAGAGACATTAATCTGACAACCAAGATCCGTATAACTCGTGCTATGGTCTTTCCAGTTGTGATGTATGGATGCGAGAGTTGGACTGTGAAAAAGGCTGACCGCCGAAGAATTGACGCGTTTGAATTGTGGTGCTGGCGAAGACTCTTGAGAGTTCCTTGGACAGCCAGAAGATCAAATCAGTCGATATTGTCGACCATAAACCCGGACTGCTCATTGGAGGGTCAAATTCTAAAGTTAAAGCTCAGCTACTTTGGTCATCTGATGAGAAGAGAGGAGTCGCTGGAGAAAGATTTGATGTTGGGAAAGGTTGAGGGTCGCCGGAGAAGGGGTAGGCAGCGAACGCCATGGTTAGATGGCATCCTCGAGGCACTGCAGATGAAGTTATGTGATGTTAGGAAGATAGTGAGAGACCGGAAAGCGTGTCGTGACATGGTCCATAGGGTCACGAAGAGTCGGACACGACTGAACGCCTGAACTGAACTGATATTACATATAATTTGTTATAAAGAAAGGCCTATACACTGAAGAGCAATTTATCTCATTGCTTTCTGAATGTTGTGCAGCACTCTTCGCGAAGTCATGTATATTATTTATAGTGTGCCAACCTGCTGTTATGACGTGAAATCCAGAGGTGATATTTAGAGACATCGTCGTCTCCTTTTTCAACGTATCGTGGGCATACTGCCATATGTACGCACCCGTAAAGGATAAAATACAATTAAATGAAAATTTGCTCTGTGCCGCACCCTCACACCTAGTACATGTACAGATGCTCTGAATGCACAATCTACAAGAAAACAGCGCCTCGATGGGAAGGAAGAATGAAGGAAAAATGTTAAACAATATTAAATTGAGACTGGCTCATTATGAGTAATTTTCGAGTGAACGTTAAAATTACACGCGAATGCTGCATGTGCACAAATCATTCTTTTCTCAAAAATAATTTCTCCAGTTACGAGGTGATATGAGATAGCCGAAACCGAAAATAACCGAAGTTGTGTTTGTTCCTCAATATGATAAAGTCCACATGATAGACTCAAAATGATAATACATGATAGACTTCGCTGAGAACTACGGCACTGGCGCCAGCCTTTCGCTGTGTTTTTGCCAAGCCATAGGCTTAACCACTCAATTTGTTCGTTCTGCTTCAGCCTGCGTCTTTGGCCTGTGGACATGGTGGGAGTAAGAGCCTCTACCACATGTGGGAGGCGGCAAAGAGGGCGTGCGAGGATGTAGGATGGCGCGCTGGAAGTCGACTCTCAAAAATGCGCAGCTTGGAGGTACATCCACTGTATGGCGCCATAGAAAGGCGCAGAACGATGAATGCGACAATTTTTCTCCGGAAGGTGACTGCACCGCTTATTTTACGGTTCTTTTCCTGTAAAGGTAACGCTGTAACGGGCTTCGCAGGGTTGGGGTACATAATTAGGACCTTAGATGGCGTTTCAGGATTGGTCAATGCTATATCGGAGACTATGTCGCACCCTTTCTTGATATCTTCCTCCCCCCCCCCCCCCCCCCTCCTCCATAAAAGATGATTACGGCGCTACTGAACGATTATCAGCGTCGTGGTGCCTGAGCAGCCAGGAACAGCGGCTCTCTCGGAGGTAATAATAAAGGCGTACGCCAACGGCAAAATCGAACAGGGCCAGGGAGAAGCCCGCAAGAAAAACTAAAGGAGAACAGTTTGGCAACGCAGCTCCAGCTAGAAGCGACTACGGCCAGTCTACTTCGTGTGGCTCATCAATTGGCAATCGATGCCTCTATGGGCCGCATTCAGACACACGCAAAGACACGCACCTTGAATCGTTTCCCGTCTGAGTCGATGCGGTCGATGCATTCATGGTCAGTCTCGAAATGTCGCCATCAGCAGCGACGACGATGCAGCCAGTTTAGGCCGATCGTTCCCGATCGCCTATAGTCGTCGCCTCTAGACCATTATTGGACGATCCCTAGGAGGTCGTAAAGGAACTGTCCCTTCGGCTCAGTGGCGTGCAGAAAAAGGAACACTATATAGGGGTAGTTCCGAGTATTGATTTTTTTCTTAACTCTTACCAGTGGTCCGCTCATGCCGAGGTTTTTTTTTTGTGTTTGTTTGTTTGTTTCTCTGCGTTGTCACGGCCTGTACACAATAAGCTGTTTGGACCTATAGCGATTTTGTGGGTTTGAACTTCAATTGTCAATTGGATTGTTGTGTTATTGCGACGCAACAGGAGAAACGCTATCAACAATAACGCGGCGCATTTCGATACACGCGAACTGCAAAGGCGTTTGCAGATTTGCATTCCGTTAAAGGACGTTGAATAGGTTACCTATAGTGGAACGTAATAACTCATTCCAAGCATATCCTAAGCGTTGCATTTATTATGAAAGACACCCCAAATATCTTGACACAGTCGATTATTCCGTGCTGTGCAACCTGCGACTGGAGGCTCATCCGAATGGTTCTGCAAAGATTATCACGCACTCTTATTCACACAACGCCGCTCAGGAAAGACGCTACGTCATCTTCGATATCAGGGATTAATTAACATATTATTTTATCTAGATCATACCAGAAGGCAAAATGCGAGAAAAAAGGCATACAGTTTTGCTGAGTGAAACGAAAGCCACCAAAGGAGTTCGAGTTAGTCGCAGTGAGTGAGTGAGTGAGTGAGTGAGTGAGTGAGTGAGTGAGTGAGTGAGTGAGTGAGTGAGTGAGTGAGTGAGTGAGTGAGTGAGTGAGTGAGTGAGTGAGTGAGTGAGTGAGTGAGTGAGTGAGTGAGTGAGTGAGTGAGTGAGTGAGTGAGTGAGTGAGTGAGTGAGTGAGTGAGTGAGTGAGTGAGTGAGTGAGTGAGTGAGTGAGTGAGTGAGTGAGTGAGTGAGGGAGCGAGCGAGCGAGCGAGCGAGTAAGTGATTGAGGTTTGTTCTTAGGCTAGACATTAAATGACCGGTTAGGAAGTGAACACTTCCTTCTTCTCTACGCCCGACTACTCCACATCAGTACCTACCCATTTTTTATCTCGTGTGGCCAGATGCCGTCATCTTGCCCGCCTCAACACAGCAGCGTGCCAGGAAGACCGCTAGACTCGCTATGATTCTACACATCGCGTGGTCTCTTTTCGTCCTGGTGACGAAGTACTGCTTTATACACCCTTGCGCGCCCCTGGCCTTAGTGACAAATTCCAGCACCGCTACGTAGGTCCCTATGAAGTCATCAGCCAAACTTCCCCAGTGAACTACAAAGTGACGGCTGTTGATCCCCAAGCCGATCGACGCCACCGTGGAACTGAAGCCGCGATGCATCGGTTAGTTAGGAGCGGCCAGGCTGGCCGCTTCCGACCCCCCGGGCAGATTGTGTGAGCCTTCCGTGGATGTTCTTTAATTTGTACATGCCATGATCTTCCTCTTTCATTTGTACATACCATCATCATCGTCCCGCGGCGCCGGCTCCGGCACGCGCCTGGGTTTTGTCATCGGATTAAAACGCTAGACAAGGCATCGCTGGCCTTGCCGTCACGACCTTGCTGTCTCAACCAGCCTTCTTTCACTGCGTATATAATAAAAGACAAAACAATGAGCTGCTGATTCAATGGGTGTCAGTAGGAATAAGCAAATCAGCAAAACATTACGCAAAAGGTAGGCTGTCGAAAACAAATTGTTTTATTTTTCTAGAGTGATATTTAAATTATATTATTTGAGCCCCAACGACCTCACCTGTGCTAAATGGCCATCAAAACTTAATATCCGGATATTCAAAACGTCTATATGAGTAGATTGTACAATGCTTTTGAATGGTAAAAAATAGGCACACTAAAAAACACCCACGGAATAAGTAAATCGACAGGACAGACGCTAATACACAGGATTAGCGCTTGTCCTGTCGCCTCCGTGTGTGTTTTCCGTAAGTGTTTCTCAGTGGGCTTGTTTTTGCCCCTTCCAGATCTGGATATTAATTTCAATGAAAATGCATTCGTATTTGCGCTCCTCAAAATATCAATGCTCGCGAGCTGCTGCATTTCGCAAAATCCAAATGTGACTGCCATGACCAGGATTCGAATTCACGCCCTCATTCTAAGCAGCAAAGTTCTGTATCCGCCAAGCTGTCGAGGTTCTTGGCCCCTGTTTTCGAGTCCACAAGGTACCGCAGAGATACGAAGATGGTACAGAAAAAGCCAGAACATGTGTTAGCATCCCAGTTCTTACATTCCCCACCTTTCCGCCTTCAAGACCTTTGTTTTGTTATTGGTGTTCCGCTATCAAGGCTTCATGTCTCCAGCTATCTTCACCTGAGTGAGATTGCAGGTTAGTCGTTCGTATTCAAGAGCGACCTAACCTGTTACAGTTGCTTTCATATAGATATATCAACGCAGGCTGCTTTTCTCGTGTTATACAACGAGGGTCTGTGCCGCCTCCCCATTTCATTTCTTATTGAATTATGTGACCTCTGGACTAGATCAAATTTCATTCTTTTAATGGTCCTGATGCTCGCTTTGTTTAACACGCTCGAGATACAACGTCACTCTGATGACGTCATGAACATTAACAACGACCATTAACTTCTGCGTTTGTGACCTATTTTATGCCACATTTCCTATTTTTTGCTTCGATTCCGGTAACAATAGCTGAAGTATGTCCTCGATTTCATGCCCTTCGTTCTCCTTTTCCGTTCCTTTCTATTTATTCGTTTATCGCATTATTGCGACAATCAACTTTCTTTTGCAAGCTGGCCTCATTTGCTTGTTTCGAAATGCACCTTTCTCAGAATCCGATCCATGCAGTGCAACAATGGGGCTTTCGTGATAACACCTGACGATTCCCGGAGTGACAAGGTACAGTTAGGAACAAGAGGGGCCACAAGCAGTGCACTTTCGAGCATGCGAACAGAAAAAATAGCCAGAAAAAAAAAAAAAAAACTAAACACCGAGCGGACTTATGGCCACTTTCCCTGCATAACTCGGTGACGTAAGAGGACGAATAGGTGTGTTTCCACGCAACCACGGCAAGTGTCATTTAAACACGTTACGAAAACAACGGCCCTCCGGTGTGGCAACCATGTCAGGTAGTTTTTCTTTATACACCGTAAACGTGTGGGCGTTTGTGCGTGCGTGTGTTAGGGGGGGGAGGGGGGGGGGGGAAGCTCGTGCGTGTGTGTGTGAATGTGTGCGTGCGTGCGCGTGTTACGTAAAGCTGCTCTGGTAAGCTGCTCTGGTACGCACCATCGACCAAGAGTCTTGTCCGGCAGTTCTTGTGTGTTCGTTTGTAGCCTCGCTATGATTGGATGAACTTTTTTTCGTGAGGCCACAATCCCGTCGCCACAAGCGGGAAATTCAAACTAAGTTCGGTATAGCGGCTCCTACGTGCGAATCCCCGCGATGAGCCCTCCAAGTTCGCCATCAACATAGAGAATAATTAATCATATTAAACTGATCGATGACTGACCATAGCCTGTCAGTTGTAGTGCCTTTACGTTTAGAAAAAGACCATAGGAGTAGATTCCAATCGGTCACTTTCGACCCCAGGTACTCGGGCTCGGTAGCCGAGCGTCTTAACTACTGAACCACTGTGACGAGTGCTTTCCTACGTTATAACCGGGTTTAAGTAGGGTTAAACATACGCCATTCAATGGGGTGGCACCCAGATCGGACCACAAACCCGTGGCCTCCGCGATCAAGCGCGCCGTTCTATTGGGGCTGATTGCGGAATCCACGGTTAAACATCGCAATTTGAAGTCGCTCCTAGATGTCAGCACATGTACAGCTGAAACTTAGCCCTCCCTGATTTTGCACTATAACCGTTCTTTTTTTTTTTTAATGTTTGCAAACTCTTGTTGTAACAACTACGAATAGTATGTCCATGCGGTTTGTGCAGGTAAGTTTCACACCAAGGCGGACATCATGTACGTGATAATGCTTAGATATTTAATATTTAAAATAGTAATCCTTTTTGTTTCCTATTTTTCCATCCCATGGACAAAATTGTATTCCGTAGCGGAATGAATGTGAGCCCCATTTTTAAATTTTGATAGCCAGCAGCGTGGCTTTAAATATCGATTGTTCAAAATTAGCATTTTTGAGCTCCTGCAGCTTGTTTTTCTGCAGTGCATAAATATATAGAGTGACGTCGTTACGCGTTCTAGTGTCACCAATACAATGCTAACTTCTTCAAAATATTTAAACACGCAGACAACGTCTGTATTTGTTGCGATAAATACAATTTTAGCAATACCGGAAAGCGAACTTAACAAGCTTTCAACGGCGCATTTTTACGTCCGATAATTGAGACCGTACTGTCTATTGAAAATTTAATAACGAAGCTTACCTTTCATCTTGACGGCTTTTAATTTTGTATTTTATGTTTCCCCTTAAAACTGAAAATAAAAAATCGATTAAAATTTTCTTAATCGCCTGACCGTAGGGCTGCGTCACATGCGTGACCAAATCCTTATTGTGTAACAGTATACTTAAACCCGGTTATAACGAGCGAAACACCCCTCGCGGTGGCTTAGTGGTTAGGACACTCGGTTGCTGGACCCCAGTATTCGGGTAGAACACGACCAGTTAAAATCCCAGGCTCTGAGCTTCCGGATTACCGCTTGCGCACTCAAAAATTCCCTTGTTTAAGGCGGTTCTTAGAATATACGTCGGACGGCCTTTGAATAACCTCGTCACTTACAGTACATGTTAACGAGTATATGTAGGATAATTAAAGCACATATAAAAACGTCTTGATTAAGTGACTAACAAAGGATCCGCATGGTTTCGGTAAACGGTAGTCGTTAACATTCTCGAGCTATACCCTGAAATATGATAATTAGGCGCGACCCATAATTTTGTCGAGCTTCTACGTGTCATTCCGTTCCTTGCCTTGGTGAACATTTTAATGAGAATATATAGTCACTTCATTTTCATTACGTTTTGCCATATTGCGTGCATACGATCGTTGGCCGTTAATTTACTGCCTTAGTTTTTAGTTTGCTGTTTCATTTATATATTTGTGCTCTTAATAATTTTTATGTTATATATGTATATGTTCATCTTGATCGCACAGGTCTTGTTGCACTGCCTGTACTGGATCTCGGGCATCTCTCACGCTATCCTTAAAGCTTTTCGTCCGAAGCTCATTTCCTGTATATTATTGGAAATAAATTTTAAGTTCAATTCATTTAATTCGATTAGAGTACAGTACCAATGCACAGCTATCACTTGTCCCAACATGGACGTGTTTTAGTGGCAACTGGTCGAAGACGGAGCTACTTGGCTCTCTTCGAGCGGAGCTCGCGTGTCTCCCAACGTTGAAATTTTGTCTTCAAGATGAAAGCGGTAATACAGAAGTTGTGGTTGGTTTTGACAAAATAGCTGACTGAACAATAAGCCTGCTGCCGTTCAAAGAAATTAATTTTTGCCAGTCTTAAAGAAAGTAATTTTTACCAGTCTTAAAGGATATTTTACACAACAGCCCAGATTCCAGCTTGAGGGGGTCTCAGAGAACCACATTCACTCTTCCCTCGAACGCTCTCCTGGGTGTGGTTTCCTATATACACTGGTCGAGACAGATGCGCGAGCAGATGGTAGTGTGGTGGTGAGATGGTTGTCTGATGGTCGTGTGGTGGTACGTAATCGAGATTCAAGCGATAACGTACTGGGCTCGTTCCGCCGCAAAGCTGTCACTGTTCCCTAGATTACAAGAGAGGTTATGAATCAAAAATGTGCCAAAAAATAATGTGGCGCCGCCATGCGGCTGCCACCGGAACTACATCAGAACCTAATACGTCGTTGCCAAGACAGATGGCACCTCTGCTTTGTAGTGCAAACTGCGTGTATACACCGTTTTCTCAATACGGAAGCACCCCAGAGGGTCATTGGCCTTATTGCATTACACTTTTAATATGGAGCCTAAATTCCGTCGTAATAAATCAAGCTGAGTAAATGGTGCATTACTTCGAACATTGATCGACAGTTTTTGTAGAGGGCCTGGATTCCTAAATTTAGGACCTTGATATGGAACCAATAATTACATTGAATTAGCTGACCTATCTACACTCAGTAAATAACTGAGAACAAAATGCCAAAACCGATCTGGCCATCTTACTCTCGGTAGCCCTCTGATAGTGTCAACGCGGTAGGACGTTTCTTTTAGAAGAAAGCTTGTTTATGTTACCTGAGACACCTGGTGTACACATATATGCTGTGAAATGGTGAGTTCAAGGTCATTACCCCTGTTTCACAATAACAGCTTTCAAGATGCAAGGCATCGTAAGCTCCGCTCACATTACAACACTGCAGCAAAAGGTTGGTCAAAGCATCGTGTTGCACAATTTAGGTGTCCTTTTTCCATACGGAGGATACATTCCAGAATTAATGTCATGCCATGATGGCATTGATACAAAAACAAATATACTGTTGGCATCAATATTTGGTAATTTCATATTCTTAAAATTAAAACATTAGCGTCTTGCTCTCAAGATCGGCTGCCAACGGCAACGTTCGATCTAAGCTCTCTCACGGACTTTCTTTTGTAGAAGCAGCTAAAAAAAAAGCTCAGCCCCAACTAGTACTTGATACAATATGTCTTATGTACACTACCAGTACTCGAATAGAACTGGTGATGAAATATAAGAACCACTGTTTATTTTGAGGTCTCACTTAGTCCCTCCCGTCCTCCGTGGTCTAAATTACATTTAAAAAGTATTAAAAATTATTCATAAAGAATTAAGCGAAGTTTTCTAACTTTGAGAGCACATGCCGAAAGGATTACTATTCGTCTTGTGGAAATGTTGGCTAATGGACTGTGATTCAGCTGCCACTTCTACTCCGGCATGTTCAGTACTTTCTTTTTTCAGCCATGTCACGTACGTCGGTTAGATTTTAGGCGGAACAGATACTAAGAGCTCGCTTTCATATCCAAAAGTTTGGTTGGGATTTTCTATTTGACTGAAATTTTATTAATATTTTGGCTGATATAACACACCATCAGCAAATATTGGTCACCGTCTGCTTAGCAAGACTATCAAACCCGAAATAGCAGGCTGTATGAGGGTGGTGCACATCCTTAGTCACAAGTCTTAAAGCACAGGGTTTACTTTTTAGTCGCACATTGACGCACTCGAGGTTGCCGTCAAGCTGTTCTATAAAATGAGAACCCCCACGTGGCTCAAAAGCAGACCCTGTCGCCCGGAGCCACCTAACCATACCACTAGTTAGCACCACGTCACCTAAGCAATACCACTGTAAAATACTGCTCAGAACAGCAAGAAAAAATCTGGCCGTGGAGTTCTTGAACAAGTGAAATAAATATTGTATGAAATTTCCAGTAAGAGACGAGAATAACCAAAAAATAAACAGGTAAAGTGCCGCAGTGGTAATGTTATTTGAGCAGAGAGAATAAAGCAAGAAAGCTCTGTACTCCACATGGGAGCTGATAACAAAAGTATTCGCTTCAAAGCAGAACGTAGGAACAACAAACAGCAAAGTTTATTCGTACCAAGGCTTATTCCTTCTCCACACGTTTCGGTGACGACTATTGGAGGCATCACCCTCCAAACGTTGGGCGTAGAAGGCACCACCACAAGGTTCACCGAAGAAACAACACACTCACGCACACACGTGACATACACAAGCTACTGCAGCTGGATTCACCAGAGGTAGTAGGACCAGTACACCAGCATGAAGAAGAAGAATACGGCTGGGAAGGCGATGCGGGAAACCTTGTCCAGGAGGTTTGTCTTCTGCCACAGCTGGCTCAGCGTGAAACTGCGCTGGAATATGCGACGACGACCCGTCTTGAGCGCCCTGCATCAATTCACAAGCAGAAAGGAAGGAAAGGGAAATTGCACATGCATAGATTGACCAGGCTAAAAGGGACAGCTACAGCAGATAAGTTAATCAGAGATATGTTTCTCCGATGCATAGAATGGAAAAAGGTTATGATACACAGTGAGGTGCTGGAGAAGCAAAAGTATACATCTGTTTAGGACACGGAATGAGAGAAGAGCTACATCGCTGGGGATACAGTGTCTTTTAACAGCACAACAGATTACAGTTTTGTAGTTGGCCATTGCTTTATGGCAGACACGTATACAGCAGATAAAGAAAAGGCTGGAAATTACATGACTAGTCACCCAAAGAAACCGTAGTTAAAGTGGGAGTTAATTGTGGCATGAAGAGACGGGATCAGAGCCGAACGTACCAAAGTGTGAATGTTAGTTAATGGCATCCTAGTTGTAGTCAAGAAACGAAATAGACATGGGCAGGGCATGCAATGCGATGAAAAGATAACCGATAGTTTTACGGGTAACGGACTACATTTCAAAGGAATGCAAGCGTATCAAAGGACAGCAGAGAGCCTGTGGGTGGATTAAGAGATGATGAGCAATGTTTGAAGAGAAAGGCCGACCTCAGCTGAATTTGGTCACTGTTCTGAGACTACGGGGCTGGGATGGGTAGGTCAATGCCGCTTGCAGCGGGGGATAGCCTGCCACTGAATTTCTATCTGTTGTAGGCCGTCATTGCACCCGCCACCACTTCGGTGGTGGACGATGGCTGTTGCGACGCGCCTCTTTCTCTCCCACTTCTTTTTCTTTCTTCTCTGCTTTCTCTCTTCTGTCCGCACAAGGCAGCGGAGATGTCAAGGGTGGCAGTTCCTAACCCTACGGGGCTGGGACGGTAGGTCAACGCCGCTTGGGGCAGGGGCTAGCCAGCCACCGAAATTTTATCTGTTGTAGGCCGTCATTGCACCAACCACCGCTTAGGTGGTGGACGACGGCTGCTGTTGCGGTGCGCGCCTTTCCCTCCCTCTTTTTTTCTTTCTTCTCTATTTTCTATTTCGTCCGCACGAGGCAGCGGGGGCGGCTCAGCTACAGAGCCAGTAGCAGGCCTGTGCATTTTTTTTTTCCTTCTTCCTAGAGTCACAACAATTACAGCGTCTCCCATAGCCTGAGTCGCTTTGGGACGTTAAACGTTAAACCAAACCAAACCAATAAATGAGCGGGGCACTTGAGCACTGCCGTTAAGGCTATCAGTCGATAGCTTTTCACAATGCCGCAAGGTAGTTTCTCACTTTTCTATTTTTCCTTTTTTTATTTCTTTCTAACTTTTTATATTTTTGTATACCGATACTTGGCATCAGCGAACATTGGCTTCGCATTCCTTTCACACGTTTGATACCCTTTTTAATTTTCTTGAATTATTGCAATAAAGTATTTTATAACTTACACACTCTAAATGTGCCTAATTGACATCGTCAAGCTTTACATTTTCACTCTGAGCATTTCGACACCTTTGAACGCCTTTTTGGATTTGTTTAGGTTTTTCGTTTCTTTTTTTCATCAATTAGACAATCACAAGCTCTCCTCAATTAACTAGCGCCTATAACACACCAATCAATCATAAATCACCAGAACCACATATTACCAAGATATAGCTGCTTATACACAGTGCCCGATTATTTCCATCACGCAGTGCCGACTACAACTACTACTAGGCCGACGAATTTTCTATTGAACAAGCGTATAATCTATTCCTTTATGAAGAAACACCTTGTTCAAGCAATTTGAAAATAAAAAGGAGAGTTTATACAAGAAAGCTTTGCAAATTTTCGATTAGGCCTAGTTGGTTCATAATTTTCTACGGAACTGAAGAGCGATAATAACTATTCAGTTCCGTAGAAAGCATTGTTGTCTTCTAATCAGTTCAATTCAGACAATTACATGGAATGTGTGAAATTTGGATGGCTCTCATATGCTACTTCAAGGGCAAGAATACTTCCCACGATATATTCTCGTTGGCTAAATCAGCAATCAAACATATACGCAGACGAGTGTCACAGTAGTAGGTAGTAGTAGTAGTCATTGGATCACAGGAAGAGTAAGGCGCAGTAACTGTCTCACTTATTTTCTATGGACACCTCAACCGCGCCGTAAGGGAAGAGAGGAATGTGGGAGTGAAAGTGGAAAGAGAGAAAGAGGAGCCGTAGTAGAGGGCTACGGAGTAATTTCGGCCACCTCGGGATCTTACGTGCGCTGACATCGCACAGCACACGGACGCCTCTTCGTTTCGCCTCCATCGAAACGCGGCCGCCGTGGTCGGGTTCGAACCCGGGGACTCCGGGCAGTAGTCGGGCGTCTTACCACTGCACCACCCCGGCGGGGCCCGCGTCCGATGCAAATCCAGCGATGAAGCCGGCATTCAAAGGCACGGGAGCAAGCGGCTCTTCGTTTCATGCCGGTATTCACGCAAGGAATGCTTTATTAAATAAGAACAATTTGTTGCAGGCACTTAGATCTCTCTTAAGCGCTGTTGCAAATCCAGCGATGAAGCCGGCGTTCAAAGGCACCGGCGCAAGCGGCTCTTCGTTTCATGGCGGTATTCACGCAAGGGACGCTTTATTCAGTTCAGTTCAGTTCAGTCGTTCAGTCGTGTCCGAGTCGTGTCCGAGTCGTGTCCGCTTTATTAAACAAGAACAATTTGTTACAGGCACTTCGATCTCTCTAAGGCGCTGTAAGGCGAAAGCCTTTCCAATAACTGTGCACTAATTGGAGTTTTATCACTCATTTTTCTTCTTTTATTTCTTTCTTTCACTCTTTTTTCTCTTCGTTTGTTCTTTTTTAATAACTCTGTTTTATTTGGTCTTTCGTTGTTTTTATGTATTTACTTTTCTCAATAACTTATTTTTCATCTTTTGCTCAGGGCCGACGTCTTCGATGTTGTGCGCAATAACGAGGCCTGACATTAAAGGAAAGCTTAAATGCTTCCTTTACAATATCCCAAGATGCATGCATTACAATATATGAACCTCACGAAGTGCTTTCGTCCTATCATTGATTTTCGAGGACTTTATGTTAATGAAGAAATAATACGTTCAACAACGTAGATTACAACGTTCTGCATAACATGGCCACTGCATGGCTTTTTCTACGAAACGTTTTGATGGTTTAATGCAATGAAAAAGTGGCCAGAAATATTGATGAGGAAGTGGTTTGTTTCATTTGAAGTGGAGTTTCAAACTGCAAACATCCACAAAAAAATTAATGAGATGGCATACGGTAACGGCGATGCATAATAACAGCACAAGGTCCCCCTGAACAAACATCCACTGAAGCGAGGTGTTCTTGCTATACTAATGGTGGAGTTAGCAATCCGCATTCCCAACATTTTCACCTTATAGAAGCCGGGCACTCGGCCTGCGGAAGCCTGCGTCCAACCGCAGCGGGTAGGCAAATGTTCAGACCACTACAGGCCAACGCCTGCGGTATGTAAGAACAAATATTTCATCACCCAAAATACAGAAGTGAGCCTTTGATGGAACATATTGTTTGCACAAATCCGCCTGCACTCACAGACGGCGTAAAATATAAAATCAAAATGTGTTTGAAAGGAGATCACGCGCACCGATGCGGCAGAACAGCGATAGCAACTGTTTTTGCTTCCGCCGCTCTTCTTTGAATACCTTCAATAGGCATCTAAGAATTTCATTTCACCGTTGCTTTTTCATTCCGCGGCTTCGTGGGCTTTTTGCGTAAGTTGGCTTCGGCAAATTGCCACGCCAGATACAGTGTTTCTTGTACAACTTGTGATCTTTCGGTTGTGACGCATCGACCTATTAGCGCAGCAGTGAGTTTCACCGTGCCACGCTGAAGCCCTGAGCCCGTTTCTATTTTAATATTCATTGCGTTGTCGCGAGTCTCGACCGCATGCTTTGCTTCGCAGCGGCTTCCGATGTTGTGTCTTTGCAAAGACCTTTTCATTTATCCGGAAGAGACCGGTGTTTGGGAAAGACTGAACTGATCACTTGTCGAGCAAGACCAAGGCTCATGGACCCGTTCTCTAGAAGGCAGGGCCTTCGTTACTTATCTCTGCTATTGTCGTATAGATAATACGCGGAAACGGTAAATACAGAGTCGATCACACTTGTCTATAGGGCTCGAGCGGTGTTCTGGTGTGGTGAAAGTAAAGAGGAACTCTGAGGTAGGTGAAAACTTTAAATGAGAGTACTTGGGCTCTGAACTGTTGCATCTTACCTGTACTCACCTAAGGGGCTGAAACGTGGAGGCTAACCAAGAGAGTTCTACTTAAGTGGAGGACAACTCAGAGGGCTATGGAACGGAAAATGGTAGGGGTAACATTAAGAGATAGAAAGCGTGCAGAGTGGGTCAGAGATATAACTCAAGTTACTGACACTCTAGTGAAAATTAAGACGAAATGGGCATGGGCAGGACATTTCAATTTATTATGCTCTTTTTTATTCCAAACTAAAATACTGTATTCTCATATGGGGAACCACAACTTCTACAAATATTAATAAGTTGCTTGTTCTCCAAAAAAAAAAAAACGCTCTTCGAGCTATTGAAGGTTATTACGGTATACCGCGCGACTTGCCTACACAACCCTTATTTAAAAAATATGCCATATTAGCCGCTAATCAGATTTCCTACTTTCGTCTTCTGCAGTACATTCACCATAATAGGCTGTATACTACTCTACCTGATAGATCTACAGTAACGTATGACCTGCGAACACGAAAAAAACTTGTACCTATTACTCGAACCAACTATGGAAAACAGAAATTAACTTTTCAGGTGCCATCCCTAATCAACAACACACCAAATGTGGAATTTTAATTGGCACCTAGTGTATTTAAAAAGAATGTAAAACAATATTTAAATGAATATCCCCTATAATTGCAATGGTGGTAGTAACTGTATTTTTCTCATATGCAATATTTTTGTGTAAATAATTTTTACTATGAAATTTATGTTATTAACAGCGTGGTCTGTTGATTTGTATATCCAATGAATACTGCATGTATTGATATCTTTTACATATCGTATGTAAATGTTGCATAATGTTTTTTTTTTATATTTTATATACACTAGAGGTGTGTGCTGTTGTCTGTTGTTATCTGTTTTAAGAGCCAAGGCCCAGTCAGGCTTGTCGCCTTTTGCCGTGGCTTCCCCTTTCTTGTAAAGGAAAGAAATAAACTTTAACTCCTACTCCAACTCCAACATGTAGTGCGAAGAGAGGATAACCGATGGTCGCTTAGGGTAACGAACTGGATTCCAAGGGAAGGAAAGCATAGCAGGGTGCGGCAGAAAGTTAGGTGGGCGGATGAGGTTAAGATGTCCGCAGGGGTCAAGTGGATGCAGCTAGCACAGAACCGGGCTAATTGGAGAAATATGGGAGAGGCCTTCGCCCTGCAGTGGCTATAGTCAGGATGATGATGATGATGATGATGATGATGATGATGATGATGATGATGATGATGATGATGGTGATGATGATGATGACTTGCGCTCTAGCCTAACCTCATTTTCGTGAGAAGCGCGCAAGCACAAGCCAATAGACTCTGACAAAGCAGCTGCGTTACGTTTTAACCTAATGTTCTCCACGGCGCACCACTCAAGCACTCTAGACAAGTGTGATCGTCTCTACAAGCATTGATGAGTACTTGTAACTTCTATGACTTCATTTTCTCGTTCTGAACCAACGGCGAGAATGTTCATCCAGCCTCGCTACAGTGGTTAGGGCACTGACATCGAAGATGCGGGTTCGATCCCCACCACTGTGACTACTTTTCATTGGAGGCGGAAAGCAAGACGCCCTGGTACTGCGCGATGCCAGTGTCCTTTAAAGAATCCTAAGTTGTCGAAATTTCCCGAGTCTACAACTCAGGCTTCGCTCATAGCCTGAGTCACTTTGCGGGGTGAAACATAAGAAACCTGTCTAGACCTTTTTAGCAAGACAACCTCTACATTTCTCACCTAAGTTCGTGTTCAACTCGTAAATGCAAAGTTGCTCGGACCTGCTGTCAATATTTTCCCGGTGACCATCCGTCCCATGCCGCAGCTTCTAGTACTAGGTTTGCGATCTAGAAGGGGCTGACGATGAGCCACAGAGTCAAATTCTTAAACGCTCTTAACTTCAATTAGGATGCCTTAAAATCGGCCTGCCTTCCTTCTATCCCTTTTTGAACACTCCTTAGTAAGGAGCACTTTGTGAGGCCTCACTTCGTGTCTTTTTCCCATGATGGACACGACGCTAAATTCATGCTTCCTTATCTTGCTTCATATGGAAACAACTCACTTCCGCTTGCATAGTAGGGCGTTTTGGTAGTAGGACGAATCGGCGTAGTACGGCGAAAAGTAGGGCATAGTAGGGCGAACCGGGAGACGCACAGTACAGAATGGGAGGGCGCGTATAGAGCGAACATTCGCTGCTGCGCCCCTGCACAGCCGCTGTATTGTGAACTGCGCGTTGGCAGACAAGCAAGCATGATGGCCCGACACATCCTCTTTGACATCATTATTATTGGTGACTGACTTCAGAAGCTTCCTCGTTTAACAGTTATAGATACATGTGCGTTATCGGCAGTTCAATAACTTCGGCTTTTGCCATAGATTTTCTTATGCCTCTTTTCATGCAAACACAAGAGCTATAGAAGTTCGTTCAGCTTGGATGCTAAGGTGGTAAAGGAACTGGCTTCTTATCTTACCTTCCCTGGGCTTGTGTCACGTTGTTGGTCGTGTCGGTCCGGTTTTGGACCGTGTTGGGCACATTCAGCGTCACCACGGACGGTGTGACGAGGGTGTGGTTGTGATTGTTTACGGCACCGTCACAACAATCCGCGTTTCCGGAACCGGCCGCTGTTTCCGTTTGCTTCGTCGTCGACGGCGGTCTCGAAAAGGCGGCAGCGGGTGCTGCTGATGTCACCCCATCGGTCTGCCACGCTTGCGGCGTGACGCGAGCAGAGGGCGCCACGCGGATGGCGGCCGGAAGAGTGTCAGTTTTCCGCTTCCGCTCCTGAGAACGAGCAAAGGTTTCGTCACTCGGGATAAGGGTTAAGATTGTATACACAAACTCTCAAGGGTTGTGATTAAGTCAGTATACATGAAGAGTTAGCACCTTTGAGTTAATGGTTGCCTCATGCGCACTGTTATTGAAACTTATTTACGAACGGCAGGCAAAATTGTTTTTTGAGAGCCTTATTAGAAGCCTAAAAGATGAAAATAGATATTACCATTATATTTAGACCATGTATGTACTCATATTCCAGTTAGCAAAACTGCTGGCTCTTATTTACTATGGTACAGCAGGAGGGAAGTTCTGATAAATTTGCTGCCATATTACTATCTAGACGGTGAACTGCAGTGTCTACAGGATATTGCCGAATGGATTTAGACGATCATTTTAGCTGAACGTGCTACACGTTTAGATACGTTCGTAGGGTTGTAATATTTATACGAGGCTAATTGTAGGGAAGTAGTAACCGTACCAGTGCGAGTATCTTCTCGAAGTTGTAGGCAACGGCGTACTCGAGTAGCGAGGCGAACACCATGACGAGGCACACGAAGAGCCACACGTCGACCGCTTTAAGGTAGTCGACGGGTGGTAGCGAGCTTCGAGACTGCACTACCTGGGTGGCCAGCGTCAGGATGGAGGTGACCCCGAGGGTAATTCTCGCCGGCACGGCGGACACGTCGAGCCAGAATGTGAGCCAGGACAGGCTCACTACCAGTCCGCTCGGTATGTACGTGTTCACGATGGACGCCGTCAGGCGGCGCACGAACGTGAAGTTGGCGTACAAGTATGTGTAGTTCTCTGCAAAGTTTTGATTCAGTCGTCAGACATGGTCAAGCAGGGGCTCCGTGCAGTGCCCACGACACAACAATGCTCGGCACAGAGAGAAATTGCAGGCTCAGTATTGGGCCTTCTTTAACGTACAACGGTATCTCTTCGTAACTCGGAGCTTTAGATAAACGAGAGTTCAGCCTTAAGGGTGCCTTTTCATGGAAGAAGGTACTGCCATCTCCGTTCGGGTTTCAATATGTACCCATCATATGGTACGTTGTGCAGTTAAGTAAAGTTTACTCACGACTACATAATAGTGATAACTATAATGCAGCATTGAATTCATTCCAGAGTCTTGAACACTTAGCTCTTGGCAAGGTACATTTAAACCAGGATATTAAACGGCACAGCTGTGAAACCTTCAAGATGACTGGGTTCACTCGCTTTACCAAAGCTATCCGAGATATTTCAAAGAGGATGTTAACCCTGATTCGATGTTTCCACTATGTTCTCCGAGGCAGTCTGTTTCTTGGCACAACATAAATGTACTCATATAGGGCAACCCAGAAAATGCTGCGCTTTCGTGTTCAGTGATAGGAATGTGCTAATCTGCGCGTCAGTATGTATGAATTTTCTTCTTTGCGTTCTCGGGTAACTTAGCCGACCGGCGTAGCATTAAGACTAGTGTCAACTGATCAACGCGCCGTGATCGTCATGCGCCCTTCCACCTCTCTGCCCTCAAGCTTACCGAACATCCAGGCCTCGGTTGCGGTGTGAGCGACGGGCACTTTGAGATCGAACTGCAATGGCTTGATGTCTTCTAGGAGGCGGATGGCGGCCGAGAAATTGCGCTGTGGGCTGCCCTGATCATCCATCCAATGTAGTGTGGCCATGTCCTCGGGCGTGGACACTGCGGGAGAGGTAGCAAGGAAGTTGCCGGTAATGGGAGCTAGGAGGGTACGCAACACCGGAAAGCGCCGGTTTGCCGAGGTGCCGAGCGGAACAGTTTCGCATTGGAGATCCCAACCTTTGTTCAAGACTCAAACTTCCACATCCGCCGCCTTATGCCAGCTTCTTGCTAGCATTCTGCGCAGCAGCGTGTTCGTCAGTATATTGAATGCTTAAAATTTTACATGATAGATTTTCTTCAAAGATGGGCAGTGCAGAAAAGACGTTTCTCTTCGCAATTATGTGCTCGAGCGAGCTCAAAGTGAAGTGATAATCGTCGTCGATAGCATCCCATGTAATAGAAGCAATTAACGATGACTTTGGCCCCGCCATGGTAACTCACTTGCCAGAGCACCCGACTGAGCAGCCGGGACACTCGGGGCAGATTCCGGCCGCGGCGCCAACACTTCGATGGTTTCGAAGGGGGATAAGCGCAAAGCGCCCGTGTACACTGTGCCAATGTTCATCAGTAACAACCTTGGTATCGCTAAGATCAACATATATAATGCTTCTCTCGGCGTTGCAGGCGCCGTTCGTGCAGCCATTCATTACATGAGAAGCTGAATAATGGTCCCTATGTATAATATCATACTAGGATGGAAGGCTTGCTTGATTCAGACAGTACTGCTGCATATGTATACTGCTTCATTTGGCAACAAAGAGCGAATTCAAGCAGCATATGGAATAATGGTCATTATCCCTCTAGCTACCTGCTAGTAAAGACCACTCTTCACTTAATATGATGGCAAATTTATTTTTAAGTAAGCTACCTTAGGCAGATGTACCACAAGAATCGTTGCTATGTACGCTCCTTGTCTGGCTTTATGTCGCAGGAGACGAAGCGCATTTTAAAAAATTTATAAGCGAATGGGGCAAGCAGCACGTCGTTAGCAAAACAAAGAGACTGTTAAACGCAACTTCATCTTTAAATTACAGTATAAATTAGTAAGCGGTGAAGCCGAAGGAAGCATCAATACGTTACATTTAGCGACGCAACACTTCGTATTGGTAAACAATCAAGAGGGTATAGAGATGGTAAATCGCGACTTGAAGAGGGCCCCTCCTGCTCCGCTGCTGTATCGTGGGAAAGATGAAGTATCGAATAAAAATAAAATTATAACGGCCGAGCACAGAAAATATGGGGACAAGGAAGAAAAGTAGAAGAAAAAAACACGTGTCATGACACGTACTATTTAGGAAAAAGGCAACGACCATACAGCACAGGGAAAAACAAAATGGCAACAAAACAGTACATAGCAAAAAACAACCCGGAAAATTACGGGCCAACGCAGCGGAAGGGGTGAATTATGATAGCTATAATTTGGAACGGCGTTTGTAGCACCACTTCTAGTTTGAGATTGTTGTTTTTGTTGATTAATTAAAGGAACAGGGTTATGGTTCAATGCCTGAATAGAATAGAGAGCTTGGCGAGTTGGAGGTTGTCCAGCAAACTAGTCTTTTCGCTGCTTATTGAAAGAAGTAATGTAATGCTTTAATGTCTGAATAGAGTAGAAAGAAGGGGCAGTTGGATAATGTTGTAAAGCGACGATAGCGCAGTGATCTAATGCAGTGGTCAGGGATGCCGATCTGTTCGCGTCGCCATGTCTTCTAAACCCACTCTTGCCTGTGAAGGTATTTATTTCTGGTCATTTCATTTCAGATCATATATCTATTGACCGCAAAAACTCACTGAAAAATAATTACTTTTCGACTACGTAGAAACCTTAGTGCTGGACTGCTAAAAACAATGTCTCCATAACACAAAGTAGGCTTTGCAATTTTATTCTTGAATTTGGTGTTCTGGGCATCATGCTTACCTCTTTGACAGCACATGCATTTGCGTGGTAAATTTACCTGATCGATATTCGCGTGTTTAGTTCATGATTACGTTTATGCAAACTAACCGTGTTTGTACGCATGGGCGCATATCAGGTCCAGAGTTCAGGTCCAGAGTTCAGGTTTCTCAAACAGGTTAACTTAATAACTGGCGGCCGTGTTTTGTTGTTAAGTTACTACTGACCTATGCGTTCATGCCAGCAGGCTTCTTAAATAATAGAATATTACTTATGCGAACCGCCTTCAGTGGCTTTCAGTACTGGGTTTTCCTTCTTTTTTTCTCAAATTTATTTTTTTTTTCAGAGCTTTCATACCCATAAATTTTAGAGCAGCCTATTTGTTTTTTTTTTTTTCAACGAAAGTTTTCTTCTGTTAACACAATTTGTTCACATAAGGTGAAATTGCACCATAATAACAATCGATATATTCTCAAATCTCCTTCCCAACCTTGCATATTTTTGCCAATTATTGTCAAAAGAACAATCTATTGGTTTTCTATGGAAGTCTAGGCTACTCGATGTGAGCGCTAGATCATATTTATGACTATGGCTTTGCTATGCATTAGAACGATGGGCCAATCTCATCAATATGCTAATTTGGAAGTCATACATTCCACAGAGTCCACAAAATTAAATGTGATGTCCCGAATTCCGGGCCAGTTTTCATTGGCGATGTATGAGACGAAACGATCACTACGAGAGCCAGCCATCAACTACATGTTTATATGCCGAAAATATGCTGTACATGGTATTATTCGCACAAGAGTGCAAAAGAAGGACCGGTTGTAAAACTACAGAAAGATAAATAGTATAGATAAAAGTAAAGATTAGAGGAGAAAAGAAAATCAGTACCATAGGTATTCTGCCGTCAGGTGACCGCCGGTGTTTCCTTTGGCCTGTCGCTAATGCTGCCATGCTGAGGAAGCCGACTGTTGTTGGACCGTTTGTTATTTTTTAATAATCCATTACAAATTAAATAAACTTCTATTCTCTACCAGTAAAACCACAGTTTTTTTAAGAAAATAAAAGCGATTTGCTGTCAAACCAAATTGTCGCACCCACAACAAATTTTATAAACCAGAGTAATTCAAATCTATATTCAAAAATTCTTTTCCTAGGGATGTTTTGGCCCTACGCACCGACCTTTTACATCTACTAAAGAGACTCTGGCACTCCATACATATAGTGAATTTATTATCGGTTGTTGCAACATTATGGTCAATGATCTTTTATGTTCGAAGTGCGCAGCCACCTCTTTTAGCCTAAAGCATATTTCGAACTAGATTTGCCGTATTAAATATGTACTAGTTTCTTATGTATCTCAGGAGTAACACGACGTTGCCCAAGTTCTGTTTGCATGATACATAACACTAGCCAGCAAGCGAAGAGTGCGTAACCATTTCTACTGCTATGCACGCACTTTGAGCAACGCTGCTGCATACTGAGCTGTTCTCTCGCCCTGCTGTTTTCCCTGTGCGGTTATGTCTTCGTGCTATTTTCATCGTGTGCGATTTTGTCGCTAAACTTGAAATGGGCACGACATACTCAGAGCAAAAATGAGGAAATGACGAGCGAAGTGGTGTGCATTTGATAGGTAGGGCAGAATGAGAGAAAGAAGGCAGAAATGGGAAACGGAAGATTTCTCACAACCTATGAAAAGATTCCGGTAATCTGGAGCATATACTGAAACTTTATTTTTCCTTTAGTTTTCGTCTTATTCTTCAACATTTTTATCCAATCTTGAATTTTCGTATTTGACGTCTTCGGTCTCGTTTGGTAATCTTCAAAGGCTAAGAATGAGTTCGTGTCTATTCTATTTTCATTTTAACCAATTCAGTTAGGGGTTAGTGTGCTAGACTACTGAGCGAGTGATCTGAGTTCGATCCCATCGTCATTTCATCCGCGTTTTGATTGCGGCAAAACGCAAGGCGCCCGTGTACCGTTATGGAAAGCTTGGGACGATATCCAATACCGGGTGTTCGATATAATACGAAGCGCTTAGAGGAATCATGATAAAATAAATGGTGTAAGTATAGTGATTACCTCAATATGTTTAAAGCAAACGTCCACGCTAATTGTAATAGAGCGAATGTCGCTTATGTCATTCTGATTTGATTAGCTGACAAACACTCTGTCAGTGTATAGCTGTCTCGCCGCATATTCTTAGCGGAGGAGCAGCTTTCGCGTACGCGGAAATCTAGGAAATAATTTATAACACACTGTACTCAAGAGCAACTAATATATTTTTGTGTTGTGCGCACCACCCGACACTGGCAAGGGAAGAGCAAGCTGTGTTTTCCAGTCACTCTAAAATTAGTTGCCCCAAAGCGATATCCTTAAGCGACCATTGTCCACTTCACAGTTCACACACACTATACAGTTAGTATAATGAGTGTAATATGCAACATAAATTCCGGTATATTGTAAGCTCCAATTTGTATAACACTGTATCTTGTATAAAGGCACTAATAGACAATCCATTCATTACGTAGTCCAGAATCATGGGCAACTTTAAGACATACAGAAACAAGCTTAATTCAACATTGAGGAAAGCGAGGAATGAATATCACCTCAATTTGTTCGATGGTTTGACCGATTAAAAGAAAGTTTGAAATAGGCTTAATCGAGGGCTAAACCGTAACTTGGCAAATATAGCTGGCAAATAGAGTTGATGGTATTAGATATACTGGACTCGCTCTCGAAAATGAGTTTAATAACTATTTCAGTGCGCTTGCTGACAGTGAGCACAATAATGCAACATTAGATTACGTTACTAACCACACAAGCAACAGTATTTTCCTAAAATGATGTGATGAAAATGAGGTGCTTGAAATATTTAAATGCATGAATGTTTCGAACAGTAATGACACTTTGGAATGAAAATGAAACCTGTTATGCACGTCTTGGACATTATCTGCCCGATTTAACTTCTATCTATAACTTGTACCTAACTACAGGCATCTTCCCTGCAAACATGCAAATTGCGAAAGTAGTTTTAATCCATAAAGGTGGTTCCAAAAATGACCTGGGCAGTTATAGGCCTATTTCAATATTATCTATTTTTTTTATAAGGGCTTGGAAAAAATAATGCATTTACGACTTTCTAATTTTCTCGAGAAGTACAATGTGATAACAACTAAACATATTGGATTTAGACCTAAGTCTTCTACTGAAATGGCTCTTCTGAAGAAAAAAAGAAATAATCCTAAATAATATATAATGTAAACAAATAACGTCGGGAATATAGATAGATTTCTCCAAAGCCTTTGACAGGTTTATTCACGAGACTCTTCAACTGAAACTATCTGTTTACGGTGTTCGGGACAAGACACTATCTCTAATAACTAGCTATTTAACCGACCGATATCAGTATGTTTCCATAGATAATCATTACTCATCTTATAATAAAATAAAGCATGATGTACCACAGTTAAGTATTCTTGGTGCCTTATTATTCAGTGTATATATTAATGATTTTGTGCAGATTAATTCTGAAACAGAATATGTAATTTATGCTGATGATACAACTTTATTTCTGACAGTGACCAACGCGAATGATGTAGTCAAAAAGGCTAATAGCGTGTTGGGTAAACTTGACTCCTGGTCTGAAATAAATTCCTTACTGATAATCTCGCGCAAAACAAAGGCGATATTTTTTAGAGCGAAAAATGTGAAATGGGTGGTGGACATAGATTTAGTATTGGGTGGTAATACATTAGAAATAACTAATGTTGTAAAAATACTTGGCATTTCCTTTAATGAATTCATGTTATGGGATGTCCACATCGAGCAGTTGAAGGTTAAACTGGCTAGGGTTATCGGCGTACTTAGAAGGTTAAAGTGTATGTTGCCTACTAGGACGAAACTTGTAAGCTACCATGCTCTGTTTGCATCTGATGTTAAATACTGTCATCTGGTCTGGGGTACAACGACGCAAACTAATATTCAGAAGGTTTCAATATTGCAAAAAAATGCAGTGAGAGCAATAGCAGGTGCTTTATGTTCAGCACATACAGGATTCTTATTTTCAAAACACCGCATTATGAATGTAAGGGTCATCCATCAGTATCGTTGATTCAGCTATATAAATCCCAGGCACATCCATATTACATTTCTAACTGACCTTGCTAATCTACAGGAAAATACTGTGCTCCACAATACAAGACACTATGAATACTCGTGTGTACCCTGCCCACGCACGAACTACAGACTCCAAACATTAAGATATGTATTACCGTCATTCCTAAACCGATGCACTTTCACAAATCAATTCATTCACTCAGTTTTATATAACAGTACCAGAAATATGTTCCTACATAGCAATGAAAAGAATATGACCGTAAGGACTGCTAAGTAACCATGCGAGATGAAGCTGCTATCTTTTTGATTGAGAAACTATACTGTGTTCCATCGATAAATATTTTATACATTTTTATTCTATGTCTGCCCTTGTTTGTGTGTTTACTGTTATCCGCCATCGCCTTGCAAACCCCTGCGGGAGATGGGAGCTTTGTCAAGCCGCGTGCGCGGCTTTTTTTCCTTTCTCCTCAGCCATTGTAAATGAATGAAATAAAAATGAATGAATGAATGAATGAATGAAACGAAAATACCCTAACTTTCTTTTTATCTTACTATGCCAATCTGTCTTGCTAGGAGACGTTACCACACCTATATTATGACACAAAAACCTCTATAAGCAAAATTTTTAACTGTATGAATTATATTCGCGTTTACAATGCTACTGAAAAAAAACAGCTATACCTAAAATTTGCTACATTAGTAGGGAGTTTATTCAGTGCTACCTTCAAAAGACTTCCTCTAAGCAGGCACGCGGTCGCAGCGAAACTGTTACAGAGATAGAAGTGATGCCAGTACCACCCCTTCCATTCCCGACGCACTTCATTAGCGCTGAGGCCGATTCGTATCAGGCTTTGGGCGGTCCGCGTACATAAAACATGTTTTCTTTCCTTTGTTCACGCCTCTTCAGTCCTCCCTGCCTGCGCGCGAGAACCCCTTCCCTCCGAGTTCAGGTCCTTACTGCTAGCGGAAAGCACCAGAAGCATTTCCCTCCCAGTCCCGTATGTTTCTCACCAAGCGCACACGCACGTCACGGTGACATCAATACTCCATGGCTCGAGAGCAGTCTCCGCCCATTGCGCGGCCGCTTCATCAGCACTCGCGCGAACTCGACGCCAGGAGGTGCTGGCTTGGCTGAGTACGGAGAGACGCTCACAACCACGCATACAGACTCACAGACACGCAAACAGACGCTTGCGCCCGGGCACGAGGCGGGTGCTCTGAGAGCAATAATTTACCAATCGACCTTCTGACCGGAAATAGACGCGCTGGTCGATTCTGGAGTCGCTCCTCCCTCTAACCTCCACCCCGGGCACTGGATTCCCGATAGGAAAGCGAAGAGGGAACACGGGCACTCAAGACAGATGTACAAATGCGAAAACTGAATGAAGCACAGTCGGGAAGGAACTTAACAAAGCGATAAGTAAAGAAGCATGGAAGCCAGATAGGGAGATTGGGGAGAGGCAGCGAAGGTCGGTCGTGTACGACGGTCATCAGCGTCTATCGGACGCCGTACCTGATGTGTCCGGTCAGTTTGTGATGAAATGACCATGTGCGCTGCTTCTATGGCCTCGACATGTGTTTGGGCACCACCATTTACGGCACGTGCATTGTATGTGCGTGCACACGCCACTGGCAAGGCAACCTTTCGCGTTCTTTTCTTTTTCTCTCTCTCTCTGAGACGCGGTCGAACACAAAGGCAGTTGGCTTTGCCGCCAAGAGTACATGACGCCTAGTTTCTATTCGGGGAAGAGTGTTTATACTCCGATCGGTATGTCTTTGTGTATGCATGTGTTTGTCCCAGGGCGCGACAGGGGCTACATTGTCAGAAAAAGATCAATACGGCGATCGTCTCTCTCCGTATATGTGCTATGTGTTTTGCGCTTCAAGAGAAAATCGAATAGTGCCAACTCCAGGTGTCTAAACCAAGTTCGTGGAAAGCCTCAGCGTGGTAAAAACAAAAGCCGATCTATACGAACCCTGCTGCAGCTGCATATTTGGCAGACGTAAACTTTTTTGTACGCCCTTTTTGTGAATTTCTAACGTACAGCACGCTACAGCGTTACGTGCACCTCCTCCGCGTTTACAAAACCGCGCTTGAATGAACTATTCATTTCTGTAGACTTGAGTCGTTTTTATATTGTCGTTTATAGACTGCAGGAAGTATAATTTATTTTTTTGTCTACAGCACCTATAGATGGTACTTGCTGTCAGTAGCAGATAAATAGAATATCTCACTCATATCTGAGACAATGACATGTGCGGTTTTCTTCCTTGGTTTAAAGGAACCTTTAAAAAGCACCTCTTTTTTCCGGTCCAGGAAACTGCGGAAACACGTCGAGTCAGTAACAATACCTCGGTTCTCTGCTCACGAAGCTTTGATCGCGGTGTATGGCGTTTTTATTTTTCTATACTCCGACCAAATTTTCGATAGTGAAGTAGTGCCCTAATTATGCATGACCTCCTTTGTTAGAACGGCACTTAATTCTATGGTCTGCATTTGACAGACTATGCGTTTGCTGCTATGTACAGCGATATGACTGTGACGTGATAAGATGTGGCATGTCTGTGAAGTGACTGTACTAACTTCAACCATCCCTCTCTCACAACTTTTATATCCACTCACCCCCTTCCCCCAGTGCAGGGTAACAAACCGGTTGCTTTTACGGGTTAAACTCCCTGCCTTTCCTCCTCATCTTTCTCCTCCTCCTCCTCCTGCATTTGACAGGAAACTCCACTACTTACTCAATCCGACCTTCAGGTAGCAATTCTGTGTGTCCATGGGGTACTTTTGAAGCTCCATCAGGCAGTCCACTTGAAAGAGATACCTAGAAGGAAAAGAGAAAAAGGGAAAATTTGTTTCGTTGGATAATGCTCGGTATAACAAGACGACGCATTTAGTGAAATCATTTTTGAAGCCGCTATAAGAATCCAGAATGGTACCGCATGAATTATTGTATTATGTACGTGCATTCTACAAACAATATTTTCAGTTTTCTCAAAGTGGAACAGATCTCAAATGTTTTCTTTGTTCTAGAGCTTACGGTTATAACTCTTTCTCTAGTTAGCAACGACGATCATGTTTCGACAGAGGAGATAAGCTTGCAGAACACGCTCTGGTGATGTCAATACACGTTCGAGAATACGGAGTGGTAAAGCGTTCAGCAGCTCTGCTCTCAACAAGTCCTTCAAAAGCCGATGTCTCTTTGTAACGTTAAAAGCTATAAATAAAATAGCGCACCCTTCATTTCTCCTGCAAATGGTTTAGTCCCTAACTCGAACGTTCCATTCTCATCCTCCTCTAGTTTGCTGACTTCCTTTCTTATTCACAACATCCTCTAAATTTCCTGCGCCGATTCGCCCTTTCTATGTAACGCCGAAGGAGAAACGATGTGGGGAAGAAAGCTATAAGGCTCACCTGAACGAAGAGTATTTAGAAAGAATAGCTGGCGTTGACACGCGGAAAATTCGCCTTTTTCAAGGTAGCCTTTCTATCCGAGGACGCTTAATTTTCACCACATGAGAAGGTAGTGTTCTCAAAGGGACAGACGGAGTAAATAGGATGCGGGCTGTCCCGATATATTACCGTGTTCTAACTGAGGCCACTTTTACTGAGAATAAGGGTGGTATGAACAAAAACAAATTGGCAGAGACTTTTAAGGCTGCCTACGTGTATGAATTCGAACTACAGTAAGGTGAGGAAATTATTTCTAGTGATGCTTTCAACGTGTAGCGAAGTTGTTTTTTTCTGTTGGTATCTTTTCGGGGTCCTTGTGACACGAGCACGGCCGAGCAACCCTTCGCAGAAACGCTTACCTTCTATTGCCTGGGCGCTGGCGTGAATAAGTGGGGAAGCAGTTCTGAGACTGCGCCTACTCTCTCCGACGAACCCCGCCGGGGTGGCGCAGTGGTTACGGCGCTCGACTACTGTTCCCAAGGATGCGGGATCGAATCCTGGCCTCGGCGGCAGCTTTTCGATGGAGGCGAAAAGCGAGGCGCCCGTGTGCTGTGCGATGTCAGTGCACGTTAAAGAACCCCAGGTGGTCGAAATTTCAGGAGTCCTCCACTGCGGCGTCTCTCATAGCCTAAGTCGCTTTAGGACGTTAAACCCCTAAAACCAATCATCTCTCCGACGCTCCGTGCTCTTCCGGTGCTTTTCAGCCAGTGCACGCTGTGCGCCCTTCACACGCCCTACAAGCCATGGTTGCTAAGTGTATAGAAGCTCGGCTAGTGAACAGGAGGTACCCGAGTTGAAATCTGGCAGCGGCGGTCGCGTTTTGAAGGAGGCTAAACAGAGAGGTGTCCGTGTGCTGCGCAATGTCAGCGGGCTTTAGTTGCCCAAGTGTTCGAAATTATTCCATAACCCTCCACTATGGCACTTCTCTCCCTCTTGGATTTTTCACTCCCACCTTAGTTCGCGTCACGGTGTACATCAGGTATCGACCGAGGGGTGTGACAAATATTGCATCTTTCCTCTGCTGAAAACAAATTTCCATCTTCTCTCTTTCCCTCTCGACTCCGACATTGCTGCAGTCGCTTCTCTCTCCCCTTCAAATAGCGGTGGAGAGGCCAAGAATTGGAGGGGGATTCTTTGTACAGCGATGCTGACTACAACTAAAAGTTTGTAGCAAGGTGATGTATAAGGCTTTCGCATTTAAATGAGGCACTTATGTCATCACCACAGGTAGATTTGAAAAGCAAAGTCCATGTGGAGACACCGGCTTATGAGGACCGATGAATGGGGAAGCAGGAACGGAGCGCCAAGTATGGAAACATCACCATTCAAATCTAAACGATGATCAAGCAGTACTTTTGAAAGTAACACACATCGGCGTACATCAGTAACACACCTTTTAATTCAAGCTGGCCTTCCGACAATAACTGAGCGAAATCGTTGTGCACGACTTAAATTTCTGTACCAATTAATTAAGACACTACAGATCAGAACTCACCGATTTGCTTGTTTTTTCGTCCGGATACGCAACCCGACAACGACACCAGCTAACTTTAACTCCTTTTCGCGTTCGAAATAACTGCTTTAAATACTCATTCCTTCCACGAACTATTTCCGATTGGAATAACCTCACTAACAATGAAGTGCTGCAGCCATCACTGACGTTGTTCTCGCAACATATCACCTAGTTTCTTTTTATTGCATTAGTTATTTCACTGCTGTGTTGTATATGTTTGGTTTTATTCCTAATTGTGCAGAACTTCAACTTGCACTGTTTTATTGTTTATTTTTGTCTGTTTTCTTAAACTGCTTAGTTTGTATTCCCACCCTGCTAAAATCCCAACACTGGGATTACAGTATCAATAAATAAATAAACGTCACGAGGACAAATCCAGTACAAAGACAGTCGTCAAATGCAATTTGCTCAGAAAATAGCCCTGTAATTTACGTTTAGTACGCAAAAACGGAGACTGTACTATCCTAAGTGTTTTCTTTTTTTAATATGGCCATGCCACTCATGAAGGGATTGGTTTTGCAGAGTACTTTCTTTTTGAATGCGGCATAGTTATTTTTCGCCAGTCATTATTAATCCATTAAACTTGGACTACGAGAAATAACAAGATCCCGTTGGCGAAACCGTGCGTCTCACAGCTGATGCACCGATCAGTTTCCTTTGGTGATTTTACTCTGTCAGCCATCAACAAGACCCGTCGTTTAAAAACGTGTGGCATATAGAACTCACCTCGAAGAGCGGTACAGGTGTCCAGTGTCGAGCACCTTGACGTACGTGTTAGGCACCGAGTGCTCGAAGAGGTAACCGTTCTTGGAGTTGACGAAGATCAGGTCGGGCTTCCACAATGCAGCGCGCACTTCGTCCGGTAATACCCGCGAGGCGTGCCTGCGGGGACCTCCACTGCCGTTGCCGACGCCGCCACCCGAAGAGGCAATGTCGTCCAGGAAGCGACTCAGGTTTAGCCTGTCGTCTCGCCATAGGTCCACCACAAACATGTGGATGCGGAACGCCTGCCAACAGCAAGAGCGCCATGATCGTTACCTAATAGTGGCTAAAGGAGCCTAACAGACAGTCGTAAAGCAACCTAAATTAGAAAACGCACACTAGTTAAAGCTACACTATCTAAAACCAACTAGATCAAATGAACGTGGGTCGCCCCTATAGCACGCCTAATGGCAAAAGTGATGTTTCGCGGCAAAAGAACTCTAACTGGAGATTAAGGTAACAGGTAACATAAGAGACTCAAGTAGAAATATGAGATCAGAATACTATACGATAGATAGTGGCTGCAGCTTTCATATGAAAGCACTAAAGGTTTACGAGCGGAAAATCGTGAAGAGAACATTGGGAGCATAAGTCCCCAACTATCTTTATTTTATGCCATGAACGATGACGTTAAGCAGGACGACGTGCTATAACTGTCTCATCCAGAATGCATGCCGAAATACCGCCACAAGAGAAGGACATGATTGGCACTAAAAAGATAAACCATCTGATTTATTTCATCTAGTCCTTCACATCACAACGCACTAAACCAGTGCACATTGTACACGTACAGCCTCATCCACTTCTAGCTATAACACGGTCGCTGCTTTCAAAGCGCCATTGCGTCCGACCCGACAGTGCAATAAAGTTAAGTGGCAGGCCATGTGAAGCAGCACGTCCGGCTCCCTATGTGCTTGCATCGCTTTGCATCGATATGCGCCTGCGTCGGACACAATGTTGTTGTGAAAGGAGTGGCTGTGTTATAGCCAGAAGTGGATGACTCTGTACATTCCAATTTGAAAGTGTGCATGTGAGAACAAGGAAAAGGGCACAGAAAGAGCCTTGCCTTCACGCTCATGCTGCTGCATGAATAGTGAGTACATCTTCTAATGAAACAGCTCGGCACAAAAGCCATACCAAAAAGGGGCACGAATGCATATACCAGGTGGTTCGTGGGCTACGAATCAGAGTGAAGAACTTCCAACCATACGCGGCAATGCTTCGTGTCGTGTCTGTCATTTTGTAATGTGTTGCCATCTCAAATAAGCCCCGAGAACTATTCACAACTTTTGAAGCCGTCTACTGAAAAACCAAAAATTCTAAGGGGCAATAACCTCATAAAACCTGATCCAATCGCATAGACTCTCATACGGTGCACATCATTATCATAAACTTTCGTGCATATTTTATGATAATGTATAAGAAATTATGAGACCTTATGCATTTATATGCGACTTTTATGTGATTTCTCATGTGAATTGAGTGAGATTGTGAGAGAAAATGTGAGGTTATTGCTTCATACAATTTTTTCAGTAGTCATTGCAAACCTGTGGCCTTGACACCCGTTACTATGAATTCTAAACTGACCTGAACCAAACTGACTGTGGAAGTTGACTGATACCTGCATCGGCCTAAGTACAGTCAGGGTAACACCGTACGCAAACTACCTCCTAACACGATACCGGTCCTTTGTGGGCTCCTTGTCGGCAATAGGAGGTGGCTTAGCACACAGTCGGCCTCTATAGAGCCTGATGTTTTCGTGCCGAACCAAAATCAAGGACGTGAGAGGGAATGCCCACAGAATGTGGTGGCAATAAACGTCCACAATGCAGCGCCGCTGACTTTCAGCACAGCACCAAAGAGCTCAGCTGAAAGGAACTGTGGGCCTTCATTGCATTAGGCAAAAGAAGCCATGAACAGGTGTAACGTAAGACGTTGATCTAGCCATCACGGATAAAAACTTGGCTGTAGAGGTGAAGCTAGAATGTAAACATTTGTTATTTATTTCCCGTACTGACAACTGAAGTTGCGCAAGTGTCGGTTCTAAAGGCGACTGCTTGCCGACACATGCCACATATGCAGTTCTCTGTACCCGACTGTTTCGAAACCGCTGCATTGTTACTGGTGGACGAGGCTGAGACGTAACAGCGGTGCTTGTGGCATGCTCAATATCTTTCGAGACCAATGACGACACCACGGATAAACAGAGGTGCTCCAGCTGCAGCAGACCTAATGATCGACGCCGCGTGATGTGGTTGCTTGGGGATTAAGGCGGCTACTCGTTTTCTTAAGCAAATGGTGGCAGGCCTGTCTTCGCACAGCAATGCTACAGCAAAAGTTAGAAAGCAGAGCTGCCATCGAAATCTGTCTTCAAATTGTAATGCTGCAAATGGCAAGCGCTGTAGGAGCACCCCTCGGCATTTCCACATCGAACTTCTCGCCGCAACTTCGTCTAAGCATGCTCTCTTTGTCTATTACCTAGCAAAAACGACTGAAATCATCATCTGCACAATCATTACCGGCCCTACCCCAGGCGACGTTCCACTGAAACCTCAGTGTCACCTCCCATTGTAGAGGTCTGCATCACCTGAACCGAACTAATAGTATATGCTGAAACACGAGTGTCAATGTCCAAAACATGCCCTCCTACAGAACTTAGGCTGAGTACTCGCCTTCCTGAGCTGGACATTCGCTCTAGATAATCTAGCACCTATAAGAATTTTGGCAAGTTGTGGCTGTGCTTATGTCCCTAATTAGCGTCATTCGAGTACTCTCAGACAAGAAAGTCTCCAATAGGTAGAATTGTGGAACTAGGAGAAGAGAACCTAAAAGAAAGTAGAAGAAGCAGGAGGAGAACAGGAAAAAGAGAGAGAACAAGGGGGAGAGAGAGGGGGAGGAAGTTGATGCTTCACCGTATTCGCTAATTTGCAATACGTTAACCGCTCTGTTCCTGTTTACGCTAGCATTAACATCGAACTGCAAAACAGCTTGTCTTAAATTAAACACTTAGCTAATCTCAAGGACTGCCAGACGATTTACAAGCTATTCCGAAGTGCACGACAGCGAGCTACTTATTCTCATAGTTGGAGATTCTACCGAGCTTGATACGTCTATAAAACGACGATTAAATAGAGCTTCAGCAGAAAACCTTTCACCGTAAGTTTAGCTTAGGGTGTCAAGTTTAGCTACCTCTTTTATGATTGCCTTGAAAAAATACGCACGGCAGAAGCAAGAGCATCAGGTGAAACAGCACACGTCTCAACCAGGTGTGTTCTGCTCTGTCGTCGCCCTTTGATCTTATTAGCACCATCTATATTATCTCCAAACAAAATCTGACTATTAATCACAGTCCCAAATTACAATAATATTAATTTGCAATTACCAAGGGGTCCTCAGCCATAATCTAATTTTTCAGGCTGGGTAATTTTTTTTTTTTTCACATTTGTTTTGCAGGGGCAACCCCATCGGCACTGGCGTCGAAAAGAAATAGAGGCGAGAGCTCAAACTCGTGAGCTCGAGACTAGAAAAGATGCTATAGCGACCAAGCAATGGTGTCAACGGCTCGCTCAGCAGCATCCCTAGTCGCTGACAAAAGGCCCCCTCAATAAAATGAGAAGGTCTTCAGTCATGGCGCCACCTTCCGCAACAGTCGTCGAAACGGTTCCGTCCGGCACAACTGGCAGGCATTTCTATTTCCATTATTTCTCTTCTACTTTTTCGCGTGCTACGGCAATAAGTTGTGAATTTAAAAGCATCACAGTTGTGTTAAAAGCTGAGAAGGTGGTGTGAGATTTGTTGCAGACAAAATTAGCTAGAGGATTGCGGTGACCTGTCGGCTATGTCTGTGCCTGAGCTCTCCAGCAGCATGCGAAGAAACTGCGTTTAAAGTCAACCGCGGTTTTTCAAGTGTGAACAGTTAAGACTACATCTAGTCTCGCCAATATTTTTCAACCTTCAAATGAAAATGCAGCAAATAACGCCAGATATACTTAAAGTTCTTCGTACCCCAAGACTAAAGAGTTCGTCCAAAATCCCTTACCATATTCTCTTCGCTGATGTCGTCAATGTCCATGACCTGGAAGGACACATAAATTTGTACTGGACCGCCTGCGAAGGAAAAAGAAACAAACATCTGAGCAACTGCGTTCTCAAGGGTACGCGCAGCCACATCTGAGTTTTCTTCAAACGTGCTTGTGCCCCCTCCTCTTCCTTCCAAAACAAAAGAGAGAGAAATAAAGCTACTGAAGCGAAAAAGTATAACCTGTAATTATACGCGTACACCTAAATGAGAAAGAATTGGTGCAGGTATATTTACCCGTCTACCTGCGAATGTTAGTACATTCGTTAACCGATAACTTGACCTTGCACGTACACTGCCGGCGTATATCTTCCTGGAAAGGTTTCAGTGTCACTCAGAGCAACTGCATATAACATGTTAATGTTTAAAACAATTTTCTAGCTCTTTCTGGCTGCGCTGGGGGTCGTCTGGCAGAAAAAGACGTACGAGTTTATAGACAATTGCATTTAACATTTTTCTGCCACTCCATTCAAACTTGCTACGTCACACCGAAAAGGATTGCGTCATCGTTGTTCTGAAATCGCTAGTGGTTTAACGAGAGCTCTAGCCCCAGAGCCTGAAAAAATTCTGTTGATGCACATGATTTACTTACAAATTAGCCTGTGAAGGAGACACTTGTATTTCACATTTTGGTTTTTCTAGCTTTATGTGGAAGATGCAGCTTATGCCTATATACTTTGGGAACCTATAGGTGCCGGTTACCATAAATTTTCCCATGCATAGTGACTAACAAACAATCGTGTTCTGAGCGTATGATTGTATCCGTTTCTTAGTCCCCGTCCTCTTCGCGCTGTTCATGTCCTAGCAATGAGTATGTCATTCTCAGCCCAAAAATTGAATAAAATTTTCTCTGACCAAAGTCTAAACGTGCTTAGGACGATGCAACAAGCTTCGCTCCATCTTGCCTGCATCTCTACACACAATGAGTCGCTTACCTGTAGCGGATGTCGGTGCCTCTGAACCATGGTAGTTTGGCGGCACGACTTCGTCAAGGATAGGGTTAGACCGGCACCTGAAGAAATCAGCCGAGCACGTTAGCAGCTGACAAACTTTCATTCAAATACATCTGGTGCCATGGCATAAATTATTGAACGAATCACTACATCGTGAAGTCAGCACTCAGGCGTACCAGTAAAGAACACGTTCAGATTATTTTCCAAAGCCTATGTGAGATACTTGCGGATAAAAGTGATTTGGTAATGCATTATTACATTGCTTTGTTATGTAACTCAGGGAACGAATTCTAAACTCAGGTGTCTTTGCGCGCTGTGCCCTTCCAATATGAATCGATACCAACTCGCCCAATTGTCTATCCTTCTTCAACGAATTCTAAACCACGATCTTTGACCTAGATAGAAAATCAGAGCGATGTGTCTAAGAATTAATAGCAGAAAAGTAAAGCAAATGCAGAAAGATAAAGTTCAACAGTCTCGGAAGGGAAGAGCAGCTAATTATGCAAGCACTTTGGCAGAAAATGAATCGACTATATTATCACAAAAGTCAATGCACAGTGCGCTCATCAGCATCCATGCCAGTGAATACTCCAAGCCGCCGTTATGAACATTTAGTTACATAATACCGAGATAGTCCTTGAAACATATCTCGTCCTTTTCACAGGGTAGGAGGGCAAGGGCTGAAAGGCGCAAAGAAAAAAGCTGGCGCATGCCAGACGTAGAATGCTGGCCATCGATGCAACGAATCTTTTTTTTTTATTCATGGCGCATATAAGAACGGTGCACTTATGACGGAGGTATAGTAAGAAGAACACAGATCAGCGTTGAATAACAAATGAACTCACGCACCGGTCCGCGCATGTGTCTGAATCTGTTACCCGCCTTAGTCTTCAATGCGCCACTGTATTCTTTATCGAACCTATCTCTGTTCATGGTGAACTGTTATAATGTTTATGGACATTCATTCATTTTCCAAGCGTTCCACGTGTTTCATTTCCTCTTTTTATCATTATGTATATGTGTCCTCCTCAAATGAGCGCAGCTTTGCTTGCTGAGCCAACGGAGCCCTTTTTTTAATATAATTTCTCCTTCGATATCTGTCTGTAGAGGAAGTACTAGGCTTAGAAACCATGCCGTCTTAAAACCTGCGTTACATTAATCTAATATAGCGCGAAGTAAATAGAAAATAGACCCTGTTCGTCTTTGTTCTGCTTAGTGTCTTCCTGTTCTTTCCGTAAGAATATTATGACTTCAGGTACTGGTAAGAAGACAATAAACAGAAATTTATTTTCGAGTTTGGCTTGACGTGTTTCTGCTTTTTTTCTCCCTTCTTTTTTTCGCTCTCTTCATCCTCTCTCTCTCTCTCTCGGTATGGTCCAGACGCCCTTGACGACGTAGTTAACGTGCACACTCTTCTTCCTAATATAACCTGTCTCTATCGCGGTTATCGTGAGCAGCAATATTGCTGTGCCAGATATAGGCCTAAGGACTAATTGAGCAAGCCTAATCCGATCGGTCGGCTTAATATAGTAGGTATCACTGCAGCAGGTCACACTAAATGTTCCAACGCAGGTGTTCTGCTCACGTGGGCTCGTGGGCGGCCGAACAAACGCTGTCGTACGCCGCCACAGCCGGAACGCACGTCAGCAACAACACCGCCAGCAGCAAGGCGAGGCCACGGGATGACCAAGGCGGCTGAAGTGTAGCGACCGGGAGGACTTCGAGCTGCGGCTGCGGGTTGCTGGCGTGTCCGGGAGGGCGTGCCCACAGCGGGCGCCTTGGGGACGTCACGAGCCTCGCCAGGGCGGAACGCGCGTCAACGGTGGTGGCTGGCGGCACACCCTCATGCCGGTTGACTACTCCACCCTTGACTCGGGTGCACCGCACTTCGTCGACGAGCACGCCTAAGCGCCACTGCACCCGGCACTGGAGTCCACGGGGCTATTTCTCCTACTCCCGCCAAATAGCACTCGCCGGCAATATCTGAAATGAGACAATGAAAGAGAGGCGTGTTTTACAGATGCTGGTCCTCCGGTTCCTGGGTGACACACTTATGCCGTTGTGGATCTCACTCTTTCGCAGATTTTACATTCAGCAGAAGGCTCCTCAAAGGGACTGTTGAGACCAAATATCGCATGGTGACATTCTCAGAGATTTTGGCACGGGGACCGCATTGTACAAATGTTTGCGCTGTTAAGAATGAGTTCCAACGTCTACAGTGTGTTTCACGTAACTTGATCCAAATATTTGAAATTGGGACCTGGCACAGTTTGGTTAAACCAATGACGTATCGTTTCCCATCGTGTAGTGTTCCTAAGATGAATTTTTACATTCCGCTTAATTAGTGCATTAACTTAGATGAAACATATACAAAGCATTAATGTCCAGATTAGGTCCAAGAGCATTTCAGCCCAGTCGGTTTTTTTTTTCTACTAAAGTGCATCCAACGTAGCCGTTTTTGTTTTCCTGAATTTAAAAAATAAAGCATGCAATGCAATAATGTTCAGATTGGGTCCAAGAGCATTTCAGCTCAGTCACTTAATTTTTTTTCTACCAAAGTGCATTCTACGTAGTCGTTTTTGCTGAACTAAAAAAACGCCTGCGAAATATAAAAAGTACCTCATGCCTAAGCGCACACGCTACCATATTGCAGCATTCCTAAACACATTTTGCAGAAATTAAACGAGTGCACTGGACGTGCCCAAGTGTATCTCCGAAGTGGTAAAAAGTTCTTTCAACGGGGCGGGGAGCTCAAGTATGCAATAGAGGAAACGGAACCTGACTTGCATTGTGAGACTTTAGTGCTTTATTCTCTCGTTTTAATTCGTCAACGTATAGCTCAATAAAAGTCTCATGCCAGCTTGCTATAGGTGGTCTTCCCAGCGCTTATAGCTGATCGTGGCTAGCGTTTTCCATGCTCCGTCAGAAGAGTGCGTTGACGCGCTGTGTACATTCGATTTTCCAGTCCCTGACTATTTGCTGACCGGTCTCGGCTGTCGCTCTCACAAGAAACAGTGTGATGGTCACATGACCTTGTAAGCTCCCCATCGATTGCTTTCACCAGACCATGCCCACCATCAGTCACCCCAACTCCGTTCATTCGCGCTGACGCCGCGTGCACGTTTATCGTTTAGCGTTTGTGTAATATTAAAGACAGATAAAGGAGGCGCGATTCAATCGGTGCTTTTCACTAGCGGCGCGTGACATGCCTGAAGCGAAGCGTTTTAGCACAGTTTGGCACGGTTTGCCTGCCGTTGCTGCTCGCGATGTGTCCCAAGGGCCCAGCTCACTGCTCTGGAAACCAGAGGAAAGCCTTTGCAAAAGCATTTGCAACAAGCGTTAACTGCTCCAGCACACAGGCGTTCTCTTGCGACGCTTTCAGATCTGCGCGCTGAAAAGATCACAAAACAGGTGAAGGACCTCTTGACAGCATGAATAAACAATTCATGCTCGCTTCATTCTGCAGTGAAATTCAAGACAAGAAAGACAAGATGCAAGAGATAAACGTCTTATAGCTGCTTAGAGACCAACTACGGAGCTTGTGTGGTTGTTTAGCGAACGAAATCGTCGGCAGGAACACAAAAAGTGCCTAGAATGCGCTTAGAGCCTAACACAATATGGCTGCCGGCCCGAGAGCTGTACTGGTGGGCGGAGCTTCTAGAAAAATTGAACGCCATATTCCTGTCAGCAAGTAGTCCGGGACTGCCCGAAACTGAAAATTGAACACACCCAGTGTCGTCGGCAGCTCATTCCTAGACGATGAGTGCGCAAGCATCGTTGATTCAAAATGCATTTGGCAGAGCTGCAACAAAGTCCAGCAACAGTGGACTCAAGACCGACGCAGTCATATTGTCACGTGGTACTTTTTTTTAATATTGCGTTCGAAATACTGCGCCAGGTCGCTGCCCGTTGCGTCGTCCCGGGAAGGGCCAGCTTTACCTTCAGCCGCTGCCGAGCCTATAATGCGGCTTTAACCAAGCCGTATGAACGTGCCCCAGTGGCCTATGGGGGTAACGTGAATGCTAGATTCCTAGCAGGCTGATTCTGACATAACCGTCCCATGTGAAACGAGAGATCAAAGTTGGCAGCTCCTGCCAGCCCACATATAAAGCCCTGCTTTAACTAAGCCGTATTAACGTGCCTCGGTGGCCTACAGGGGTAACGTGAATGCTAGATTACTGGCAGGCTTATTCTGACATAACCGTCTCATGTAAAACGAGACATCCAAGTTGGCAGCTCCTGCCAGCCCACATATAAAGCCCCGCTTTAACCAAGCCGTATTAACGTGCCTAGTGGCCTAGAGGGGTAACGTGAATGCTAGATTACTGGCAGGCTGATTCTGACATAACCGTCCCATGTGAAACGAGACATCCAAGTTGGCAGCTCCTGCCAGCCCACATATAAAGCCCCGCTTTAACCAAGCCGTATGAACGCACCTGAATGGCCTATAGGAGTAACGTGATTGCCAGAGTCCTGGCCAGCTGATTCCGACATAGCCGTCCCGTGCGAAACGAGAGACCCAAGTATTGCTAACGCAATTCAACCCGGTTTAACCAGAGCTCAACCACAGCCAATTTTTTTTTTCACGCGCTTCCTTTGAGTGCTCGAAAAGACGACCACGAATGACATACAGGTATGTTGGTAGAAAGACTGGATTGTTTTTTTCTCAACCCCCTTTACAAAATCAAGTGAACATATTTTGCTCTAAATAGTACTGCTAGGAGCACCACATGACGGTAATAAATATGCCGTAGGTTACAAGCAGCAGCAGTGCATCGCTTTATATGGCTATTTTAGAGGTACACAATGCGGTGCGATTGTTATATTTGCATTCTTTTTGCGGAAGGCTTTGCACTTTCACAAGTTATGATTTATTCACAGTTGTGCAGTCGCGAGAAAAAGTGGTACACGACACTCATACAGCAACGGAGCTCGAGAAAACTTTATCGATATGCCATCTCTCGACAGCGGCAGGGACAGCGGTAGCGACACACGCATGCTAATAGATGGGGCAGAGCCACAATTGTCTCGATCCCAGATAGCTGTTGCTAGGTGACATTGCAATGCAGTTTTCCTGAGCTCGGCCGTCGGCTGCGTGTTGTATACCATTTTCGCTCACGACTGTAAATGTTTGTACATCTTTCAAAAATGCTGTTCATTTCTGTGGTACGTATAATTTATGAAGGAAGCCTAACAGTCACTGCAAGAAATTGTCTACGACTGCTGTCAAGTTTCGTTGAAATTACGAGATTTCCGCTTGTAAATTTCATACCAAATTTATGCTTGGTGAGGTGTATGTGCCTGGTAACAGTGTAACCGCATTTTTACATCCACATAAAGTTTATGGCATGGTTTTACAGGGTAAATTCTAAAAAAAATACACATAAAAACTCAGGGACGTGCACTGCATGAGCAAGCCTGCTCGCCCTGCTGCGCAGCTCAAGCATGTCCCCTGTAGCTTGGTTAAGCGGAACTTTATGTTCGGTGGTCTTGCACATAATATGGTAGCTGTATACAAAAGATGATGTGAGATAACAGAAGCACAAATTGTGGGATTCGTTATTAAGCGGTAGCAAAGTGCATGAACGCGAATGGGAATCTGCAAGACTGGCGCCGAAGGGCGGAACCCATTAACTCTGTCGGGTAGTACCATTAAAGGCGAAATTTTTGTGCCCCACAGATTTCGGCAATTTACTATTTTGTATAGCGCCCGCTATCCCTACCTCCTGTCGGTACTTGAAAGGGGCTGGTACAGGACTTGTTACACATAAATGACCTAGGCAGCCGACCGCGTTGTTAAACCTTCAAGGCTTCACAATATGAGTTAGTGTGTTCTTTGCCTTTACTTTGTAAGAAGGAATCATTAGTACATAGTAAACCATCTACGATAAAACCTGCGCTTGGCTACGTAGAACTGCACCACAGGAAACGTTTCGAATTGTTGAGAAGTGCCGCCAGCACTAAAAGCTTTTCTGTCGCTCTTCTCTCAGAAAACGTTCGACGCTAATCGCACATCATAAACTCTTGTACACATTAAGAGCGCAGCCTTTACGCGCTCGTGCCTGGCTTTAGCGGCATCGCCATCGCCGTCGGCGTGACCGCAGGCCTCTCTCGACCTGTCGTGGTCATCCGGAACAGAGGTGTCTTGGACAGTCCGGTGGATTGCAGCGTTTGGATTTTGAGGAACCTATTAATAATATCGCATTCTTTACTTAAAGGCAAAAGTAAAGTGGACTTGGGACGGGGGGTTCCGGGTGGCCACCATACTGAAAGTGGGCAAAGACCAATATTTGGGGGAACAAGATTCTGCTCTGCCTCCCTCAACCCTCCATGGTTGTACAGAACATTGGGGAAGCTTAAGCAGTAGGACAAAGCATTCGACTCATCATCATCATGCAGGTATTACGAAATCAAGGAGTAGACGGGCCTTAAGTGAGAGTACCAGAAGATATCTGTAGTGGCCGCACAGGAACCATACTTCTCCATAAAAATAGTAATAAAACTCACAGAAAGAAAGGTGTTACGCCGCTAGACACGATCTCCCCAGCACTATTCACAGCTGGCTTAGAGGAAATGTTCAGAGATTTGGAATGGGAGACGTTAGAGATAAGGATTGATTAAGAATACCTGAGTAATCTGCGATTCGATGATGACACTGCTTGCCAATCCAGGGTAGGACGAGAGAAAGAAGGTGGCTACACAGTGTGCACAGGCGAGACGAAGCTTGTCGAAACGTTCGCTCAGATTGCGAAGTGAGGCTCTCCCTCTACTCTTGTTCAGTGCTCTTTCATATTGCCTTCCTAAGTAACTCAGGGGATGAACTTCGAAGAATGATTGATGACCTCTAGACAGGTTTAGCAGAAAGGTAAGCCTAAAATTATTTCGGAGACGACTAAGGCAATGTGCAACATCCTCAGAACGGCTGTTGAACATATTTATATGTGGTGTGGTAGCCTATGCTATCGCGTCATACCCTTAAAGCAAAGCCTAAGTGTCCCCCATAATTTTGTATGCGTTATTAAGATCGTAAAATGTTTTTTTCTGAAAAATATTTCCTACTTTCTGATACATTTATTAAGATCGTAAAATGTTTTTTCTGAAAAATATTTCCTACTTTCTGATACATTTATTACGTTAATCATCGTCATGCACTGTCCGAGCCTAAAGTTACTATAAAGGTCTTCAATCCTTCCAGAAGCTAGCAGAGCTGGACACACTCTCACTAAGGTTACGCTCAGTGGCCCACACTCACAAAAGAATAAATTTTTTTACCAAACTGCACGCAAACATAATGGCAGTTCATGTGTTCTGCTAGATTACAGGCAATATGACTGATATGTTGTGAGGAACCCTGTGATCATACACAGGACATCTTTGCAGATACCACACATTATCAGATAAACCAGAGAGCTAAAAAACGACTTCGGTTCTGAGAAGGACCCTCCACGTGGGGACAAAAGACACGATCGATATGTACTAAACGGGAAGGAGTCACATGCAGTGCGCTGTTCTTGGTTTCAGAACGAGACCTTTTCGTCGTTAGGTCGGCGCATAGCAAGGTTTTCTACTCACATGGAGGAGTGAGTAGTAGAGGACTTATAAGGAGGGAAAAAAAGCTATAGCCCAAGCATGGTCATAACACACGCGAGCAGACTATGCTAACGTTTTCGATCCGTTTCTGTACACCGTTCTACTGGGCGAAGTTCCACACAGTGGAAGTTACGACTATTCGAATAAACGCGAAGCTTGGACAGGTGGAAGTAAATTACACACTTGTTACATGAAGCTTTAAGGCCGCAACGATCTTTAACGACTGGACAATGGCTGTATGCACTGCTGTGCGGTTTTTCTGGAAAGGTTAAAAAGCTAAGCTTAGGTAGTGGTGAAAATAAAAAAGCTCTAACTATGGGCAGACAACGTCCGCACACAACTCTGTCAGGGAATGAATCATGGGAGCAAAAGTTTCATTATACACACTACATACGATCTGCAGCGAGCTTGTCTGTGTGCAAGCCATTAGTGCTCGGTTTTTATGGCATTTAGTACCAATACTTAAGCGCGAAATCATGCGTGTAGTGAGGCGAGCGCCTAATTTTCACATTTTCATAATTTTGCCAGGGATAAATCGGTATGGACCACAATCGCTACGGAGAACAGAAAAAAGTTGTTCTCAGCATCTGCAAACCAAAATGTGTGTGTGTGCGTGTGTGTAGGAGGGAGGGGGGGAGGGGTACCTCCAATGATCAGAAAATGGTCTCGGCAAGGTTCTCACCTTTTGGATAATTTGGTTACTGCTCTTTGTTGGTGTCATTTCACCACGCTTAGTTTCCGTACATTTTATTGCTGTACTTCAAATCAACCTGAGTGTTTTGAGTAGAGTGTCCCTCGTATATCCTCTGAAGCATCCATACACTATGCCTTTGGCTAGCCAAAGCGAATAAAGGACAAGATGTCTCTCTTGACCATACGTTTCGAACGTCCGCATTGCAATAAATTGAATCAAATTATCTTCTTTTACCATTTACATTCAACGCCAACTACTCCGTGTTTTAACAACGCCGCGCGGTTTAAGTTACATCAAGTATAGACAAAACGCATGCTCACGAGAAGTGCTCAGATGGACATGCGCGTGCAGCTAGCCTGAGCGGCCAACCTCAACTGTGTTCCACACGAGATGCCACTAAGGCGCACAACTAAATATTACGGCGCACGCCACCAGTGTCTCTTTGCAAAAACGTACGCCCTTCGATTCGAGTTAGCAACCAAGATTAGCCTTCGGCCGGTCGAGCTCAATATATGGTAAGTAGAGGGACATTGCATCTATAGTGGGACGTTGTGTAGTCTATATCTATATCTCTCTATACGAGGCGGAACAAAATATTGATCGAGAGCGTAACGGCAAGTACACAGTTTGAATTCTTGCTTTTGTCAGCTTTTGCTTTCTTCAGCATAAAGTAAGCTATTTCGAGCGACGAAACTTCATCTTAAAAGCGTTCATCCCACCTCTGGTTGTAGACTGAGTACTTTATAAAGGAGATGCACGGGTGGGTTCTTGTCGAGCATTTTAATGGCATTCAATCGATTGCTTGTTGTGTGTCAGTGCTACAGGCAACGTGCATTCATCTAATTGACAAAAAGTGCATTTGCGAAGGACGCATCAAAGCCGAACCGCCTAGCAAAGAGCAGGCACGATTGTTTTACTTCCTCTGTAGCTAACATTTAATTGTTTTCATGAATCTTTGTGCACAGCAAGCTCAAAAAAGTGCGTCTTTTTCGTCGAATATACGAATAACAGAGAGAGGAGATGCTGGTTTACAGGCGGTCGAAGGACAGGACCGAGGCTCAGAAAAGAGTATGTATTGAACTATTCACAGCTGCTAGATCTTGAAAAATATTGAACTAAGCTATATTGCATTCACTGTCTTCTTTTTCGTTCATTTCCTTTTTATTTGGTCAATACAACTTTAGCGCATTTAGCCAATGCTCTGGCAAGGCAAAACTGTGCGTCTGTCTAATTTGTGTTTTCGATAGCACGAATTTTGTGCTTAAAGCTTATTTTTGTACAAGTAAAGAAAAGAAAAGTACCCAAACATTGAAAGACTGTTCGCATTCTGAGATGAGAAAGTTTATAACATGGCAAAAAGATACCTAGGAAGGACGTCACAACGTATACAACTGAGTTTCACATCTTCAGTCACAGAAATAAGCCCCGTACCAGCGCTTAGGCACTTCAACTTACCGTTACCAATCTAGAGAAAAAAACAAGTCTATACGAATTCGTCTACTTTCTGATTACGTTTAACACGCCATGTTAAAGCCCTAAACAGGTGCTTCAAATTCTGGTCGTAGACGTCATAGAAGCTCCAGTTATGAAACATGCGTTCAGATTATGCAGTGCAATAAAGCCAACATTCGAAAGAATTTCAGGCTTCAAAATTATCGCACAAAGCAATATTTCTTATACTAAATTTTCAATGCTGAAAATTTGACAAGCGCAGCCGAATGACTGGCTTATCCTCTACCAGAGATTGTGTCCACCCTTTCATTATTACCACTCATGACCCTCTTCCTTCTCCACAATACAAAGAAATATTTAAAACATATAATGATCGAATCAACAAGACTAAAGCAAGCAACGCTAAAGCATTCAAGCTATGCACTTCCTTTGACAGGCAGTTCCGGAATTTGGGAAAGCTTTGCTCCCCAATGCACGAATCTCAAAGTAAACATCAGTCAAACATTTGAGAATTTAGAGCTAGAGGCACATATGTCTCAAATTAGTTCGCTGAGTGAAATGCTCCTGTATGCAATTTCGAAGTATAAATGTGAACTGGATATCCAGAGCTTATCAACCAATTCTCTTGCAAGCTCATTAGTTTAAGAGGAGCAGTAATGTACATTACGACATATATTCCATAAAATAGCGGGAACAAGCGAGTTGTATTTCCTACCGTCAAATCAAGCGGCTGAATCTTGAATTGCTCAGTGTACCTATTCTCTTTTTAAATAATATGAGGCAATTCTGGGATCGGAAGGCGGCAGAAAACAAGAGTTAATTCTTCTACAAAAATGAGACACAGTACTGCAAACGTCTGCCTTCAACTGTTCACATCCACCACACAAGTTCTACCCTGAAGCTTCCGATCACAAAGTCCTGTGAAGGAAAACTAAGAAAAATAGAACAAGAAAAAATGAGCCTGCCGTGATCCCGCTATGGTTGTCGTGCCATCCCGGTATTAGATACGTTGAAAGCTTTATGTCCCGCTTCTGCGATTTGGCGCTGTCTCGCCATACACGTCACCGCTGCCAGAGCACCCAGAGAAACACAATATTAAGCTTGTCCGACTGGCCACTATGTCGTTGGCTAGGACACGTGACAAAGCGAAGCTTTCGAAGACAGCAGCCCTCACTTCGCCACAGGCTTTTGATGAGCACTTTCTCATTTGGCTAAGTGCAGTGCCAAGCTGTCACTAAGCGGACAGAGAACAACATTAAGCACAAAAAAGGAGGATCTCGGGCACTACTAGCGGCTTAGTCGCTCTGCCGACAAGTGCGGGTGGTAATGGCGCCATCTGACAAACGTCACTGCCAGAGTTATGCTGACATAACTCCTCCTTTTTTAGATTAAATTCCTCAGAAAGAACCTGCGAAACTCCTTGGATGACCTCGTTTCCTTTCCCATTACCTGCAGGTACTTCGAATTCACCTGTACCTGTACCTTAGAAACTACGGCAATGTCTTTACAAATCTCACAATGTCACGACATTCTATAAGCTTGCTGAACGTGTTACTAAAACTTTCAATGGCCAAAGTTCCCGAGCTTTCACTTTTCAGTATGTACATCAACGACTTTAGCTTGGGAATTTACCGAAGTGGGTATATGAAAATACCCGCAGAAACTCCTTCACACCTTACGCTTAGCGTATTGTAAACCTTACAGATTCCTCACGATACAAATATCAACATTATTTCTTGACATGTAGGTTTTCTGCTGCGGTTTAAACTAGAATGATGCTCTCGCCAGGTCATGCGTCGTCAACACAGTGCTCTTAATGGGAAGATTTTATGCTCCCTCCCCTTCAGCCATTTCCTCCAAGTACCGTCTAGCCCCTGAAGAATAGCATTGATCCTACCTACTGCTTGCATATACTCAGGTCATTAACTAAATATCACGCATAATTACAGGGAATTCAGCGCAACACAAGCACACACAAGAAAGGGGACACCATGGTTGGTGTTCTTTCATGATGCTGGGCAAATATTTCTGTCACGCTTTATTTGATAAGATTGATGCCTTTCCTTGATACCTTGTAGGCGTGCGCTTTAGCCGAGAAGGCTATATATGTGTATTACTTACCATTGATTAAACAGTTTCAGTAAGCGCCGGTGGTGTCCCCTTTATTGTGTGTGTTTGTGCTGCACTGAATTTCCTGTAATTAGGTGTGACAACCAACTAGATCAGCAGTTAATTCTCTTATCATTAAATATCACGCATTTGGATTAAACCTACAGCGTTAAACAGGCGTGTGCAGAAGCTTTTCAGTAGTGTACCATGCGCCCATCGCGTACGTTTTGCACCTCCGAAATTCCCTTCCTTCTCCCATCAATCAGTCCACTTCTCCATCGCCATAAACGTATTTCCCTTTGTAATGGAATCGGACCCTTTGTTTCCAAGTGCGAACTGCCCTTTCTGCAACGCATTCAAGTGACCTTGCGAAGCCAGTAACGCACTTTTTCTCAACTCTATATCATCGCATTGAATTACCCTTTACTTCATTTGCGCTTTTCTGCCTCAGCCATCTGTGTCGCTTTCACTCTGTTTTGTATTGTTTACTTCGAGGTGTTTAATCTCTTCTTTCCATTTTGCCACGTCCCATTTTCTCCTTCCTTATAAGATATTCGTCCGCTGTATTCCTCTATAATTTTCTTTATGCATTTCTACCGTGCCATTCTTTCTTATTAATGTTTTCCTCCCCTAGCTTCCATCATACCTCTCCATGCTTCCTTAACTTCACTTTTGCCACCCTTTCCTGTATTCTTTCGTTTCTTTCCTTGCTTTCCTTCTGTCCTTCAATCCTTCCCTCCTTTCAATAATTCCTATAAATGTGTCCTTCCTTGCCTCCTTTATATCCCCCTTGTTTCCTTTCTTTCTTGGCATCCCTCAATTTTCTTCTTCGAGGATTTTTCCCATCAGTTTTTTTACTGCCTTCCAATATTTGAATATGCGTTTTCTGGTTCGTTCCGTTTGTTTTCAGTAATTTTCAGTTCTCTAAAACACATTTTTATATATATATGTATATATCCCTCTCTGAAATGTTTCAAGAATATGGATCAGATTGAAGGTAACCACAGCGCACGAGTGCAAGCTGAAGCAGTTTAATGTCGGCCTCTCACAGAAGAGCCTTCCATAAACAAAAAGCCACTCTGCTGAACAAACTTCATCTCGTGTACAGATAAGACACGTTCACCATGGCAACGTCGGGTGATGATCGATAGGAACCTTTTTTCAACTGTCAATTTGGCATTCAACTGGGCGCGCTAAAATGGACAAATAAAGTCGAAATATCGACGAGAAGAAAACGCTCCGAATGGATGATAGTCTGTTTATTTTGTTTTGCTTTGTTTTCAGAAAGGCAAATACATTCTTCCTTTTGTTCTTATCATGGCGCGTTCGATGGCAACTATCAACTGGAACCAATAGAATTTTTGGTACTTATCCAAGCTCACCCGCCGGGGTGTCGCAGTGATCATGGCGCTCAACTACTGTTCCCAAGGACGCGGGATCGAATGCCGGCCTCGGCGGCCGCTTTTCGATGGAGGCGAAAAGCAAGGCGCTCGTGTGCTGTGCGATGTCAGTGCACGCTGAAGAACCCTAGGTGGTCGCGCCCTCAGCTACTGCGTCTCTCATAGCCTGAATTGTTTTGCGAAGTTAAACACAATAAAACAAATAAAAAAAGAAACATTGTTTACAACTTTTCTGCTTCGAGCCAAAAAAAAGGTCATGGAACAGGCGTGCTGAAGGGTACAATTTCATCGAGAACCAACGTTCTAAGTGTCGACAGCTGCCAACTGACCAACCTTCATTGACCCTGACTGTATCAAAAGCGGACAGCCGACCAATCGATACGCTTGAAGCGGAGCCAGCAGCTCTGAACACATTTAGCACGGAAGGCACCAAAGGGAAATCGGCTAAGACAGGCGTCTCACGCAGCATTTTGAGAAAAAACCATCGCTGCGCTGCTCTCACGCCGCAATTGGTTGCTCAAGTTTCCATGGTATATCGGGAGCTAAAAGTCGTTAAAGGAGGGACAGAAGTTTGAATCAATACTGTAGTTACTGTATTGTGTTCTTGCTTGACAACGAATTTGCAATCGCTCGCGGACACAGGTACACACACACACACACACACACACGAGTACATGGCAGAGTTCACGCATCTGGAATCATGGTTCCTGCCATAGATCCGCTGCAGCCCTCTCGCCCTGAAAGCAGCGCATCAGATTGCAGGACAGATGCGATCGATGTCTAGGGACACTTGTTTGTCCTTCTGTATGAGGCATAAGGTGCATGCATGGGTATGGGCTGGACAGTTTCCAGGCCCAGCTCACTAACAAGAATCCAGACAACCTTGCAATGTGGTAGCAAGCTGAGGTAGGTAAATACACCCAGAGCCCGGGGATTACGTTTCACGCTGTTCTAGCTGTATAAGCAGAACGGGAATGTAAAATGACAATGACATATTTTTCTGTGGCGGGAAGACCAAGAAGGTCTGATCCGACGGGCCCAGCTGGCGGCGGCATCCTGCGGGGCCCTGGAATAAGGGCGGACGACCAGCCTTACGGAAGATGGTAGACATCTAACCACCACAAACTCTGTAGATGAAATAAATGTTTATTCTCTCTCTCTCTGTGGTTATTTCCAGGGCGATGGTGGCTTCTCCACAGGATACCTGTCAGGTTGATGTGGGCCCGTGTGGCTGTAGCCACAGTATTGAGTTCTTGCTTGACAACGAATTTGAAATCGCTCTCTGAGACAGGCACACATACACGAGGGTATGGCAGAGTACACGCATCTGGCACCATAGTTCCTGCCATAGATCCGCTCTGGAAGCAGCGCATCAGATTCCAGGACAGGTTTGATGTTCTTCCGCAATATGTGCTGCTTGAATGTCTCGAATATATTCTGGTGCAGTGACTGTCCCGCGGAGTGCACTTAAAGTGCATTTGGTGAGGAGGGGCCTCCGTCGGACAACGCGAACAGTTCGGACTGCGATAGATGTTCCTACTGGCTCTTCAGGTGCGACTTGATGCACTCCAGAGGGATGTTGGGGACCCCAATGGACGTTTGTCCGTGGCGGCATAGAACGGCAGGCACAGGACGATAATGAAGCCTTGCGGATGCACATATTCAGCTTGTGCATCACCATAAACACCATAAACCACTTTGGTATAGGGACGTTTGACTACAGATGTTTAGAACGGGTTATAAATACATGATTTAGAGAAAAAAATGGTAAGCTGGAAGCCGGCGACTATTTTTGTCTCTGCATTGCCTGCCTATTGATTCTTTGCTGCGCGCTTCTTTGTCGCTAAATTGGCCGTCTGCTTCCTTGTGTCTGCACAGCGAGAGCATTGAACTTGACAGAAATTGTTACCGACAAAATAGCTTTCTGGAACATGGGGTTATTCAACAGTTAAACCACAGGAGCTGAAAAAGAGCGCGCGATTCCAACTTCCCGCGCCTAATCTACCCTGATAAGTCACTTGGACCGGCCTCTGCCAAAGTCTCTTTAGTTACCGCCAGTTTTTGTTGTTGCACCATTTACTTCTGTTTCTGTCCTCGGGATTCTCCTCATACTAAAATCTCGCAGTTTTTCAAACTTCTGTCACTCCTTTAAGGGCTTTCAGCTCCTGATATAATAGCTGAACCTTCTTACGAATATCAGGTACAAGTCGAGGCGCTTCTGTTATACTTCAGATCGTAATGGAAGACAAGATGACTGTTTAGCAACCAGCAGTATCCCAGCTGTGAGACCAGATGGCATTACTCGATCTCCTTAACAAAAAAAGGAAAGAAAAAATGGAGAGGGCCGCAGCGTAGAACTAAGGATGAGATCAGGTGGATGGGTACCACGCAAGACGTTGTTTACATAAGACCAACATGTTCTGAACATAAAGTGTGCGATGACTTTGAAGAATGGGCCATCACTGCGAGAAGATAGGGCTTCATCCGCACGACGTGCACGTCTTCTTAGCTGGGCTGTCTGCGTGTAGCCTGCCGCTGCACGGTGTCTTCCGAACTTATTTCATAGATCATGTCCTTGACACGGCCCAACACATTGTAAGCCCGCAGTAACAACACTGAGGCAAGCCGGGGTTATTCAAATGGGATTATACCCAAAATATAACTCCGATACAGCAACTTGCAATTTCTTGAGGCACGTTTATCCAGTGAAAGAGTTTGTCACTGCTACAATGTGCCTACACTATACATTACATACTGAAATTCTATTCTTCTAACCCCGTGACGATTACGAAGAAATCCCGTTGGTCCTCAACTGCGGGGTCATCGCGAGCTCCCGGCAGATGGCATACCTGCGTGTGTTCATCGAATATACTACGGCCTATATTTTTTTGGTACCAGGAAAAAAAAAACATCCATAGCGGTACATCGGTTAGCTATGCTTGGCAACCTTTCTTCTATGGCTACGTATAATTCGTAATCATTTAAACGATTTGAAACCATTTCGGGATCTCCTGGTTGATGCAACAGCTTGACTAAGCCGCGGAACCAGATAAAAAAGAAACATCTACCGCACTTTTTGTCACATCTTTTTCCTGCGCTGATCTGCGACGTAATGAAGGTCAGCTTAGTCCAAAAGTCAGTTCTGTACATCTCCCTTCAGTAATTTTTGGAGCGCATGGTCCTCTCTATATTCGGTCGCACTAGCCTGACAAACTGGCTGCATATGACGATGCCACGTGCATTTGATGTCAAAGCTAACTTGTGCCCGCAGGTCAATTTACTTACCCAATATACCTTCCCACAGCACTTCGTTTTAGAGTGATGTTCAATGCCACGGCAGAATCCATTCCTTGTCGTTCACCACACCAGCATGTCCAAATCAATGGCCACGTTGAAATATAAATGGCAGCCTATTCAGCATCGATATGCCAAATGGGAATAAGATGCGCTAGTAGTACTGTTTTCACTTCTTTGTCTCGCCACGCATGTTGACTAGCGTACAGTCGCTATTAGAAACCATGCTATGAGAAATGCTACGTCATAAAGACTTACTTGAACCAAGCCGTAAGAACTTGCCTGCATGGCTTAGAAGTCGTGTGTCTGCATCTTGATACAGAGGTCCGGGTATGTTCTATTTTCATGTTAAAAGTGCTGCGCAAGTTGGCGGCACCTGTCACGACCGGGTTTAAACAAGTAGGCATTACTGAAATCGGTGAATGGGAGCTCTAGCCCCAGCGCTCTAGAGCCCCATCGCGTAGTGCTTCCCACAATTCGCATTCACGATGCATTAACGGTTATAACATGCACCCTTCCAAAATATTAGGTCCTGCTCGCTGTGCATATAGTGGAGCTAGTGACAAAACCGTACTATTGTGAAGCATCGTAGCATCGTTGCCAGTCGCAGTAGTCGTCAGAGCAGGGTTTGTCGAATGCGAAATGTACCACGTTGTACTCTTAGAGAGATTGCTGCTCCCCCCCTCCCCTTTTATGAAACTTAACTCAGTGTCATCAGCTGCGGTAGACTATGAAGTATCTTCCCATAGAAAACACACCTTGGCATGTTTGAACACAAAGCATAAATTTCGTTAATAAATGGTACTGTGTATCCGGGCATGCCGGAGATCATAGTGTAAGGTGAAAGAGACGACAAACATCGACCCTCGGGTGCCAATTCAAATTATGTTCAATTCATGTCGGTTTTATTTTTTCAGGAGTGTTACAGCCCAGTTATGCCATCATCACCGAAAGTCTAAAAAGGAAGGTGCTTGGTCTCTCTAAGCTGAGACAGCAGTGAACGTTATATTATAGCTTGGGCGATAAAGGGTCAGCAAATGGGTGAGCAAGGGCGTGAGTAAAGCGGCGAAGAGGCACATCGTGATTTCACTCAGGCCCGCCCTCACACCTTCGCTTGCTGAGCTTATCGCCAATTTGGTAGTCGCGACGTAGGCTGCTGGAGAGCGCTGGCCTTGTCAAGATCTCGATAGTGACAGATATACTGGCCGCGCAACAATCTTGAAATCAATAACAAAACGAAAATTCCTCTTTATAATCAAACCTGCGCATAAAACCTAATTCAAACGCTCACGCTGAGTTACCTCGCTGGCATTTTTTAGGCCTCACGTCGATGCAAAGCATACTCCGCTGTAATTAAGGCACCGTCAAGGAACGTTGTCGCCCTACCTTTGATGCAACTATGACAGTCTTTGATTGTGAAGAGGCCGATCTGGGGTCATAGGCGCCTCTCGAAGGAGTCTCACAAAACGGTCGAAGGAGTCACGACACCCTGCGGCACGTGTACGTCGTCACGGGAGGCCCGGCGAACGCATCCGTTGCTCCGACACCGCCGCGCTATGGCAAAGCGGCGCCCGAAAAGACAAGGGTGGGCGGTCGCTCAAAACGACCAGCGCAACGTCAGCAGCGCTCGCAGCGGTCGACGCTAGAATGACGCTGCGCACAGGACGTCGCTACGTCACGATCTTCCTACACGTGCGCTCGCTTTGAGCGAGGGGGTCGGCCCCGGGTCGAAAGGAGCCACCTGTGAGAGTTGTGAAAAGTTGCTCAATGTAGAATGACCACACTGTCTTGATCCAGCCCTGGTTCTTAGAGGCCGTCGTGGTCATGGTCACGGTGGGTCATGGCAGTGCTGGCTGGGGAAATAGGGCGGGGTTTGTGTTCTTAGTCAATCGTTTCTCCGCTTCACTCTCGCCTTTTTCGCGCTTTCGATCTTTTCCCTCCACGGTCACCTCCTGGCGTCGATTGTGGGTGGACCATCACCCTCAAGGTTGTGTTTCTTTCGATCGACTCTGGCGCATCGGTCAGCCTAGGCGCATCGCTGGGTAATTGATGACAGCGTGGGGCTGAAAAAGGCAGCGAGCCACGAGAAGACGCAGAAGCGAGTTGGCAATAAAAGGGAAAAGCCAATGGATCAGCTGCTGTCTTGCGTAGGCCGGCATCTTCACCAGCTTCACCTTATGCCAAATAGATGTGAATGGAATAGATGGCCAGGTTTTCAATGGAGTCTAGCCTAGCATAGTGCTGTCTTTCCTTTTATTTTCTTTCTTATGTTGACTGCATTACGCTAGTTGGAAATAAAAGGGAAAACCCAATGCATCATTACTGCTGTCTTGCATAAGCTGGCACCTTTACCAGCTTCACCTTATACCAAATAGACGTGTACACGATAGATGGCCAGGGTTTCTTTCTTTCTTTCTTTCTTTCTTTCTTTCTTTCTTTCTTTCTTTCTTTCTTTCTTTCTTTCTTTCTTTCTTTCTTTCTTTCTTTCTTTCTTTCTTTCTCTTATATGCAGCATAGACCGAAAGTGCATGCACAACCTGCGCGTGCATTCGCAGGAGTGCTTCATTAAAATTATAGCGATAATGTTCACCGCGCAGTTTTGAAGTTTAGTCCGATTATTCTTAAGTTGTTTATTTTTCCCTGAGGGCCTTGTTAAGATGTGCGCTTTTGTTAGTGCGTAGCTGGCGTTCCTTTGGTCAGGCTGCGGAAACGCTATAGGTGCTAGATACCACAATAAGCGCGAAATATTTTAGCAGGTTGTCAATACTGCTCTTTGTGAGTGAACAAAACTTCTTTTGAAGGGAGGGCATCGCTAGTCAGCGTCATTTCGCAGACAGCTGCGTCTCCCAAGGTGGTTTTCAACCAGTAGCAGAATTTTCAACCACTCCCCAGGACACGCCACGTCTTGCGAAAAAGGCGAAATCCGCCCTTTCTAGCTTCTAGCCTATGTATGTATGTATGTATGTATGTATGTATGTATGTATGTATGTATGTATGTATGTATGTATGTATGTATGTATGTATGTATGTATGTATGTATGTATGTATGTATGTATGTATGTATGTATGTATGTATGTATGTATGTATGTATGTATGTATGTATGTATGTATGTATGTATGTATGTATGTATCTATTTGTCTATGTTATATATATATATATATATATATATATATATATATATATATATATATATATATATATATATATATATATATATATATATATATATATGGAAGGGAGAGAAGTCTGGGATGTTAACCAGAAAGGCCTCCGGTTGGCTACCCTGCAGTGAGGAAAAGGGATAAGGGCATTAAAGGGGAAGAGAGAAGAGACGTGGAGCCCAGTCACAATTTGGTACTCAGGCCGCTCGCTGCCAAGTAACTAAACAGCGCCCTGTATGCCTTGAAAGCTGTCGACTGTCTTATCCGCCGTTAAAGGGTGAGGATCGAGACGGTCCAGCGCACAACGCAACTCAGGTCTTTCATTCATAAATGCAGGGCATTCACACAGGAGATGTTCGACTTTCTCTTCACAGCCACAATTTTCAAAGACAGTGAAGTCGGCCGTTCCAATATAGAAAGCATATTTATTCGTGAAAGCAACATCGAGCCATAAACAACGCCGCAACGTTGCTTCTCGACGCGCTATCTCATGGGGAAGGCGAAGGCGCAGTCCAGGGTACATTGGCCTGAGGCGGCGGTTGCAAAACTTCGTGTTCCACGCTGAAAGTGTAATTTTCAGGACCAAAGAGTGAATAGGACATGCTGCGTCAACCATCGATATGGAGATTTTGACTGTAATTTCGCCCTTGTGGGCAGAACTGGCAGCCTCATCCGTCTGATGGTTTCCACTGATACCGCAGTGTCCTGGCAGCCACTGAAAAATATTATCGTGACCTTTCGATATTGCACCGTAGTACACCTGGTGGATCTCTCCAACGAGTTTGTCGTGTGATCCACGGCGTAGTGCAGCTTGTAGGCCTTGAAGGGCTGCTTTAAAATCTATGAGCACGGTCCAGTCATGTGGATATTCTCGGCAAATGAATCCAATTGCAGCGCATAGGGTAGCTAGTTCAGCACCGGTAGAAGTAAGACATGACGTTTTATCCTCTATCAAAATTGTCTTAGCCGGTATTACCACAGATCCCGCGAAATTGGTTTGAATAATTCAGCCCTTTGTGTAGATATATATACGATGTTGATGTTTGAAATGCAGATATCCAACATCATTTGTTTAAGAGCAGGTGTTGACATTCCGGCTTTCTTTGTAATTCCAGAAATATAAATTTGTATCCGAGGTTTATGTAGACTCCATATGGGGGAGCATGGTCTTACGGCAGAGGTGAACTGTGAAGGAACATAGGTGCGATGAGCTTCTACAACGTTGGCGAATGCAATGGTTGCCATAATTACTGGAGTGTTTGCTAGATGATGACTTGGGACTCTTGCTAGGTGCCGAATATATGTTCTCACATGTGCAATAACAAGATTTTCTAGGGCGATAAGAACAGTCTCTACTGTTGAGGCACATCTAGGGAGTCCAAGACATATACGAAGAGCTTGAGCTCGCACACTTTCAAGGGTGCTGAGGTTCTTTTTTCAAGGTTACTAATTATGGAAAAGTTGTATAGCATGTAGCCCAGCAACAGTGATCGGTACAGTTGCAGCATCGAGTGTACCAAGGACTTTCCCCCGCAGAGGGAGAGCACTTGGACAATCGCTACAAGTCTGCTTCTGATGTTTCTGAGATGGAGACTCCCCGAAAGATTTCTATCAATGGCAACTCCAAGGAAGCGATGGCTTCTCTCATAGGCAACGGATTTGCCATTGATGCATATATGGGTAACGTCACAATGTTTTACGCGTGGATACCACAAGGGAACACTTTTCAGTTGAAATGTTTAGGCGCTGCAGACGAAGGTATGACGTCAATATTGTCCATGCTTTTTGAAGCCTCACACGAGCTTGGGGACGTGTCGCACTGGGTGCCCAAATACATATGTCATCTGCATAGGTGGAGATTTCTGAACATTGGGACAGGTTAATCTACGAGTGATTCGTGATTCCTGAGTCATTCGCGCAGCGCGAACTGACCGGCACTCGAAGACTTCAGTCAGTATCGTCCAAGCTTTCCCCCAAGAACAACTGGGAAGTACTTTGCTGACGCCATCGAATTTGTCCTAAGTTGTTCATACGGCAAGAACCCAGGTGGTTGCGTACGTCGCATTGTCTCAGGCCAGCGGACGTCCAACTCACCATCGCTTTCTCGATGTGGTCAAACGGTAGGAACGTGATTCCCAAATTTCAGCCACCTGTGCTCATTCACGTGCAGCCACATCACAAAGTGAGTTTTCGTATTTCGTCTACATCATAAAGCGCGAAGTCCAAATACGGAATGTTCGGGTCAGCAGCCTGGAGTAAAAGCGAATAAAGCACAGTGGAAACAGAATAGCAAAAAGCAACAGACGAATTCAACCAGGACACGATCACGGTGGAAGCTAGCACAGCGAGCTGAGCAAATACGGTATGAAGACACGAAAAACCGAAACGCATTCGTGCCGCAGATTCGTTTAGGTATAGCATTTTAATTTTCACTTGGTGTACCACCCGATTAGTCCCTCATGAAAAGAAAATTGCTGACGAAATAGGCGCAAAATGTCAATTCTGTCAGGCACACGCGCGCGCGCGGAACAACTTTCTTTCACGTGCAGACGGAGCAGACACACGCAAGTCAGTAGGAGAGCGCGCCGGCCTGCCCGATAGATTATTCGAAGCAGCTCAGAGATGGCGCTGTTCGCTGGCGCCCGCAGCGCCACGCTGCGATGCTTGGATCCCCTATTGTGGAACTGTCCTGCTTGCGGACCGTTCGTATACAGACATCAGCTTACATGTTCAGCTCACTAGACATGCTAAAAAGAACGCTATACATTTTCGAGTGAGCGGCTCGGGCATGGTAACTGAACGATCGCTTCGGCCAGCGAGCGTGGCGGAAGTTTCAAATTCTCTCTAGTTGGCGCCTAGCATCCGATCTGTTTGGACGTGACTCATATTCGCCCCGTCCGCCCTTTGCATGGTTGCGGGCTACGCGATCTGCAACAGAGAGGTGTGTGTGCAAAGCACGTGGTACAAAAGCGTTCACACCGTCGGTATTGTGCGTCTGCTACGCGATGTCATTCAATCCGATGGCAAATATAGAGCAGAGTTAAAAAGCCCTGACATCATTTTGGATAAATTTGAAATCTCCAAACTAATTCACGGTGAGCTGTAGTTCATACCTTTTACTTTCATGTGCAGAGAGGGCAGGGAGATATTTTACTACTTAAGCGCCACCGCACTGCTTTTCATTGTCGACTTATCTGAAGCTGGGAAGCCAAGGACCACGCACGAGTAGCCGTATAGAATTCGCGGGGCGGCTAGAAATTTCGTAAACTGTATTCGTACAAACTCTGTCGGCTATCTACAAAGCAATCATCAGCCGGCGCTATTTTGTTCTCATCAGCAGCACCAGGGCCATTTTTTTTCTATTGTTCAAGCTCTAAATGGATACAATAGGCCCACAAGCTATTATCTTTATCTATTTACAGTTTAGTATTTTCATTCTTCGCGCTTTCGTGCAATTTATGTATTAGGTTTTTTTTTATTTTTTTACAGCCGGTTTGTAATATGTGGTGACAACAAGCAACAAGTGGGAGGTACTTCCTGTCATGAGTGGAGTCGATTCCGCCAATGACAGAGGGAGTAGTTCTGGCACTAGTCCTGTTACCAAAGAGCAGCGACTCTTCACCAACTCATTTCTCTACATCCTCCGTCAGGTCTCGCTGAGCCTTAAGAAAGAACGCCGCAGCACTATAAGCCAAAGTGTTTAAGGCATCACACTTTCATCAAGTTATCAGTCCTAGTCATGCGAAGCGACGTGAAAACCTTATACAATAATCTCATCCGTTTCTCCCTGTACAACAGTTCATTACTGAACATATGTGAGTAGCTTCTAGAGTTTTAATGTTCATTTTCAAAGAAGTTTGAATACGATAGAGCATGAACTGTGAGGAAAAGAAAATTCTTTCTTTATTTTGTCGACTCCCAGAGGTTCTGCTACGTCTGCCGGAGATCTGGAAGGATGTTTCGTACGCCTTAATGTTGCTGGAATCACGTGTCCTTTGCGCCCATGATTGGGGTACCTTAAGGAACACACTCGAATACTCCACGTTACATGATCCTTTTGGAGTAAATACATACTGATGATTAGTGTTAATTCGTAACAGGCTTGTTGGCGTAAGGATTACAAAAGGCGTTAAATATTAAGGTGCGAAATAAGCAATATTAAAAAATAGGCGACATTTTAGAACAATAATAATTTAGCAAGACAGCATGTGCACTTATTATCACAACCCTTCAGACCAACCAGGAAGGCAACATGAACAAATCGCAACCACATGCATGAATTAGATCTTTATCTTCGGTTTCTGTCATATAAGCTGATTTCTTTAACCGTTTAAAATGTGTGTGCTAAAAACAACGAGAGAAACCACTATGCCGTCTCTGCAGGTGATTTTAGAGCAAGACGGACATTATGTAAGTTGTATAAATTGATGATTAGGTAATTACCTAACCATACCTTGTTATTCAACTTTTTGCATAATGTCTTATGGTTAAATATTATATTGAGAAACTGAAGGCTATCAATATCTAACGTGAGCCTTTATTTCAATTTTTCTGAAACAGCAGTAAGGTTCGTAATATTGAAGGGCAAACAAATATAGGCATTAAAAGTTCATTGAGTTGACTTTCCAAGACTGCTTATTCAGAAAACGGCGTAAATCGCATTCTTTGTGCCTCGGGTGCCAATGCCAACACAACCAGCTCTAACATACGCATTTTTGCAATTCAATATTTTTACGCACACTGTAGAATCAGAAAACCCAGCAAAGTGGTGCTCACCCTTGATTCTGACGGGCTTAAATTTCGACATACAATATTTCTCCACGAAAATAAAAATAAGCAGTTCATTAAATAAACCTTGTAATTAATTGTATAGTCACCAAGCTATATCACGTACGTGAAAAACCTGCGCAAATTGCACCGATACATCTCTTGTAATTTTTTTGTATGCGTGTGTAAACAGTAAAGAAAAAAATTGAGGGACCGTTAAGGCTTTATGGACTGACACGATAGCGGCTTGTGGACCTCCGGTATGCTTCCAGATTGAGAAATCGACGTATGCGTACAGTCTTCACTCAGAGGCCCGAGGGCCGCTTTCCTTGCTGGAACGCGAAGGTGTCATCTGTCTTGGCAGTGGCTTATAAGATCTTGATTAGTTCCAGTGGCCGCCGTAAACGAGCGCCAATTTTATTGCGAAAGCAATACTACGACAGCCAAAGCGAGACCTCAGCTAGCCGCAGCTACGCCGTGAAGAGGCGTGAAAAGGCGTAGCTACGGTCTCCTCATAAAAAAAAAAATCTGCCTGCCATGACATTTGAACTCAGGTTACCCCAATGCCACGGGCAGGCACATGCCAACACGGGTCGCTCCTTACATATGGTAGGGTGATATCAGAATCAACTTGCCAGAACCGTTTGCCTTCTCGTTACCCCTACGACACGCAGGCAGTCCATACGGCTTGGTTGAAGCGTGACTTTATATGTGGGCTGATAGCTTACGCTCTCGCGTCATACCCTTAAAAGATGAGCTTAAATGTCCCCAATAATGTAGCACCTTACACTGATAGGACGGGATAGGGGAATAATGTAGCAGGCAAAAGAAGTTTCCGGCGTTACTTTCGCAATTCAACTAGGCTTGACCAGATCTAAACTAAAAATATTTTTTTTTTCAGACAATTTTTCCAACTCAAGTGTACGGCAATGCCCTTTCGACCAAAGGAGCTGTATACTCAGAAATGTAAAGCGCGTAAAGGTCAAGCGCCGATTCGGCCCACGTTCGACTTCGTGCGACGAAGTCAAACACACCTTCGCCAAACACAGCGCCACCGATAAGCACGCAACAGCGTCGTAGCTGCAAAAATGGTGCGACTTGACGTTGCTTGTCTCCTGGCTACGGCAGCAGGAATACGTACGAAGCTATATGCTCGTTCCACTTTGCTCGGCGCAGCCTTGCCGAAGGTTAGCACGTACACATGCGTAGCTTCCTTACGCAATATAACGCGGCAACCCTAAACAACGATGGTTTGCTTGGTGAGTGTTCATTTTGTTTTGCTTTTTTATCAACAACGGGTATTCTAAAACAGATACAATCGGCTGTCCGATACCTGGTTCACAGGTCCCTGCACCCGTGTGTTCCAGATCCGAGGATCGGCACATGACCTCGAATAAGAACAGCGAGACTACAGACCTCACAGTAATTTCTCGAGCCTGTAGATTTTTACGCGATCCTGAGAAAAGCATAACTTTGCGAGCCTAAGCTTGTGTGAGCCTTACTGAGTGCAAGATCACACTTAAAGTTCATGAGCCAACAAATCTTTAAATTGCGCTTTTGACGCAAAGGCCTAGTTAGTTTCTAATAAGCCCGAGCCTGTGCGAGCATCACACAAGGTCGTTTGACGCCCACCAACCTCATGTGGCGCCACGAACCTCAGTTCGAGTGAGGTCGTGAATCTGATCCTTAAACTACATACTTCACACAATTGAAAAAGAGCCACAAGAACCACGAAGCACACAAACAAGCCTGCTCATAACCAGCCTGCTTGTAACTGATTATCAGAAAACTGTGTACGCTCTTACTAACCCCTAAGCCCTGAGCTCGAGCGAGCTTTAACCTCCGTGGACCTGAATGCGAGTGATGTCATGATAACAACTGCACTTTCGTACAATTCACGTTAAAGGGGAAAATATATGGGGCAAAAGTATCAAGAAGTCTGCTGGTATATACCGAGCACAGTTATTCGTACGTGAAATATACTTGCTACCACGCTATGCAAGAGAACACTTATGAGAGGCGAAGCTCGAAATTTCTTGGTTACGTCCTATGAGAAACAATAGTAAAGCTGATTTCGCATACAGAAAGTTGATAAAACCCTAATGGATGCATCGTTAAGTGACATAATGCGCATGGTAACAAAAGAAAGTAAAACGCATCATAATAACAATGCCTTTTTGGAAGCGCCTAAACTCCGATTAAGGGAACCTTGAGATTACCGTTGTATGTTCTATTCCTACAGGCAAATTCTTTGTTGAAAGTTGCACATAAAGCACCGACGGGGGCTTTTGTTTAGCATTGATTTGGGTCCGATTTCTTGGTGAACAAGTGGCGAAGATCGCTCTGTGCATGATAGGCTTGATCTGCTGACGGGTACATGATTTATACGTGTTCTGGAGGTGCGATAACTTTGTGCTCCAAAGAAGTAGCCGGATATCGTAAATATTGAGCATTGACTTCTGTTTTGTCGGTACAACATTCGACCGGAAGCTAGACGTCGCGACTCATCCTTAACTACGCAGTCAAAAGTAATCCATCCCAGTGCGATAATAGCCAAATTGTTAAAACTTCGCACTACACGAACTGTTCCATAACCGCTCCGGAAATTTAACCGACATGCGGTGCCATTAGCTTTTGTTAGACATTCTGGTTGCTAACTTCCAATTAATTTTTACGAACAAAGTTCCATATACCGCAGTGTGTGCAACATCACAAGCTCTTTGTTCGTTGACAACGAAATAACTCGCGTCTGGCTGACGCCTGACTCTCTAGTGCAACTACCCTCTGTACATTCAAACTCGTGAAAGCGCTATGGTAAGTGAGGCAGTTTTAGGTGAACGGATTTCAAATAAAGGCTCATGGGGGTGCGCGAAGAGTGTTCATCCGCAGAGGATGTCACACCGTCCCCGTCGAAGAATGACGTGGTTTATGAATAAAAGAATGTTTGTGTGAAGTAGAAGGTGAAAAGATGTCTCTATGGGCAGAATTTTATTGATGTGGAGTAATTAGTTGAGGAATTAGAGTAAAAAATATCAATTCGACGTCGAAATAGCCATGGACGTCGATATAGTTTACAGACGTCAAAACAGCTACGGATGTTGCAAAAACATGCAAAAACGTAGCAAATCTTTAGTCTCAGGTCACGTGTTAGCGTAACAACATAGAAAACATTGAGGCGTAAAAGAGAAAAAAAGGGTAAAAACAATAAAAAGAGAAAAACAAACAAAAAGAGGAAAAAATAAAAAGAGTAAAAAAGAAAGGAAGAAAAGGTAGCCGAAAAGAAGCATACGAGTAAAAAGCGACAAATGAGTGCAAACAAGCAGTCCCAGGAAAAGCTTCTGCATTAACCGCAATTAGGAGAGGTTTAAGTGTCCCCAACGAATTTTTGTTAACCCAAGTCAAACTATTTTGCTAACGCAAATCCGACACCCAGACAAAGGCACTACCTGTTCCCATCTTCAATCACGAGTGTAGTGATGCAGGGTACAGTTCTGTTCATTTATGCATTACTCCTCTGCGCGATTCGGTTGGGCTGGGGGGGGGGGGGGGGGGGACATGAAACATCAAAGAGGTCTAGTTCTTTGAGCTGCAAGCGGAGCTGTGTTGGATAAGGAAGTAGGGAAAGAAATCGACTTTCTAATTTTAACTCAGTTTTAAAAGCACGAATTTTACCCCGCTTTGGCGCCCCTATTAGATAGTATTAAAAAAGTACATCAGCAAGGCCGAAAGAAATGGGGTTGACAGGAATGCCCATTCACATATTACAGGTAAAATAGATTACAAAATCCGAATGTTCTTTTCTGAGTCATGCTTCTGGCTACTTGGCTTCAACGTATATTTCAGTTCCTGCTATGCAACCCATGCTCTTGACACCGTGACACCCGTCCGTTCTTTTCCTTATTGTAGCTACCACTAAACGCCTGTGGGGTCTATGCCTTGCGCAATAGCCGGAACATTATCCCTGTCTGATTTACCTAGCCTTTTCTTTCTTTTTTTCTGGCTTCTGAGCCTGGTTTGCATCAGCTTCATATACAGGATGCTCGAAATGCATTTACAAATGCTGAAGACGTGCACGGAGCATGCTACGGCCTTATAACGTATTTCACTAACTGTCAAATAGAACCTCGCATCTCTGGTTATTTGCAGATTGATAACAGACGTTCATGCGCTTTCTCGTACTCAAATTTTGCCTCCTTATGTCTAATAGCGAAGATATAAATGGAACTAGAACATAGTAGCGTGCTCCGCTTGCTTATGTCTGCACATATATGTGATCAGCTTTCTTTCCAAATCTCCCAACCTGGTGTATTATTATTGCGTCAAAAAGGCAGCAAGAGAAGGTAAACGCTTTCGAGTGAGGTAGAGGGTCCGCTGCAACGGTATTGTGCCTCAGAAACTTATCTAGGGTCCCCTTGGCACAGCTGGTGCATAACAGCCATTGAGGCTAGTCACTAGGGCCGGCAGTTTCTCTTCGACACAGTTGATGATGGCTTTGTATGGTTAGGGTTAGTACCTGCAGCGGTATTAAATCAAGCATCTGCGACTTGGTCATAACTGCTGAAGCACGCCGACTTCCCATATTTATTTATTTCCTTGTGAGTACGTGTGCCTTAGATGGAATAATTATCACAAAATGGAGACAATCGCGGCCCGCCGGGGTGGTGCAGTGGTAAGACGTCCGACTACTGTCCGGAGTTCCCGGGTTCGAACCCGACCACGGCGGCTGCGTTTCGATGGAGGCGAAACGAAGTGGCGTCCGTGTGCTGTGCGATGTCAGTGCATGTCAAAGATCACCAGGTGGTCGAAATTACTCCGTAGCCCTCCCCTACGGCTCCCCTTTCTCTCTTTCCACTTTCACTCCCACCCTCATCCCTTCCTTTACGGCGTGGTTCAGGTGTCCACATAGCAAGTGTGACAGATACTGCGCCTTTTTCTTCCTGTGAACCAATAAAAAAATGGAAACAATCGCTGATTACATGTATCAGTGTGACTGATTACATGTATCAGTCGCGTCGCTCTCCCTAGGCGCACAGAATGAGGCCGACTTTCTTAGATAAAGCTCTGATTGACAGTTCGACCCCCGATTAATGGCTGTCGCAAGTTTCGACAAGTATTTCTATGCTGTATATATATCGCGCAGATGCAAATTCGAACGCAGTCAGTTCTGTACTATATAGTGCTACCGATTAACAGCCCATGATATTTGCCCCAGGAAATGCAGCATCGCCGAGTGTGAAAGTAACACAACGGCCGCAAAGCGCCTCAGTCGACTCCTGATGGTACCGCATACAATGTCAGTGTCTGGTGATCACCCCTTTCAGCAGTTCGTTATTCCACCTACCTGCTCTACCCCTATTCTGCTCTTGCTGCACAGCACTGTAGTACCTCGCAGAAAAATCTTTGACCTCCACAATGAAATTATAACCTGAAGCTCTGCTTGAAAAAGCAGCTGAATTTCTTGTTTGTAAGGATACGTGATGATTCGCTCAATTCCGGTTTCCAGATGACCTGAAGTAATCTGCCGTTCGTTAAATGCTGAAATTAAGAACTGGATTTAAATACATGAATGGCAGAAGCTAGCTGCGGGCTTTTTCCGTGGACGCCTCAACCGCGTTCCCTAGGGTACGGATGAAGGAGAGAGTGAAAGTAGGAAGAGAAATATGCTAATTTCGCGCCTTCTCAGTTTTGGACTACTCCAGCGCGGAGGGAAGACGATGGATGCGCTGCTCGAGAGAGCGCAGCATCTAGGCACAAAGAGAAGAACTGCGAAAGTTCGCTAGCAGTTAGGTTTGTCTCGAGTTCACCTGTTTTCGTCTGCGGTACGGCGCACCCTGGCGGTGCGCCTAGAACGGACACTAAAAGCGTTTCATGCTTAAATACATTTCTACTGCCGCCAGCACCCCTGATGACGCACAGCTGCTGTTGTCGATGGAAAGCCTGCCAAATGGCTCAGGCTTGAAAAAGACGTTGAAAAAGGCGACGCGTGTCGCAGCAGCCTTCGTGTGACGAAACGGCGAGTAGTACGACTGTTTTCTCGGTAGATATCCATCCGGCAGGGAGCCTCCACCATCACCGGTTCCCAGCTGAGGAGTTTTAGATAAAGCCCTTCCCCCCCCCCCCCCCCCGACAACAGCTCAGCAAATTGCCGCATTTCGTATTTCACCTCCTTCGACCATGATAACAATTCAGCGACACCACGAAGGGTGCACTAGCTGCTACAATAGCTATCCTTCGCCTTCAGTGGAGAAGGTTAAAGTGGAGGGCAGTGCGGAGTAGTCTCACTCCGAGTGTAAATTTTGTCCTTCGCCTGTCATTTCTTCGTAACATCCAATTATCTCGTAGGATGTGAAAATAAAAGGTTAATGAATTACTATAGGAAACACTTTGATTACTGTCCAAGCTTCATGAGGCCAATCTTGATGTGTGTCACGGTTGCAGTGGAAAGTACATGCCTCGAGCACAAATTTGAAACTAACCGCACCTCTTCTTATGTCACGTATGACGTACAGAATTGATCACACCCTCCGGGGTGGTGCAGTGGTGAGACGCCCGACTACTGTGCCGGAGTTCACGGGTTCGAACCCGACCTCGGCGGCTGCGTTTCGATGGAGGCGAAACGAAGAGGCGTCGTGTGCTGTGCGATGTCAGCACACGTTAAAGATCCCCAGGTGGTCGAAATTACTCCGAAGCCCTCCACTACGGCTCCTCTTTCTCTCTTTCCACTTTCACTCCCACCTTCCTCCCTTCCCTTACAGCGCAGTTACGGTGTCCACAGAAAACAAGTGAGACAGTTACTGCGCCTTTCCCTTCCTACAAATAATAAATAAAAAATCACACTTGTCTAGAGCGCCCGAGCGGCGCTGCACAGAGGAAGTGAAGTGAAATTCCAAGGCAGGTACTGATTTTTGCTGATAACATTCGCGCTGTGGCCCTACGGCAGAGTCATGTGAACCACACATGCACAAGCACATTGTCCCTAACGAAAGGGCTGAGTCAAGATTCCACCTAATTTGCTAAGCAGGACATCGCTCGAGCACTCCAGACATATGTGATCGACTCTGCACACTCCGTATAATCAGAATTATTCTCGCACCATCCCTAAGGATTCCCGTCTCTCTCTTCCTGATTATGCAAAGCGTGCATCTCGTACGGTCGAAACGTTTCGGCTTTGGTGTTGCGTGCTCGGAAGTGTTCGGAAAGTGCTGGAAAAAAATGTAGGCCTGTAGTTGATCGAGAGGTCCTACGCTATGGATGGAAGTGTGATTGGCGATTAATAATAAAGCTCAATAATTCAAAATAAGAAATTAAGAAATAAAAATATAATAACTATACAAGGAGTGCGAAATTTAAAATAAAAAGAGAACAAGAGTTGTAAAATAAAATAATAAAAACTAAAAAATGCCGAGTTATTGTGTCGTAGTCGGTCGTAGCTAAAACATTTAAACCGGCGAGTCATCATGCCATAGTCTGTCATTGCTAATGAACTGAAAGTGATTAGACGTTGTAGCTTTGTACGTTTGACTAAGTGTGCTAAATCATTTAATCATATACCGTCGTAACTAAAAGTGTAGATGGAGCAAATAAGCGCACGCTATCGGGTCTACTGTTAAGGCGATTACCTTAAATATACTCACTGAAAAAATTGTATGAGGCAATAACCTCACATTTTCTCACACAATCTCATTCAATTCGCATAAGAAATCACATACAAGTCGCATATAATTGCATAAGAGAGGGTGTCATAGCTTCTTGTACATTATCATAAATTATGTACAATATCTTATGATAATAATGTGAACTGTATGAGAGTCTATGCGATTAATAAAGATTTTATGAGGTTATTGCCACGTAGAACTTTTGGTTTTTCAGTACTGCTCCTTACAAGTACTCCTCCTAATGCTTTTCTCTTCCTTCTCCAATATATAATCCAACTAATAATCCAGCTAATTCGCATTTCCTTCGTGTCAGATTTTTTTTTTTTTTACTTATTTTGCTTTTCTTTATGATGGGCAACAGTGCAAAGCGACGATAGGAGAAACAAGCGTCAAAAATAAAATCGAGACCGGTGGTTAGTGAAAGGTTCGCTGCTTCCATCTTCCAGTCATTAGTCCCCTTGTTTTAAGCGAAACGCTCGCAGTTCCGTTCCCAGGAAGTCAGTGTGTTTATTACCCCCGGACTTGCCTCTACAACCACAACCCGTCAAATGGAAGGCCAGACGTTCTCATGAGGCCACGCTTTGTAAATACGCTGTGGAGACGCGAAACCCGCACAAGAAAGCGGCACGGACAGCAACAACAGCAACAGCACAAGCACCAAACAAGCAGTATGCAGCCGGTCGCTGCTTGCCTTTCGCGCGACGCTGCAGCTGCGGGCTCGCTCCTTACCCCTCTGCTCGCTCGTGGCCCGCTTGTCAAACCCGAGCGCGAGGAGAGAGACGTCGGCCTGCAAACGCACTCACTTGCATTCGTCTCTGGGCCTGCTCGGCTGGCGCCTACAGCGGCGGCGTCTTTCCGCATAGGCAAGTGCCGCGCAAGCATCGATCGTTTCTTATAGTGCTACTGCCAATACTGTTGCTTGCTTTAGTATAGCTTGCACGCTGGCTGTTGGCATCATTTGTATGCATCTCATAATAACTCCCGCATTTGCCCTCCATTTGTTTGCTGATTAGCTTGTGCTCTATCTTGCAAGCGGCACCGGCTTAATATTTAAACGTTAGCCCTCTCATTTCATAACCACTGACCATTTCCTATCTCTTATTGGCACTTTCTATTAATGCCGATACGATGTGAAGCATTGAACTGCCGCCGTCCCTGCGTACTACTTGGGACGCATTTCAGCAATCTTCAGCCAACTTAACAGCTTTCTGTAAGACTGTAGGACCTTAGGACCATTTTGATTGTAGAGTTCTTACGCCCAGACCTCAGACAGTTTAAGATATATGTACAAACCTGATGAAGGAGTGGAGAGTGTGGGTAGCAAAACATTCGGCTCCTGATAGCATCATGCAACGAGGCGACATGCGTTGATGTCTCTCTAGGCAGCTGGCGAACGCGTCACACGTGCAAGATAACTTAGCGGCCAAGATGAAAGCTGTTCATCGAGCGAGGCCATTGTAAACTAACCGTGTGTTCAATTGGTCCCGTGACGTAATTTCATAGTGATTACAGTAACAATAAACACATTCGGTTCTTTAGCGTCAATTTTCTACGGTGTTAATTGTTACCGTTACAAAGGGAAGAATCACTTGGTGGGCTTCTTAGGAAACTTTCACAGGATTCCTTTTTAAGGTATCCGTCCCCATGTCTCGACCTAAGCCTGCTATTTCCTTCACTGAGCTGAGAAAAGTAACAGTAAAAGTGCGTGCAGATTGACATCGCTGCGACAAGTATTCGAAAGGTTGCGGGCAAGTTAATCTAAAAATTCAAAACACACGAATTTATTAGCGGAGAAAACGTTCTGCAAAAAGCCATCGGCTGCGGTAGCGGTCGTAATCTGCGCATCGCAGTGATTAGATGAAGTAATGTAGCGCTACAATTAGCAAAATAATATCTGTCAACCAAGTTTAAATTACCAAATAAGATTTTGTGCTCTTTTATGTAACTACAAATCCCTTAAAAATTCGCAGCGTTCTGGAGCACTGCATTTGACGAATCACAGCATTTCTATCATGCTATCGCATTTTCACAATGACGAAAAAAACCCTCGAATTACCTACACACTTCACTAAACAAAAATAGACGTATTCATTTTCAATACAGTTGATTTACAAAAACACAAAGGTATAATTTCAAAAATTATTATTTCCGAGAAAACCTCCTCCTTACAAAAAACCCAACGAAAAAATTGTAAAACACGCTTATGCATGGGGTTTTATTTGTTTCAAGGTATTTATTACCCTAGGTGAATAATATCTGTAGAGAAGCGCTGTTTCTATCCGCGGGCATTATACTTACAAAGTGTACATTCGGGGCGCGACAGGAAAAGCATGTATATCCCGGACCGATTGGCTGCAAGTAGCTGATACCATTTCTATAAATCGAAACCTAAATACAGAAAACAATGAACTCGTCGGTTAGACAGAGATAATAGATAATTGCACGATCCGCTTCTTTTCTATTGAAAGTGAACTATGCGTCTTCAACCCGGCCAGCACGCACTGCTGATAGGAGAGGGCCGGCCGTTCCAAGGTACAAAGAACATTATCTTCCTCTGGACGCTTTTCAGGCGCATTAATTTTCGGCGTTTGGCTCGTCTTTGCCAGGACGTCGATATGTTTGTCTCAACGGGGATAGCTTAAGCAGCAGCGACCGTGGTTGCCTATCGTCCTACCTTTAGAATGGAGAGCTCCCACTTGTTCCATATGGATAGCAATCTGATTCATCGGTAAATAGGCGCATAGTTTTCTGCCATGCCTCGTACAGCGCCCACCTGGCATGCCCTCCACACAGTTCTCGCCCTAGAGTACACCATTGTTTCTCATTCAATTTTAGCTGCACTGTCGATGCTGTGACCGAATACAATTTTGGTCACGAAATATTTTCCCTCCACAAGCTGCTCATTCGCGACATAAACTTAGCCCATGGTTAGTGCATGTTACCCAAACAAGAATCTAATCAAAATACGAAATTATAAGCGCAAGAATTTTGATGCAACCTACCTGCTTATTGGAAACAAACATCAAAAGCACAAATTCTTTAAGGGTGTGAGTGACCATCGGAATAATAGGGAGCCGGGGCGGCCCCTGTAAACTGTTGCAAACCGCATACGTTTTTTTAGAAATTTTATCCTGCGTGCTATGGACATAAAGATACTGAACTAGAAGCGGAAAACCCATTGGTCGATGACGGTTCATGTACAACTAGTTCTCTCCCCATCTCCTATTTCATGACAGAAGGGATGAAATGTAGGGCGACCAGCTCACTGCTCTTGACTCTCCCAAGACTTACTATACTACCGCCGCTGTTTCGTACTCCGTGACATGAAGTACCATCGAGGCATTGTTGGAATGTTTGATTAAACGTTCTGAAACTGTACCTTCAATATACCACCAGCTGCTCATTAACGAGCACTAGCAACGAATAGCAAAACGTTCACTCCTCTCCGCCACTGAAATGCAGCCGCTCCGGCAGAGATTCGATCGCTTTTCCTGGTCACAGTGAGTGAACTCCGGGGCTGATGAGCCACGCCGGTGGGTTTAAATAGTAATTTACACGTCATATTGTCCTGTTTATATTTGTAGCTCTTGAGTACATAATAATGACAAGTAATTGGTCCCAATAAAACTTTCACGCCTCAATGCTTACTTCCTTCTATATTAGCGGCTCGCGAAAAAAAAATGCAACACGAATGGCTCTGAGCAGTTTTTCAGTACAGCAGCATCACCGCGGTCAATTGAGACCTCGAAGCGGAAGAAAATCACTTTGACTTCTTGTCAGCACCCTGGCATGGGAGTCGCTCATTTATTGTGAAATAATTGTTTACTTCTTAACGCAAACAAAAACACCGCTGTAAATAGTAAATTTGCTGTCTCCCGTGCTCGTGTCTTTTGCTTAAAAGCCACATCAGCACTTCCTTTTGGACGATCTGCAGCGCATAAAGCTTCAGATGCATCGTAGAAAAGCCCCGCATAAATTAAGCAGTTTCATTTGTGTTTAACGCTTTTAATTATTGTTACACAACAACTGCTGTGTCTAAGATATGCATTAATGCGGAAACATACTTTGGAAGGGAATTGTTTTTTGCAAACAGGTTTGCCCATACCAAAGGAAAGTCTACGGTATTAATAGTTCCACATGCAACGAGCAATTCATGGCATAAGCATAGTCCTGGACTTCAGCCGAACGCTACCTAGCATTGATCTAACCCCAATAGTTACACGTGCAATAAGCCCTTCGTGGCATCAGCATCCCCTTCATGGATCACTGCCTTGTCGTGGCGGAGGGGCTTGCGAAACTCGATGAAGTCGTGAGCTCTGCTGTGTAGGGCCACCCAAGATAGACAGGTCACGGCAGAGAGTTCTGACAAAATGTGATTCACTGGAGAAGGTAATGGCAACCCACTCCAATATTTCGTGCCAAGAAAACCCTATGACCAGTCACAATAGCATTAATGATATATGGCGCCGGAAGATGAGACCCCCAGGCTGGAAGGCATCCCACATGTTATTGGGGATGAACAAAGGGCGATTCCTAGTAGTTCCAGGACGAATGAAGCGGCTGGGCTAAAGCCAAAAGGACGCTTAGTTGTGGATGTGTCGGGAAGCGACCGGAAAGTCCGATGTTGCAAGGAGATATATCACATAGCAACGTGGAATGTAAGATCTCTGACGCAAGGTAAACTGGATGTCGTCAAGCGAAAAATGGACAGATTAAACATTGATATCTTGGGTATCAGCGAGTTCAAGTGGACCGGAATGGGAGAATTTAATTCCGGCGACCATTATGTCTTTTATTGTGGGCACGAATCCAGAAGAAGGAATGGGGTCGCTGTAATAGTAAACAGATGAATGGGCGAAGCAGTGCTAGGGTACAACCCCAAAAACGACCGAATGATTTCACTTCGGATCCAAGGTCAGCCTTTCAACATAACAGTTATCCAAGTCTAAGCACCAACCACTACTGCTGAAGAAGCTGACGTTGAGAGATTTTATGCTGAGCTGCAATGCCTTTTAGACCGCACTCCCTATCAGACGTCCTTTTTCTCATTGGAGACTGGAATGCTAAGGTGGGGAGTGAAGAAATATCCGGAATTACAGGCAAGTTCGGTCTCGGTGAGGCAAATGAAGCTGGGCAGAGGCTAGTAGAGTTTTGTCAAGAAAATAACCTGACCATAGCGAATACTCATTTTCAACAGCACAAGAAGCGCCTGTACACATGGACTTCGCCGGACGGTCTGTACAGGAATCAGATCGATTATATTCTTTGCCGGCAGAGATGGAGAAGCGCTATACAAGCAGTAAAAACAAGGCCTGGGGCCGATTGTAGCACCGATCATCAGCTTCTTGTTGCCAAAATTAAGCTTCGATTGAGGAAAACGCAGAAAACTAGAAGGCCTTTCAGGTATGATCTGGATCAAATTCCATTAGAATATGCTGGGGAAGTGAGGAATCGATTTCAATAATTAGATCTAGAAGACAGAGAGCCTGAAGAGATGTGAACTGATGTGCGTGATATAATACAAGAAGTTGCTACTAAGGTAGTTCCAAAGCAAAAGAAATGCAAGAAAGCAAACTGGTTATCTGAAGAGGCTTTGCAAATAGCTGAGGAAAGGAGGATGGCAAAAGTTATGGTGGAAAAAGAAAGATGCAAGGCTCTCAATGCGGATTTTCAGAAAATCACAAGAAGAGATAAGAATGCCTTCCTGAACATACAGTGCCAAGCAGTTGAGGACAACAGCCAATTAGGGAACACAAGAGCTCTGTATAAGACAATCAAAGATATCAAAGGAAGCTTCTGTGCTAAGCTGGGCGTGATAAAGGACAAACAAGGCAGGGACCTCACGGAAGCCTCAGAGATAAAGAAGAGGTGGCAGGAATACACGGAAGAACTGTACAAGAAGGACCCGGATGTGCAAACCCAACATAAGACGGCTGTGATTACTGATCTCGAGCCGGGCATCCTGAAGAGAGAAATTGAATGGGCCTTAGCTGCAGCCTTGCTAAGAACAAAGCTAGCGGAATTGATGGCATCCCAGCTAAGTTGCTTCTAAACCTCAACCATGAGGACGCTGTTAACGTTCTGTATACATTATGTCAGCAAATTTGGGCAACCTTGCAGTGGCCACAAGATTGGAAGAGGTCAGTTTACATCCCTATTCCAAAGAAAGGCAGTGCCAAAGATTGTTCCAACTACCGCACGATCGCGGTTATTTCGCATGCTAGCAAGGTGATGTTGGAAATCCTCCTAGGTAGGCTGCAGCAGTATGTTGATCGGGAGCTTCCGGACGTGCAAGATGGGTTTCGCAAGGGCAGAGGAACTAGAGACCAGATTGCCAACCTTCGCTGGATCATGGAAAAAGCAGGAGAGTTCCAAAAACCCATCTACTTCTGCTTTATTGATTATGCGAAAGCTTTTGACTGCGTAGATCACAGCAGATTGTGGCAAGCTATCCAAGAGATGGGAGTTCCAAATCACCTCATCTATCTCCTCAGGAACCTGTAATAAGTGCAAGAGGCCACAGTCAGAACTGGGCATGGTCTTACTGATTGGTTTTCGATTGAGAAAGGAGTGAGACAAGGCTGCATACTGTCGGCCTGCATATTTAACCTATATGCTGAGTGCATCATGAGGAAGGCCGGTCTGGATGAGTCTTCAGCTGGAGTGAAGATTGCTGGGAAACGTATCAACAACCTTAGATATGCGGATGATACCACTTTAATGGCAGAAAGTGAAGTGGAACTCAAGCGACTTTTGATGCGCGTACAAGAAGACAGTGAGACATTTGGGCTTAAACTGAACATTAAAAAGACAAAGATCATGGCGTCTTGCCCCATCAAGTCCTGGAGCATCAAGGGACAAGAAGTGGAAGCTGTGACAGATTTTCTCTTCTCGGGCTCCAAGACAACCCCGGAAGGAGACTGCAGTCATGAAATTAGGAGACGCCTACTTCTGGGAAAGAAAGCCATGGCTAGCCTTGACCGCCTAGTAAAGAGCAGAGACATTAGTCTGCCAACCAAGATCCGTATAACTCGTGCTATGGTATTTCCAGTTGTGATGTATGTATGCTAAAGTTGGACTGTGAAGAAGGCTGACCGCCGAATAATTGGCGCGTTTGTATTGTGGTGCTGGCGGAGAATCTTGAGAGTTCGTTGGACGGCCAGAAGATGAAATCAGTCGATATTGTCGACCATAAACCGAGACTGCTTATTGGAGGGTCAAATTCTAAAGTTAAAGCTCAGCTACTTTGGTCATCTGATGAGAAGAGAGGAGTCGCTGGAGAAAGATTTGATGTTGGGAAAGAATGAGGGTCACCGGAGAAGGGTTAGGCAGCGAACGCGATGGTTATATGGCATCCTCGAGGCGCTGCAGATGAAGTTATGTGATGTTAGGAAGATAGTGAGAGACCGGAAAGCGTGGCGTGATATGGTCCATAAGGTCACGAAGAGTCGGACACGACTGAACGACTGAACTGAACTGAACTGGCATCAGCATATATAGTCCTGAGCTTCAGCCGTACTCTACCTAACATTGATCTAACCCATGTAATTTATGTACATCCTCGCGAATATTCTGATCAATCTCCTGTGTAACAATTAGGAGCTACTTTTCGTAGCAAAACAGCGAAATGGCGCGAGATCAATCATCAAAGCACCAAAAACATTTTTCTAAATGTCGGACTAACTTGTCCACCCGTTCATTCTATACACATTAATGGTGCTCTCGGAAATTCACGTTCGTAAGTTTTCAGTCACTGACGTGCGGCACCTGTAAAGCCATCCTAACAACCTAACATGTGCCCCAGCCTGGCACTGTCCGGAGCAGCTGTTTTGAGACCTGATGAAGCCGCTTCCATAATAACATGCCATGATAGCATTCCACGTGAAAAGTGCGTAGCAGTCCGCGGCCAACCGCTGTTCAAGTTGGAAGCGGCTGCTACCTCACTGCGACTCGACAGCCTGATTTAAGTACAGCACTGATTTTTTTTTTCTGCCGCATTCAGGAATTTTAAACTATAGATGGGCTGTTTGTGCTGCATACCGATTATAGTATGATTCCACGTGCGTACATCTTATCAACTCTCAGAAGGAGTGGTCGGAGAATTGGAGGCCTATTTGCAGCGGGCATTCATTGAAGTTTTTCTAGTTGAAGAAATTAGCGTTCGTTGCACTTAACAGAAATTGTCTTGGTTGGATGGCACAGCATATCCACCCCTGCTGTGCTGATGCCAATTATTGCCACCATATTAGAAACAGGGGTTTGTACTTGGGCTATTAATAAGGAATATAGATAACTTGAGTTTGACTCCTGGTCATTAGACTTGCAATAGGCATAAATGTTACACCGAAATGTTGGTACGTTGTCTTTCAAACATGTCGTTACGTCGGTGAATTCGAACCCACAAAAACTTCAGAGGGCGCTATTACCTTTCTAACTTCAAGACTTGAGTACGATATCATTGATGAGACGGGAGAGCATGCATTAGAGTTGAATATGCTGGTGAACAGTAGTAGGTTATACCACGGGAACATTCTTATTCAGGAAAGCAGCCTAACTTTCACTTACAAGCTGGCTAACATTTATTAATCGTATCATTAAAGAGAAGAGCTTCAATGCACACGTATTTGTAACAGCGTCAATTTAGCTCTGAATGAGAGACTAACCGACTCATTGTCAACCTAGTAATTGCCATTCAAATGGGTTTCTGTATCAGTGGTTATAAAAATGAAAAGGATAAGAACTCACAGGCCTTATGACTAGAACATAAAAGCAAACACTGTAAAAATCACGTGTTCACTAAATAAAGTTAGAGGAGAAAGAGTTGAAAATGCGTAGCGGGCGCAGCGGCGCCAAGCGGCGGTAACGACTGCGTTAAAAACAGATAGCCTTTTTTAGGCCTCAGGTGTCAATCGAGAACGAGATGGCTACTGCTCCTTTCGTTTCCTCTTAAAGCGTTTGCAAATTTCAATACAGGAGCATGCTTGGTGAAGTGTATGCTATTGTGGAAGATCAGCGAAAAAGTCTCTTTAATTAAAGGTCATAGTTTCGGTCCCAAATCTACCTCTCCTCATTTTATGTCGACATCGTATCAGATCAAGGTGTGCAGGTCTCACCTGTACAAAAGAGAACAACTAGTTTACATGAAAACTATTTTTCAATCTACAGGTGTTTGGTTCCACTTGGCATTCTAAAACCTGTTTGTTTTGGCGCACACAGGAACACTAAAGAATATGATATCATCACTTTAAAGCAAAATGCTCGAAAAACACCCGGAGTGGTTGGCAATGAAGTGATGGCAGAAATGACTGATTGTTTATTTTTCACGACCAAACAGACTTGCCTCACGCGAGCAAGAATCCACGTTAGCGATGACTACTTTCCATCACAGCCATAGTTGTTTACCGAAAAAGCGTGCGCTTTGTAAAAGACGCAAAGAAAAAACGACCGACGACGTAGCAACTGAGTCAAGGCAGTTGCTACACACCTCCATACACGCTCATTTTTGCACTGCGCTGTGTCCATCGCTGCAGACCCGACACGAGTAGGTGAGCAGACCTTTGGTGCATGTGTGCAACGTTGTAGCGTTTTCCTTTTCACCAGTTCAATCGCCGGTTGTCCTTTCAACATCGAGAAAAAAAAAAACACGCTTCCACACGTAGCTCATGCAGACTTCATATTTTACTACGCGAAACACCGTTTTACTTTTCTGCTCGCTTTTACGCAATTTAGCAGAAATTGTCAGACTCGTTACAAATTTCAAAAACGAAATAGGAGGATTCTTAATGAAAACTGACTGCCGAATGATTACTTTTTCAATTCAGGCGAGGTTAAACAGGACAAATAAAATTATATTACATCTGATTTAAAACATTGCCTGCAGGAATACATTTAGGTTATGCTACCAAGTTCAACATTCTTAGAAAACTTGCTCGCTGCGCTCGCTATCCAACATCTATATCACCCGTTTCCGACGTCGAGAGTGGAAAAGTTGTTTAAGGCAAATTACTCCTGCCTGCAGCGCGTACTTGGGTAAAAAGCTCCGAATTTTAAATTCATAACAGCTGTACACACATGTAGCCTAGAATTGAGCTCGAGCGCTCAATTCTATCAGGCTTAAAATATATATCAGAAAGATAAAAGGAGGAATTCGTGACTTCGTGTGGGATAACAGTGTGCAGTTCTGTTTGCGCCGTTAACTAAATCGTTACGTGGAGGGAACGTTTTCCTGCTGTCTAAAAGTTAAATCACAACCAGTCTAACCAGCTGAGTTGAAAGGTTTCAGTTCCCCTCAGAAACCCACTGTACATTTCACCTCTAAACTGCAGCTGTGATAACTCTAACGTGACAAACGTGTTCAGACGTTGCGGAGACGGCACTAACCGGTGGAACTGCGTGCCCTGTGCCGCATTTGTAATTGCAAGTCCGGAGCCCGAGGGTGGCGTCACTGCTAACCAGACATGACAGTAATTGAATTACAGTATAAATTACTGTAATTAAAATTCTTTTTTTGTAATTTTGTAATGCAATGAATTGCTTTTTAGTTTGGTAATTTAGTAATGCAATTATTTATTTTTAGTAATTTCGCAGCAAAATTAATTAACTCCTTTCTAAATTACTTTTACTAAAGTGCGCCACTACTCTTTTAATAGACAACAAAGTAGAGTGCCGCGAAAGTATGAACGACGTGCGGTAAGCCGAAGCCAGCGTACAGATCGGCAAAAGGAGACAATTGAGCAGGGCAGTGCGTCTGAGACCTCGTGTGTAGCAGGGTCACTTAGTGCGGCTATCCCATGGCAACTATTCTCCAAGCAGCAGGATACAAGGCGTCAAGGAAATACCGAAGGGGGAAAGATGGTGCAAGAAGGCTGGTTGAAAACTAGTTGGGAGCGCGGCGCAGTGGCACTCCCTGTTGCGTCGGCTAGGGCACAGTGGTGCCTAGTTACACTTGCCACCACGGGGCGAGGGAGGATTGGGGTTGGGGGAGATAGGCGGAAGAGTCCATGACGTGAGCCACCGTGGCTTGAGCACAAGATGCCGACGTCGATTCTCGGGACTGCGGAAGCAATAAATAACCTAGCTTCTTCGGGCCCTTCAAATGGCGGAGCCAGCTGGCGGGTCAGCAAGACACTGGGTTCGCCAGTCATTTCACGATCGTTCGACCATGCTTCTGCTTTTGTTGCTTTTGATGTCATTTATTTATTTATTTTGCTTCTGCTTTTGTTTCTGTAATGGCAAGTGCTGTAAGAAAGGGCGAAGGAATAGCTCTCTGGGACGGAATTTGGCGGGAAGCGAAAGAATTTGCGTGCTTCGCGTCTGGAGAGCAAATTGTTGCTTCGTTTACTAGATTTACTTAGTTTTTGCATGGATGGAAACTAGAAAGTAATTTAAAAGTAATTGAAGTACTCAGTAGAAAAAATTGTAATTTCATTACTTTTTGGGAGCAGTAATGAATAATGTAATTGATTACTTTTCTGCGATATTCAGCAAAGTAATTAGTAATGTAATTTAATTCCTTTTCAAAAGTAATTTTGCCATGTATGCTGCTAACAAACGAACGTGCAGCTAGAAAGTCAGATACCACTGTCAGCATAACACGCACCATTGCCAGACATACGTCATTGCCAGAACTTGCGAGACACGTGGAGTCAGCATCAGGAAGGGTGTAGAGAGGAGATTGTTTAGCAGATCGAGGTCTTGATCTCACTGTAGATTTAGGGAGTGAACATCTAACTCTAGACCTCAAAGCCAAAACGGATACATTTAAATCTACCCTACTTATCAGAAGTAATGAAACGCGCAGATTCTTTTTCAGCGATATATGGAGCACTTACGATATAAGTCTGTAAAATGAGGAGAACCCTTATATCACTCTTCCAGCCCTTCTGACCAGCAGGGGTAACCGTAAGGCCTCCACTAACCGACTCTGGGACAAATCCTCGTAGCTGGGTTGATTGCAGAAAATACGGGACCTTTTTTTTATGTGATGATTGTTATGGTGCACTCAAAATATATGAAGAAGTCGCGTTGAACAGCTCTTGTAAAGCACTGCTCTAAATTTTCGTGGAATGCTCATAGCACAGGGGCGCATTTTGCATTTTGCCTCCATTAAAACACGCTAATAGGAGCCAGGTTCGGCCCAGGGTACTCGGCTGAGCAGCCCAGCGCCGTAACCAAGAGTAGCAGGAAAAGAAAGCGGTGAGGGCAGGCGAGGGGGGCGAAGAAAAGCAACAAAGAAAAAATAATGGAAATAAAGAAAAATACAGAAAGAAAGATAAACTAGGATGGGCTAAACAAAAATGAAATTTGCCAGGTCCGCACCGCCAGAGGCACAACTATAATTAAGCCAATTAATCATGAAAACATTGGTCGTGAGCGAAACAGATATTTCGCGCAAATAAAAATAACAGATGAAAAAAAGCAATGCAGGACTGCACTTCATCAGCGAGGCTAAGCTGAGGCTACTGATCAGAGGATGCGAACCCGACTGCGGCAGCTGCGTTTCGATGAAGGCGAAACGCAAAGGCGTCCTTTTGCCGTGCGATGTGAGTGCACGTTAAAGCTCCAGACTGTTCATTTAGTTCACGAACTGTTTTAAAGAGGTTGGTCGATCGTTACATTGTTGCGTACTGTCTTGTTTTATTAGATGGGTCTGAAACGCCGTCCGTCAGATGTGCCTCTGGTCAGCGTGGAGGCATTGTCTCTACAGGCAATCAATCTATGCTCCACAAGCTAATCGTCTGATTTGACATCCTTGATTGATGAATATTCGCCCCGCAAAGTTGATGAAAGGTTCTGTATCCGAATAAAAATGTTTGAATTGCATTGAACATAGTTGGTAACTAAACAACCAAAAAGGGATAACTGCTGCAGAAAATGGAAATTCTTAATGCCTTTTTGAATAGCGATAGCTTGTGGAACTCTGCAAAAGAAGACCGGGAAACCAAGCGCTACGATTGGAATTCAAGTCGGCAAAGAGCGGAGTTTTTACCCTTCTGAGTGGCGTCAATCGCCGTTACTTTCCTTGTAAAATATAGCAGTCTTCAAATGATTTAAGCAGAGCATGGTTTTTGATAAATCATCTCAGAGGGATGTGTTAAAGAAAACGGTTCCTTTTTTACTCTTTTACAAACCTCCAAAAGCTGTGGCAGATGCCTGCAACGCGCACTTTGTAATCGCCTTCCAATGAGCTGTCCCCCCTTTAGTAAACACTCGGTTAACGTTAACTCAATTCATATACCATGTATTAGCTTTTCTGCCACGAATTTCGAGGTGTTAAATTGAAGGAATACTTTTTTTAGCTTCCGCCCAAACACGCCACTTGCATGGATATAATAAAATATCTGCACATCCTCCGAAATAATTTTAATGTTCTTAGAGATACTATCCTTCGTTTAATGAATGGTTTCTCCTGGATCATGATGAAGCATCGTAACGCCTAAAAACTGCATCTTCATTGCCTCCACACAAGTCAGGGAAAAGGATAATAAGATTGAAAACTATACACCAATTTCTATTTTTTCAGTACTTCCTCAAGTAATATAAAAATTTCTTTCCTGACCAGTCACCAATTTGGCGTTGTTTTTGAGCTTGGCTGCACTACTTGAGGAATTTTCAGATAAACACTTCATGGCTCTGGATCAGAATCTTTCCACATGTGCGCTTTTCTTAGATTTATCTAAAGCGTTTCTCACCGTGAACCATCCAGTCTTGTTAAGCAAACTGAATTTTGGGGATTCCGCAAGCTCTTTTAAAACATTCTTAAAACATTTCGTGGAGGCACTTAGATATCTGAAGGGCGGTAAGGCGAAATCCTTTCCTGCGACTTCTTGCACTCATTTGCTTTCTTTTCTATTTTTCTTCCTCTTTTGCTTTTTTTTTTACTCTAACTTTTTTCTCTTTTGGTTTTCTTTCTCTCTTTTCTTCTGTTCTATTTCTTACCAAGCTTATCGGGGGCCACGAATACACGTTTAACGTCTACTCGATTACCTATCTTTCTCATATCTTTTCATTTTTTGGATCTCTCTCCCGTGGGCTTTTATTCCTGCTCATTCTAGGTGGATTCATACTCTAAAAAATAGTTGTGGCTATTAAGACAAGCGGCTGCTTAGGGTAGGCAGCTTTGACAAGGCAGCAAATTTTATAAATTAAGCCATCTTTTATGAATGTTAAGCCTTCGTTCGCTCTACACTTGCAAGAATGGTTCCCATCCTTACGCATTAATAGATTCCAATATGTTCTTGCTGTGTTCTTGCTATGTTCTTGCTGTATTCTTGCTGTGTTCCAAACTCTGTCTGTATGAATTCAGGGTGTCTAGGGCCCAGTCAGGTGACCACGCGTGTCACCTTTAGCCCTCTTCACTCAGACAATTCTGTCTAAATTAAAAAGTAAACTCAAACCCATTTTACCATCAAGAATAAAAGCAAAGCTTAGCCAATGTTCAGGTGCTCTAGCTTCCGTTGCTCGCTTGCAGATAAGATAAATGTACACCACCGCTTTGGCATCGTTTATCAAACTTCTGCTTAATTGTCAAAGCCAAGAGTGCTAACGAACAGTGCCTGACATTCAACTTCGCTCACGCAGCTACTCGACCTCGGTGCCGGCCGCCCACGAACAGCATCACAGCAGAGCCATGGCACTGGAGTCCGGACTAGAACCTGAAGTGCACGACCAGCATGTGCACCGTCGGTGACAGATAAAAACACCATTGTCACAGAAACAGAAAGCATCGCACGAGCAAGCTCGCACTCTTGAACTGCCACCATTTCTGCCAACCCTGCACAGAGATAGTGATCTACTAACAACTCCGCAAAAACAAGGGTGAAGCTGGAAGTCACTTAACACCTCGCACCTGCTCAGAGTGCGCAGTTCGACCTTAAAAAGAACAGAAGGCATCTTCGAGTGTGGTTAACTAAAAAATTTTAACGAAGAGCAGAAAAATGTCAGCTTCGTCCCGAAGCCTGAATTCAATGATTCCACTACTACAAGGTTACGGCAAGTCCACTGGACTTCACTGATATCATCAGTCATCGTTATTATTACCGGCCTTCAAGTGAGTGACTAGTCGCTTGATAATCCAGTGATATTCGAACTATGATCAAGTCTTCAAAGAAAAGAAATTGGTACACCTGTTGAACCTCTATAAAACCGTCGGTGACCATTGCATCCATTTCTGCTCCCCCAGGTTAATCGATGGCCGTACTGCAATCCTTTCATTGTGTTGTCAACTTTAGACTGCTAGATGACTTTAGTCTCCCAATGTAGTCATGACTAACAGAATCTATTCAGACCAAGAAATAACAGGGAATTAATTTAAATAAAAAAGCACTGACTCTATCTTTATATTTCACTAGGACCCCATTGTGCACTCCAAGCTTGTAGTCCAGATTTTCGGGTTACTGTACAGGTCCAGATCATTGAACGAACGCTCCTCAATCCGACATTTGTAGCTATGGCTGCGAATCCTGCCGATGGACATTTACAGGTGCCCTCAGAAGCAACCAGAACCACGGTCACATTCGTACCAGCCCACGAGCCAGACATGACGTCGACTACCCATGTCGAATGCTGGATGGCAACCGTCGGCATCTTGCTGTCTTCGTTGGGCTTCTTCTGCGTCTGCCTGGGCCTATCCTATAGGTTTTTTGTGGTGACCTTGATCGGCTACGTCATGGCTCCTGTGGGCGTTATCCTCTTTGTTGCGTTTCTCTTCGTCTACCAGACGAGTCGCAGGCTTCAGTGCCAAGCGGCGACAGCAGGGGAAGAAAGTGTGGCGTTGAAGTGTGACGGGTCCATTAGTGATCCTGGTACTGGCGAGATGCCCATGGTTGTGGTGAGAACGACGAACGGGAAAGCAGCTGGAGCCATCGAGACTATTGTGGCCCGCGCGTCGGACCTCACTTCCGATAACGTGAACAATCTTCGGGACAGCCACGTATGAATAATTCCAATTCTGTTAGTTTGCTTGAACTCGCGAGTTAATGCGAGGAGTGAAAAAAACGGTAACGTATATTTTTATTTTGCGAAAAAAATACTCTTCAGAACGTAGCAAAGCTGAGAACACTCATCAAAGCCTCAGATTGTACCAGCTGCCCCTTTCATCATTAACTTATTCCAAATTCCTGCATTAAATAGCATTCTGGCGAACTATATTGTCCAACTGTACAGGGTAGCTATAGCAATCAGCAAATGTTCATGCAGGATCGTGAACTGCAGGAGTCAAAAGTCTTACTGTGCAGCCGTGGATACAGAGTGTGCCTGATAGATTATTTCTACGGATACAGTATACATCCACCCCCTTAGTGCTTAAAGTGCGGCATAGAGGTTATGAGCGACGAAAGAGGTGTACTAGCGTAACGACGAAGTCTTCTCTAAATGCAGCTGACTACAAACAATGAATATATTTATCTGCTTCTCCTATTAATGTATTTTTGTATAATGTCTGTCACTTTTTGTGATTTTATTCAGCGCTCCAATTGCCGGGCTAGTGCAACACATGACCACATAGGCTTATTATGAATCATGTTGTGAATCTACAATATTGAAAGAATGTTGTCATTTCTTCCTGTACATCATCCTACGCCACAAGGACCAACAGTATTTTACAGCAGCAATCAATACAACGCGGATGTCTCACACAGCTTCTATATGTAACATCTCCAGAGATTACATTGCATTGTTGCGAAGCATACCGCCTTTTTATATGTATAGGCGAAGAACTTTCCAGTTTCTTTTTCTGTGATTTTTAGATACAGCTCAACCTCTCAAACTAAGCTCACTTTCGATGACAATTTTTCATCTCGCTGTTTGCAAAGAGGGGTGGCCTGAGGTGCAATTCATGTTCGCTATTGTGGTGGTGTTCTACATAAATTTTATTGCGCTTTTTGCCGGTTCCCCAATCACCCTCTAGTGGCACTCTCCACAGCCACTCCATCAAAACGTTCGCGTCTGCGTGCATGCACAGCTTGGTGTATGTCAAAGGAGCTTTGAGGCTCGGCTCCCCTGAAAGCGAAACAAATGCCTACACGTGGCATTTCAGGGACCTGTCTTCCAGTTTTCTTTTCATTTTTCTTCGACGACATGGCTCTTGAAACGATATACATTACTAGTCAAAGCAGCAACGGATGCATCGTGGAGAACATCGGCGTGCTGCATATACCTAATTTGGTTAGATGATTGGAATCAGTCTAATATGTTAAACACCTGGCTTCAATCGTCGTTGCTGACATTCTGCCTGAGCAGTATGCTGGTAACTTGGCTGGCCGACAACCCTGAGTTCTTGATTTTGTTTTCATTTTTCAGCTGTGCTATTGGACGCCTAAATTACTTGGTGACTACTAACCAGCAGCTTTTTCCTGGTTACCGCTAAGTAAATAAACTTTACGGAAGGAAAACCATACTGTTTGCTAAGTTTATAATTCTCACCTTGCTGTCAGCGGGATCGGATGACTTGGGAGGAATGCGTGTCTGCCCGTAACACGAAAGTTCATTGCATTTGTTCGCGAATGATTGTTACTCAGACATCACATCTGAGTCTTGGTGACAGCTCCACCCTTTGAATGCTCCTAACTACAAAAAGAAAAATCTAGGTCAAAAGATCCGAATTCACATATTTGACGTGTTAGCGGAGATTCTTTTTTCAAGCAAATGTAATTCGTGATTTTTGTATCAGATGCAACGAACTATGACCTGCCTTATCGTGCACAGATGTTCACTTCAGTTCAGTTCAGAAAATAGCATCTTCCCCCCTGGAAGATGCTATTTTCCTGGGGGGGAAGCAGTGTTTTAGGCACTTCAAGGCTCAGCTCAAGGTAGTAGGACTGATTTCTCTGAAACTTTTGACAATATTCAAGAAATAACTAAGTGCAGTGATCAAAAGCCATTTATACTAAAGCCTTTCGCTCCTGCGTATCTTTGAAATGTGAAGCATATCTGACGCAGCTTTCGCAACAATCTCACCTATACTCTCCACGTGCTCACAACGATTATATGTAGATCTAAACGAGCGGCCTTGTTCTATGCGTTTCAACCATCAACAGCCTTTATCCTCATCATGTTTTCCGCGATAGAGTAGAACAATCATTGCTTTGGGACATAGGCTATTAAATGCGTGGACGACCACTTTTATCCTCGTAGAAGCACGTGTCACTTGCTTCAAGTACCATTTACGAAAGTTGGCACCAAACACAATCACTTCCGCTCACGTTCATATTGGCGCAGCATAAAGAACAAACTATTTTTCATATAAAAGTAACTCTTCATTAAAGCGGTCATAGCAGTGTGTTGATTTTGTCATATACCTGTGCATTTTGCCGATTGCTTGCGCAACTTTGCCAAAGTAGCGCCCATAAAATATTTTTGCACGGTCATTTTTCGCAGGGGTTACTGCTGCATTATGCTTGAATAATTGTGCAATAAAATGCATTAAGTGCGCACTGTTCGCTTCTTATTTCTCAGCCTCTTCTTTCTCTCGTGGTGCCGGAACTCAAAGTCTGCCAAAAAATGCGTCCTGTTTTACCGACGAACTTGCAGGTGCTACCCAACTCGGGTGACACCTGACCAAACGGTTATTCGCCGTGTCCATTCCCCATTCTCTTCACCCGTTTCTTTTTACCTCAGTAAAGCCAGGGTGACAATAAAGCTCCTGTCGTGGTCGAACTTCGAGCAACTCAGCAGGGTTCTCTACCGTACTGTGTTAACTCAAGGTGAGCTTCCATCTTATTTAGGGCGGGTATAGGTTTCTAATGAGGGAATTGCCACATTCATTTGTTAATTTCACTCTTTGCTAGTTTTGCAAAGCATCCAAAGTGCATCTCCTGTAGGGTTAGATGACGATAACTGTCCCTTGACAACAGCGCTGATCAATACACAATCAAAGACGACCAAAGGCACAGACACTAGTGACGTACCATGCATAGAGGCCGTCGAAGCATGCGCAAGCAGCAGCTCACGCTAACCATTCTCCCGGAAATTCATGCTGCTACTAAATAGCACCCCATATACTTCACATTCACATGTGTAGCGCAGTACGAAGCAACAATGTACCAAGCATACCTTTTTTTTTTTTTTCGTTCGCTTCCTCTACATCCTGTCCCGCGCCTAATGCATATGGTTTCACGACGCGTTTTTTATCCATTGCAGGCGAGTTAGCCTAGCGACATTTAATATCGCATTCTTTCAATCGTTAAGGATTCATTGTTTCATTCACTCATTATGTTCATCGTGCCTGCGTGCTCCTGGTGAAAAAAGTAGAAACCAAGGACACCTTTCCGAACAGTACCAACTAGTTATGTGTCGCAAAACCCCACGCCGCCCCATGCGTGTCCGTTATGGAAAAAGCGCGCCGATTGCACTGAATTGCATTGGCCTGACTTTCCATCTACGTGTGATACTTCCAGGTGGTCCTTTTCATACCGCGAACTCGGGGAGACTCGTTTCCCACTGCACGCCGCTTTGACCGTTATCGAGCTCTCTTAGGCGCGCGGGTGTTGTTTGTGCAATATTTCCCCTCCGCCGCCAGGTGTAGCTATCGTAAAGATTTATCTTCTATCTTCCTATCGATTTCTTTGTTTTCGATTTATAGCTTCTCCCCTCGCAGAGATTACAAACAAGTTCGATGCGCACTCCTCTTCCACTCCTTCTCTGCTCGAAAGAGTTTCACCGCGCCGTCGCCGGCACCCTCAGCCAGTTCCTGCTGTGTACTTTCAAGAGAAGTGCTACAGGTTCAAAACAGTGTCACGCGCCTCTCGCCAAACCACCACCTGCGCTCGCTACAGCCGCTTAAATTGCGCGTACTCTCTTCGCCGCCTTAGGAGGAGAGTGAATAAGGTGAAGAGAGGAGGAGCGCAGAATATTGCCGACGCAGACCGGTGTTGTTGGGCGGAAGATGTGCGCGCTCGCGACCATCGGAACGGCGGGCGGCGCTTACCTTGGACCTTGCCGGCTGTTCCGCCGTCACATCCTGCCCTCCCTCAGCACCTATCAGTTCCCTCGCTCGCGTCAGTTGTGCGAAAGACGACAGATGCTTGTCACCTGGACGGGCTGTGTGCGTGTGTTGCAAAACGCGTTCGTTTTAAAGCCAATCTACTCCTCTTGACATGAGCTGGATAACCCAGACAGCGGTTTGCGAAATGCATGGTGCGCGGGAGACCGAACTACGAGTGATCTATTAACTATTTTGCAAATGCGGTTCCACAGTTACACTAATACAGTGTACTCGGGTACTGCAAGCAATATACAAAACGCAGGAAACCTGAAGCTAACTGCGAATGTGAACTAGCATGAGCACAATTACTTTTTTCAGGGGCGAGGCCGTGGTGCTCACACCGTACTGCCGCTCCATATCCACACCACCCGCTATAGGAGTGGCGGTATGACGCAGGGTCGCGCGTGCAGCCTGCATTTACATGACGAATTATTCTGTCTGTGCCGGCGTAGAAGGTCGATGCTCGAGGACAAAAAGCGACACGGTGAAACGTTCACAGCGTATTGCCAGACTGCAAACACGAGGGGAGACGCACACAAATGGTGAAGGGTGAAGAAACCCACAAACAGGAGGTTATCTCTCGTCTCGTGGTCACCATTCGACTCCCATTAATCTTTGAACTGAGCCAGACGTACCTTTAGTAACGCCCTTGAAACGCGGGAGCGTTCTTTAAGAAGTGCCGGTATCAAACCTTTATTCCAGTGCAGGTATTCTCCAGTTTCAGAATTAATGGATGAAAATCATGTTCGACTACACTCAATATAGTTTCACAGTCTGTTTCAAAAGCTATTCAGGATGTTTCCAGCTAACCTTCCTAATCAATTCGACTCCTATCTATATTTTCACTGAGCCAGACGTAACTTTAGTAACGCCGTACTGAAAAAATTGTATGAGGGAATAATCTCACATTTTCTCACACAATCTCCCTAAATTCACATACGAAAACACATAGAAGTCACATATAATTGCATAAGGTGTCACAGTTTCTTGTACATTATCATAAATTATGTACAATATTTTATGGGAATGATGTGCACCGCTTTAGAGTCTATCTGATTAGATGAGTTTTTATGAGGTTATTGCCCCGTAGAACTTTTGGTTTTTCAGTAGGGCGCCCTTGAAACGCGGGAGCGTTCTTTATGAAGTGCCGGCATCAAACCTTTATTTCAGTGCAGGTATTCTCCAGTTACATAATTAATGGATGAAAAGCATGTTCGACTGCACTCAATATAGTTTCACAGTCTGTTTCAAAAGCTATTCAGGATATTTCCCGCTAAGCTTCCTAATCAAGGGAGTTTTCTGACCGAATTCTACCTAGCCACAAGCGATGCTCCCCAAAACCAGTAAACATATTTTCTATTTTAGACGCTACATCGAACTATGGGAAATCCCCAATCGGTAATGCGTACCGTTTCATTCTAGGCCAACGGCATCAACCAGCATACTGCCAGTTGTTCTCCAGACACACAGCGAAACAACCACCAGGGTTGGAAATCTGAGGCTTTTACAGGTACTACGAACAAAAAGCGATCTTGACCTGGATTTGTTCGTTTCCGTTCTTTGTGAGGCACTTGCTTTCATTTAAAAGAGATTTCCTAGGCCAGATGAGAAGCCACGTTGTACAGGTGCATACGCGGTAAAGTAGCGAGGTCAGGACTTAGAGTCGGAAAGCCCCCTTGCACACAAGGTAGGAAGCCGACGATATTGTGCGTAATCGTTGTGGAATCACAGGTTATAGCGTACACACACACACAAGCTGCAGCCAAATCGGCTGTCCTGGTTGCTCCGGCTTTCGTTCGCCTCCAAGTTATCCTAGTTGTGGCTTGCACCGCTTCCCCTTTCCTCTAAGAGAGCTAATGCAACTCAGCGGGTCAGCCACTCTTCCCTCCCGCTCCCTCCCTATATATATATATAAGAAAAGAAGCCAACAGTCGGAGAGGCCAAGGAAATGTAGGTTTTTTTTTTTTTACTTTTGATATATTTGCTTTTGACCTGCATTAGCGTTGTAATGAATTTAGGATGAAAAATAATTAATTCAAAGTAGATGGAAAAACAACTCGCCAATGGTGGGAACTGAACCTACAACCTCCGAATATCGCTTCTGGTGCTCTTTACAACTGGGCTACAGCGACCACTGTCATACGTTCCACTCCTTGGGTATTTATGTTGCCTGTTACCAAACCTTGAGAGTGTTCAATAGCGCTACCCTAGAGACAGAGGGAGAGAGAGAGAGGGAGAAGAATAAAATCTAAGTTAAGTATTTCATTTCCTTAATTTATTACTTTTTAATATTTATTTATTTATTTATTTATTTATTTATTTATTTATTTATTTATTTATTTATTTATTTATTTATTTATTTATTTATTCTCGCCAAGTCAGACAGCTAGAAATCCGGGCTTGCCCAAGACTCCAGTGATTATCTGAGAAGTGAACCTCATCAGCGAAAGTGAACCTTTGCGTCTTTCGACACGCTGGTTAGAGCGTTTTCGCAATTGAAACTTGTGGGCGATTCCTCTGCCCGAGGCATGCGCACGACAAAACACACAGTGGGCCGTGTAACGAACATTCTTTATCTCACAGGGATCTTGTCGTCCGGGTGGCTGCGGGTCGTTTCCGTGGAGAGCCGGGAGGGAAGCGGGAGCGACGAGCCAGGGACCAGGAAGCGCCAGGGACCAAGAAGCACGCGACGGCGGCGCGTGCCTTCTTTTATAGCCCCCTCGCGCGGGACCGGTTATCCCCGCGCGAGCGGGGAGAGGGAAACAGGCACGCGCGCAGGGAGCATTGGGAAGTGGCGCGGCCTTCGAAAGCGCGGCGCGCCACGAGCCCTACATCTTCCCCCCCCTCAGCGTCCGACCCGGGCTCCGCCAACAGCCGGGCCATGTCCATGTCCGAGCCCGGGTCGGCGTAAAATATGAAGCCTTGTCGCCAGGCTCTGGCGGGATGCCATGCCATCTCAGCTGGTCCGTGGAAGCAGCAGGCATGGCGGGACTGTTCCGGCTGGTCCCTCTCCGGCAGCGGCCACATCCTCGGGGTCACAGCGCAGCTGGGCTCGGCCACGGATACGCCTGGCAGCGGCCCTGAGCTGCTATTCTACATCGCTGACCCCTCTCCACGTGGCGCCTTGCTGGATGTACATTGCAGCAGGCGTTTCCGCCACGGGCACACCTGGCTTCCTGAGGCCTGTACTCCAGGCCTGGGCAGCGGGCTCCAATCCAACTCGTTGAAGACGGCCAGCATGGCCGCGCTGGTCACGATGATGGGCCACCAACCACTACAAACTAGGGGGGTACCCCCTGTTTAAGTGGCCCCTCCTTGAACCATGCGCTGGGTGCGGTTTCCCGCCCCAGCGACGGTAGTTCATCTGGCTGCTGCAAAATCTTATCAGAATGCATTCTGAAAGAAGCAAAGACGTTAGACAAAGTAGTGCACTACCTTGGCCTTAGGTTATAGCGTCGGTTGCGAACCGGGTTGCTACCTGTACGCCTTACTTTGGGGGAGATCGCTGCATCACTTTGAGCTTCCCCCGCTTCGCAGTTATCGTCCTTGCGAAGGTGGTAAGCTTTCAAGTCTGCGACGTGCACCGGACCAGCGGTTTCACCGCTCGCCAACAACCGCAGCTGGTAGGTGAGTGGCGTAGTCCGTGCCGTAACTTCGAACGGTCCAACCCACTTGTGCGCTAGCGACGCGGCGAAACCACGCGCTGCGTTACTAAGCGGGTGCGTTCTTTTCAGTACCAAGTCGCCCGTGTTGAAAACGACGTGACGACGACCTTTGTTGTACTGATCCGCTTGCTCCATGCGCGCGACATCGAGGTTTTCACGAGCCGCGCGCTGCGCTGCCTCAAGGCGCTCGCGGAGCTTTGCCGCGTACTGTGTAAGCGGAGGGGGCGCGGGCCCCGCCGCGTCAAGTAGGGCGTTCTCTAGCGGAAAAGCGATCTCTTTCCCAAAATTCAAGTAAGCAGGTGTCATACCCACCGACCTGTTCACGGTTGTTCTAGTGGCGAAAGCCAGTTCGGACAACCGTGCGTCCCAATCTCTGTGCTGCTCGGTCGTCGCAACCAGCATACTCTTAACATTCCGATTCACTCTCTCGGTTATGTTGCTCTGAGCGTGGTAGGGACTCGTTTTCCTGTGGCGGATTTGAAGCGCCCGACAGGAATCAACAAAGACTTTGCTTGTGAAATACGAAGCATTGTCTGTAATCAAGTCGGAAGGGAAACCGAAACGAGTGAATGTCTCCAACAGTTTCTCCCAAATCCGTTCTGACACCAGCTTCCTAAGGGGGAAAACCTCAACCCACTTGGAATAGTGGTCCGTTATTACCAGGATATATTGGTGTCCGCGCGCGGAGCGAGGGAGGGGTCCCATGATATCGCACGCGACCACTTGCCACGGATAGTTGCTAACTACCGGCTTCATCATGCCAGCGGGTTTCCCCGCCCGAGGCTTGGCTACCTGGCAAACAGGACATGTACGGGCGTAACCCAGCACATCCTTTCTCATACCTGGCCAGGTCGCGACACGGCATAACTTGTCGTAAGTCTTACTGCCGCTGCCATGGCCTGCCAGCGCTGAGTCATGGAAGTACTGGAGGAATCGTTTCCGCAACTTCCTCGGGACCACGACTCGGAAGGGGGATGCAATCGCCTCTTCCTCGTCAAGTTGGGGGATGTAGCGGAGCAGTAAGCCATCCTTGCCCAGCAGATACGCGTCGTACTTGCCCTCAACGTTCCCGGTGCAAGCTGCACTACTCGCAAGCTCTGTCAGCACCCGCTGGCATAGACCATCTGCTTTCTGGGCCTCAATTAGCTCTTCCCTACTGACCGCTACTCCCCAAGACAGATTTCTCTCTGCCTCACTTCTTGGCAGGCGAGTAGTCGCCGCCACCAGCTGCTGCGTCTTCTCTCTCTCGCAGCACCGCGCGGCAACTCTGTCCGCCTCCTTTCTCTTTTTACCTACGCAGGGCGCGACACTCGCGTCCGCCCTCTCCTCCTCTCCACTAGCGGCGACGCCGCTTTCATCAGAGCTGGTCTGCGCCTCTTCTGCGCTTCTGCCAGCCTTCAACGGTGCGCGCGATAACGCATCGGCCACCTTATTCATGCTGCCCCGGCGGTACTCAATGGCGTACGCGTAACGTTGCAACGTCAGCGCCCATCTCGCGAGTCTGCCTGCGGGGTTTTTCAGCCTCTTTAACCACGAAAGTGCCTGGTGATCTGTCTGCACGGTGAAAACCGCTCCGTCTAGGTACATGTCGAACTTTGACAATGCGAACATTATCGCCAGGCATTCCTTTTCGGTCACGGAGTAATTCCGCTCCGCCGATGTGAGCGTGCGGCTGGCGAACGCGACAGGGCGCAGCTTGCCCTCGTGTTCCTGCAACAAAACAGCTCCTACACCGGCATCACTAGCATCTGTCTGCAAGACAAACGGCTTGTTCAGGTCGGGGAGGCGCAAATTAGCGGTGTTCGCTATCGCGCGAGCCAAGGCAACAAAAGCGTCGTTCTGTTCCTTGCCCCAGACCCACTTCGAGCCTTTCCGCAACAGCTGGTTCAACGGTCTAGCGAGCTCTGAACAACTAGGGATGAATTGTCTGTAGAAGGCAACCATTCCCAAAAACCTCTGCAAGCTTTTCACGTCCGTCGGGCAGGGGTAGTTCAGAATTGCCTGCAGTTTGTCATCGTTCGGTCTCAAAGTGCCATCATCAACCACAAATCCCAAGAGGTTCACTCTCTTCGATGCCAACTGCACTTTCTTTGGGTTGATCGTTATACCCGCACGTCTCATTCTTTCAAGAACGGAATTCAAGTGAATGAGATGCTCTTCGAACGACTGTGAGAATATCACGACGTCGTCGAGGTACGCCATCGCGTAGTTGAACCTTGCATCGCCCAGCACGATGTCCATCAGTCGCATGAACGTGCTCGGTGCATTAGACAAACCAAACGGGAGTCGAGTAAATTCGAAGAGCCCGCGGTGACAGGTGAATGCGGTTTTCTGAATGTCACCTTCCGCCACCTCAATCTGCAGGTACCCTCTGCTTGCATCCAGGACTGTGAAGAACCTTGCGTTCCCTAACGCGTACATCACAGCCTCGATCGACTGGAAAGGGTACGCAACCGTAGGCGTCAGTGAGTTGAGCTTTCGATAATCAACACACAGCCTGACCGAACCATCTTTCTTTGGCGCTAGAACCACTGGGGACGCCCAGGGACTTTGTGAGGGTCTCACCGCGCCGGTATCAATCATCTCGTCAAGGGCGCTGTCGAGAAGCTGTCTCTTATGCGCGCTTAACGGCCGCGGGTTACATCTGAAAGGGCGCGCATCACCCGTTTCGATCTCGTGCTGAAGCAAGTCGGTCCTGCCTGGTTTCTCTGTGAAACAATCCGAAAACGGGAGTAAAGTTTCTACGAGCCTTCGGCGCTGACTACCGGTTCCCGAGAAGGACGCGATAATTGCTTCTAATGGGCTACCATTCAGTGTCGCGGGGGAGCCCTCTGCGACAAAAGCGTGAACGCTCGCTCGCTCAGCGACGCATTCCTGTTTGGGTGCGCTAACAAAGGGAATGAGGGGGGTGAAGGGGCTGTAGCGATAGCCGTTCTCCCCCATGTCAAGCACAATGCCTTCGCTCGAAAGAAAATCTCTTCCCAGAATAACTGGTATGGCTAAGCCGGGCAGATAGACGAAGCGATGCCTCCGCTTCCTGCCGTCAAAACGCAGGACCAGACGCACCGCTCCTTCTGCTTTTGTTGTCCCTGCTGCTAAGCTCAAAGTGGTTTCTGCTGGCCTTACACGGATGTTACATCTACGGCAGGCCTCGAACACATCATCACCGACCAGTGACAGAGTTGAGCCCGTGTCAATGAGTGCCGAGTAGCTTTGACCAGCTAACCGCACTAGCATAAAAGGGCTCGAGCGCGACAACATTCCTTGCGCTCTACAGGCGAGGGGGACAAAAGCCTCAGCGCCCGGTGACGCGGCGTGGGAGTACATTTCCCATTTTCCGCCGTGGCTACCACGAAATTCTCCCGCCGACGGCGACAGGCTGGTGTTACCAATTATGGCCGCCGGCGGTCCGCGTTTCCCTGCATACGCCTTGCTTGACACTCTCGTGCCACGTGGCCCGGCTGGTTGCAATTCCAGCAAAGCCGGTCGTTCACCTGCCGCGCGGACGGGGGATGCCGCGTTCCACGAAGCTGTTGGGGACGTCTTTCCCCTCTCTCCGCGCCTGTGCGTACGTCGCTGGCGAGCCCAGCTCGACGCCGCTGCTCGAACGCGTACGGGTCAAGAGCGCGAGGAATATCGGAGCCTTCCGCTGGCCTTTCCTGCCCTACCGTCATTACGTCTGCGCCCCTGGCGCGCGGCGCGGAGTCATGGCCTCCGGCCCAGGCGCATTGCGGCTCTAGCGATTCGGCTGGCCTGGGGGGTGGCTGGTAGCGCAATTCAGCGAGTAAATCCGCCTGTACTACCTTCGCTTCCTGTGCTAGGGCCTCGAGGTTTGCAAAACCACGTCCCCGCAAATACGGCTTGAAGCGCGGATGGCATTGCCTCATCACGCGCGCGACCTGTTCAAGATCGGTTGCCGTGGGATCTGCCCTCTTGTAGAGCTCCTGCATTGCGCGTACATACTCGAGGAGGCTCTCCTCTGGGTGCTGTGTGCGCAACGCTAGCTCCTCAAGCATCCGGCGTTCGTAATCGGGCGGCAAGAACTCGGCGCGGAAGCGATCTGTGAAGTCTGCCATCGACTGGAAGGCCGGCTGGCAGCGTCTCCACCGCGCCGCGCTCTCAACAAGTGCCACGGGGATTACCTGCGCTAGCACCACGTCGTCTGGGGAACCCAGTGCCGTCTGATAATCCTCGAGTTCTTGCAGGAACTCGTGGACTGACTTTACGTCCGTATAACCGGAGAAGGAGGGAACCTCTACATTTATCCGTGGACGCGGGACTGCCGCCGCAGCTGTGGCTTGGTTGGCGCTAGCCACCGAACCGAGCTGAAGGGCGAACACAGACAACACCTCGTTCATCTGCCTCATCAAGGCGGCCGCATCGGTAAACTGCACAGACTCTACCGCGTCCTTTACCTCACTTCCGGACGCACTGGCGTCCGAAGCGGCGGCCCTATCTGGCACGTCTTTTCTCGGAGGCATTTCACTCAACAACTAAGGCCGGTCGGGAGCCTAAACGCGCACGACTACCACCTAGCCCGCATCAAGAGGCTAGTCACAAAGGCTAAACACTTCATAAAACTAACATATGCACAAAAAAAATTAAAACACAAACCGCCCGACACTAACAAACACGCACATGACCCAAAACAAAATAAAACACTGTACAAACACTACTATACTACACTCCGTGTCATCTGTACGCACGATAGCCCTAAACTCAAAATGGCGTCGCGCCTAACATACAAAGGACCGGCCCGTCGTGTTGTCGTGCGCTGCCACGTTGGCAGAAAAATCGTCCACATGGGTGCTAATTCAGCCCCAGTTGGGTGCCAGTTGTGGGCGATTCCTCTGCCCGAGGCATGCGCACGACAAAACACACAGTGGGCCGTGTAACGAACATTCTTTATCTCACAGGGATCTTGTCGTCCGGGTGGCTGCGGGTCGTTTCCGTGGAGAGCCGGGAGGGAAGCGGGAGCGACGAGCCAGGGACCAGGAAGCGCCAGGGACCAAGAAGCACGCGACGGCGGCGCGTGCCTTCTTTTATAGCCCCCTCGCGCGGGACCGGTTATCCCCGCGCGAGCGGGGAGAGGGAAACAGGCACGCGCGCAGGGAGCATTGGGAAGTGGCGCGGCCTTCGAAAGCGCGGCGCGCCACGAGCCCTACAAACTTCAAGGTTATTTCTGAGTTCTTTTTTGTTTTCAGTTTTGAACCCCGTGAAACACGGTAAATCTAACCCACCTTTGCAAGCTGAATCATTCGAAACTATTTGTCCCCCGAAGGGGCTCAGCGGGGTTTGCGGAGCCCTTTCCAAGCGAACACCCCTGTGGTAGAGTGTACTAGAATTCTAGTACACTCTACCTGTGGGAACCTGGCACCAGGCAGAGGGGACGCTTGTACCCATTTTTACCGGTGGGTACCCGGTAAAATTATTTCTGTCAAACGTTTTTTTTTTTAAATTAATTTCTTGTTAGTCCAAGTATGTTAGCCCATTTTTCAATCTGTATGGAGAAGTTGACTTAGTCCTTTCCTCGCAGTGAAGTTAAAAATATAGCCTTAATTTGAATGCACTCCTGCATAAAACGTAGCAACTCAGCCATCTACGCGTTCTGTTACGCGACTGCATCTACGGTGTAAAACGGTCGCTTGCTACAGGATAATAAGATCCGAAAGAAATGGGGAGTAGAGGAACGTCGCTCGGCTTACTCGACTCTGTCCTGGCTCTGTTGCCAAGGGGTCCGCGACAGTGCCGTCACTGATGACTTCCGTTACAGCAGACCCCGTCTCTGTTTCACTGCCTAATTTGGTATGCACTCTTCCTACAACACATCCACTCGACCGAAAACATGCAAATATGCCCTAAACATTAGATTGCTTCGATGGCGCAGGCACCGAGGCACTCTTGAACAATGTACATATATGTATACTGGAACCATATACGTATAAAGGTCGGGTTGTGATGTACGGCTCCAAGTTACTTTGTACCATAGGAATCTGGTCTCGCGTGCAAACAAACGCCACTCCCAAAAGAACGGAGTTGAAGCTAGACAAAACTGCTTACACTGCACCATTCGAGGCGATTCGTCATATTACCTGCACAATCTTGCCCTGCACCGATGCGAGGAGGACCCTGGAAGCTACTCTGCGGCATACGGACGCTATTCTTCGGAGAAAACTATCCTATTCGAACAAACTGTGCGACGACGGCTCTTCTCAAGCTTTTAGGCAAGGGAGGTCTAGATTCCCTTCTGTTACTCGTCGCGAGCGCTGAGCTGCGCGTACCTATAAAATTTGCACTGAACACCCCTCATGCACCCACGCGTTTTGGCCCAGACATGTATGTGTATATAGTCGGAGTTCTTCTCTGCAGTTCTGATGGATGTGTGTGTGTGTCTGTGTGTGTTTCTGTCTCTCTCTCTGAGTGTGTGTGTGTGCGTGCGTGCGTGCGTGCGTGCGTGCGTGCGCGTGTGTGTGTGTGTGTGTGTGTGTGTGTGTGTGTGTGTGTGTGTGTGTGTGTGTGTGTGTGTGTGTGTGTGTGTGTGTGTGTGTGTGTGTGTGTGTGTGTGTGTGTGTGTGTGTGTGTGTGTGTGTGTGTGTGTGTGTGTGTGTGTGTGTGTGTGTGTGTGTGTGTGTGTGTGTGTGTGTGTGTGTGTGTGTGTGTGTGTGTGTGTGTGTGTGTGTGTGTGTGTGTGTGTGTGTGTGTGTGTGTGTGTGTGTGTGTGTGTGTGTGTGTGTGTGTGTGTGTGTGTGTGTGTGTGTGCGCGCGCGCGCAAGACCTGGACTGTTTGTGTTACATGTGGAAATAACTCAAAACGTGTGACAGCCAGTATTCGCGTAAAATAATCTATTGTGCGTATAGGTAATTAACACAAAGTTATCCACTTCATTATGACAGTCTCACCCTTATCTGCACTGGATCTCTCACGTTTTCTTGCTGATGTTTTCCCCATATGAAGAAGCAGATCTGGGTCACCTAAATACCAGCCGACCGCCTCGCCTTGCGTCTCATTAAACTACTTAGTGTCACTCTTAATATGCATATGTGCAAAAACAAGACAGTGATTACTCAATAGCATCCACTCATAGCAGCCATATATGACTACAAAGAAAAGCTATGCAGCTTTCTCAGGAACTTCGTAGTTGAGAAATTTGCCCCGGTCTAGACCCCACGATCGGATCTGCTGGCCCTCCTTGTTTTAAGCACAGTTCACAGAGCGACTGTCTCGGAGAGGCGGTCTTCCCGAGCTCGTAACCTGGCACAGGACAATTTTTTTTTTTTACCTTGAGAGTTCCTGTGAAAGCTGCGTAGCTTTCGTTTCCAGCCGTAAGTCGATCAGTTTTTGGATGCTGAAAACTTATGTGCTATTACTCACTTTATTTCAAATCGCTAAGTATTGCGGAGTTCCAGAAAATATTGGACCAATATAAAGAAATGATATTGGATGTCAAAAACTAGCGTCATCTGCATCCTGTCTGCAAAATATGACCTGAAAAAACGCGTGTTATGAAATCTTCGGCATGGCCCCGACCCAACATGTACCAGAACTTCGGGTTGGGTGAATATCGCTCCAAAAATCCGTAATAGGTGCAAAAAAACAAAGGCCCTTCGTATGTATAATTCAAGTAAAGGATTTTAAGTTGTACTACGATGCACATCGGAGAGGTAAGTTTCATACAAACATCTATTTCATTTCTAGAAGAAAACCCAAAGGTCAAATTATAAGAAAATGACAATAGAAGATTGTGGATTTTTCACAGCGGGCCTAATGCGTTTTGTTTTGTTTTTGTTTTGTTTTGTTTTTTCACCCCCAACAGTTAAAACCGCCTATCTTATTTCTTGGTCTTACACGCTATGCCCAACGAGGCAGGCAATGCTCTGCAAAAATAGGAGCAACACTGTCAGCACAAGCTGACGAAAAGGGCTTTTATTGCTGCTACAGTAATAACGTCAGCAAGGAATAAAAAACAAACACGTTAAAACCTATTTCGTCCGACTAACCAACAGAATAACGCGCTAATACTCTTCCACGCTAAGGCGCGGGACATATTCGAAGACTGAAAGGAATAAGCTCGCAGCATATCCCGGTGGAGAGCGAAGTACGCGCCGAAACGTCTGTGTGCATTGACGTCTCGAGGACGAAGAGGGGGGAATCTCAGCCTCCTCGTAATTTTTAATCTCCCATCCGCGATATGGAGGGAATACCGGAGATCCTAATTTAAAGCAGTCTCCGTGGCCCTTGTGTAAAGCGATCGAGGGGTGCTCATCAGTCAATGAAGACCAAACTGAGCACCCGATAGTTTTTGGTTGGACTGCTTCCTAGCACCGAGTTCCTACTTTTAAACAGCTTTCACTGCTGCGCGCAAGAATGCGGCAAGGTGTCGCTTTGCTTAGTGACCAATGCACAGTTGGAGCGCCTTAAACAAGAGTAGCTGAACCAGTACGTTTTGTGATGGAAGACGTTGCTGCAGCTTTGCTGCTTTTTCTTTGTACTTTTACCGAGGATATAGAAGATGTGGTTCTCCGACTATCACAGGCAGGCGTGAAGGCCCCTATTGGTATTATCGCCCCCCCCCCCCCCCCCCCCCCCAAGCAGTGGTTCGTCTGCAGAAGGGTTCTAGGCCAGCATCCTAGCCCAAGATCTACTGAAGAGGTTAGTAAACGGCTTGGTAGGGTCTGGTGAAAAACAAATAACAGAAGTGCAAACTAATAGTTTAAGACATTAACGCCATTTTTTTTTTCTAACTACTCCGAACATTCATTTAATACGACCATCTCCTAAAACGGACACAGTCCGCACGACCATTAGGTTTTAATTAAGTGGAATTGACTCTATAATATCTGAACGCACACAGGCGGCCGTTATTTTTTGTGTACTTTTGGAGAACTGGTAAAGAATCGTTTAGACAAAATTTCACATAGAGAAACAACAAGAGAGACGGTATTCTCTGAATAAACCAGTAATCAACATTTCCCTGCGGCAGCCATCGAGAAAGAGCTTTCATTAAACTACGCTATCAACAATTTACATAGCTTTGTACAGGCCTTAAAGTAGCTAACCACCGAGTTGTAAAGCACTGATCCAGGAACACACAATAGTTTTGATGTGAAGGCCTCAGTATCTATCCTACATGTATACGCGCGTCCGCGTGTGCGTGAGGGTGAGCGCGTGCGTTCGTTCGTTCGTGTATGTTAGACGAACAACGTGATGATGAATGTAAGCATACATGTATGTAGTTTGGCTTTAATGTCCCAAAGCGGTCCAGGCTGTAAGCAGCACCGTAGAGAAGCGGCTCTGTAGAAAGTATATACCTACCTAATGTCCTTTAGCGTATACACTGACATCTCACAGCACATGCATAAGGTCGTCTTTTGTTCTTTGCCTCCATCGAAACGCGGGGCAGCTACATCCCAGTAGTTCCTCACGGCAGCCGAATAATTTAAACAGTGTGCCTTAGAGGCGGGGTCATTGCCTAATTACTAACCTAATTAGCTGGTCGAGTTGAGTGTGATATGCGCACTGACTGCAGTTGCTTTATTCGCAACACTTTTCAGCGGTTGGTAAGAACTTTCTCAAAGAACATTCTTCAAACATAAGTATCGAAATTCTACAAAAAAAATATAGTAACGGGCGCCAAACATGCACACAAGTATTGAAGCTAAATTTTGTTTCATTTAACATGCTTCCGAAACTCGTTTAACATGACAAAAGTTATCCATTTGTATTCTATGTTTGATCCAAGTGAAACCTGCAGTTATAAGACTTGTGTAAAAGGTCCAGCGCCACTTATGAGTAGCAGTACACTGAATTGTGTTCAGTGTACTGCCTGAGCAGTAAACTGAACACAATTAAATTATCTTGCTGACCAAAATATACTGCATGTACTGCACTCTAAATTCCGTGTCGGCCAACCGGTCTGATTTTGACACATCTCGATACCAGCTGCCAGTTCACTCGAAGCCGATCTCGGAGCACGTAGCCGTCAGCACCTTCCGATGCCGATGTTGTTGTTGTTGTTGTTTTTTTTTTTTCGATATAGAGAAGGTCACAACTGAGGGCAATAATGTAAATTACACCTGTTCCTCAAGGTGCATCTTTGTTCTTTACCAGATGTTTTCTTTTTTACCGCCCGGTTCCCTTTCCCAACAAGTTGCAGTGTTTGCAAAATTTGCAAGACGCAAGGAATTTTTCCTGAAAAGTAAAGGGGTTCCAAAATTCTACGTGGAATGGCCTGTCATTTTCATGATAACAAGCTTGTGCTAGTACATACTAACAAATGTGGCTTCACTGTGCTTGCACAGAATGCGCTTGAAGAGAAAGACAAGAAGGCTATGAATAATGAATCCAAGTCGTAACATACATTCCAAAATCAGAGCTCTTTTCAAAGAGCTTTTCCTGCCTTTCCATGTCTACTTCCGGTTTTTCCGTCAGTTGATGAAGGTATTCATGATTCCTAAATCACTGAGTTCTGCGAACTCTCCTTTTTCTAGAACCTGTGCCGTATTATCTCCCTGCCTGTTTTCTATCCTAGCTGCTTCTTGTCTACTTTTGCACTGAAGTCGGCAATCAGTGCAGTATACTGTATTTTCACGATAGCCATTGCCCATTCTAGGTCTTGATAGAAGGTTTCCTGCCGGATGATCATGACTAGATGCAGGCACGCAGGCCTGCACCACATTCATTTCGCACTGCTTAACATTAATTACGATACCTGCCATCCTCTCGTTAATAGCATGGAACTCCTGTATTTTCCAGCGATATACCTCTTAGCGCGAAAGCTCATACGCTCACCACCACTGACCGATAACTTTGTCGGATTACGAAGTAGTTTGTGTCGTCAATCTGATTGGTTAAGCTGCTTTTTTGAGGTCATAACCACGTGACCTTGTGCGCATAATTTAGATTAGGTCAGGTGTAGCGGCTCCAACGTGCGAGTCTCCATGACAGGTATTTCAAGTTCGCCAGCCAACAGAGCGATTGGAACTTCTGACTAACCAATGGCTAACCATGACCCCTTGTTGTGCATCCACACTAGAAAAAACAACAAAAAGCTATCGGAGCAGATTGCAACCAATCGGGTTCAAACCCTAGTACTCGGGTTGAGTAGCTGAGCGTCTTAACACAGTAAACCAAGCATTCATGGTGCCTCACAATTGGATGCAGCCACACCCTACCGAAACCTAGACCACTGCCATTTCAGACAATTTCATTCATGTCGTTCGTCTACATATATTCACTACTGACCGACATTGATGTGGCGCCACTTTTTGTCACTTTCGCATCAAAGTTGTGACGCACCTGCATGGTCCACAGCTTTCCGAGTTGTCATACCGTTTCTCATCCCGTATAGCATGCATCTCCTAGTGAGGATGGAAGCTAGTTCTCGACAGGGATCCGAACCAAATACATGTGAAACTCCCGGGGCAGACTTTCAAGGCGAGGTTTGGTCTAGAGGTCTTAACGTTCCAAAGTGATTCATTAAGTTTCAGTTTTGAGTTAGCGCTCCTGTCTCGTCTTCGTTCTTTCTTGTGGTTTACACGCATGTTCAGCTCAATGTTTTTCATCTAATCAAGTATGCTCCTACTAGCCAAAAACGAGCTACTAACGTTTTTCAAATGCAGTATGCTCGAGAGCATCCAGACCTGTTACAACATATAAGTATCTCGGAATTCATATTACTTCTAATCTCAGTTGGTCCACACACATAGAGTACCTTACTAGCAAAGCTAATCGCATGCTCGGTTATTTGAGACGTAACATTCACGCAGCCCCAGCAAACATCAAACTTCTTTTATACACCACACTCGTCCGCTCACAGCTTGAATACGCTTCAGCAGTCTGGGATCCTGGTACTGAACGTATGATCGACCTACTGGAAATGACACAACACAAATCAGCTCGTTTTATCTTCTCTGATTTCAAGCGCACATCAAGCGCAACCACCGTGAAACTTAGCTTGGGCTTAACTTCACTTGCATCACGACGCAAAACTGCACGTCTGTGTCTTTTTCACAAAATGCTTCATCACGAATCGATTCGCCGTGAGCTGCTCGTTCCCCCTTCATAAATTTCAACTCTAACCGATCACATACATAAAGTAGGCATCACCATCTGCAGAACTAAAACGTTTTTGGACTCTTTTATACCTCGTACATCATATGACTGGAACCACCTTCCTTCTTCCGTTGCGGCAATTACTGATCCTCTTCTGTTTCGTTCTGCTCTTACCGTTTGTAATGTTTAATATTGTATTATTTACTTGTAATGATTTTTTTTTTCCTCTTTTGTTTTAGCGATTTGTTGCGTTCTGTTCATGTTTCACATTTTTCAGTGTTTTTATGTACTTTCCCACTCCCCTCTGTAATGCTTTGCCCTGAGGGTATAATAAATAAATAAATAAATAAATAAATAAATAAATAAATAAATAAATAAATAAATAAATAAATAAATAAATAAATAAATAAATAAATAAATAAATACATGTTCCGGTAAAGAACAAAAACTTTAACAACCCAACTTTTAGGTCAGACATGAAATCTTTTAGCTAAAACAGCAAGTGGAACGATTTCCAGCACGACTAAAGGCAGCGCATCATGTGCTGGCAGTGCTTCGCGATCTTTCGAAAAAAAAAAAACAACCGTCTTGGTAAAGATAATGACGCTTGCGGAATACATAATGCTTTGCGAAATACTTTTTATGAATAATGAATAAACAAATACTATTGCTCAGCTGTTATTTACTGCTTTTATAGCGTGTTCCTGCTGAGAAATGGTAAAATACAGATTTAGATAATTGCATTATATTATGTAATATGCGCTGCTGAGCGGAAATCCCTGGCGCGTCTTTTTGCATGCGAGCATTGACATGCCTACCTTTGGAGAAGAAAAAAAAGTTGTATTGCGAACAGGCCATCACGCTCTATAGTAATCTTGCTTTCGTCGGCTGACGCGGGACGTTGGCCCCTTCGGTTATCTAGATGATCTACCCGCTTCCTACACTGCAATTTGTTTTTTCTTTAATCGAATATCAGAAAATGTCGAAAATTGCCATTGCAGATGCCTTTTCACATCTGCCAATTTAAAGAGCTTTAAAACGAGCCATAGAGAGCCGTAATCCGCAAAAAAACAGCAGGTACACCAAAAGAGGTATTGCAAAAGGTTGCGGAAAACGTCACCACAGGGTGACCCCCGAAAAAGGACTCAACACCTGACGTCCCTCCCTACTTCAAAGCGCGGAAGAAACTGCCTCAAGTAGATGGCTTATTGCTCCGAGAGGAAAATATTCAACACCCGCTGTGCTGAAAGCTATATATATGTGTTACACGCTTGACAGCTTCGCATAACAAAAAAGCAAGAACCACTCTGGCATTGTAAGAACCTGGTAAAAGATGCGTGACATCTATAGCTGGCTCTGAACGAACAATTAAGTTAAAAAAGCTATGTTGCTGTCCCATTTGTCAGACACTTGATATATCTGCCTAACCATCTTTCGCGCCTCTGCAACCTGTGACAATTTCAGAAAAATCATGACAAAAGCTACCTGTGCACATTGCAGGACCTCTTGAGTGGGCAACTCCGAAATGTCGATACGTGATAACCCTGATAGACTACCCCTCGAAGTGGACTGAAGTTGCATTTGCACAACTGTCACGTCACATTCTGGTTTCGAGTACCTGCAAGGGGTATTTAACCACAATCGTTCTCCGGACAAAATTGTAACGAGCAACGGATCATAGTCCAAGTCCCAAATGTTCGTTTATTTCTTTCCTGACAGGAGCATTATATGTGTGATGAAATGCATCAGCACCTGCGAAAGACATCGACGCTTCTCTTAGCTGAATTCTGCTATTGCGAAGCTACCCACAGACATCTACGTTTCGGAATGCGGGAAACTAATTGGATCTTGAGTTTGGAGATCTGACAATCGTCGCGCCATCTGTCTGTATGAAACAGGCTTCTTGTGCACGCTGTTATAAATCTGCAATCCGCAGCCGCATCTATAACAGTAATTGATACTTTGAGACTGCGAGCGTTGTCCTCGGACATAGACCATGCCGGCTGCGCCTGCGCCTCTTCGTCTGTGCTGGAGCTACTTCGTAAATATGTAGATTCTTACTGTTTACGACGAGGTCCTTAAACGTTTTAGTTCCTGCATTTAAAAACCGCTGATAAGTGAACGTGAGAGGTTATCGCCGCTTATGAGAAGCAATGCTACTTTCCGCTCCCATTCTGCGCCAACCCGCTGCGCACATTTCGTTGCCGTTCTTGCTCTTCAGCTGAAACTCGCGCAGCCTCTCCGTGCGTAGCTACTGTCGAATGTCCGACCGCAAGTATCTCATGGCACACTGAGCCCGCAACGCCATAACATAATTCACTCGCCCTCACTGCAACCCGAGACTAGCCTGAATCGAGGAATGCAACGGAGCGGCTCGGTTCCTGCAAGAGCATCGTCGTTTTTGATACTTGATGCCAATATATGTAGTAGCAGACAACAGCGCGCTTTTTTCTATCACTTTATTTCTGTTTTTCTTCAGAATGCGTAACCCGATTGTGCGCTTGCGCAACCTGGCAACAGCCTACTGCACACGTCCTGCGTGCGTCACAATTTGAACAAAATGACGGATTCTCAAAAATAGGGCCCCAGGAATCCAATCCAATCTCAACTCTTAATAACGAAGCAAACAACGACTCCCGTACGGCGCCGACTCGCCCGGATGCGCACATGCCCAAAGATTGACGGCTGATGTTGCATAACTACCGTGAGCGATACATTTGACGCATGCGAGCCAAAGAGCAGATGGCCACGTCGCTGTCTAGATAGGAGCTGCTGGCGCAGAAACGGAATCAAACAATCGCTAACATATTTGAATGGTGCGCCGGGAGAAACCGACGGCGAAGGCGCGCTGATCAGTGTGCATCTGTATACCTCGATGCGCACGCCCCCCTCCACCGTTCCGCATGTGCACCGGCAGCGTTGTGCCGACTTCTCCTGAGCATTAACACTGTGCTTAATTTTTCACTTCTTTCATGAAAAGTTTGTTGTCTCCATCTAGAATTTCGATGCCGGTCTGAGATAGCGCCTACCTCCACTTTTCTAATAATTACGTCGCATGTGAGGGGTGCGTTCTTGCTCGGAATTTCGCGATAAGTTTACACGTATCTATCTCTATAAATTCGCCGTATACGGCGAACTCCGAACGCTGTAAACATAATCGAAGCTTATTCTGAACACTGCTAATGGTCTAGAAGAAATTTGAGAGTAATAGTCAAATTCAGTCCGCCTCATTCTCATTAGCCTGCTTATATCTCTATTGTTCTAAACTTATTACCATCCTTCACCAGTATGAATGTCTTTCTTAGATTTTTTTCAATGTCTTAGGCTTAGTCCCTATCGCGAATTGTTGCTATATAGTAGATGTGCCCAAGATTACTTCGTTTGATTCGTGCACGCGATGCATAAAGCTTCCGCATAGTTAGACGCTTAGTCATTCGCTGTACCATGACACCTACTTTACTCATAAAGGCCATATTATCGACAACCAGAAATTACTTATCCTTTCCTCCCACATTTTTTACCCACTAGAACGTTGTGCATCCGGATAATGATAACGAAACGAGTGTATCCCGCTGCCTGAAACCAGGTGCACTTTCAAGTTACGTTTTATCACTCCGGCTATCTAAGCGTTTGGCTTTCGTTTACCAATATATATATATATATATATATATATATATATATATATATATATTCGAAGTGCAAAGGCATTGGATCCAGGGTAAGCAAATAACGGAAGAGGGTCACGGCGAAAAACACTTTAATAATGACGTTTAATAATGTATGAGCCTATGTCATTAGTAAATAGGGCTAGTTCGGTTTCGCAGGATAGACCCTTTAAAAAACTATGTTGGTTAGGATGAAAAAAATTGATGGATTTTAGGAATTAAATTCGTTACGTGTTCCATTAACTTCGAGCAACACTGGTGAGCGAGATAGGAAGGTAGCTTTGACATGAAGAAGACCGACCTTTTCTGGAACCGGAATGACCTTGCCCACTTTCCAGACAGCCGGCAGCACTCCAGATGAAAGGGAGTGCTGAAATATGCGAGATAAGATGACACTCGTGACGTTTTTTGTGTTCTGTTGTATTTTGGAATTAATTTTATCGACGCCAGCTGATGACGTGGGCTTGAGCGATTCGATGAGCTTCATAATATGCCATGAGGGTCGAACTAATGTCAGGCATCGTGGGATAGTCGGGGTAACTAACTTCAGGCTCGTCGTTATCAGGTTCATTTGTAAATACTGCGGTAAAGTATTGCTTATTAATTCGGCAGCTTTTTTATCAGGAACTGGGCAGTTGTGTGCGTCATTCAGGAGTAAAGGTTTCGAAATTTTGGGTTTACAACGCTCCAGAATTTTTGGGGGATTAGAGCTGAGCATTTCGGACAAAGTGGATGAGTAGAATATTCGTTTGTTTTCGCTGACAGTGACTCAAATATTTTTTCAACTGTACCATATCTCTATATGTACATCTTTTCTAGCAAATTTATATATATTTCCTCGACATCCCAACCACGTATTACGTAATTAACTGGCCGCTATTTCGCCTAAATCACGTACTTTCTCGCATTTAATAGAGACTATCCTCAGGAAACGTGATCTGGCCTATTTAAAAGCCTCATTTGTGTGGTCTGGTCCAAGTCACATATTTCCTCATTTTGCCAGCAGTAGTAGTGAAGAAGGCTGACCGCCGAAGAATTGACGCGTTTGAATTGTGGTGCTGGCAGAGACTTGAGAGTTCCTTGGACTGCCAGAAGATCAAATCAGTCGATATTGTCGACCATAAACCCTGACTGCTCATTGGAGGGTGCAATTCTAAAGTTAAAGCTCAGCTACTTTGGTCATCTGATGAGAAGAGAGGAGTCGCTGGAGAAAGATTTGATGTTGGGAAAGGTTGAGGGTCGCCGGAGAAGGGGTAGGCAGCGAACGCGATGGTTAGATGGCATCCTCGAGGCGCTGTAGGTGAAGTTATGTGATGTTAGGAAGATAGTGAGAGACCGGAAAGCGTGGCGTGATATGGTCCATAGGGTCACGAAGAGTCGGACACGACTGAACGACTGAACTGAAGTACATATCCTGCACGTGACAACCAAGCTAACGTTTTACAAGGCTACGATATACAGCTTCTGTTGTTAATTAGCGTGACGTTAGCGGTTTTACGGGTCTCTATGTAATTATGGGGTCTTTGTACATTGAGCGCAGAGATACGAGCTTGACGACAGATAATCTTCCGCTCTCCCTAAGGAGTATCGAAATTGTCAAAAGCCTCTCCAGCGGCTCTTCCTGTTTTTTGTTTTTTTGTTTGTTTTTTTTGTGATTAGAAAGAGATTCGCATTGTGTCCAGTTAGGCCTGTTCATGTGTTTTCCGCTAATTCCAACATGTTTCTAGGGCCTGTTTTACTGCTGTTTGAGTTGGAATGGTTATACAAGCCTATTTATTCTCTTTGTTAATCATGATTTTATCATGTTCATGTTTCTCTCTGTGCCTCACTCAAGCTGAAAACTGTATCGACATAATACTTTTCAGGCTTTCACTGAACAAGGGTGTTTCGATCCTTGCGATATTTCTCTCCTATATTGTCTATTCTCGCCTCTTTATAAGCTTCCATAGCTATTCACCAAATAGGGATGACTAAATATTGCACAGTCAACAGTAAATGAAGAAAGAACGACGCAAATACGGGACAAGTATCACGTATTGTTGCTCTAATTGACATCCGCGCATACACTAAATTCCCTCCTCCATGCGTCTTTTGCTTTTCTATTACCCAATTTCTTAAACAACAGGCATTCTTGTCAGGACCGCAGTTTCATTATGATAAAGGCGTTGATTAGCAAGACTGTGTTTTCGGCGTAAGGTGGAACTATAGTGTTAGTGCTTGTTGTTTCGATCATTACTGGCCTGGTTTGTTTCAATACTTTGTTCTTGGTTGGCTCCTTCTCTGGGAATACGTGCCAGATAAAAAACCAACACAATGTTCTAGCCCCTTATAGCGTTTGGCCCAAATGATCACTATACGTGGATTTGCTTGGTCGGGCAGTCTTCGTGACTGGTAACTTGACTCATTAGATTAGCGCATGTCTCTGTTCTTCACTTATCCCGTCTTGTCTCGCACTGTTTTATTCTCTTCAAGATGTGCTGTACTAACTGACTCGTATTCGCCCCTCTTCATTAGATTACACTTGGAGCCAACTCAGGCGCCGAGTAACGGAGTACCACCGCTCCGTTTCCCGACGGTGCTCCTCACCTGCGCGTACTTTCACCCTCGGCAAGCAAACGCTGCCGCGGCGCCTCTGCTCAGCGTGTTCGGCGCCGAAGTCGAGAGAGCCGGGGCAGGTATTTCCGTTACATGCAGCGGCGTCGGGGGCCGCTTTTCTCTCGTTTATCGGCCTCTCTCTCTCGCCACCCTCTCGCATCTCCGACAAACCGCTCGCGCGCTCGTTTTATATTTTTATGCCTTTACGACGAAGCCCGGAGCGACAGCTGCGTCCCCGTGAGCACCACCGAGCACCTGCGACGACGTTGGAGGGTAGGGCTTTCGGAAAGCACTTCTGCCGCGACGCGGTGTTGCTGCTGTTGCTGTGGCTGCGGCCAGCCAGAAAGCTACGGAGTAGTCGACCGATCGGAATCCCGTTTCAGCGGGGATTTTTCTCGAAGCCTGTACCTCGTGGTTGGTTGGCCTTTTTTGTCTTGACTCGTGTTCCCGCCCGGCAGTTCTGGAATTGCTGATTGGCAGAACGACGCTGTAGACAGCCGGGACTCCGTGCGACGCCACTACCACGAACCGCAGCGGTTGGTGAGTGCTACTCTCTATCACTTCGCCTTATCATCTATGCATGCTTCACGTCTTTTGGGCGCGTGCGGTGACGTTGCTGTTACCCTTGTCATCACGTGCGTCCGCTTCGATGTAAAATGCACTTTGCGTATCAGAAGCTTCGCAGCTTGCGCCTTGACAGTCGTCTTGCACCCTGTAATAGTTCCCAGAACGTTTCGGAGGAGGAGGAGGAGGAAGATGAGGAGGAAAGGCAGGGAAGTTAACCCGTAAAAGCAACCGGTTTGCTACCCTGCACTGGGGGAAGGGGGTGAGTGGATATAAAAGTGGTGAGAGAGGGATTGGTGAAGTTAGTACAATCACTTCACAGACATGCCACATCACATCACGTCACAGTCATATCACTTAACATAACAGCAAACTCATAGTATTTCGATTAGGCCTGTGTTTTTTATAAAGCGGAGCAGTGCCTGAGAGGCCTTCAACGCAGACGATCGCCGTGGCCAGGGACCTAAAATCTTAATTTCAGTCAATGGGCGTCCATCTAGATGCTCCAGCGTACGGCACAGACACTGTCTTTCCTCACTGTATATGGGGCACGCACAAAGGAGAACAGAGAAGCTGCTGGAATGAAGACGAACGACATCGACAAGGCGGATAGGCTCGAAGGCGCTTTGTCAGGTCTTTGTGAACAGCTCGGTCGTTTCAACGATGTCCGCAGAACAGGCCTGTTTTGGCCCTATGCAAACACGGGTTCTAAAGGGAAATAAGAAATCTAACAGCTTGCAGCTTTAGATGATTAGCAGCCTAGCTGCTTTGAACAATCCTGCCTCTTTTTTTTATAATCCCTTGTGCTAAACAACATTAACATATACTTGTTCTGCGCTTAATGCACGCCGCATATTCTAGTGAAAAAAACGCTGAGTCACAATAACCTCATACAAATTCCCATACTAAACTCATACAAATCTCATATAATCTCATACTAAACTCATTCATGATAAGAGACATATATGAGAATTAATGAGATTTGTATGAGTTTAGTATGAGAAATCTGTATGAGGTTATTGTTACTCATACGGTTTTTTTTTTTTTTTTTTTTTTCACTAGGGCATGCAGCCAGACTATGCAATGCATTTTTGCTTTTGTTAGCTTTTGCATGAGCAAAAGCTGTTCGACATTACACAGCCGAAATAGGTTCTGAAATGTAGGCTGGTGGCCTTTCATTGGGCAGAGCGAATACGTAATATGGAAGTTCATGTAAAGGCGTCATTAAAATGTCATATAGCTTTGGCCTTGGTGTACGACAGATGGGAATAGGGGAGCCTTTTTGTGTTCTCTCACTGCCGTCTTGCGCGAAACATTCAAAGAAGCATGAAACACGAAGTGACCTTCGCCTTTCTCGCGCAGTTTTAAGTGAAGACCACTTTTCTGCAAAGACAGAACTTTCATTTCGTATGCTTCCGACACATCTCTTGCGACGTATAAAATGTTTTCTTACGAATATTTCTTATTTAAATTAGAAGTGGCATGCAGCTCCGCTTTACATTTGTAGTGTCATTTATTTGAACTGTCAACAGGTGATCCGATTAGGGCCTATTAAACAGATTTCATCATGGCTTCCAGTGAATTCATAAAGGCAGCCATGTTGGACAACCAGTGCCTATTTACCTAGTCTTCGTAAACACCGCCGTCACAGCTGCAGGTCCAAAACGTCACGCGCGAACAAATTTTAAAAAGTCTACTGTCTCACAAGTTGCCATTGTCACGTTTGGAGAGATAAAGATGTTTGCTTGTTTCAGGCCATCTATGCCTCCCGCAATATCGCTCTTATCTCCGGGGCTGTTTTATGTTCCCCGCTTCCGCCCTTACCGCGAACTAAGGAAACGTATGTGCCGCGCAAACAATATCCCCTGCATTCCCTCACGCTGACTCTAGAAGGTGTGTGACTCATGCAGGCCGTCCCATGCCAGGCAGACGCACGTACTACATGCATTCTTTGCTTCGGACCTTTTTGGTTCGCAAAGATGAAGTCGTGCCAGGACGGACGGTGGAATGTTTTTTCGGTGAAATGTCCCTCGCTATCGAATTATTGCTGACCATATATCCCAGTCGAAAAAACTCCAGAACCGTGTCACAAATACTAAAAAATATTCTGTAGTCCGGTCGAAATGTCAGATAGTTCTGTAATTCTTTAGTACTTTTCTGTAGCTCTGTAGTTTTTTCTGTAGTAGTATTCTGTTGCCTGTAGTTCTGTAGTACGCATCTGCTGTAGCTACAAAAAAATCTGACGTTACTACAGACATTTTTGTTGTCACAACAGGTTATTTCCTGTGAAAAACCACACAGAAATTCTTTAGAAACAACATAAAATTTTCTGTAGTTTTTTTTTCCACGGAGATTCGAGCTTATTTGAAGACCAGCGTTCAGCGCTACAGTTATCTGTAAAAAGAATTGTGTATATATACTGGCCCATTTATTTATATTGTTTATCTATGTCTACTCGATGATTCGTCGATCCTACGATCGATTGATTGATCCATTAACTAATCGAGTGAGCGAGCAAGCGAGTGATTGGTTGAGTTTCACATGATATTGCTCCACAATTCCTGTAATAGACCTTGTAGCAGAGGCCTGCATGTGAGTCTCGATCGTGTGAAATCGCTAAAAGCAGTTAAATTATAATTGTTAGAATGTGTCTGTATTTTGCCCGCGTCGAAAGACTGCCTCCGTGAACGCCAGAACCACTGGGCCCATTTGGCGAGTGCAATATATCGCATTTACTTGCATTTAGTCCTTTATGGCTGAGGAAATTATAATCGGCCACAATTTAATTACTTTTCACCAGTAAACACATCTTTTTAGTAAATTGTGTTTTTACAAAGATTCTTTAACGATTGTAGTGCTTGCTATCATAATTAAGTGATAAGAGACACAGATTGCCTGTAAGTCTCTGGCTGATGAGCGCCAGTCAAATTATTGTGCGCCTCTCCCGCACGCAATTATTAGCACCACTCATTCACGAAACCTGCGCACATTCACAGGGGCCGCACTTGAACATCAAGTTCAAGTGCGACCCGACCATTAATGCCCCTTTCGCTTACCAGATGTAGCATGGGTCGTCTGTTCACTGCAAACTCGCGGTATCGACCCCCTGCCGAACTTGTGTGATAGAGGATGGCGAAAACAACCGAATACACCCTTTGTCAAAAGTTAGAGCCCAGGGATTCTACTTCTGAGCCATACTGTTTGGCTCGTAATGCATTTCCAGATTTCCGAACTTGCTGAAGGCAAGAAGATTTTTCGTCCTACCCTCTCCAATGATTAGGACTTCCACGATTGTTATAGAAGTCATAATATACGGCTTAAAAGCAAACCCTCCGGGCTCTAGACTTTTGACAAAGGCTGTACTTACTAATGTTTTGGTGAACTTCCATGGCCGCCAAGGGGTTGAAATTAAGGTAAAAAAATTCACCACACATTTCTGTCTGCTTTCGGAAGCGGGGCCTCGCTAACCGAAGATTTCACCGTGCAAAACAGTGTTACCTTGCTTTCGAGTGCCGAAGTAAAGTCATTATTTTTACTGCCAGCCGGCGGCCGTCGGTTCTTATCATCTATTTCATTTTTGCTTCTAGTCGGCCTGCAAGAGGCTTGAGAGAACGTCGAAAGAGCTAGGGTTTACTGATAAGGATGCAGTGTGCATGTATATTTACACTGGGTTATCACGGTCGCTGTGCTGTCTCAAAGCCTCGCTCTGCGGGCAGCTGCCAGTGTCTCCGACACTGCTTGAAGCTTAAAGGTGAATCGCAAAAGGTCTTTCTTTAGGATGTGACGGCCAGATGTCCCACAGCTCTGCGAAGGCGGAAAAGTACCTTCCAATAACATTTGGGAGCAACTGTCATCTGGCGACGATGCATCAGTACGCAGAGTCGTTTTCTGTCGTCCTTGGAGGAAACGGTGGAGAGAGAGAGAGACGAGAAGGCATGTATGTTAAACATAAAAGGTGTTTCGGTTGATTGCCCTGCACTGGGAAGCAGACCGAGGCGATTCAAAGAGGGAGAGAGAAAGGGCGAGGAACAATGTCACAATTTGTCACTCAAGTCGGTAGGTCGCAGGAAATAAACCAATGTCTTGAAGGTATTGGGGGCAGTCGATGACTGATGTGGCCACGGACCGAGGATCTCATCCTCGGTTGTCTTTTTCTACATCATCACGCTAAAAATGTTGGCTTCTGGGTTGCCTATTTGTTGTGGTTTTTACGGGTCAAGGACCCAAATCCACTCATTCTATAAGGGACGCGAATCCTCTCGACGTGCGCACCCGCGTTGTGCGACTGAGGACAGGGACGACAACGGTGGAAATCAGTCCCCCCATGTCTCCTCTTGGGAGTATCTTACTGCTTCCGGCGCTAGCACTCAGCGGTGTTTCCGAAGATCTATTTGATTCGACCACAAACATGGCTGCCATAATGTTCAGTCAAATATATTAGAAAAAAAGCAGTCATGCTCAACGTAAGGCCATTAATCTGACAAGTTACCTTGGGACTCAACTGCGTCGAGCAGTTCTCTCTGAGAAGATGCCGTGGACAAGACGTCAGACATGCAGTTAAGAAGTGCCCGTACTGCGTCGCTAATTTCTGGCTCGTCGTTATCACCTAGAGTGGCATTGTTTGGACTCCCACGAGGTGATCGACCGATAGCCTCAACTACAAGCACGGCTTTCTTTATGATGGCGAGGAATTTTATGCGCTGAGCACCAGACCGCCAGGGCCGGAGCTAACAGCATCTGACAGACATTGCTAATTATGCACTTTCTTCTCCATAGAAGGTTATCGTGTGGTTCGACGCAAAAGGTTCCATTTCACGCATGTAGTGGCTGTCTGCCATTCCCTACCTTAGCAACTCTATTCCCCCAACAAACGGCATCGGGCCTTCTCTCTCAACAGTTGATTATTGAGCTCATTCAACTCGGTGACTGAGTTGAAACACTTATAGCCTCGTCAATAGTCGAAAAACTTACCTTCTTTCTGCCTCTGTTTTTTCCCTCTCTTTTTGCGTGTGCACACTTTGCGAGACCGCGCGTTTTCTCCTTTTGATAAGACGCAACGTTTCCCAACTGGCGCATTCTAAGATTACAGTCCAACGTTGCGTTGAGATGTCGCATTAGAGAAATTTAGCTTGCCGTGATCCGCGATCCGCTACCGTGATCCGCCACCGCGCGTTCCACTGCGCATGCCCAGATCACTTTGATGCCGATAGATGGCGCCACATACTTGATGTCGGCACATAGACCTGCCGCGTCGGGACCAATCAGCTTGTGCGCCCCGCCCACGCGCGGTAGAGGGCAACGGTAGCAGATCGCGGATCACGGTAAGCTAAATCTCTCTATTAGCAGCTACCGCTGCACGACAATACACGGCGACATCGAGAACAAAATGCTATCTCTCGTCCCCCGACGGTCAGGGAGCAGCATTCTTCGTTTTGCGTCTCGCTCACATTTGCTGTTATAATTCTGCTGCCGACAAAGTAGCCGTTTATGCTAAAGCCTCTTCCTTGATCCGGCACCGCCGCGTACGGTACCGACCTCTGATTGTTTGTTTGTTTATTTGTGTGTTTGTTTGTTCCACCTAGTCAGGTAACCGCTCGATTGAAAACTAGCATGAAACAAAAAAATGCGGCCCAGTGAAATCTCTGAGCAACAAAGTTCGACGAAGTATCCAGGTTTTCAATTGAGAAAAGCATATAAAAATGAGTGTGCCTCAGCACCTTTACATGGCAGGACATGAAAGGAGAAAGCCCACGTGCATAAGATTAAAAGCCCGGTTCGCATGAATGAATCACACTAGTGGCTGGGACATCGAAACTGGTGGTATTCGTGATCTAGTCGGCATATGGATTACCACAGCGAACGCTTTTGCACCGGGCTCCAGGAAATGCACAGATCACACGGGCTTGTGCAGTTTCCGTCGGTTCTCAAAAGCTTCAGCCGTGCTGTCATAAAGCATGACACGCTTTAAAGGGTTCGTCCCAGCACCGAATCATGTTCGTTCGTACGTGTTTGTGAAATGAAAAATAATGTGGCCGCGATAACATCGATCGTCTGAACATCTGCGCAAGTGGAGTTGGAACTGAACCGGAAATAGGCAGCTGACGTCAGGAGTTCCGTGTGCAGCTGCGCGTCACCTGTGCAGCCCTGAGGAAAATCGTCGGTAATCGAAGGGCTTACAGAGCAAAAGGGGCTGTTTTCAGTACATGCCTAGGAGAAACGTACGAGTCAGGAGCCACTTCAAAAATTTTGCATAGGCAGCCGCGCACAATTAGCTGAAAACATTTAAGAGCTACTGTCGGAACTTCTTTTATTTATTTATTTATTTATTTATTTATTTATTTATTTATTTATTTATTTATTTATTTATTTATTTATTTATTTATTTATTTATTTATTGTTATTTATTTATTTATTTATTTATTTATTCAAAATACCCTTAAAGGGCCTCACTGCTGAGGGTGTTAGAAAAGGAGAAGCGGGTTGCAGTCAAATGATCAAAAACACACAAAATCCCGAAAGAAAAAAACATAGCATATGACATTGGAAAGCAAATATTAATTAGTGATAATTACCATTCCAACAGAAACGAAAACACAAAAGTGAACGCCTTTTGAACAGAGAAGCGGAGAGTGAAAATGCCAACTATACAACTGCATGTAAAGAAGGAACAAAAATAATACATCATGAATCCATAAAAATAAGAAGTAAGAATACCCAACGAACAGACAACAATGAACGCATGGAAATTAAGAATTAGTTATGGCAGACAGTTTGGGAAATTTATCAGGGTCAATGGCAGCATCGATATGTAATGGCAGAGGGCTCGAGTCAGTTATTGTAGGTGGTGTGAATAAATGAATATATGCATATATTTATTTTACTCAAGTTTTCTTGAAGGAGAGACGCGAAATTTTAGTTGTATGTTTCGTCTTTAGAATTATGCGCACCGCATTAAAAACATGAACAGTGGCGGGAACTGCGCAAGAAATCTGTAAATAATCTATAATTGATTTTTTTTTCTCCCTTTTGTGACTGCTGAACCCAAGGATGTAGGATAAAATCCCGACCGTGGCCACCGCTTTTCTATGCAGGCGAAAAGCAAGACGCCCGTGTACTATGCATTGTCAGTGCACGCTAAAAGGACTCCAGGTAATCTAAATTTGCTGAGCCCTCCCATTACTTCGTCCATCACAGCCGAAGTCGATTTGAGACGTTAAACCGTACGAACCAAACTAAGCATTTTGTTTTTTCTGTTTTGCCTTCAACCACCGAACGACGGTTCTGACTTTACGATTTTATATCACGTGAGGCATGAAGAAACTTCAGTATGGTCACTACTTTCTTCATTTTAAATCATGTCAACTCTTATGCAAGCTTTCTCAAGAGTTGTAATCGCATGAAATAAGCAAGCAGCGAATACATGGCACACGTGACCACATACACCTGTGGCGTCATAGCTTGTTATGCTGTTTAAAACTGAACCGAAACGGCACGAGAAAAACATTCTGTTGTAAATCATTAATTTTGGCATAGGTGCATTGTACAACATATGACTCTATTATATTATATCTTCCGCATAATTTCGGAGAAGAAAACAAAAAACACGCATTCAGAAATGTCATGTATACTTCAATGACCCTTCAGAGCAGTGTACTAAAACGCTATGCACAGGGTAACAAAAACTTTCTGAAGTTTAAAAGTTTGTTCAAAATATGCAAACCAGTAAGACTTAAATTAAGGCTTAAAGGCGCAACATTTGGAGTAAGATATTATGGAGATTTTTTTCTTCTGTAGGTTCTTCATCTGCTGTCCCTATTCTCGAGAAATTAGTTTTGAGTCTGGTCGTGTACGTGAACTAATATTAAGCAATTTCCGCCGGCGACAACACTGCGCCTTTGACGTCGCCAACAGTTGACCGCACAGTAATATCCGCTTCCCGTTTACTCTTGTCAAGACCTCTACCACCTGTCTTTTTAATTGAGAGCGTCACACTGCGACCAAATTCTCGGTCTTGGTGAAACAGATGACAAACCTCCTCCTTGTTTATCATCCGCCACATTATTTTTCAAAAATTAAACAATCTAATATAATCACAAAGCAAAGCTGTCAGCTATATACACAGTTTACCGCTGGCGCAACACTCAGTAGCAGACGAATTCACGTGCAGGAATAATGGATCTTTTTAGCAAAGACGTGCCACATGGAGAACAGCAGCGTAAGGAGTGCTTAGTAAAGGCCGAGAGCAATACGTCCTAACGCAGCTGTTATTCCAGATGTGCTTAGGTCGATGTCTTGACATAAAAAGGGAAAGCAAATACACTAGAAACTCGGCACGTGAAAACTCGTGTCTAGTGCATTCAGGAAAATGTCACGCTGACGCTGTCGTCTCTCAGTGAAGGTTAAACGATGTTTTGTTTCCACGGCCTGTCTGTCGGTTCCGGAGCAGCGAAAAAACAAAGCGTAATGAGGTTTGCTTATTAAGGCGAAAGCCTATAATGCCTCGTCGTTGTCAGCAGGAGCTGTCGGCAAAGGCTTTCGGCAGGGTGTCACATTTTCGAGGGATATAGTTATAAATAAATAAACCTTGTCTCCACCGGGAATCGAAGCTCCATCCCCTGGATCCTGCTGCAGCCGTGCGCTTTACCAACTGCGCCACGCCCCGGATCGTGAAACATTCAATTCCGCTTCTCTACCGTGAGGATACCGGGATTCCGCGAGTGACAGATACTGCGCCTTTAATTTCCTGTACGCGAATTATAGAACGCCGGTGAACTTTGGTGCGTTCAATCGAATGCTAGTTGTGTTCGACAAGGGGCGCGCCATGTACCGTCACGAGTGGTCATGACGTCACCAGGCAATTCATGCATAGACGAAGCTGACCTCGCCGGGCTTCCGATCCAGAGCCAGGTGTCCGTGCAGCGCCTTTCAATTGACGCTTCCTCGAACACTGCATCGCACAGCGAACAGAAACAAACCAGATATCCACGAGGCGCTAGTACAGCAGGCATCTGTGGCATTTCAAATTGATTTACAGGATAGCAAAGCCACGGTATTTGTCACAATTCTCCGTGGACACATGTACCACGCTGTAAAGGAAGGGAGGAAGGTGGGAGTGAAATAAAAAAGGGAGATGGAGGTGCCGTAGTGGAGGGCTACGATCCACCGCGCTATAATGGCTCTTGTCTCATTACACTTTAGTGGTCCGAAGTGCCCTCTAGAATTTTATTGCGAAAGCAATACTGCAAGCACTTCGAGCCTTTGGCGTGTCGTGGCGCCTCCATACATGGCCTCTCACGTGACCGTGTGACGTCACGCCAGACCGAGAGACGGGGCCCCAGCTTGCGCCATCGGATAGCGGCGGTGAGTCCTTACAGGAGCCGCAGCGATGATGTCACACCATTTTCACGTGGCCGTGTGACGTCACGCCAGACCGAGAGACGGGGCTGTGTCGCAGCCGAGAGAGGGCGCTCGCTGTTTGTGACGTCACGCTAGGAGGATAAATGGGGCAAGGGTGACTTTAACGTAGAAATAAAGGTCGACGGCAAAACCGTACCAAGAGTCCAGCAAATCAGAATCCTCGGACTTTTTATTCAAGAGGACGGGTATAATGACGGAACGATAAAAAAACTCACTACCTACGCGACGCAAGTAACAGGAATATTTAGGAGGATTGCATTCAAAGGCAGAGGCCTCAAGGAGAGAAGCCTCTTGAGACTGATGCAGGCGTACATAATAAGTCGAATATGCTATGCCACACCGTTCCTCAACATCAGGACCAATGAAAAAGATAAGATAGACGCACTCATCAGGCGTTGCGTCAAGAGGGCGCTGGGTCTACCCATCTCCTCTTCTACGGAACGCCTGATAGAAATGGGAGTGCATAATAGCTGGACGGAACTCGCTGAAGCGGTGAGAATCGCCCAACATGAAAGATTAAGTAGGTCGAGCACGGGTCGAACCATCTTAGAATGGGTGGGTCGAAAAATAGATAGGGGCACAGCCGACAAGGTTTCCCTACCACCACAATGTCGCGAGAACATCATTGTCCGTCCTCTCCCCCGCAACATGCACCCAGAATACCACAAGGAGAGACGGGAGAAGAGAGCAGAAGCACTGGTTAAAAGTGCAAAAGAATTCAGAGTAAAAGAAGTTGCCTACGTAGACGCTGCAAGCGGCCTATCAGGGGCAGCAGTCGCCGCGGTAGTCGATGGTAGCGGCGCACCAGTCGTCTCCGCCACCATCCGAAGTAGAAACATAGACACGGCTGAAGAGGTCGCAATAGCGCTCGCTTGCGTCGGAACGAAGGCTAGATTGATCTTTAGCGACAGTAAAACTGCTCTCTGGAATATCGGAAACGGCAGGGTCTCACAAGAAGCCGCCCGAATTCTAAAAGCTGCAACTAAAATTGATCGCAAAATCACCCTAATTTGGGTCCCAGCACACACGTCCGTCCCCGGCAACGAGGCGGCCCATGATTTAGCCCGAGATCTCTACTTCCGGGCAAACGCGGAGCCGCCCGACTGCCAGGCGATGGACGAACGTTTGCAAACCTATAAAGAAATAATCGAAAATTATAGATTAGGAAGACGTCTGATGCCGCCACCGGATCCTAGCTTAAATAATAAAGAGGCCATAGCCTGGCGGCGATTACAAGCCGGAAATTTCCCGAACCCTGTCTGGTTGTTTCACACCCAGATAGAGGAGAGAAAAGACGATAAATGTAAAGCCTGCGAAGCGAGGGGGACCCTCGACCATATAATTTGGGAATGCCCTAAGTCTCCGGGCGCTAGGGACAACATTAAAAGTAGAGAAGCCTGGGTAACCCTGCTGCGAAGCGACGTCCCCGCTGACCAGCAGAAAGCCGTCCGCCTGGCGGCTGAGGCCGCGAATAACCAATGTATATTCGCCAGTCCTTAGTCGCGGAGGTTCCAGCCCCCGTTCCTCAGGCCTGCGTGCCAGGAGCGGGGAGTAGGGGGCCTCCTAAATCGGTGGAAATTAAAGTTTTAATCAATCAATCAATCAATCAATCAATGGGGCTATGGCTCGGCTCCTCGCAGTAGTCGGGGCGCAGCCGCCGGACAAGGCGCAGCCAAGGGTATCACTTTCGCAATCTTCCAGGCTTAACCAAACTAAGCCTTCAGCCAACGTTTTTTGCTTCCCAGACACGACAAGCTGTTACTACGTTTTGGACATGATTGATTAAAAGGGTTGCCAGAAGCACTAGTAGAATTTTTAGTTCAGGCGGTGCACAAAAGGGACAACGGCAACGCTCATATATCTATTCAAACCACTAGTTGTCTAACTGCATACATAACCGAGGTCATATACGAAAACCCTTTGCTTTCATTAGCTAACAGTCGCAGGTTAGCAACGCTGGTCATGCCACTTGTGGCATTCAGATTATATACTTCGGCGCTGCTTGAAACGGGGTCATTGGACAGAAACCAAAGTTAGATAGCGCCACCAATTTAAGTTTTTTTTTTTTTTCTACAGTCTGTCTGCTGTCCACCGCAAAGTGCCCCGGTCGGAATGCGATCTTGACATGGGTTTCATTGACTGGCGACATTAGAGAACCCTGGCCAATGCAGCACTTGGCACCTTCTGGCGACAAACGATGTGGTGAAATGAAGCTCTGGCTTCAAGTTTACGCCATGTCCCGAGGCGCAGGTCGAAGGAAGTTGTGGCTAAGAAATTCTGACGAAGGCACTGCCGGCGCCAACTTTCCGCTGGGAGGGATGCCCATATCTTTCCCTTGTCATTTTGGTGTTCTCATAAGAGTTCTTCGGAAGCGATAAGGAAGCTTGTTTGTAACTCTTCTCGTTCACGTATTATTGTTGGTTTTATCACAATAGCGTTAAGGGTTCACCAGACATCTGACCCCAGTGGTGGCGTTGTGAGAGAAAAATCGCGATTGTGACTCTTGCAAGTGGTGTTTTGCAGGAGACATGATAGGGCGCTGGTTGGTCGACGGAATACGGGACGTTATCAAACAACGTGATTGGCCAATTTATCAGATGGTCCCTGTCCATGCTTTTTTTTTTATATGGGAGGGTGAAATAGAAATAGAACTCACCGTGACCCTTGGACAACGAATCATACACTCTACCACGCGGGCACGTGTCTTTTTGGGTGCTATATTGCACGAAATGTGGCCGCTTAAAACTGTATGGTAATTAGCATTAATTAGTATGCGTGAGATAACAGAGGCACAAATTAACGAATCGGTGATCATCTGAGCAGACAAGTACATCCATGCGAATACGGATCCGCCAGGAGAGCCAGACTTTTAACAATGTTGCATCACACCTTTAAAACGGAGCTTCAGTGCACCCAAAGTTTCGTGTTCACGTTTCCGTCCTTCGTTCATGCTCCATTCAATCTCAACAGTACTCTAGGGTCTTGTGCAATGCTGCAGTATTTTAATAGGCAACCAGGCCAGCTGATTCATAATAAAGGAATAAACTAATTATTGAAGCCTAAATAGAATGTCACCTTCAGCAGAGCCGTTAGCTCCGAAGAAAAAGTAACCACTTTCTATTGCTTAACCCCTGCGTGCTCAGAATTAAATGAGACTGCGGGAACGACCTTGCAGACGATACAAAACGCATCCAAAACAAGTAGCCTTTCCAGTAGAAGTAAACAAGGCTGTTTATCGCGCTACACATTCCTGTCTTATGTGGAGGACTATCAGGAGACTACTTAAGACAAGAGCTAGTGTTCCTATCTCATCTCCTCTCTCTCTCTCTCGTTGTAAGTCTGTCCCTTAGGTGCCGTCTGGTCGAAAACAAACCCGCATGCGTTTGAAGTCTGCTGCTGACGCCGGTAAAGAAAGAAGTTCGAGCGAGAAAGCACGGCCATTAAATCACAAAGGACCTGTAAAGGGTAAAATCGCTTACTTTCACGATGTATAAACAACTGACATGGAACAAAGCCTTATAAACTGAAACATAGCTTAAACATGTTGCAAAAATATTGCGGTGGTGGATGTGAATTAAAAGAGCAATATGTCTAAGGAAGGCAAATATCATGCTGATAAAACGACAGGCTGCAAAAGCAGCGAAAAAAATTGTAAAGAGTGTTCTTGAACGAAAATAAACATGATATGAATAGCAAAGCAGCATTAAAGGCAAAAATGAAGCTTCTGCACATTTGCATATACAGACAGAAGTCAGAATTGGAAGTGTCGTGGCGAAAAAACGAAAAAGAAATTCTTGAAACCAATGTAAACAATCAGGAATATGAAATGAGGGGGAGTTTGAACGAAAAGAGTAAAATTGGCCATTTTTATGTACAAAGTAAACATGAGGTATGATTGTATTACGTAGATAAAGTTATAAATGTTTTTGTGTGCTGAAATAACAGAGTACTTTTTTCTTACACTGGAAGTGCAACATTGATAAGGACCCCACGTCAAATTTTATCTTGTTTTTGCTCGCTTTGTTTTCTTGCCCCTAGGCGAAGGCGCATGTTATCGCCTTACGAATCGATGATTGTGCCACATCTGATTCGCATTGTTCGCTTCCACAATAGATCGTGTAGTAGTCCCAAAAAGGGCTTAATAAATTTGAATAAATTGACTGTGAGTCCTGCAGCTGATGATGGTGATGATAAACAGAGAGCGCAAAGTTGCCCTCAGACATTGTATGCAGTTCTGCTACTATCGCACCCAGTGGGAATACAAGTTAACACTTTTACTGACGAATTTGTCTGTGCTTAAGCAAAGCAGAGTAATCTGGAAATATATGCTGCCTGTTTCTGGGTTTGCATCATGACAATGAGCTCGTTTCAGTGGAAATATTTCCAGCTTACAAACGGGCAAGAGCTTGACAAATGATATGGCTCACTTCACGCTTGGCGAAAGAAGTGCGAAATTCTGATGCACACCACAAACTAAATGGATATATTTATTCCTTATATGAACTTGTGACATTATTTTCCTGCTGCAAAACGTCACAACAGTAGAAAGCACCTTTCTTTGTTGTGTTATTTGGAGCCGGCAGTTAAGAGCTAGACTAACCCCTACCGGGCAAAGCATTTACCCTGTGGACTGGGCTGTGATTTCGATATTAGTTGGATTTTGAAAGTTGGGCTTACCAGTGCATCGATGAGGGAGAACCTTGTTCATAGCGATGCCCTCGTGTAATATTTTAATTTCTTCGTTTGGCCGCACTCAAATTTTGGCTGGTTATCTGGTTTTAGTTTGGTTTATGGGATTTTAACGTCCCAAAGCAACTCAGGCTATGAGAGAAGCCGTAGTGGAGGGCTCTGGAAATTTCGCAGCACGTGGCGCCCAGATATTCACCTCTATCGAAAAGCGGCCGCCGCGGCCGGGGTTAGATCCTGCAACTTTGGGATCAGCAGTCGAGTGCCCTAACCATCGCACTACCACGGCGAGGCCATGCACTGTAAGAGTCCAACCGAAGGGAAGCTTGGTAAACAAACAGAACGAAGGTGACAAGGTGCTCGCGTATGCAGTCAATGCTTCTCGCAGAAAGCGGACGTTGAATTCAAAATCACTGAACGCTGGATAGTAAGCCGGAAATTTTGCATGTGGAAATATTCACCCCTAAGCTTGATCCACGTGGACAACTACTGCGAAAAAAAAAAGTACTAGTCCGAGCAGCGCCACGCACAGTCAAACATTATTTCTGCAGTGACAGCTCAGTAGTTCAAAGGTACCCACAGTTACAGATTCGGTACCAGCCACAGTAGCTGGATTTCAGCGCAGGTGAAGGCCACATGTCCAGCTATTTGTAAATAAGTGCACATGAAGGAGATAGATCTCATCCACATTTCTCCCTCTATGACGCACCTTATATAACACAGTGTTGCTTTGGTTCACACAAGATTCACAAATAAAAATAGTATGCCTAGGTTTTTAGGGTTTAGCGCCCCAAATTGACTAAAGGTAAAAGAGATGCCGTAGTGGACGGCTCCGGAAATATTGACCGCCTGGGATCTTTTACGTACTCTAACATCGCACAGTACACGGGCACCATGCTTGGAGCACACTTGTATAGTTGTGCCTATGAGAAAGTGACCGCACAGCGTCTCTGTTAGACATACTGGGTGGGCGCAACTGCAGGCAATCCTGAGGAAAGCCTACAAATGCGCTCTTGGACTACCGGTCAACACCTCGACCGAAAAATTCAATAAACTGGGCATAAACGACACAGTGCAAGAGCACATCGAGGCCCACCTTCTCGCGCAGAAAATAAGACTCATGCAGACGCAAACGGGAAGGAACACGCTAAATATACTGGGCATGAGAGATGCTTGCAGAGAAATAAACAGCACGGGCAGCATACCGAAAGAAATAAGAGAGATCATTAAGGTCAACCCGATTCCGAAAAACATGCATCCGAAAATACACAAGGCCAGAAGAGAGGCAAGATCCGAGGCACACGAAAGAAGCCTCGCAGGGAAAAAAAAAACATATTGTACGTCGACGCGACCACATACAAAGAACAACGCGGAGCGGTAGCCAGTGTGGTTGATCACCAGCTTAAAGAAGTCAACTGCGCCTCGATCAAGAGCAACAACATTTTCGAGGCTGAGGAAGCGGCAATCGCTCTCGCTATCACCCACCAGGGTGAGGAGGCTACCACAAAAATAATTACGGACTCGCAAGAAGCATGCAGAAGGTATAGCAGCGGACGCATATCCACTGTGGCCATCCGCATACTCAAAGCAAGAAAAATCAGCTTTTCGAGATGCTTCATAACGTGGACACCAGGCCATGAGACTGTCAAAGGTAACCAACGTGCCGACGCCAGTGCCCGAGCATACGCCAACCGGGGGGCGCACAACGACGGGGGACCGGACGCAGTCACTAGACGCTATGGAGCCATCCTTGAACATCAAAGAGCCTTAAGGAGGATCTATCCACCTCGCCACAAAGACCTCAATAGAGAGCAGTCGGTTGCCTGGAGACAGCTACAGACTAACACATACCCCAATCTGAGTCTACTCAGTAAAATCCACCCCACTGCATATATGAAAATAAATGCCCACTATGTGGAGAACCCCATACTCTCTACCATGTTACATGGGCCTGTCAAAAAACACAGGTAGCACCAATAAACACCACACCAACACCGGAGCAGTGGGAGGCTGCGCTGCCCTGCTCGACGCCTGACGACCAGCTCAAGCCGATTGACAGAGCGCGCAAGACGGCAAAGGCCACTGGGGCCCTGGACTGAGGGCCCCACCAACGCCGGGAGAATTCCCTTTGTGTAAATAAAGTTTTTCATTCATTCATTCCTACAGCATTCGGCGGTCTTGAGTCTGCGTCCATGCCAGGGAGGACTAGGCGCGGTTCCACACAGCCTTGCACAGCTGTCGACGTCGCACCGTTCGTCGACCACTCAGCGACCTCTGCACCCTGGCGCATTGCCTGCTATACGCACTCGGTCTGTCACGTGGGCTGTGACGTCACACCTCAAATAGGGGAATGCCCTACTTCGTGGCGAAGCTGGACGCCCGATTCTTGCTCCGACGAGGACTCTATGCTGTCACGTAGTACGAAAGAACCACCCCTGTTCATTGTCATGCATACCAACGGCCGATATCGGCCTATTGCAGGCACGTGGCGCTGTCTTGTTGCATCGAGCGTAACTTTAAAAGAGCTGTTAATTTATGGAAAGCAAGTCGGGTCAGCTCTTTCTTTTTTGTATTTGAAAACCCGTGGCTCACCACCGCAGCTCGATTGTATTTTGGTAATTTTGTATTGTTATTTGAGGCAGTTTTAATAAGATATTGCAGGAGTGGGAAATACAGAAACAAAAGTGCATTTACGTAGTAATCCGCCAGCAGTTGGACGCTGTAACGATTTCAAATGTAGTGAGGCTACCGAAAAAAATACAATGAAAGTTCAAATGCTGGTAGAAAAAAAAGCTGATAACAGCAGTTCAATAGAGGCAGGTTAACTAAAACAAAACCATGCTTTCCTTGCTTTGTATACACATGACTTAACAAGCCGAAGCGAACACTCGGATCAAATGGCGTATATACTTCGAAAGCCTTTAGACCGTCATTGCTACTAAGGGATGTAACGTAAGTTGTGAACAAAGAAAAAAAGAGAAGCACTTCACTCTATTTCGCGCGTCTGACACGTGTCCTATCCCGTCCTCTCATCGCCCCGTTTCCTTCCACGATCAGAGCGGTCCTACAAGTTTCACACCTGCTATGCAGCGGTGTAAACAGCCGAACGTTTTGCCTGACCCCCCTTTCACACGTGTCGCGCCATACATCGGAAGGTGTCTATTAGCAGAGCAGGAAATAGGAGGTACAGGTAACGGGAATACGACTGAGAAAATATCGCTACATTTAGTCAACGATTACCCTTATCAGTGGCAAGCACAGTTGTTTTCCGAATAATAAGTTTCTCCGTCGCGAATATTATAAATCAGACATTGTCAACTTCAATGCGGAAATAAGAACAGTGTGAGTAATTGCCACCAAATTTTATCTGTTGTAGGCCGTCATTGCACCCGCCACTGCTTCGGTGGTGGACGACGGCTGTTGTGGCGTGCGTCTTTATCTCCCTGTTGCAGCTGGCTGTACAGGAGTGCCGTGTTGCATATTTATCGGCTATTTTCTGCTGTTTAGTTATATCAGATGACTAAGATGCGACTCGTTTGACTCATTTAGCACCATACCCCTTTTTTGCAAGGACTCGACTATATCTGTAGTCTTCATCCTGGGACAGTCCTCCGGGTCGAGGAGATGGTGCATCCTCCGGGACATGCTTCCGTTCGGGCATCCGCCGGTAAAACTTCAACGCTTACCTACGAGCCTACAATATTAGCTCCCCCCCCCCTCCCCTTCCCCGCCAGAAAACATCCACCCAGTAACCACCAGAAAGACGCTCAGACGTAAAAACGAAACATAAAGCCAGTGCCTCATATGCGAACGTATATTTCACGCATCATGTGTGATTATACGCGATTTTTAACGTGTCCCATTTGGTTATTGTCTCGCACAGCTCCTTCGGAACATGGCGCCCACCGACAAGCAGCAGCTGCTCAGGGCCCGAGTCCGCTACCCGGCCTACCTAAACATGCTGCTGTTCGCCGGCACGATGTCCGCCTGCCTTGGCGTCGTGCTTTGTTCCTACCACCTGGTGTACGCCTCTGACCCCATCATCTGGATCAGCGGCCTCGTCGCGTTTGGCGTCGGCGTCGTCTTAGCACTGCTAGCGCTGGGACTCCTGGCGGCTTCCCTCATGCGACGCCAGACGATCGAGGCCTCTTGGGTGCCGCAGAGCGTGTCGCCGTACGAGGAGGACTTCGGCACCGATTACTACTTCGACGACGCCGACGATGCCGGACGTGTCTACCGGCCCACAACGTACGCGGCGCCCAAGTTGCTCGTGTCGAACCCGTTGGCGGCGCCCGTAGCAGCGAGCGTCTACCGGCTCGTATACGGCGCCGACCCAAAGTGAAGAGTCTCCTTTGTAAAAACGGTGTGGTCTTCCCCGACGTTGTGGCGTCGTGAGAGAACGGCAGGGGCTTCAATCCGAGTGATTCGGTGTGAAGCGCGGAATGCGTATTACCTTCCACATACCTCGGAAAGGGTTTGCGCTGCGCCGAAAAGGGCGTATTTTGTCCCCGTAACACTAAATACCCTGTTATGGTGAACCAAAAAGGCTGCATTTTGTTATGTCGTTGCTAATATACGTATATTCTGCGTCAAAAATAGGTGTATTTCGACTCATCTTCCCTGTAAGCCATTTAAGAAGCGGGTCAGCCTAATCTTGCCAGATGGACATGAATACACACATCACTAATTTTGGTATGAAAGGTACATGTCGTTCCATATATTCCAAAAGAGGCTATATATTGCTGCAGAACATAATCATTTTCTTCTATGTAGACTGGAAAGGATGTGGCCTAGATAAAAATTGGTGCATTTATCATCAATATCAAATTATGTGCACATTGAATTAAAACAAAAAAAAACTACTCTGCCGCACTTTGTGCTGACCATTTTACAGTCTAATGGAAATATTTACATTGCCACATACACACACCATCAATTCTCATATGTCCTTAATGCTGTTTAAAAAGCTTCTGACCGCAGTTTGAGAACAGTTCGTAAGAACACCGTATCGTGTAAACTCTGATGTAACCTATCACACCTTTCTTAGCAGTGTTTTTAAATACCGCTTGTCAGTTTGCTTTTGAAACGTACTTGTGCAGGCTAAACTTCTTGTCGCTCTAATTTCTAGGAAAATGCACAGAGCATTATTAAAAAGGTTATGGCCTAGAGAACAAGACCAAATTATTCCATGTCCATTGTTCTTCTTGAACGAAATTTCTAGCGGGAAGTTCGGCTGCATCAAGTACGTTTGGCAGCAGCACGGTTCCGTGGAAAGCGCGATTCAATTATTTCGATGATCTCCGATCAGGCATCCACTTCGACGCTCGTTACTCTGTGCGCAAAAACCCTAAACCAAGTGCAAGCTCTGTGATGTATGCTTTGGTGCGTGAAGATCCTTCCTGTTAAAGAGTGCTATGTGTGTTCGACTACGATGTCATGTTGCTTGTTAAATAAACCCCGCGTAAAAATGGTGACGCCCAATAATGTGTGCATCTGAGATAGCTGTACCTGGTAAATGGGAAAATTGTAGGATTGCGTGTTCATATATTACATGCTAGCAAATTAAATCGAAAATAGCATATAAGCACTGTACAGATTCGCTCAATATGAAAGGGAGTAGCATTCAGTAATGACTACTAACACAAGATAAAAACCTATGTTTTCTTTTGGTGCCAGTGACTGTCGGCTCTCCTTGAATGTACTCTGAAATTCTGTGCGAGAAATGTAGGTTTTTCTATTTGATTATAGGTTTACCTCTCGTGCAATGCACAGAAGCCATACTTGAGCAGAGAAATAACGAATAAGTTTCTCTTTGTATTCATACTGATCGCCCTTTCATATTGCGTGATTCTTCCCTTTCACAGTGGTAACCGTGTGCATCAAGCGAAGACTTGGTTTTAATATGTCCAAATACGATTCCTAGCCAGCGCCAGTACCACAGAAAAGCGGAATGCATATGTTATAAAAATATTTTCGGAGCCTGTGCCCTATCTACAAAAGAAGTGCTCACTGAATCGTTCTACAAGGTTTATGCTGTTATGCCAAGAAGTTTTATTTTTTATTGTAAAATGAAATTCTAAGAGATAAAAACCGAATTTCAAATTGTTTTGTGGCAACCTTGGTGTCGCTACGGCAGGTTTTCGTTTAGGCGGAAGATATCATTGATGTCAGTGGCGAGTTGTGTATGCAACCTCTTGTTTTGCAATTATTTGTTGTCCATTTCCTCTTTTTTTCCCTACCTACTTCGCCGTGTGCACTTACACAGTTTGGCAATGGCAAATACGTATGTCGATACACTATTAAAGTCGAACACTGATCTTGGGTTTAAAAGCCTGACTATTTTATACGTTATACTTCCTTGTTATCGTGGCACAAGCGAAGTGTTGTACATAGCGAATGTGTACTGCTTGCCATTTTTTTACCACATGTGTCTTGCATTGTGACCAAAGCCCTCATTTATTTTATCCATGACTTCAATGCGATGTTACATTGTGGTAAAGATACTCCACAGAGACATTTCCCTACTGCATTATCTCGGCGTGTACCTATAGATTTTATTTTGATGCAAAATTTGGCTCAGAAAAGATTTATAGTTATATAACATTACAAAAACCGCGAACGGATAAACTGCTACTACGCCAACGTGAAGTTACTTGCACGAATTAAGTGTATTGGCGAGAAACGCGAAGTTATTGACTAGAGAAATAAGGACGAGCATATGACATCTGTAGCGTTGAAAATAGGCCAATTAGAACGCGATGGGTGACCTCCTGCATCAAAATGCCATTAACGCCGCTGCCGATGACGACGATAAGGATAAGGATAAGGAAGGACGAGGATAACAATAAGGACTAAGGATACTACTACAAAGATGACATGAAGCATTCCTCTGTACTGAATCGTGTCGATAGCAATTAGGTCATACAGCGATATTGATTAAAGTCAAATATGGATGCTCGCCAGTTGCAATAAGCTTCTTCCTGGCAATATTACTTAAGCTGGCTTCTCTAAGCTAGCGTGCTGGAAGAAAGCATCCGATAACAATGACATAGATGAATTTTGTAAACGCGTACAGCATCCTGAGATTTCATCCTACACCTAGCTCAGCCGTAGGCTCAAACAGGGCTAAAAAGTATGAGAACGCAACAGTTTAACCTCCCCGTCTTTCTAATTCTTTGTGCGTATTGAAAAGCCCAGCACATACAGATATCCACATCAGTGATCTCTACAGGCCTTTGTCCTAGATCTATTTTAATCCAACACTTCCACCAAAGCATTTTTTTTAGAGATTGTAGCGCCATCTATGGACAGACTGTGAGCACTCTTAGCTGCGGCAGCGCGTGCGACATTGAGTACCATATGCTAGTGCCACAGCGTTCAATTTCACTCAAGTACAAAGAAGATACGGAAATCGTTAGACTACAAATTCAGCAAATACGAACACGAGTGTGGTCATTGCGGTGACGTCCGTTAGTCCTATAAAGACTTATAATTGGCACTGTGTGACCTATTTTGAGTCTACAGATTTGAGAGCACACCGCTCTGAATAAACCAATCAACTACCAGCTTTTGGGATCCAAAATGGTTAGATATATGTACAGATCATTTGCAGTAGACCGCAACCATTTCCTTCTGCCAACAGTGTATTTTTTTTTTTGTGTTGTTCTTCTTTATCTGGCAATAAGTGTGAAATCAGAGCCAGCGCTCCATCGATACCACCACTTCATGCCAAGGAAACTTTGAGAGACAGCAGAGACTCCTGTCGCCACCTGTTAAATAAGAAATGAACCTTCCTTGCTTTTCTATGTCTCTCTTTTCTGTCGCCCTTGTGCATCAAGTTGAAGCCTCATAGCCCGGCAGTCTCCTGACATCGTGAGAAAAAAAAATAAAAACACCGCGTGGTTATAGGCAGCCCTCATTAAGCCTCATTTTCATTTCCGTTGTTTTGTTTCGTTTCACGTCGCGTTTGCTTTGTCTCCATGACGATGCACTTTGTGTTGGCATTTCCTGCAGTGACGTTCGATGGCGTGAAAACGCGAACGAAATGTACCAATAAAAAAAATCTCCGTGTGCGAACCAGCGTATATCGACTCCACTTTCTCTTTTAGGACCGCGTGCGCGAAGCACCGACTCACTCGCACACCGGTTGCTCCGTCTCACGCGAACTCCTTCGATCGGAAACTATAGCAACAACTGGTCGAGGCGCGGATAAACAGTAGCAGAAAAATTAAAGTGAGGTCCGCGAATAGACGTGAAAGCCAACAAACAAAAAAAAATAACGTAGGTTGAAAAGGGGAAAAAAAGATTGAAGATCGAACACACTAGTACCGCGCTCGTCCTCTCCTGTCGCGTTTACCGCAGGCTGGCAGACTACTATGGGGTCCGATAGACGAAGACGCCTCGCGAGTGGGTGTAGGAAACAAGGCTGTATGCTTTGATGTTTGTGCTCCTTGGTGCCACTGGAAGAGTGGTGGCTCAAACCGAATCGCCGCGGCCACCGACAGCGAACCAGGTAAGTTTGGAAGTACCTACTGAAACAACGTAATAGCTTCCAGTGGTTCTTGTATGATTATGTAGAAAAACCATGTCTTGCTTCTGGGAGCATTAAAGGAAAATGCGCGAGAGTCTAATAATGGCAAAGTGTTACGTGGGTACCGCAGCAGTAGACAATCCAATGAAGCTGCATCAGATTTGCCAAAAGTTAATAAAAAATGCGATAAGTGACGGGTTTCGTCCAGATATGTAGAAAACGTGAACGTTGTGCAGGAAACTTCAATTTTAAAGGCGCTACTGCGTTTCCTTCCTGTGTGGAAACTGAAAATTACATGCTTGAGGGGAAAATGAGTAGAGAAGGACTTAGCTGTGATAAAATGACCATAGAAATGAAGGTAGCCGAGGCATTATTGGTTCGGCCCGCGAAATGCTTTCCCAAAGCCTCTACCCTGACTTTATGTTGACCTTAACTTTGTAGCATGTCTTCCGCCCCTCAAGGTGAGATGACTAAAAATTCCTCGACATGTGTAATAGGACTGCTTCAAAACTGCTCAACCACATACGTTAGGAGCCTTGCTTTGACAAACATTTCAGTAACTACTTTCATTTGATATTAATTAAAAACTGATTTTCATTTTCCAGCTATGAGAATAATTTCAGGCTGCAGAATGAAAACAGCTTTGTAATTTAATATTGCCTAGCATGCGGCCCAGCATGCGCGCTAGTAAACGAGGCAAAATATATAAAATAGAAGCTGATTAATTGTGACAGCACAACTTTTATGCATAATAAATGTTACATATGTCGCGTAGCATGACTTCGTGAGCTTTGACCGAGTATGTGTAATACTGTACACAACAGATGTCAACCCGACCAAAGAGCATGCAAATATGTGGATAACGGCGTCCTTGGAGTGGTTATCATCCATGCCCTGCTTGCAGTCTAGCTTGTCTGAAACGCTCAATAGAAGCATTCTTATAGTTAACAAAAAGTAGAAAAAAAGAAACAATACGGATGCAGTGTATGAAAATAAAGCTGACACGACAGCGACTTCGCAGTGCATATATGAAGGGCTTCAGTGAGGTGCACATATCCCGCAGTTTAGATATACATGTACATCTGACATGTTCCACGTAACAATGTGTGCACTCCTTCCCATCTGCTCTGTTGAAAGCAAATAAAAAGCATGTGAATGAAGAATTTGGCACTATCTTTTATCACCTTCGCAATTTCCTAATCTGTTATCGCCTAGTGGTAGACAGGATGGACAAATAAATTGACAAAGAGGCTGCTTAACACAGCAGCAACGTGCGACCCGGTACCTGACTATCCCTGAAACCTGAAAATGCAGTTCATGCAACGAATCATTGTTTCTTAGAACCCAAGACATTGTCAAATGTCAAACTGGCAGTAACTATTACTCTTTTATCAGCGAAAACCATATGCTTGCAGTCTAGGCATGTGTGAAGACAGGTCACAGCAGTAAACGCACCATATTTCAAAACATGGTTCAGTTGATGTTTATGTGATGGAAACCCTCGTGACAATGAGACAACAATAAACAAAGGATTTTATAAATTTTTAACGAAAAACAGTGGCGTTATAGACTGGCCTGTTAATGGCAGCTCGCTCGGAAGCCTGCCACGTTTGTGAGCCCCGTGAACATCACTTGTCGGCCTCTGCTCGTTCTGATTTCGCTGGGTTGGCGTTTGCGTCATCTAAAACAGCTGGTAACTTCTCAGCATATGCGATGCAATAAATACATGAAGTTTGCAGCAGAGTTGAGATGCTTAACTAAGACCTCAAGAACTTATGGGTGCAAGAGGGTTCCTGTCACCATTAATGCCCAGTTGCTTTTATGCTGAAGGAAATGTAAAAGGCGAGAAGCCCCCTCCAGGGCCAAGGTGCGATCACCAGCCACGGTGGCCGCGTTTCTGTGGAAGCAAAAATCAAGGAGTCCATGTACTTTGCGATGCAAATATAGTTAAATGACTCTAGAAGGCCGAAATTGTCAGGCGCGCCCCACTATACGGTGTCCCTCAAAGCCGGAGTCACTTTGGGACGTTAAACTTCATAAACTACTTCCTTTTGAGAGCGGTGAGCAGAACTCTCCACTCTGTTGTCGGGACAGCACACGATGCGGTATTATAAATCCATGCAAACACAACAGCGGCAAAACAGCGAGACAACTGATTTCATTCCGCGGCAAGAGTAGAACATGTGCGTACTAGGTCACTATGAGTGTTTACAACCGTCTCCGCTGAGTCTTGAGCCCCTCGTCATGCCAGGTTAGTCAGGTGTACATGGCAGAGAGCTGTAATCGCTTGTCACAATGTCTTTGAAGACTCGCTTGAAACATTGTGTAACCCTTCTCGGCGATTCAACAGACTGCGCTTCATGAGCGAGTCTGTCAGGCACTTCTTTCCAAACCGTCACGATTGCCAGAAGTTGATGAGCTGAGAAAGACTTGAACTTTGTGTAAGACCGCTTCAATGGCAACGCTCTCAGCCGTTGTGGACACTCCACTGTTAAGGCAGACAGATCCGACAGCAGCTAAAGATAGCTTGGGAAATACCGGTGCTCTACCTCCGCTGCTCTCACCCACTCAAACTTAATTAAAAACTTTCTGATGGTGTTCAAAATATATTTATAAATGATCGATCACCAATAAATATTTTTACCGAAGTATTAGCTTAGTACGAAATGGCACTTAGGATAGTATAGACTCTCGAGTTACCAAGGGTGCATTCAACTATGTACATCTACGAATATCAAGACATAGTGCATTAAAGTTTTCTAGCCCCGTGTAAGCCTGAGATGCAAACCTATATTTTGGAGGAATGTAAAGTCTCCCATTATACAATATAATGGGAGAAGAGCTCATCTGGTCACTGTTTTTCCTAGGCGGCTGCGTTACGTCAATAATCTTCAATAAATCGCATGGTGTACATGAGGTGATTGCAACTTGTGCAGAACTGGGTCGTTCGCAACGACTTGAGGAAAACCAAGAGCACGGTTAGGCTTAGCACGGTGCGAAACTATAGACCCTCAAATTGTAATCCCATTCTACTTAGAAGAATGAGAGATAAAGGCTTTCAGCTTAAAACCATGCCAACGAACTGGTCAAGCGGATGCTTCTAGAATATTAAAGTACTTCAGAGGTATGAAGGAGAACAGCATATGCGGCGAAAAGCAAGCAGAACATCATGCTCAGGAGGCACCTTTCGTGGTAACCTGGAACGCAGTAGTATGGGGGAACCGGCGCACCTGTGCCTGCCCCCTTCAGGATCAGCGTACATATCTTTGGACGCGACCTGAATACTACCAAATCTCTCCTGTAAACGATGCACTTCCACAAACGTGTACGTAAAAATGACTTGACATCTAAGCAATCCTATACAGAAAAACAATAACTGGCACACTCACATCCCGCCTTTTAAAGGACAACGCCACAGCTTTAGTGGGTTCCGTCTGTAGATCCTTTATCGCGTCAATTAACTTTGCAACTCGCTTAATCAGTAACCCCTCAATTTGTATACCTGTTATCTCACAGACATTCATTAGCAAACAGTCGTAAGCTACCTCACTAGTTATGTGAAAAAGAGGACCCGAAATAGACACGTATAAAGCCCTGCGTTAACCAAGTCATGCATACCTGCCTCGCCTAAGGGCAGCGTCTCTTAGTTTTCGATCGCTCAAGGGTCCTGGAAGGTTGGATTCTCTTCCCACTCTCCTATCAAAGGAAGACCGTGTTCGAGGCACCAGCCATGTCATGTTGTCTCGTGACGTAACACATCCCGCCGACCAATCAGTGCACGCACCCACGCCACCTGCCAGAACTGTGCCCGTGATTTTTCTCCCACAACGACGACAACGCCGGATTTTCTGCAACACGGCACCTTTCGCACATTCACATAAAAATTCGAGTTGGGAATCCAAATTAAACACATGAGTCCCTGTTGTGGTAATGGATGTCCCAGCGTTTATATATCGTTGTAAAGTCGCGACCTTGAGTACCAATTTCTCTAACATTTATTTCAAGCATGAATGCTTTAAGAGTCTAAGATTCATTCTTACGTTTACCCAACTACTTGATGTGACAGGAATGAGTGAAAAGGGCTACCAATAACTATATAATCATGAATCGATACATGAGAACTTGGGAGGGCTTGGGATGCAGAGATTTCGGGCGATTGTCGCAGCGTTTCCTCGCCACTCGTGGGTCCTGTTATTCTAGCCGTCGTCGCACCAGCAGTTTTGGTGGGCGTGGCTACTGCGACACGCGTCTCTTTTTTCACTCTTTCCTTCCACACCACTTTCAAATTTCCTCTGTCTGCACGTGGCAGTGATGAGGCAAGGACCAGTCGACAGGCCTGCGCATATTCATTTTTATTATTTCTTCAGCCGCAACAACATCCACTGTAAGGGTACACGGCGGCAACCTTTCACGATGTTATATCAGAATACGTGCTAAATGGAAGGATGAAGAACAACAGAAACAGGTAGCTAATGTAAAGTCAGTGCCAGTCCGATGGAGTAGTTGGTGGCCGAGCAGAAGGTTGCCACCTGCTAGCTTTCTAAACTATTGCTTTGCCCTTTATCTTACTTATTCCAATCCCTGTGATGACGTCACGCAGCCTTCGAATATGCTGTCACGGAGGACATGCCAAGGTCGCCAGCCGTCGGGAGGAGATGATGACCCATCCCGCTTCGCGGGAGTCTCGCCTTGGCGCTACGGTAGTGTCATCTTCCTCGGCTTCTTCCTCAAGCTGTCTGGCATCCTATTCGTCCTGGTGGGCTTCAACTCGTCCGCGGCGGGCCTCCGTCTCCTAGGCTTCGTCCTCATCCCCATGGGCATCATAGTCTTCAGCGGCGGCGTGCTTTGGGCGGCAATGGAGAGTTGGCGCTATCGAGTCGCCATGATGGCTATCCACGCCCTTGATCCGTTGGGAGCATCCGGCGTATTCCTCAACGGCACCTCGGTGAGCTCGGTATCAGTGAACGTTCCGTCTTCGGCGAGAAACGGAGTGCATTCGGCGCCGCCCGTGGACCCCGACGGGCCTATGGCAGGCCTGGAACCGGTGCAGTTCAGCAAGTACCCCATGGTACTGCCGGCGTACACTGGGACTACTCCAACGTCCTGATGGGGAAGACAGTCGCAGCGCGCTGTGGTTGTGCCGCCGAATACTGTGTGCGGACCTTGACCGTGCGTGCGAAGGCTGTTTAAAAATAATGCCGCCTACTGCCATCTGCCACGGCTTTGCGGTATTGTGCGTGTAAATCAATGTGGTCTCATCTTTGACAGTGATCTCAGCGAGGACTCTGATTTAGGTTTACCTTAAAGACTGTTGGTTCCTTGGTGGCGTTCCCGCTTGATCCGACCATCGTGCAGAAACATTTTAGTATATATATTTTCACAAGCTGCACCGTGGTCAAATACACGTAATTTCTTCCGTACACTGCTCAAACTAAAGGGATGATGTACGGAAGTACGGAAACTAAGCAAGAACTTTTGGGGGAGAGTCGCATTGAGGCTACCAGCGTTTCAACTAGCAAAGGTAGAAAGCCCATAGTATGAACAAAATGTCCCTCTGAACTCCTCTAAAATTTGCCCATAATTCTGAACCTACTCCCAGCCACGACCTTTTTCACACGACAAAGTACAGCAGCCTTTTTAAATGTTTTAGGCAGTAAATATGAGTTTCCGTGGTCAGGGTGAATGCGGTGGACGGCTAAAATTTCTGCAGAAGCTACTTCACGAGCTCCCAATACTCTCGTGTCGTTGAACCTGGTGCCTTTTTCAATCGTGTAGGAGCCGTTTAGTGATATTTTACAGATATTACATAAGAACGTTTAGCAGGCTGTTCATTACGAAAGACAGAAAGTTGGGCAAGCTGGTTAAGATGCACGACTGGTAAAGCGCGAAAGGAAACGCGGACGACACACAGAAAACGACACCGACAGTTGCTATCCGTGCCATTTTCTGTGTGACGTCTACGTTTTCTTTGGCGCTTTATCAGCCGCGTGTATTGTGAGTTGCGTATACGTTTCAGCCTCAATAACTAAGAAGAAACCTCTCTGCATTCTGCGCCCGCAGAAAATATCGATGGCCAATCTGGAATCGATGCCGCTAGCCAAGCACCACGTTGCACTGCCAGCATGTACGAAGCTCTCCGCATGTCCAACAAGAAGATAACTGCATAAAACTGGAGTGGCGCCAGTGAACACAATGTGTGAACCTTTAGTGCATGCCTACAGAAATACCTCCGTTTGTCATTTCCTCCATGCGTGCGTGTTCGCGTGCGTTTGTCCACGTTTGTGGGCACATGTTCTGCAGGTGTTACGACTCACTCGAGGCCGCTTCCTTATCCTGGACCCTGTGGTCAGCGCATGATAGGCTTAGTAACTTGAATGCGACTTGCATAGACGTAACGGACACAGCCTCGTCGTATGTCCTCATCCATCCTGCGTTAAGCGCGTCTTGGTACAATGCAGTTGCAACTAACCCGATGTCTCGCATTGAAGGTATAGGCCAGTCGCTTACGTGCCCATACACCAAGCACAACCACCCACACTTTACAATCGCAAAACAAAGTAGATAAGGGTTGGTGCGCGGAAGCCACAGTTCGTTATCCAATGTTTCAAAAAGATTATGTGTGGACTTAGGTGCGAGTGTCTATGTAAGGAAAGGGCAGAGAGATTCTTCACTATCACAAATCACAGGGAACAAGGGTTCAAGGAATCCTCACTTCTCTAGCCAATGCTTGAAGATGATTCGCTCTTTTTTGTCGAAACGTTGATTAGAGTACTGAGGCTTAGTCTGAACGCTTGTTCACTGTGTTTGTTTATTTATTTACAGATGCCTTCAGAGCTGAAGCATTATAGAGGGGAGTGGGTTAGTTAATAAAATACAATAATAACAGAACAAGTCTAGGAATAAAGTTATACAATATAAGCGAGCTCAGCTTCATTATAACAGAACGGAATCTATTTATGTTATCAATTTTTACTTTTAATGCAGAAAGATGCTTTCACTCTCATGGCATTTTAGAAAGAACTACATTGAGAAAGAGGCAATGCGGCTTGCCGCAACAGCTACTTTGTGATGGTGATCTCGACTAGATGATACGTAAGCTGGAAGCGATACGAATTCTTGGACTAGAGTGGGATGAGGAAATATTTTAGAAAAAGTGGCAGAGTCAAATTTAGATTATATTTCACTAAAGTTGTGCTGGCGGTGTGATTAAAATGGAACGCGCTGCAGTATTCAACCACTTGTAGTATATAGATTAAATTGACGTGATTCGGGCCCCACACTGAAGCTATCCACTCGGGTCCCATACTGAAGCTGCGCTCTCCAATTTGGACCTAACTCAAATTTTGTACCATATACTCGTACGTTTCAGAGATGGAGGGGAGAGCGAGCAGTTTCTTCTTGTATATCGTAAAGTACGGTTAGCTATTAAAGACAGGATTAATGTGTAGGTTCCATATTAAATTCTATGTTATATGGACACCCAGTATTTATAGAATTTGACTGTCTCTAATGGTCGTGCATTTAGAATGCGAACAGGAGAGGTGTTAGAACTCCGACTTACACTCGCATTACTTTGTATTTAGCAACATTTAATTCTGCGACTGTGACTTCTCTGAGTTTTTCAAGTAAGGTATCTCCCTGATGTTTTTCTCTCTACTGTAGATACTCGCACCTAAGACACGAGGTGGTCAAGCAGTCGGTAATGCTAGGTAATGCTGCATGTGAGTAGCTCAATGAGATGTTCAGGGTACTCTTCGGACGTAGGGTATTCGTAGTTTCCCATAACATGCTGCGTCCACGTTTATTTTATTTAAATATTTCGACAGCCCACCAGTGAAATCAACCTTAGCACAGGTGTGCGTCTCTGCATTGCTGAAGTTTAATGTAGTCAGGTACTCCAAAGGTGCATCATATTTGAAACCTTCAAGACTCTACGGACATGCACTTTATGCCTGTTGGTCCATCAGGCAGCAGCCTCCGAATGGCGAACCTCAACTTAATTACATGCTTTTTCTCGTTCCTTTACTTTAGGCAAAGAAACAGTCGGTTCTACGGCATGCATATTTTGCTCTCTCGCACAAACACACAGACAGCGACGAGCTTTCCTGACCGGGCCATGGTGTCGCCCGGAGAGCTCCCAAAGGCTGTCTGGCATGATCAGCCATTTTCAAAACAAATGTGTCACTGCCGTAAATGCCCGGAAAATAGAAGGGTTGTGTGCACGTTTTGACATCGGTATGCTTGTAACGTTTGCTGTGGTTTTTCAGTGCTTTCTTTACTGTACCTATACCTCTCCCTCCATGAGATGCCTGATATTAATTTTTGGTTGTTTGGTGTTTCTTGACAACCAGAACAAACTAGACAATTCTGCCAAATCCAAAATGGCAGCAGTCAGAGTGAATGAAAATTTCGACACGACTTAACATGTTGTAGAAAAGGAGTTGTAAGACTAGAAATTCAACAGACAACGTTCCTTATTGTTGTTCCAACGACTCGGCAGAATTTTTTAGAACACGCCTTTTGCTGCTTCGCTGCCTTTCTTTTATTGGTAAAGAAAGAAATTCCACAAAGCTACGCTCCAGAAGCACCGGATAAACTGTTTTCTCCCGGGATAAATGAGTTGAGTCGTATATGATTAGTTTGCCCTCTTGTTATGATCTGCAGCGTCGTCGACAGAGCATCCTTAATTCATTGCTTACGGACTAGGGAGTCTGAATGGATTTGAGGCATATTTTTCAAAAGCAAAGAATTTCCCCGCTTTTTGTTCTGGCGTGAGTCTTAAATGCCTCGTCCTGCCGAAAATCCAGCATCGGCGTTATCATCAAAAATCACAAGCATGCATATGGTGATACCAGTTGACATGGTCGAACACGGATTGGTCGGCAGCTTGTGTGACGTCACGAGACCACGTGACATGGCCACTCGTGTGACGTAGGAGGGTGATGAGACGGGATCGAACTCGGGATACTTGAACGTCTAGTCACTCAGGCATGTTAGTGAGGCTCTGTTAAAGAGAAGATTGATATCTGTGTCAGGTGGTGTTTCGAATAATGTAGCTTGCGACTTCTTTATCGTATGTGCGAGATAATAAAGCCACAAATTAAGGATTAATGATCAAGCAGGCAGCAAAGCGCATGTACGCGAAAAAGCATATCCTCAAGGAAAGCTGGCAAACAGGAGCCATTAACACTGTCGCATCATTTCCTCACTTGCAGAGCATTTTTATGTGACCCCCCCCCCCCCCTCTCCCCCACCGATCTTATCTCCCCCACGAATCCAAGAGGTCCACGTAATATTTGCTGTGTTCAAATCCGCAACTAGCCCACGTGGTTTTTAACGGAAAAGCACGCAAAAAATGTGGCTTTCGTGGACACGACAACGTCTTCTTGAAAGCCAGTATTAGCAGGATGTAAACTAACATCGCTGTACCGTAGCTGTTTGCAAACCCGAGTAAAAAGATACCGCCGGTGACTCCTGGCCACTACTTGGTAACTAATGAATCTGACATCGTGTTTTAGCCACTCTATCGTCCAACAACTGCAGCACCTGACAAGTTTTATTTTGCGAGAAATTCAACGTCTACATTAGTGCTCTTAAAGATTATGCCAAATGCGATAGTTAAATCAACAGCTCTTATTTGTAGAGAAAAACTGGCGACGGCTTTCCCTGTGCGAGTGTTTATCCTGGACTATTCTGTCTTGCAAAAGGTGCATGACATTTGTTGCATGCTCTGGTCACTTTTGTGTGCAGGTGGCGCTCGCACGCACACGTGCGTATGTGTATAAGCATGTCATCAGCCAAATAAAAGACACTAATTGTACTGCTCAACCTAGACTGTTTTTGCGGTTACTGCGAGGCCTACTGGGCATCGCCTAGTTAACCTCCCTGCCTTTCTATCCTATTCTATTCTCTCTCTCTCTCTCTCTCTCTCTCTCTCTCTCTCTCTCTCTCTCTCGCTTTCTTGTGATGATTCTACGATATTACAGTCAGATCAAAGATTTTCTGCCCTCTTGTGTATCAGAGGGCTTCCCGTTTATTTGTTACAATTTATATTTTAGACATGATTACAAAGAATTACTACCATTACTCCTCTACGCTCAATACCCTCCCCTACAAATTCACACACCCCTTGCTTTTAATCCTTGGGGAAACCCCTGAGCAAGACTTCATAACAAAGATTCGCAATAAGTTGAATTCACTAGGAGTTTCGTTGCGCCACCGCTGCCGCAGTGCATGCTGGCCATTGTAGTTATGCCCCTGTGGCTGTGCCGAAGTCGCTGCTTTCACCGTCTCTTTCCCTACATGTTAGAAAGTGTATCGCGGCATTTTCTGCTCTTTAATCACATTGTATAATGACGGTTTTACCTTATGCATTTGGTGCAATAATCTCGAAGAGCGTCGGTCCCGCAGGCTCTGACATCTGGTTGATGGTACCCAAGCCGGTAAAGCCGCGACAAACAAGAGCTTATCTTTAAACGCTTCCGCAACGCCTGTCTTGACCTCACTGCAAACACGTTACTGAAACTGCTGCAAGCGATGCATATGAGGAATATACGAGACATACAGACGGGTAGAAGCGCTAGCGTGAGCGAGTATGAAAGAACATTCGAACGAGACGCACTACCGCAATAGTGTTCCGCAACGTTATATCAAAGGTTTTCTGCCCCCTCGTTTATCAGAAGGCTTTCCGTTTATTCGTGACTAATTATACTTTAGACTTATGATTACCAAGAATGATTACCGTTACTCCTCTACGCTCCACACCCTCCCCTAAAAATTCGCACATCCCTGCCTTTTAATCCCTGAAGAAGCACCTGAGAAAGACTTCACCAGAAAGATTCAGTTTGCGCCCTTGTATTTACATCAGGAACAGTCTCCAACTGCCCGACTTTCCATCTTGTTGCTTGACAGGTGCCGCGGACGCTCGCTGTCGACGCTCGCGCGGACGGACACGCTGGCGACTGATGAATCTTAGACTTTAACCTTAAAAGCATGATTTTGATTTGTTCGCATAAATAATAAGAATCCTCACGTAAAGTACTCGTACAGTACAGGAATACTGACAATGTTAGGACATTTGTCCCGTTCGCGTTGAGTTATCCCCATCGCGCTGGATAGCGGCCGGTTACCGCTCTCTTCGTCATGAAATAAAAGTTATTCCTTCGTGTACTTAGATCAGCAGCATCATGCTAAGGTCCTTCGGAAAGTAGTACCGTGGCAAAATGCCTTCTTCGACAACGACTGTGCAGCGGCAGCTGCATTTCTTAGTCCCCGTCTGAGGCTGTAACTAAAGCCAGTATGGAGGTGGAGCAAGCCAGGAATTTGTACGAATCTTCAAATCGATTGGTGAAACTGATTTATATAGGCTGACTGAGCTGGGCACCACAATCTTGAGAAAGCGGCTTTTGACCTTGATTTAAACATCAATACATGTATTATCAGCTGTTTCCAAGGTAAGCGGTATCATGGTTGTCTGCGCTGGTGTCTTAGTGTGCCGTCATCAGTCTACATTCAACGCAGTGAGACTGACGATGATAACACCGCCATACGTTGTGACGAAAAAGTTGCGCGACCTGTCGCCGCCATTTAGATACGATGACGATTCCTTGGATCCTCAAGGCAGCCATCACATCATGACGTCGTTCTATGGCCGTCACTGCTCCGCAGCCACGGAGCCACGATGCTCGAATGTCACGGAGCACTGATCGTCTAGTAGCACTTACTATATAGGTTTTGCCAGAGTTCCGCGTTCCTTTTCTTTCGCCGCCAAGCAACCATGTAGCACTACGAAGCCAACCCAACGGGCACCCCGGCTGCATTGCATCATCCATCGTGCGTACGGCGTGCCGCCTTGTGTGCGAGCTGTAGCGGCGGTGACTTATTTCGATTAGAACAGCCAAAGTAATCCCTTCTCGACTGCTTTTCATTCTGGCTGATCGGCTCCTGCAAAGACGACGTATGACTTCGCTGCCCAACTTGGTTGCTTATGCGGCACCTTCGCGCAACTCTGGCAAAGCCTATATAGTAATTTTAGTAGCACTACCCACCATGCGGCACCTGTCCACGGCGCAGGCAACTAAAGCGCTCGCCGGCTGACAAGTGGGAGCGGCCCGCTCCTTACGTCCGCTGTCGACAGGTGCCGCATACCGGTCCGGGGGTTTGTGTCACTGGAATTTCTTTTTGCGCAATAGCGCATTCCCTCTGTCTCGCAGCTTCTGGATAAGGTCAAAAAGTAGATTTCGCCCACTGAGCACTAGAGCCTTTGTGGCATCCAATCCCGTCACGCTTGCAACGCGTATACATTTCAGAAGTAAACGAAAGTGAATAGTTAGCTAAACGTACTATCCTGAACTTCCGATGGGAATAAAATGACAAAAAAAAAAAAAAAAACAGATGTGTAGCTCACGTAAAAAGCAAGTGAAATGTGTGAAATTTCTTTACAGACTTCGATGTGGTCTACAAGGAGTGACGCATCATTCTGTAAAATTCAGGATGGGTCTCAAGGTATTGCCTCCATCACTATAATTGTGCTCGTCACAGTGTCCGCTAGGCGCTTATGCGGGTGGTTCAGTCCTTCGCGCCCATAGAACGTGTCCGTGCTCATTGGTCCATAGAGCGGCAAATATAAAAGAAAAACTTCCACAGCGCGTCTACAGACGGGCGTTCAAGCCCGTGATCAGGGCTTAAGAAAATGGAGGCCAGAGGATTTCCTTTTTTTTTTTTCATCTCATCCCCTTCCATTGTGTAGTATAACCAATCGGGTATATACAAGGTTAACATCACAATCTCTCCTTTATTGGGAATATGGTGCAGAGCTGTGCCAGAGATTATCGACCTTAATCATTGTCAAGTGAAGCTAAATCTGAGAAATTCCGGTAGCATGGCACAAGAACATCCCGCTAACAGCAAACAATAACCCCTGCATATTTTTCACTTCGCGTTTTGCCAGAAGTCTGGGCCACTTGCCACGCCATCAGCGAATACATCCTTATGTGCACAATCGGAGGTGGAAGAACACAAGCTACGCCTTTTAGGATATGACTAGACTGCGTTAACGGCTCCAGCCCACGGCCCTCTTACGGGTCGTAAGATACATGCGATTTGCCACTCGTTTCATCACTAATCCCTTAACTTGTGCATTCATTACCTCACAAATACTAATTACCATGCAGCCGTACAGTACCATATTACATCAAAAACCTCTTTATATAAAGCCCCTCTTAAGCGAACCGTACTAAGGTGCCTCCGTGGCCTATGACTAATATGTCTGACTCGGAATTATTGACAAACATGAATGACTCTGGGGTCAATCGCCGTCAGCCTCCCATATGAAATGGAGAAGCCCGATTCGGCAGCTCCTGAAAAACCGGTCATGTCACGCAGTCACGTCACGTCTCAAACCCCTAGGACCAGGCAACAGTCAGTTCCCGGCCGTGTCAGCTGCCAGCTGCCACCTTCCAGAGCCATGCCCAGGGTTTTTCAGTCACCACGCCGACACTGACAACTCCGACGCCGTATTTTCTAGAGAGCGAGGCCTTTAACACAATCGTGCCGAAGCCACGCTGTTCTATTTACAATGTGTTCATGAGAACGGCTCCGAGAGCGTTACATATCATGTGACATCTTTTTTTCTTAGCTAACACCTTCCTATCGTGCTTGATATTATGTCAATGGGAGCCCATCGATGCGTCGTATTTGAATGCCTCTTTCATACTGGTAGGAAATGAAAGAGCAATGTAGATGGGGCTTAATCATTTGAGGCGCTTGACCCATCAAGTGGGAGCTGTCTACACTATGTCCTCGAGCGGCAGTTCTCCTACACGGTGTGTCATATAGCAATCCTTGTCACATAGCGAACTTCCCATTCCACTATACGACGAACAATTGGACTGCGAGTTTTCTTTTGCTTTCAATTTACCCAGACTCTCTATCACAAAGTTCGATAACACGAACCAAGCCTGCTCGAGGAAACACTTCAGTCGCCCAGTTATTGTCAGGGAAGGGAATTTAGTAAACACGAACGCAAAATCTACCTACTTGTTCGAAAGACGGTGGTCAGGCGCCTCTACCGACCTTATTGTCAGGGAAGGGAATTTAGTAAACACGAACGCAAAATCTACCTACTTGTTCGAAAGACGGTGGTCAGGCGCCTCTACCGACCTCTGTTTGGAGGCTTTTTGCCCGCTACGCATAGAATCAAGTCCAGCTTTCTGAAGTATTAATTTTAGCGTGACAGCGTTAAAGACCCAATTCTCCATAAACTCTGGTGTCGGTGTTGTCGGCGTCAGCGTTTTGAGCGAAAACTGGGCATGGCTGGCAGGACAGTAGCTGACAGAATGCATGCACTGACTATTCGCATGGCTGAATGACATTATGCGACCACATGACTTAGCCAATTTGGCCGGCGCTGACAACTCGGTGTTCATCATTATGATGGGAGGGCGAGGGGAATCGAACCCTTCAAGACCACTGCACTCGTTTTAGACACGCTAGCCCAGGCCACGCATTTACTTTCTTGGGACTTGTTAGGCGGGACTTTATTTCTGTACCGGGAAGTCTTCACATAATGTTGTAGCATTGCGACTGTATGCTAATATATATGGGATAATAGTATGTGTGAGATAACAGAAGCAAAAATTAAGGGATATTAGCGAATAAACGAGATCCAAAGTGCGCGTATAGGCAAAAGAGGATCCGCGAGGAAAGATGCGGACGGGAGCTGTCCACGCAGTCTCATCATACACCTAAAGGCGGAGATTAAGCGTTCCCAGACTTTTAATGGTGATGCAATACGATCAGGAAAGTAATGAAGGGGAATTGTCCAATCAGCCAATCATCTTACGCGCAGCGAAATCTATCTTCTAAATTTTATCCTTCTGTCACATCCAGCAGTTACGACTGCCAAAGAAAACCTACGTGGCATGTTTTTGAAAACACCAAGAACGTTAATTGCAAAAACGATACGAGTCCCGCCAGGAGAGATGTGCATATACATTGAATAGAAAAGTGAAAATTCACAATGTGCAAACAAAATTCCTTTACAAACAACACTGTGCTGAAATATGTGCATGTCCAAATATCCTAGATGCATCATCACTGAATGCAAGAATATAATCCGGGCTGAAATAAACTCAGTTAAATATAACAAACGTGAAGTTATTAAATCTTGGTCAGCGAACACACATGTTCGGCGTATTTCTTTCTACAGTCTAGTCATAGGAGCGCCATACCTCCAGCAGACATCAGAAAAAGACATCGGTTTTGGCCCAAGCTTCATGAGTGGGCTTTCCTAAAAGAAGACAGTTTCGCAAGACAACTAGAGGCAGCAGTGGCTATCCCACCAGATCCTCGAGGCATCTAGCAGAATCCATGGCTATCACAGCAGCTTCGCAAGGCAGATAACATGAGGGGCTGTCCCCAGAGTTTCATTAAGGAGCGGCGACAGTAGCTGATCCAATAGCGTCGCAATGCAGCTCGTGGGGTATATGGTGTTGTGTCCGAACTAATTTATTGCTCAGAAGGCGTCGGCGTGTCTGCGTTTGCTCCACGGGAATCTCAGCAAGCTTCGTCTGCAGATGTCCACCCGGTCTGCACGCACGCCTCAACAGCCGCTGTCCTCACCCATGGCCATTTCGAAGCGCCGATTTGGTCGCTTTGTGAAGAAACGGCCTGACTTCCCAAGAAGAGCCTGGCCTGTTAATGGCCTACAGAGGGGCGGCGGCGGAGCAAGCGACCGTCGTCGGAGCCGCGCGGTGTCGGGTTACGGTACTCGACATTGGACAAAAGCGGAGGGAGAAGCCATCGTCGGTTTCGCGCGAGCTCTGGCCTGCTGGCTGAAGTGTTTGCCGCTGAAGGGGAGACCAACAAGGCGCCGGACCGAACGGACAAAAACAGAGGCAAGCCGTGAGGATAGAACGATGGGGGGTCGCTTGTGAACTGGCGATGTGTTTGTTAAAGTGTAGTGGCACACGTGCAAGAATGTGCGGGGCGGGACTCAGTGATGCAGTGCGCAAACTGTCACCTCGCGCTTTGCGATTGGCCCATGCCAAAGATGAACTAATTCCCTGCCTAGGGACCTAGGGAGACCTAAGAGAAGAAAACCTGGTGTCCGACATCTGGAGAGGGCTTCCTTCTGAAATTTCCAAAGTGTACACATGTAAATAAACTACTTGTACTCAGCTCTAATGAAAGCTCCACGTCTCCGCGGTTCCTCGACGCCTCGCCGGTCAACGCTACCCTCGGCTCCGGTCCTGTGTGTCTGGCGTCGCGACAATGGCTGTCCCCGCAGCTTAGAAACGCAACCAGCGGCATCAGTGGCTATCACAACAGTGTCGCAAGGTAGCTGGTGAAGTATGTGGCTGTCGTCACAGCTTCAGAACACAACCAACGGCATCTGCAGCAGTTACAACAGCTTCACAAGGCAGCTAGCGCCTTGCTGCCACTCAGTCCCCAAAGTTGGTAAAGAAATTAGCGGCCGCAGTAGCTATCCCAGCAGGTCTGCAAAGTCGCTAGCTTAATTGATGGCTCTCCCGACAGATTCACTAGGCAGGTAGCACATCTGTGGCTGTCCCCAGAGCTCGCAAGGTATCTAGCTCTACGGTGGCTATCCCAACAGCTTCTAGAAGGAATTACCATCAACAGTGGCTGTCCCAATAGCTTCGCAAGGCAGCTGGCAATAACAGTTACTGTCGTTACAGCTTCGCACTGGCGATATCTGTGGCTGCTACAGCAACCCCGAAATCAATCTAGTGGCATCAGTGACTTTCCCAATAGCCTCTGAAGGACCTTCCACGTGGCTGCACCAACAACTTCGAAATGACGGTAATGGCGGCAACCCCAACAGCGTCACAAGGGAGCGACATCAGCGTCTGAGCCAACAGCTACAGGGACTTTAGCTACACAATGCCGCTAGGGGCATCTGTGGGTTTATCCCAGCAGCTTCGCAAGGCAGCTAGCGACATCAGTGGCTGCCGCAGAAACTTCACAAGGTATGCGCGGCATCAGTCGTTTTCAGTGGCATCTGAAGGAAGCTAGCTTTCAAAGTGGTTGTCCTAACAACTTTACAATGTAGCTCACAGTAACACTGACTGTCCCAACAACTCCGCAAAGCAGGCAGCGGCTACAGTGCCTATTTCAACAGTTTTGCAAGGCAGCCGGCGGCATCACTGACAGTCAGAATAGCTTCGTAGGACAGCAAGCAGCAGGCAGGGACCCTTCACTTCTGCCGTCCTTGATCGTGTTTGACATTATGCTCGTCACATGAGAGGGCTACTACTTTATATCGACTTGCACCTGCTCCGCCTACATGACACTGTGGCTACTCGATTCGTCATCATATTCACTTAATTCAAAGTAAAAGGACAAAGATTCGTTTGTCGTTTCGCTTTAAAATATGTGAATGGACCTTTTAATTATCAATCAGCCAAGCGGATACCATTTCTGAAGATTCATCATAGATTGTAAACATTATGGTACAATACATATATGGGATTTTGCATGACTTTGCTATATGTGCCAACTTTCTTTAACCGAGCGTGAAACAGTGCTACGAAAACTTAAGAATTGGAACGCGTCACTGCATAACGTCTCTCGCAACGCGTACCATAATAACATGCAAAGTGAGTGACACAAAATGGCGAAATCACTCTCGAAGTTTTCTTTGATAATATAGAATAGTAGAAGGATACCGTTTACTTATTTTCAAGCGAGCGCGGGCGGATTAACTCATAAAAGACCTACAATAAATCTGATCCCGATAGCACATAACCACAATCACTACAACCACCCAAGTTCTGCGCGAAGTGCAATGCATGGAGCACATTTTATATATCGCAAACAATTTCTTCTGCTTTGAAACCGCATGGGTAGCGCTGGTGTCAGCATCACAGTAAATAACATTAACGACCACGCCAGCAAGGCTTGTGTTTTGCCCTCCCGTGTTCGCAGCACCACTAAGCAAGAACGAGCAACTTATTGAAACCCATGTGCACCTTTGTCCTGGCATTAAATATAAATCAACAATAATGCGTTGCGACCCCTATAAAAATTGCCTTCTAAGGCGGCGTCAGCGTCTGGAAGCTGACATCGGCTTGTTTCCTTTTGTTGTTGTTTTTTTCCTCTCCTTTTTCAGAGACGTCAGTTTGACGGCAGTATTAAAAACGTAGCTGCCTTTCGTTTTTTTTTCCTTCTGCAGTGCATTCGCACCTGCATTCTATCCTACCAAAATAGTAGAGTTCCAGAACCCAGAACGGAAGTAAGAAGATTACGGACAATGCAATTCAAAAAGCTGCTCTTGCTCAAAATAACGTCATCGCCAATCCTCATGCCAGACGCTTTTAAATCATAATAGATGTCCGATCGTTATTTATAAGCGTCGTTTCTTCGTAGTAGACCTCCTGCGATTGGAGATCATTTCATAGGCTGCTGCGGAACATTAGCAGGTGCTTAGTGTGTTTTCAAAATAACCTGCTAAGAAGACCGCGCGTCGTTCAAGGGACCTGGTACACTATCACGTCTGGCTGCACTGCCCGCCGTATGCTGCCAGCGACAACATGGAGGATTACCCAGCATGCATCGCTTCATGCAAGTCCCCTATAGGTTCTTTGCATAGCACTTCGCATACACTGTCATGTACCCTTGTGGTACTACTGTTTATTCACCTCAAATATGCAAGGCTTCACTTTCAACAATTCGTACAAGCAGGCCTCAGTAGCCTTGTCTGACTTACGACCCATCTGCACATTCGATTCCCGTCTATTTGCTGCAATTTACTCTTGTGTGCAGTCAATAACTTTTCACATTCTTACGTGTCACAATCACGTTTGAGTCGTGTTACGACCCTGTAAACATTATTCAGCTCACAATGTTTTAGTCTCCATTTCGCGGGATGCCGCGACTCTCTCCACCACTCCATATTTTCTCAACTCGACTCCAAGCATGTAGAATGCTGGGGTTTCTGATGATCGGGAGCCTTAACGCTACCGCTTTAGTGCAACGCCCTTAGAATTAAGAATGAAAGTAGTCTTATATTTGTTTTGCGCGGCTTTCTCTGTGCGTAATGAAAAACAAGCGAGGGATTCGTCAGCGGGAGCATTGTCAGATCCCCATCACAGGAGATAACGGTGTTTCGAAAGTTGTTTGACGCACTCTGACGCGGCGCTCGAACGTGGAGTCACTGGCTTTGCACTCTTTGTCATTGCCAACATGGCCGGCTAATTGTTGCCTGTAAGAAGCTCGTTCGAAATTCGATGACGCACGCAAAACTCAAGCTTGCCAGCGAAAACGTCCTTTGCACTCAAGGACAAAGGAATGCATTCCCGTCCTCTCGCATGTTAAAACAACGTCCATGGCGAAAAAAAGAACCTCATTTCCTGCTGGATTATGGAACCACGTACCCAAATAATCCAGCTGGAAAAAAGAAATTGCAGCTGGAATGACATCTATTTGCTACTGGATTATGGAACCGGAAATTATGTCCAGCTAGAATTTTGGGAGTTCCAGCTCGGTCATTTACACATCTAGTCATGCTCCAGCTGAACAATTTCCAGCTGCAGTAACTCTAGCTGGAATCTCATTCCTTTCCAGCTGGAAAATGGCAATCTAGCTAGAAATTCAGCTGGAAATGTGTTTTTCCAGTTGAAATGGGTACGCCTGAAGAAAGTCTACCAGGAGACTATTTTTCATAGCTATTTTTCTAAGCAGAACCAGAATTCAGGAATATGGCAAGGTATATTCATCCAATAATTGAATGACTTATTTATTGGTCTTAATCCTCCACTTGAGAAGCAGATTTTTGAGCCTTTTGAGAGTATCTACCAAATATATATATATATATATATATATATATATATATATATATATATATATATATATATATATATATATTCATCCAATAATTGAATGACTTATTTATTGGTCTTAATCTTCTACTTGAGAAGCAGATTTTTGAGCCTTTTGAGAGTATCTACCAAATATATATATTTGGTAAGATATATAGATATAGAAAAAGATATATATATATATATATATATATATATATATATATATATATATATATATATATATATATATATATATATATATATATTCATCCAATAATTGAATGACTTATTTATTGGTCTTAATCTTCTACTTGAGAAGCAGATTTTTGAGCCTTTTGAGAGTATCTACCAAATATATATATTTGGTAAGATATATAGATATAGAAAAAGATATATATATATATATATATATATATATATATATATATATATATATATATATATATATATATATATATATATATATATATATATATATATATATATACATATATATATATATATATATATATCTTTTTCACAAAATCAATCGAAATTGGTTTGGAAAGCCAGCGAATCTTTTCAGTATGAAGTACAGAATGCTCAGCAGGTCAACTACATTGTTACCCGTGCACTTCGGTCCGAGAGGCCTGATATCACGAAGACTGCAATAACAGAGGCTGGAATGTTCGAGTGCAGTTGTACTCGTAAAGAGAAAGAAAGCGCATGCCTTTCTGTTCAGTGAACTTGCTTTTTACAACTAATCGCTGACCAAAACAGGCAGTCAATGTATTTTGCGACTGCAATGTGGCTCCATGCTTTGTTTTGAAAGCTGTTGTTTCTTCTTACTTAGCTATTCGATCATGCGCTCAATCTCTTTCTTCAAAGTGAGGCGCTGGACTTTGATCTGCGCTAGTCACTGGGAAAAAAACGTAGCGCCGAAAAAAATATACTGCACAAGGGAAGGTCATCTCTCCGAGTTCAATAATTACGCACGTGGTAAAACCAAACTGCTGCATTATTTTTTCTATCCGGTGGATCGATTGAGGTCAAAGCTTCTAAACTTTACATTAAAGCTTGGTTCCGCGTCTAACGAAATCCTGTTGAGACACAATCCAGTGCAAAGCAAGGAACAATTAAATGCAATATTTGCATCTCAAGAAAAAAAAGATACCTCGACGAAATTCAAATCACTGCTTAACTACAGGATACAGGGTAGAACGAGAGAATGAAGTTGGCTACACGTATAAAGGAGTACTGGACAACACAGACCTCAGACGAAGACAAGTCCACTTTTAGAAACGTTGGCTCGACTTGCGAATTGAGCCCCCCCCTCCCTTCCCCATTCCCCATCCCTATTCAGTGCGCGTTTCAAGGTTTGCATAATTTGAAAAATAAAATGCGCTTTTACACTTTTGAAGAACGATAATTTAATGTCAGCTCTGGCACTTTTCCCAGGCGCTCCCTCCACAATGGACGCATGGCATAAGGTTTCAAAAATCACACATGGGATAAAAAATAACACTTTATTCAGAGGATCTGTGTACTTTTTATTGCAAGAAATTTTTAAGCGCAAAACAGCAATTAAATTAAGCTTTATTCATGCGGAATATCATATCACACAACGCTGATATCAAAAAGGTATTGCAAATAAGGTATTTCGATCCCAGGAATAAATAATATTTCAAAAATTAGGAAAATATCGACTAGATTAAATACAGATTTCTGTACGCGTATTTGAGACTTACGTCCCGCCGTATATTTTATGATCCCCTTGCCATAATCACCAGTTAAAATGTTTAAAAATTATTCGCGTGCTTTTACGACGATATCGCAACGCTGGGCGACGTTAATATGCTGTAATGATCGTAGGACTTCGCAAATTGCATCAGAAAAGGCTGATTGGTGTCAGGAACCAATGGCTGTCGCCTTTTTTGCTATTGCTTCATTTCGTACATGTCCGTAGCACAGTTTACGCACGCTGTTTGCATAGATGTTCTTACGCTTCTCGCGCAGTTAGATAACGGTCCCAAGTGCATTGTTGCAAAATGAAAGCAATTTCGTATATTGCTGTCTCCCTGAGAGACAAGCGTCAATGGCAATATACTGATATCTTGTTCCAGCATTTTGGTAGCAAGGAATCAATTTACCCAGTTTTCGATTCGTCATCAGGGTCATCGGCATGAAAGGAAAACTTTCCACAACTTATCAAGAAACAACCACTATGTTCGTTTTAAATTCAGCATTTCGTTATCAGTTATGTTCACGACAAATACACACAATACCTAGCTTTGAAGGGTTGTGTGCAGAAGTTACAAACGTACAGGTACACAGATGTTTCACTTTTTTCACTGTATACACAGAAGAAAACACTCAAGAAACCAAGGAATATTCAAGCGATTGCTAAGTTCACCGATTTGTGTCCAAATGAATAGCACCATGTAAGAAAATAAACCATTTATATTGCATGAGCCCAAGAAAGAATAAATAATTATACAAAAGTAAAGACAAGAAATGAAATGTCAATGCTTCTTTTTGTTTGGGTTGGTTTGGTTTGTGGGGTTCAACGTCCCAGCAACGCCGAAGTCGAGTACTCCGTAAATTTCGACCGTATGCTGTGCGATGTCAATGCACGTTAAGTAACCCCAGGTGATCGAAATTTCCGGAACTTTCGGGCTAATAATTATTACGGGCTGCCTTTAATTGAAATAAAAAAGAACATAAGTAGAATCAGTACTTTCTTGATATGCTACATGACGCTCGTGGTATAACAGGATATTCCACATCCGCCACTAGGGACGCGGGTGGCGCTGGCCAACGCTCAGACGTTTCGCTTACAATATATATATATATATATATATATATATATATATATCAAATGTAGTGCGTCTGTTACATCTAGCTTTAGCGGAAGTAAGTTACACTTCTTACCAAATATATAGCCACAATTACACTCGGCTACAAAAAAATATAAAAAATTTTAAAGCTAAACACAAAACATTTATAGGTGGATGTAGCATCAACCGCCCTTATTTGAAACCACTTTTGCCAGTGGGCTTAAGTATTTGTTTTTCGTTCTTTCCTCCTAGTTTACATCATCTTTCTCTTGTAACTGGCATTGTAGCTTCTTCATGAAGCTTAAATTATTTATTAGTAAATCAAAGATATTCTAAGCAATTAATATGTGGCCTGCTTAAATTGTGGGAGAACCGGTCATAGGAAAAGCAACAGTTAAACGCATATTATATTAATGAATGTATCCCATTCGAAGAAACTACAAAAACTGTCAAAAATACGACAAAATATTTTGCGTAGTTTAGTCGTAAACAACACACTTTTCTGTAGTTCTTTCTTATTTGCATGTATTACTGGAGTATTTCATCTTTCTGTAGTACTTATCAGTTGCAAAATCCAGAAAATTCTGATGTTATCCTAGAGGAATTCTTATTGTCACAACAGGTGAACTCGCAAAATCTACATAGAAATTCTCTCGGGACAACAAAAAACTTTATGTGGTTTTCTGAGTGAGATTGAACATAGATGCGCTTACGCCATATGTAATAATGCGTTTGCGTTAACACGTTTCTTAGAAAAAACAGCGAAAAATTAATTACGGCGCAAAGAAGGGCCAGAAAGGATCGAAAATCGCATTTCAACCTCAACTCGAAACGACCCCGCCACAAGAACTGCGAAGCCTTCGATTTCCAAATAAACAAAGCAGGCCAACCTTCACAGTAAACCCGTCCACAGAGCAAGCAAAGACGCCACCCTTGTAGCTTATCTCGCGCACGGCCTCTTGCGCGTTTTATTTCTTCGTCCTCGCCCCCCGTGGACACTTTTACGTCTTCCTGGCTCCCTTTGTGCTTGTATGGGTGTTCGCGCATGCGCAGTTGTGGCAGCAGTGCTCTCGTTGGGCCGGCTAGGCGGTACAACGGGTGAACCATCGGCGGACTCCTGCGACGTCCATAAAAGTGCGAGAGAGCGTGGCAGCATGATGCGGAATACGACTGGGGTTTTTCCGTCCCGGGTGCCCGTGGTGGGGGGTAATTACGAGATCACTGGGCGCCAGCAGCGCTCTTCTTTTCCGCCGACCGTAATCCCCACGAGAGAGAAACGGACTGTCACACTGGCAGCTACCACAAATTCTTTGACATCAGGGTGTTCTAACATTGCTGAAACTTGCTACCACAGGCGTACATCGAATAAGACATGTTCATGCCGCGCACGAGTGCCCAACGTAGATCTAGTTGAGCCGGCGTCGGTCCACGCTTGTATGTCTCCTCTATGGGGCAACGTTCTCCGGTAACACCTGTATCGAGAGAGTTCACCGAGCCATAAAGAGCAGTTTTCGTCATTAAGTAGGTTTAGCAGCGCCGTTTGGTAAGCGCGGTAACTATACTACTTGGTATATACTATAGCTGGTACCGTATGGTAAATTTGGCTAAGCTAGCCTGGTAACGGTTCTAACGTAAACGAGATAGCGTTTATTTAATTCACAGTTTCCTGTCTACGTCAAAACTGTGAGTTACCTATAGATACTCAATGATGTCACAGCATAATGTCGCCACCTGTTGGCCACAAGCAATGAGCATCTCCTTATCGCATCAGAGCGTCCTCAGAGAGGTCACAACGTGCCCACACAACATACTGAACGATATGCAATAGGTTTTATGTCCGGTAAAAACTTTTGTGACGTCATAACATCGTGCGGCCACCTTCGCACAAATGAAATTATAGATGTTTCTGGAGCGAGCTACTTTGTTCTGCCGCGTCAAAGCATGCATCCTATAGGGCCACTAACGTTGGGTTTTCAATTATCGAATCATATATGATTCTCCTAATTCGTCAACAGTGCGTACAAATGCTATTTTAAAGCACACACGACAGATGATACGCACAGAAATAGGTTAGACAACAAAGCGCTGCTGTGTTGTTAAGCCTTTTTCTCTTTTTGTCTCCTGTCGCGCTGTCCTTAACAATGACAAATGCAAACCATTTCGACCAACTTTCCGTCCTTCATAAAGTGTGCATTGTTTTGCAAACTGTCGCTCGCGCTGTGACGTCATAACGTCACCGACTTTCAGCCAACCACGACGGAATTCTTTCCGACAAGTATATTTCTATCTGTGATGTCACAGCATGACTTTATCTCAATTTTCTCGTTATCATCCGTCAGGCGTCCTCCAGCCAATCTTTATTGATTTCCACAATGTGTCGTCCTCCACCATATCTTAAAGCAAAGCAAAAAAAAAGCACTAAAGCACTATATATGCTACACCAACTGCTCGGGAGCACTAACAAACTTTCTTGCATTAGAGTTTTTAGCAATGTTAGAACGACCTACGGTGTCATAAATACGTGGCGACTTTCTATAATAATATATGTAGGGTTCTCTTCTTAAAACAATGACGATTCAAGCTTTCGGCGAGCCCTTTTAAACTTGAAAAAGGGTATTATGTGGAAGACATTCGTTAGATTACAGGCTAGAGGCTGCGCTTCTTAGCTACCTCTTTTTATAACGAAAGCTACATTGGCCACGAACGAGGAGTTTCTTGCTGCTGGAGGCACAGAGCCGTTGCCAAGCAACCGCCGCAGCTGGCGGACGCCGCGGGCTCGCCGCGCCATCTGGCAATTAAGAAGCAGCCAAAAGAAGATGTCTCGTCTTCAGTGCAACAACAACCTAGCTAGACAACCAGACTAACCTTCTCTAGCGTGGGGATGATCATAGTAATGATGATAGGCTAGTCAGCGGCGCATCTCGGGCGAGCGTGTACTCAGCATTGGATAGGATTGGATTCGTCTCGATTGGACTGATTTGGATTGAATTGGACACGATTGGTTGGATTGCATTTGAATGGAATGAACTGTACTTGACTGGACTGGATTTGGTTAGACTGGATTGGTTTGAACTGAATTAGATTAGACAGGATTGGTGAATTACACCGGATTGGATGGGATTAGATCGGATTGAAGAGGAGTAGGCAGCCCAGCGCCAGGTACACATGCTTTCGCTACGTATATCGTGGCCCCGCTGAGCTAAGGCACGGCCAATGTTTTCGCTCGGCCATATATACATAGAAGCAGAGCTGAATATCGGCTGCGATGCTCGTCGCTTCAGCAACGCTTCGAGTGCGTTTGTCGGCTATCTGCCCGTTCCTCCGACATCCGCTTCCTGGCACTTTCCTTCACGCTTATTCTATCAAGAATAGCAGCATCAGTAGTATAGCAAACTTTTGCGTGCCTATCATAGCTGTGCGTGTATAATGAGTAAATCGTAGAGCTAACTACGGATCTATTCGACCGCCACGCGCTCTACAGACTGCGGTGAAATATCAATACACGGCCGTTCGCGCTTTGGTACGAACGCATTTTTAGCCTATTTATATAAAACGATAGACTTCGCCGAATTCCCCGATTCCGGATATATTGTTACAGTATGATTATCTACGAGTGAGCATATTTGCCACAATTAAGTACCATGACCAAGGTGAAGGAAGAATCAAATTATTTCTATTTAACAAACAAACAAACACATCAAAATTAAGCAAAACAGCTAAATTAAATGAAACGATTCGTAGCGATGTATATTTCGCACGTAACGCTTGCTCTCAATTATGGTTACACCAATTTTTGCTCCGCCATCGAACACATTTATTCACTAATTGATGGAAATGTACAGTGTTTTAATGAAGGACTAGTAGGAGGAAAGTTAAGAGAGGGGAAGAGATTTGACTGAGTCAGCTAACAAATATGGGTTAACAATATCCTAGTTGAAATCAAAGAGAACAAACAGATACGCGCAGTAAGTATATATTGCGAATGGAAGATAGCTGGTGGGCGTTATGGGTAACGGAGCAGATTCTAAGAAACGGTGAACCTGTCCGGGGTAGAGAGTTTATGTTAACGTATGAGTTCAAGGGATTAGAGACCGCAGCTTGTACGTATACGACATGGTTAACAGGTCTAATATGGGAGAAGACTTTGGTAGGCACGGGGGATATATTTTGGCTGCTGCTACTGATGACGGTGATTATCATCAATGTTTAAACCCCTAACTGAATCAGGTACGTGGTTAATGACTTATTAACTGCCAGATACAACGATTTTCGCGCAGACTGATTACTTCACTAATTTTTACTGTCTGCTGATCGGACAGTTCATTCGTGAATTAAAAAGTGATTTACTATAGATAAATTAGTCAGTAGATAGCATGACTGAAGCGTTTTTAGGTTATTGAGCTTCTCAAGTACTAGTTGCAATCATTCAGATAGAAGATGGCATGCGTGACAGGTGCCTTTCTTGTGATAAATGTGACAGCTTTCTCGGCCTCTGGACTCAAAAGATCAAAGGAATAAAGTAAATCCCGTCCAGACCTACATTTCGACGGCTTTGTCCCATAGTACTGTGAGCCGCCATATGTTGCCGAAACTGGGGGCCGGATTACACGAGGGTCACATAGCAAGAACTGTCACAAAGTTGTCAATTAGCCCCGCTCGTATTGTTATTAGGATCGATGAATAGAAGTGGGGCTTATTTCCAGGTTTGTTAAAGTTTTTGTGGTATGAACGTTGTAATTAGGTCGCTGCGCCGGCAATTCGGCATCTATACAAGCTTCATCTTTTTTTATGTGTTCTCCTTAGCTGTGCGTGGCACAGCGTTCAGCCTGTCCGCTTGATGGGCTACGGCAAATTGCTGTTGTAACCATCTGGACACGTTCAGATATGTAAAATAATTTATATATTCGAGAACAATGAGATTGCATTGCATGACAACTTCCCGCAGTTTCCGTAATGTCGTGAAGAAACACTCTAGCTCGTCAACGTGTTCTGCGCACGCGTCTTCCTAATCCGAGTTCGTGCAGGCGCATCCCAGCAAAGTTCATACAAGCGCGTCCCACGATGTCTGGGGGTGTCCTGAAGCACGAAGTACTTCGCGGGTTGCGTCACATGACGAGACTCTCTATCAAAATCGACTGAATCGCGCCAAAAATGTAACAAAATGTTTAGTCATTTTTCTAAAGAGTAATTTTAAGGTTTTAGTATTAAAGAGCCTGTTCTTCAGAAACTTCGGCGTCGGCGCTCTCACGTTGCTAGCAAAAAATGACTCTGACAGGGGGTAGCTGGTAGGTGCCTAAGACGGGCTCTGATTGGTCGGTGGCTTGTGTGACGTCATGAGATCACGTGACATGGACGAGTCGGAAGGAGCTGCCAACTCGAGTATCTCATTAGATGAAAAGGTGGAACAGGAATCGAACCCATGACCGTTCTATCCTTATTCCGACATGCTACCGCTATATAGGTAGCACATTATACGAAAGCCGCACTGGCAGAGACTTTTTTCTTGTTCTTTTAAAAAAGCATCACTATACTTGCTCGCTTCCTCAAGCTACCCAATAGGGCACGCATAAGGCACGTTCGTACTGCTAATATGGCAGCTCAGCATTTGCGAGGTAATATAGGCCCAAATTAGGAGGTTAATGATTACACAAGCTTTAAGAACGCCGGAACTTCTGCGGAACGGGGTCTCAACACTGTCGCGTTTACGCTTTCCCATCGATGCACAAGGCACGCAAATGACGTGCAGAGTGCACGTCCCTCAGAATCCTGGCTTGAGTCCGCAGCTTTCACTTGAAGCCAGGTAATTCAGTTCAATCGCACCCACTTCGAAGAAAGGAGGGCACTCCTTCTCCTTTTTCTAGCCTTATCTGCGACGTAGCTGTGCTGTAGCAACTAACGGCCTTTCTGGAAGGTACTTTTACAGTCCCATGTTAACTCAAGATATGATAAACCTACCGGATTGCTGAGATACGTGCAACAACACACTCCGCAGAGATCGTGAGCCCGCGGCAGATGGGACAGTTCCAAATAGATACAGGAGATACGGGTGATGAGAAAGACGGTTACAGGAGCTGGTACTTATGCGCACTGTCTGCCTGCTTACCCCCTTTAATATTACTTTTGAAATATTTGGCATTTCCCATAAACTGTCCACCATTACCGGCTTGCAATTGATATAGTCATTGTGAGTATTTGATAATGGCAACTAAAAAGTTTCACGTTTTCTCTTTGTTCTTGTGTAATGTTCAGTCGGGGAGACTTAACAGCTAGTAACAGAATGACCACGCTGATAATATTAGTTGAAAATCATACAGCACGAGTTCGCAAGTTATCAACAGAAAGCGGCCTGCACGTATACGCTAAACAGGGAAGCGCATAAATTATCCACCCTACCTGTGCTTATACCCTTCAAATGAAACTTCGAATCATAAGAGGTAAAAGAGAATGAAGAAGTGGTTTGTTTTGTTTGGTTTGTGAGATTTAGCGTCCCAGCGACTGAGGCTATGAGAGACGCCGCAGTGGGGGGCTCCGGAAATTTCGACCTCCCGGGGATCTTTAACGTGCACTGACAACGCACAGCACACGGGCGCCTTGTTTTTCGCCTCCATCGAAAAAGAGGCCTCCGAGACCGGGATTCGATCCCGAATCCTTGGACACAGTAATCCAGCGCCCTAAACACTGCGCCACCCCGGTGAGGTGTCAGTGAAGAAGTAGATCAAAGTGCGGAAAAATAATTTAAGGAAGAATTATGCTCGACTTTTGAAGGCATGCCGCTGCAGTGTTAATAGCTTCCTACTTTTCTTCCCCTTACGGATCCTCATTCGCGCACATGCAATATTAAGTGTGTGCCTCCATTATCTCGCAAATACTCATTGACACACAATCGTAAGCTATGAATCGAATTGACATGTTCTGCCAACTCGACTTGGCCTTTGAGATAAAAGGGTGACATCGAAATAAACCTATGGGGCTGAAACGTTGAGGATAATGGAAAAGGGGTTCTATTTAAGTTGAGCACAACGCAGAGAGCTACGGAACGGAAAATGGTAGGTGTATCGTTAAGAGATACGAAGCGTGCAGAGTGAGTCAGAGAAATAACTCGATTAAATGACGTACTTATGGAAATCAAGAAGGAGAAATGAACGTTGGCAGAGCATATGAAGTGAGGAGAGAGGATGGCCGATAGTCGCTTAGGGTAACAAACTGGATTCCAAGAGAAGGAAAGCGTAGCAGGAGGCAGCAGAAAGTCAGGTAGGCGGATGAAGTTAAGAAGTTCCCAGCAGTCAAGTGAATGTAGCTAGCACAGAACCGGGTTAATGGGAGGAATATGGGAGAGACATTCGCCCCGGCTGATGATGATGATGACGGTGATGATTCCGCAGTGAAACACATCTAGCCTCGAAAACTGAACCGACTATATTACCCCTAATGAGAAATCCATTCAAAGTTTATCTTTAAAGTTTGTTCGCAGTCTTTGGAAACATTTTGAGGAAATTAAGTCCACGATTTAGGCTACCGTTCATCTTTTACTTTACTTCGAAACATGATTAAATGTTCATGAAAAAAAGTATTGTTTTCTTACAAAATATGCAAAAGACTTCAATCGCAGCTAATCTAACCCCGATGGGTCAGCCATAGCCGTGTAATCTGGCATTAAGTACAAACTGAGATTAGACTTACATTGAAATATCCTTGATGTTGAAACTTTGTGGGTGGAATTAGATGGCCCAGGTTTTCGAACTGGGAAAATATTGTTGCTGGCAGTATATGGCTAAAGGTCGCGTAGCTTATCTGTTAATTAATTTCGCTCAGATCTTATTACAATCATTTTCTTATTAGGAAAATACGGTGTCATTGCGGGTGGCATTATGATAAGGCTCCTTGATGATAGTTCAACGCACAATAATAATTGCACCAACTGTTTCGAAGAACGCGGAATAGAATTAATAATTACTCTTCCAATATTCTACGTGCATGATAATTCCGGTACACTTATTGACCACGCCCTAACGAATCTCCTGTCGCCTCCCGGTGCTTTCACCATGTGCATTAGCATCACTGATCAATAACCTATCAGTCTTCGTTTCCACTTAAGTAGCTCATGCCAAGAAAGCCGTTGTTTTAAGAGCAATCCCAGTCGAAAAAAACTACAGAACTTTGTCAAAAATACGACAAAATATCCTGTAGTTCTGTCGTAACCATCAGATTTTACTGTGGTTCTGTAGTACTTTTCTGTAGTTCTGTAGTTTTTCTGTAGTACATTTCTGTTGTCTGTAGTTCTGTAGCACATTTCTGCTGGAACTACAGAAATTTCTGATATTACTACAGAATATTCTGTTGTCATAACAGGTTACCCGTCAAAAACCGCATAGAAATTCTGTCGTAACATCAAAAAATTTTCTGTAGTTTTTTCTGACTGGCCAGTTTTATTAAACGAGCATTCACACAGTTTATTATTAGCACTATTGAGTTACATCCTGCCAAAATTCGAAAATCTGCTGCACCGAGGTTTCTTCAAATAAAAGTAAATGCATGTCATTCTCGTAGTCGAATTTTTCAATGCCGCATGGTGATTCCAAGCTTCATCCTTACTTAACAGCCTACGGAAGAAATAAAACCTGCACCGGAAAACTCAAACTACACCATTAAAATCTTCATTCCATGACCGTTTGAGAAAATATTCAATGTGCTTCATAAACTAATAAAAAGCGCTAAGAGGGCCTATTGCAAAAATCAGATCTTCGAAGCGGACATACTACATTTGAAAACAGTCGCGAAGTTAGTCATATGAGCACAGCCTTTTATTATGCCAGTTCGGAATATTTGCTTCAAAAAGTGACTAGCTTTAATATGCACTTTTCGGGTGCTTAATAAGGTTCCTCAATGTAGCATTTAATATGCACTTTTCGGTGCTTAATAGGGTGCCTCGATGTAGCGCCGCCGCGCTGATATCGAGGCACCCTAGTGGATGGATGGATGGAATATAGGAGCGTCCCCTTTGAAACGGGGTGGTAGTAGTAGCTATCATGCTCATTTTTCTCCCTATATCTTAATTATTGATTTAGAATGGTTAACTAAACCATCATGCTTAATGGATTGCGGCGCTTAGTGCCCTGCTAGACTTCATGTCGGAGTCTGGCGCCCTCAACCTCACCTAACCCACCCCCTTCCCCTCTAGGCCTCAGGTCATCCTCATGAAGAAAGGTTTATGAATGAATGAATGCCTTCCGAAAATCGCTTTTCTTTTTTCTTTCTTCTTTACCATCTTTATTATTTTTACGGCTTTAACGAGTAAGTCTTTTCGCTACTGGAACTCTTCAACGGAGTTTATATGCCAGTAGGTTGGGCATTTGTCAACAACCCAAAAAGTTGCAACTTGGACACAGTTTTCTTTGATGGCCGCGGGCTCCACCACTATCCGTGAAGACACGAATTTTGGCCAATTGAAACCGCCATTGTTTGATATATGGGCTCTATTTGAAGAAGCTCCGCAGCTGGTGATATTTAAGAGCTCTGCTTATCAGGACGTCGGTAATGACACTACATGGATGACAGGCAAAGGCATACCATGAGAAAAGTATCTGCATGTCGTGTTATAGTTGGAGGTGAATAAGTTCAGCTGACTTGAGACCGATGACGGGCAGTTTTTGACGTAAATTCTCAACTTCCCTTCCTAAGCGCACGCACTGCAAAACCAACCTGCGCCTTTTCACGTAATCAGTGGTTGTGCAGTTGTAGAGCAATCAAAATCTGAGGCGCTACAAAGCAGTCGAAAATATGGGGTAGCAGTAAGTTTCAGACCCCACTGTATGTTTACGACAGCCATCCTCTACACCTATTTTGGTGGGCAGGTGCAAGGGGGCGAGTCAAGGACTAGGAAGGCGCACTTCTAAGGATAAAAATTTCAACGCCTAGCTGCACAGAGTTACTCCGGTAATCCGATATCCAGTTTGAACGCTGCACTGGCTGGTAATTTTGGGAGCGATTTCTTGTACCATACGCCTCCATGGTTTTGGCGACTTTTTCAACATAGTCATCGACGCCTAAATTAAAGTCGAACGTCTCTGATGCAGTTGTTATATATGGATGGTATTGCACTTCACTACCACTGTGATGATGCATCTTCACCCGCTAACGTCGAAGTGTTGGTACTCAAGGGAACTAAAGGCGCCACAACACGTGTACATTCAAATGTTTATTAATGTGAAAGCATTTCTTGTCTCACGAATGGTGGGTTCGGTTTGGTTTGTGCGGTTTAACGTCCCAAAGCAACTCAGGCTATGAGAGACTTACGGCGCGGTTCAGGTGTCCACAGAGCACGAGCTACAGATACTGCGCCTTTCCCTTCCTATGAACCAACCAACCAATGAGAGACGCCGTAGTGGAGGACTCCGGAAATTTCGACCACCTGGGGTTCTTTAACGTGCACTGATATCACACAGCACACGGGCGCCTTGCTCTTCGCCTTCATCGAAAAGCGGCCGCCGAGGCCGGGATTCGATCCCGCGCCCTTGGGAACAGTAGTCTCACGAATGACATAGACAGAGCCTGCGTGTCATCAGAGCAAGTCCACAAGGATTGGCACTTAAGAAAAAAAAATCGTGTCACCACCGGGAATCAAGCCACCATCCAAAGAGATTACCGTCCTTACCCCATGTAAGGGAACACTACATTATCGCCGCAGTCGATGACGCCTCGTGTAAAACTGCAATACACTATCGAGCTGTGCAGTGAAAATAATCGTCTTCACGAAGTTCCATCGGCACATCTCCTTCATTTAGGCTGTAGGTAAATACGCCATACACATACGTCATCTGGCCATGTGTGGCCGAGGCCCGCTATATGTCGGGTGCATCCACCAGGCGGCGTGAAGAACAACTCGCAATGCTTTCGCATTACTGCGCTTAAACAGACTTATGTGCACCCGTGATTTTTTTAGTTTACCAGCAATACATAAATTGCGACGACTAGGTATAAAACGTCTGCGGGGTAATCTTTGGAAGGAGAAGGCTGCGTGAAATGGGCTTACGACTTCTAGGCTGAGGCCGAGCCGTGACCCCGGCGGTGAGCTTTCGCTAGCATCGAACAATTGCAGGGGGGAGTGATGAGTTTTTCCGCATGCCCGGCATTCTTCGGGCACAGCAATCTCCAGGTGCTTGCCGAAGGAAGCGGCGAGAGCATGCTTTCTTTACCGCTCGCTTCGGAGATAGAAGACTGGGGAGGCGTGCGGCTATCGCTCGCGTTGCTGGCCGTGTCCAGAAGACCGGCGGCAGTGCTCGATTCTTCCTAAATGCCTGCCGTGAGAAACAGCGTTGGTGGTAATGGAAGAAACTTAATTATACAGACCTCTCTCAGAGAACCCCTTGCAGTGTCGTCTCCATCTTGGTCGGAGCCTTCCGTCGAGGGCCCCCGCTGGCCAACGCTATCCGGTCGGCCCACGACAGAGCAGTCTTCGCTGGTCATTCGACTTCGTGCTATAGACAAGGCGGCCTCCAGAAAAATAGGGGAAGCAAGGGGTTCGGATTGGATACCACCTGGGTGTGTTTGGTAGGCCGTAACTAAGGGGTACAGTGTGCGTCGGTGTTGTTGGCATCTCGGGCGTTTGGCTATGTAGCTGGTAGAAAAGAATAAGTGTTTATGGTAGACGTTCAGATACGTATGCATTGAAGCCGTAGCTTTGATTTTGGCCAGTGCTGAGTACTCAAAGCATGCGATTACCGCCGTACGTGTCAACCCCGGATACATAGAGACGCTGATCGTCCGTCTGCGCGAATCCTCGTGGACATCTAGGGGGCGCGCTCCTGTCGCTACTTCAGCTTCCCTTATCATGTAGGAGGGTCGTTTCCGAAGTCAGTGCAAAGGATTGCAGGGAATCCTTCTGCTAGATATCTGGTTCCAAATATCTCTGTTACACCACTGATTCTGTGCAGTTGATGCTTGTATCGATTATTCTATACTCATTTATTTGTTTCCACATCGCTGATCATGCTTCGTCGTCGCAAGAGCAGAATGCTGTGCGTAAACGCGTCACGCGAGTGCAGAAATGGGGCAATCCTCGATGTTAAGCGTGTGCAGTCGTAGTTGACTTGCCGACGTAAGCTGGCTGTTCTTCGTAAGTGTTGCGGCAGGTTGCATGCGCTTGTATTTGAAAGAGCTTAACAATTTAACTGTCAAATTCGGGCATTATATACTGGCTTCTTGCCACACTGCGATATCCCTGAACTTGTAGAGTTTAGCTGACGGAAGGTCCACTTCTATAAAGCACCTCAAATACTGCCAGTTGGCCTAGCACACGACGTATAAACTCCACTTCGAGCACAAATCATTTCAGCACGTGCATAGTATGTTACGCCTTTTCTTTTACTACTTAGGCTGCCCTCTAATTCGCATTTATAAATCGAAGCATCAGTTCAGTTCAGTCGTTCAGTCGTGTCCGACTCTTCGTGACCCTATGGACCATATCACGCCATGCTTTCCGGTCTCTCACTATCTTCCTAACAGCACATAACTTCATCTGCAGCGCCTCGAGGATGCCATCTAACCATCGCATTCGCTGCCTACCCCTGAAATTAATTATTTCGATGGATGACATCGTATAATATGCGATGTCGAAAAACAAATTTGTGAGATAAGCGGTGTCAACACACCGACTGCAGTGAAACAGTGAAACAGAGGGAGAAAGTTGGACCCTGAAAAAACGATAGTAGAGGATTTCCCCACCATTATTTGCGTTGGCTACGGAAACAAAACTTATCTATTACCCCCTCGCCCTGTTGACGCAGTCCCGAAGCGTGACGGCATATCGAGCAATGCTGAAGGGACAAACAGACTTTCCACGATATCTATCCCACAAGAATTATTTGTTTTATGGAGTTCTAGTTTTTAGACCTAGTATTTGTGATATCTTTATGCGCACACAGTCTGTTAAATGTTTCACAACCAGCATAACTAGATTATTTCCTGCTCGGCTTCACCCTTCACACCAGTCACGAAATTCCTCGATTGGACGATGTTTTAAATCTGATTCAAGAACTGGCTCAAAACTCGTGGTGTGCCAGTGTTCAAGGATTCGGCAGCTGCTCCAAAACGAGGATGATTATTATGATTATGGTTATTGGGTGATACGAAGGTAAATTAAGCATTAACCGATGCACAGGGTTCGCTAGCTGAATTACGTCCCAGTGTAAGAAAAACAGTTAAAAGAAAGCTGCAAGGGGTCATCGATTACTGAGCGCGCGTAGCTCGTCATCAAAAGATTGAGTAACTTTATGCAAAACCAGGATCCCTACAGTGATGTTATCACAGTCACAGAAGGTGCAACTGTCTCCACGACAGAGTCGGCCAAACCTACACTCCGATACCAGTACGCGCGCTGGCACGGCGTATGAAGACAACGTCATCCGATAACGTAGTGACGGAGGTGGGAAATCTCTCCCCCAACGCTCACTCAATCGCCTCTTTTGCTCACGCCAGCAGTTTTGTTTTACTCCGCCATTCTTTTGCACCGGCGCGCCGCCTAGTCTCGGTGCATTCTGCCCTTCTCTCAGCATGCCCACTCCCTCCTCAACAGCCGGGCATCCATCACAGCTTCCTCCATGCAGCTATCCCGTTGCCCCGCCATTCACCTATAACCGACAGCCATCCGCCAAGCGCCGTCGTCTGCAACTCTTAAGAGCAGTCGTCTGCTTGACGCTGTCTGTCTGCATCCAAGGAAAGAAAAGCTATCCGGAAGTCATCTTTATAGTGTGACTTGTTTTCTACGTGATTTACGACCTGCCATCATCGGGAGAGTCTTCGTTTCCCGGCGTCCGCGACCACTCCCACATTACGTCTACACGCAAGGTGAGAAACGTGTTTCAAATTCCCTGCGAGCTGATATGCACATCCTGCCTCTAGGCTCCTCATATATCCTACCAGTCTGCCCGCGTTGTGAGGTTTCGAGCAGTGATAGGGCATTACGATCATAACGATACGGAAATATTAGTAAAATCCGGGTCTTATGCCATTCAATCGAAACTCAATTTTTCGAGGCCCTTCTTGTGCATTTCCAGATTGAGCAGGTCAGTTACCATTCCGAACATATAGAAAAAGGGCCAACTGCTTTCTAGATGACAAGATTCGTCGAAATTGGAAGTTAATTATTTATTTTTATCAATGTCAATGCTTTATCGCAGGAAAAAAATGGTTTCCGAGTTTCTAGGGAAAGGAAACAGTGCAGTAATCGTCTCATTTCTCTGTGGAAACCTCAACCACACTCTGAGCGAGCGTAAGCCGTGAGTGAAATAAATAAATGAGAAAGAGGAGGACGCAGTAGTGGGCTCAGGATAAAGTTTTACTACCTGAGGATCTTTACCCTGTCATCGCACAATACACATGCGTCTTGCATTTTACATCCATCGAAATGTGGTTTAGAAGCATGAAATAACTCGTTCTCTCCATGGTAGAGTACTGATAATGTGACAGCAACGGTTGCTGTACGCTTTTCTTTTTATCACAGAGCTAAGTTTCCTCTCACTAACACCATAAAGTCTTACCATCTCTTCTGCAGGCACTTTTAACAAATCAAAATCGCGCAGTGGAAAATGAGACTGCAAAAAAAATCATGTCAAGCATTTTGCTCTCCCGGAATGAGCTTGTGATCAGCTTAAGTGCTCATTTGTTACAGACATTCTATCGTGAAGAGTGTGCTGAATTAATTATAACTTCCCTTTCGGCGTATCTTATCCGCGCTATCTTATGCGCCAGCTCGCATACATTGGTATGTCATCACTTGACTAAAGCAATTGATGTGCACTCATTTGATTTGGTTTTAGGGGCGTTGGTTCATAAACGCTCGCTTGATTTCATGTTGACTCACAAGCGCTGAAGGCAAACTGAAGTCAGCCTCTATTGTTGTAGCTGGTTACCTCGTTCTGACTACAAAGACGCTAATTTCATCGAAAGCAGAGCTTTTATACAAGCTGGAAATGCGCAAACAAATGAACGTAGGTGTTGGCATCCACAATCAACTTCCTAAGTGAACTACATACGCCGAAGCAGACCTGCATTATTTGGGGGGAAGGGGAGGCGGTTCCAGTGCACTTTAAACGGGCATCACAGAGTCACTTTCGGTGTACCCGTAGGTCACGTAGCTAGGAATCGCAATCGACGTAATAGAAGAGGGGGGGGGGGGGGGGGGGTGATTATTGTTAGATCTAAGAAATAAATGCTTAATTTACTACCAGATAAATCAGCGTGCCAACAAAAAGGCAAGAAAATCTCAATTTAATAACTTCAAGTGATTTCAGTTGTCCTCAGCGTTAGTTTACGTCCTCTGTGTCTGCGTGGCGTTCATAACTGGACGCCGAATCGATTGCAACGATGGCGATTGACAGGCTTTCGTCGACGTTCGAGGCCACGCTGATACATATAATGACAAGTACTCTAACACAATACGCGTCGTGACGGCAGAACAGAAGCTCTCGCGTCCCTTTCCGTGGCACTGCAGTCTCGCGTCGTCACAAGAGGACTGATCTGTCTTTATTGTAGGGTCTAGATGCTTTCCAGGAACAGACTATTTCGTCAAGAATGAAAAGAGAGAGAGAGAGAGACATGATAGTATAGAAAGGCAAGAAATAGAAAGGGTGGGTAACTAGGTAATGCCCAGCAGGTTACCCTACACGCGGGGAGGGGAGCAAAGGGAGAAAAGGAAAGGAAAGGGCGCCAAGGAAAGGAGTCTGTCACTAGGTGATGCGCAGTAAGCTACCCTACCCGTGGGGAGCGGAACAAAGGGAAAAAAAGGAAGGAAAGGGCGCGAAAGAAAGGAGTCTGTCACTTGGTGATGCGCAGTAGGCTACCCTACACGCGGGGAGGGGAACAAAGGGAGATAAAGGAAAGAAAGGGCGCCAAGAAAAGGAGTCTATCACATGTCCATATATCTATAGTAAAAGGGAGCAGAGAGCGTGATAATGAAATTGAGTCTGAAATACTACAGGAGCTGTATTATATAAGCATCCATTATCCATTTTCGATTTCAACCTATTTAATCATCTGGCAGTGGTCAATTATAATTGATGACGCAGCTGCCTTTTGAAGTGTCTGTGAGAAGCAGTCGGATGATTGGTTCATTGGCGAACGGATATCGCAGCCAATGCTGAACTAGTACTTGCGGCGAGTGCCGTTCTATCATCACTGTGATCACCCGCTACAGTATGATTTCCGTGCCTGGTCGCTTGATGCCTTCACGTGATACTTCCGTTCCACTCACATCGCTCCAAATGAAATGGAAAATAGATGTTCATTTCTAATGAACACATAAAGAATACAGCCGATAACGCCCTAGAATATCTTGTCAGAATGATAACTTTTTCCCTCATGAAATATACGTGAGGAGAGACAGAAAATCCATCAGTACTTGCAGTCTTTCATGAGGCCAACTCGAGACCAGTCCTTGAGGAAACAGCCCCCGTGTAGAAAGAAAAATTGCACGGGTAACGTTAGGAAATAGAATGAGTGGCTTGAGTTAGGGAACAAACTTGCTATAAAATTATTCTAGCAGACAGCAAGTGGAAGACATGAATCTGCACGTCACATGTAATGTAAAAGAGGATAACCGACAGTCAGTGGGCATAAGAAGTGAGCTCTGGGGGGACAGAAACATTGCCGGGGTCAGCATAGTCAGGGCATAAGAAGTGAGCTATTTAGAGACTGAAACATTGCCGGGGCCAGCATAGTCAGGGCATAACAAGTGAGGTCTGGACAGACGGAAGCAATGCCGTGGCCAGCATAGTCAGGGCATAAGAAGTGAGCTTTGGAGAGACGGAAACATTGCCGGGGCCAGCATAGTCAGGGCATAAGATGTGAGCTCTGGAGAGACGAAACATTTCCGGGACCAGATAGTCAGGGCATAAAAAGTGAGGTCTGGAGAGACGGAAACATTGCCGTGGCCAGCATAGTCAGGGCATAAGAAGTGAGCTCTGGAGAGACGGAAACATTTCCGGGGCAAGCACGTCAGGGCATAAGAAGTGAGCTCTGGAGAGACGGAAACATTGCCGGGGCCAACATAGTCAGAGAGGGAAATAAAATTACGAAATATGCTGGATCGAGATGGCCGTGAGTGACAAAGGATGAGGCATTAAGGAGATAAAAAGAACACACCTTTTCCTTACGTTGGCTACAAACGTCCGTGTTCGGGCTAGTAGTCAACTGAAGAACAACGCGAACAAGAACGGGACAAGGCATAGAGTTTTTGTCTTATTTGCTCTCGTTGTTAGCGCTATGGAAACTCACGTACTTTGGTCCATTCCTGGCTGATGATGCGATGACAATGACGCGCAAGTATCTGTTTGGAAGTGTCTGCAAAGAAAACCTTGCGAATAGTGTCTACCGTCGAGATGTCCGCTTCAGCTCCTAAGTTTTTGAAAGGTCTCACTGGGAATTATATGCAATGTAGGCAAATGAACGCTTTGCGCCACTTGATGAAAGCGAATAACTAGGAGAATAACATTAGCATTGCGAGCATTTAGCAAGTACTCACACATTATGACTAGCAACTTACCAGCATCGTTCAAGATGAAAGTATATAACAGTTGCATCTTATGCATCTTACCTGTACTCACCTATGGGGCTGAAATGTGGAGGCTAACGAAACGGGTTCTACTTAAGTTGAAGACAACGCACAAAGCTATGGAACGGAAAATGGTACGCGTAACGTTAAGAGACAGGAAGCGCGCAGTCTGGCTTAGCAAGTAACCCAAGTTAATGACATACTAGTGGTAATCAATAAGAAGAAATTGGCATGGGCAGGGCATGTAGTGCGAAAGGAGGATAACCGATGGTCGCTTAAGGTAACAAACTGGATTCCAAGGGAAGGAAAGCGTAGCAGGGGACGACAGAAAGTTAGGTGGGCGGATGATGTTAAGAAGTTCGCAGGGGTCAATTGTGGATGCAGCTAGCACGGTAAACCGAGTTAATGGGAGTGACATGGGCGAAGCATTCGCCCTGCGGTGGTTATAGTGTGGTTGTTCATGATGAATATTATCTAGGCTGACCCCGGGAGAAGTCCCCAAGTTCCCATTAGCACCGCCATGTAGAATCAATAACGCGCCCTCTCGATGCCGTACAAATCGCTAATACCTTCGGCACAAAACTGTAGAACTTCGAGAGCATTTCCCTTATTTCGCCACTGTCCCCCCCCCTTTCCCTTTTACTATGCAGATCGTGACAACTGCCTTTCGTTTTTTCCTTTTATCTGTTTGTTGATGAGAGCGACATGCGGTGCGGATTTCTGCTTTTGCTCCTGTTTGAAAACAGTTTGACCTTCACTAAGTGTTAATCACCTTTGCGTACAAAGACGGTATTTTGCCGCACCTACACATCTGGCTGAGAGCCGAGTGAAACTAAACCTGTTCGCTTCATATAGAACTGATAAGGGTGAACTGCCCGCATGCCATATAGCCTACCCTGATGACGCACTTGAATACGGCCACCCGGTGCTGACAATATATCATCTGAAGTGCCGGACAGGTGCCAGCTTCAGTGCCTATACGGAACTCCACGTCCATAAAGTAGACGGCAGAATTAATAAAATATGCAGCGATCAGCATCGCATAGACATGGGCATGGCCAAACAGTTACAAAAGAAGACTAAACTAAGCTTCTTCCAAAACATCTTTGTTAAAGAAAAATTATCAGTTTATAGGAATGTAGCCTTGATTCAAACCGCACCACCTATTGAACACTACCACACGTACCGAAGTTCATGCCAAATCTACATGCGCCGTAGGGAGCAACCCGTAGCGTTAGACCATCTGCCCTCTGACTACAAGTTTCAAAGGGTTACCCCATTCATGAAAGCAATCCAACATTTTTCACTTATCCCTTCGGACAAACATTTGACAGCCTAAGCTTACAGAGGCATTTCAGGGTGTTCAATAGGTTGTTGATAAAAGGCTAAGAAAGGAAGAAAAAGTTCATTAAGGAAGTCTATTAATATTTTCTAAATAACAAACAGGTGCAGCCCTATCATCTACAATGACAAAGAGGGTATGCGGGGTTTACGGGGTATGCATCTGTAGGCAAGCAGCCAATATATTTGTACTGCGTGTCAATTTGTACAGCATTATGGGGTGCAGCAGTTATGGTGCCATTACAAAGAGTTGACTGCATAAGGTGTGTGGAAGAAAGCTTATATCGGTGACGTTACACTAGCCTTAAATGCTCATAGATATATATATAAGGAGTATATAAACACACCATCCGATGGTGTCACGACTAGGCGAAAGCATGGCGAGGCAAGCGCTGCAATACAGTATCTTTCGAGCACACCGTAAAGTTTTATTGCCGAATGTGCGTTGTTTCAGTTTCACCTCAAATCGCAGCGACAACCTCGGTCCAATTGCCAAGTGGCGATTCCTACACGGTCACGGCAAATATTGCGGCACATTCCATTGAAGTGCCGCTTGTTGTGCCACGAAGTTCGATTGGAAAGGGAAAGGCACCTCATTAACTTACCGAAAAACGTGAAAGCTCGTCCCACACGTGGTTATGTAATCTCTCGCGTATACAATACTCTTCTTTTCCACTCCTTACTGCCCACTTCAAGATAGAAGCGACTTCTTTGTTTGCAAAATCTCTACGTCAGCGCTTCCTGACATAACACTCCAAGAGTGGAACAGAGTGACCGAACCGCTACCTATGTTGCGATCTATAGATAGGATGCCATACAAAAGTCGATAGATAGATGAAATGTGCCCGAACAGTATCGGTTTGCAACAATGTGCAGCATTACTCCCGAACAGACATGGCAGTAATTGAATTACAGTAATGAAATTACTGTAATTCAATTATTTTTCTCTGTAATTTGTAATGTAATGAATTACTTTTCAGTTTGGTAATTCAGTAATGTAGTGAATTACTTTTTGCCAGTAATTTCGCAGCAAAGTAATTAATTCCTCTCGGAATTACTTTTACTAAAGTGCGCCATCACTCCTTCAATAAACAACAAAGTAGAGTGCGCGAAAGCAGGAACGACGTGCTGCAATACGAAGCCAGCGTAACGGATTGGCAAAAGGAGACAGAATTGAGCTGAACTAGAATACTCTGGAGAACAAGTTGTTTCGTTTAATAGCTTTACTTAGTTTTTGCATTTATGGAAACTAGAAAGTAATTTCAAAGTAATTGAATTACTCAGTAGAAGTAATTGTAATGTAATTTTATTACTTTTGGGGGAGCAGTAATGAGTAATGTAATTTAATTACTTTTCTGCGATTTTCAGCAAAGTAATTAGTAATGAAATTTATTCCTTTTCAAAAGTAATTTTGCCATGTATGCTCCCGAAGCATGAACGCCCGTCAGCGTAATAAATTGCTATTGCGGCACAGATAAGTGTTCCATTACAAATAAAACGCACCTCGAGAGTTGCGATATTATCTTCATTGTTGCCATGGGAAGCGATTTCATGCTGAGCCTTTTCTTTACGGTCACCGCTGCAATATTCGCTCATTGTGCTACCCTGATTGCACGCCAAGCAGCCAGAACGCATCTAGGATGGTAGTCGCGTTTTCAAGCGCAAATACGCCTCCAGTATAAATTGCGTAACCACGAGGGATTTTGCGGATACGCTGAATAAATTATCCTTCTCGGCCCCATCGTGAAGGCTCAGTGCTCAGGCCGCTCGACTGAGGAACACAAAGACGCGGGTTTGATCTCGGTCGCGGTGTCCGCTTTGCGGTGTAGACTGAAAGCGCATGCTAAAGAAGGAACGCCAGTTAGTCGATACTTCCGGAGCCCTCCACTACATCCCTCCGATATCCTGAGCGACTTCGGGACGTTAAACCCCATAAGAACTAAACCAAAAGGGAGCTATCATTTTGCAATGAAATGTTCTTACGTTCTAAGGATCCGTTCAATGCCAGATCATACTTGTTACCAAACAGTCGCATAGCGCCCATCTCGAACACTGGTTACCAACAAACCTCAAGAAATAATACCACTCCTTCTCTATCCAATTCAAATATTTAGATTCAAATTCAAATATTTAGTCGTAATGAACACCTTGCAACCCCCCCCCCCCCCGAAAACCTGACCCATTCCCGCATTGGTATCGCCCGCCATTTCATTGTATGTGACCTCACAGTATAATGGAATTTCCCCCAACAAACTGACATAAACACCTACTTCAAATATGTTGGTAATACACGAAAAATAGACGGAATATACAACATTCTTACCGGTAGTGAAGTGGTACGAGGAATTGGCAAAAAGACAGTAGGGCTACATATCTCATTGTGCTTATCTTTTTTACAGCTTAGTGGTATGCTGTCTCTGTAGGTATAGAAAAAATAACAAATGAGCCATTCAAGAACAGCATTATTTCTACCTGATTCTCCGAGCATACTCACCTCACTTCATCCCAAAAGTGCAGTCAAACCATTATTCGGTGACATAACACACAACGTAAGCAGAAGCACGGCACGTTGACAAAACGCAAAAATTTTTCTTGATTCCGAGCCATGTCGGAATATAAGGAAACGGAAAAGCTGACGTATGTGCTGCGCAAGCCTGGTTCACAAGATAAGATAAGATAAAGACGTTAGCACACTCAGACATTCTGAATGAAATGCAGAAGTAAATAATTTACACCTAATAAAGCCCATCTTGGCAGTATGGAAGTCGTGCGCACAGCAGGAACGATTCATTGACGTCATTTTATGTCGTCTTCGCATTCAACACACGCACACATCACACAGTTTTATTCGTGCAAAAGAAAAGACACCAACGTGTGAGCTGTATGGAGAAGTGCTCACTTTGAATCACATATTATGTTCATGCGCACAGCTATACAGATTGACAAAAAAAATCATTTCTACTCTTTAATTCTGAATGCCTAATATATCACCCTTGTTTACTAGTATGAAACGATTCCCTTCTGAACTTGTATTTTTACATTTAAGGAAGGCAAGCTTTTTAACAAGCTTTCAGGTTTTAAAAATGACACAGAAATTTCTTGCAATGCCAATCATTTCTGCCTTATGATTTTTTTTTTCGTCAGAAAGCTTTTGTACTTAATGCAAGGACTGTATTGGTCGAGTGTAAACATACAGAAGCTTCATAGGGTGTTGGCCGTCTTCGTTTGGGATTCAGAATGGGAACGTTGCAGCAGGACGAACCTGTTCCGACGGGTTAAATGTGGAGGTCTGGGTTTGATTTGGTTTGGTTTGTGGGGTTTAACGTCCCAAAGCAACTCGGGCTATGAGAGACGCCGTAGTGGAGGACTCCGGAAATTTCGACCACCTGGGGTTCTTTAACGTGCACTGACATCGCACAGCACACGGACGCCTTGCTTCTCGCCTCCACCGAAAAGCTGCCTCCGAGGCCGGGATTCGATCCCGCGTCCTTGGGAACAGTAGTCGAGCGCCGTAACCACTCGAGTCGAGCGCCACCCCGGTGGGGTGTAGGTCTGGGGCTTGGGCACCTTTTTTTTTTTACCGCCATGTGGTCAACCAAATCTTGCTTTGTTTTTTTCTCGAAGTATTCGATCCATTTTTGCTCATCGTTTGCCAAGAGGCTGCGGCACCTGTTGCCGGAGTTTGTCGTCCCCGTCGAAGAAGTAGCGTGTAGGATTTTTTATTATTACAGGGAGGTTGTCGCAAGTGTTAGATTTCTTTGAGCGCGTTTCTGTATGGAATATTCGGCCGGTGTAAAGCGGATAAAGCTTTACCGCTATCTCTGCATGGGATAGCGTTTTCCCAGAACCGTTGTACAGGACCTTACACGCATACAGTGGATGCCAACGTAGAGATGTCTTCAAAAGAGTTAAGACAATACACGTGCCATAAGGAGCTAAGACTTTATTTTCTTTAAATTACTTACCGGAACGTTATCAGCAAAGAAGCTATTGGATGAGAGACTTTGTTCTACCGTGGGGAACGCACTGTGAAATCTGCAAGAAACCGAAAACAATAGGTCATGCTTTTTTTTTACATTGCTGACGAGGGAGTTATTTTCGGGATTTATTGCAACGGGTAATAAAGAAGGATTTTCCACTAGACTCGCACGGCATCCGGTATTTAAGCATAGGTAATGAGGATGAGGTTCTGGGCCTTCACTCCATACGGCGGTCTAGAAAGGCAGGCTATCACTGGGACAAGTATACAAGACCTGCGCAAATTTATTTTCAAGGGAGTATGCATTGGTTTGTCGCCATACAAAAAGCGGCTGCGGAACCTCTCGAATGGTTTTTAAAGGTAGAGTCTTTGTTGTTGTTTTGTTATCACTAAAGGAGCTTTAATGTCCCGAAGCCAGGCTAACACGGGCTGGTTGTAATGAACCTGTATGTACAGTATTTGTCACAATTGTAGAACCCGGGGATTCTGCTTCTGGGCCACTTCATGCGGCTTGTAAAGCGTTTCCACTGTTCCGAATCTCTTGGTGGTAGGAAGATATTTGCCCTGCCCTCTTCAACGGGAAGGACCTCCACGAATGCTAAATCAGCGCCACTACACGACTCAGAAGCAAACCCCAATACTTTTGACAAAGGCTGTACGTAACCATGTGCTGTTTATATTGCGATTGGGGTTTCTGTTTGTTAAATATTGTGTAACAAATCAGAAAATAAAGAAAAAACGCAACGATAGCGATATCTACAGCGTTTCGTACTATTTTCCCATGAAAAATTCCCAGTTCGATCTCCATCGCTCTTATTATTTTGTGTGTGCAAATTCGGTATATGGGCCACGACATTCATTATTTAGTCTGGCCATATCAAGTAGTGTTTCATGTAATATTATTATCTGGAATTTAACCTGGTTAGAGCAATGATACCGTAAGAAAGCACTGTTTGAATTACCCGCGCCAGAACACGTGGACTGTGATGTCACGATCTGGCGGGCCAATGATGAGCCGGGCATAACGGCTGTCGACAAGGCTCTTGTTCGGATCTGGTGTCCTATGCATGCTTTCGCAATGAAATTAAAGTGCTCGTGTTTGATCATCTCGGTCCGTAATGCGCTATACACATATGTACACATCATCGTACAGTTCTGCGTTACAAATGAAGGTTATAAAGAAAAGTATAGGGTCACTGACCAAGTCAAAGTTTAATAAAAACGAAATGACGTTTCGGAAGCGCTACGGCTTCCTTGTTCACAAGATTGTTCACAGGATTGTGAACAAGGAAGCCGTAGGGCTTCCGAAACGTCATTTCGTTTTTATTAAACTTTGACTTGGTCAGTGACCCTATACTTTTCTTTATGTCACCACCTGACCAGACGATGTTTCGTCGAACTCTTGATTAAATGAAGGTTAGTGGCATGCTGATCGCTTAGTATTGTGCGGCGGCAGAGTATAGTTTAGCATTCCAGCTTGTCTACAATCTCAACTCTATTGGCGGGGTGTACAGGAGAGGGGTGCATCCATAGGTGGTGCCCGCACTCACACCCGCACAACACACGCGCGCGCGCGCGCGAGCAAGCACACGCACATACACACACACACACATTGGATGACAAGCGAACACAAGGATGAGATTTCATTCCATTCGGTCAGAACGTGTTCAGAAGACCACATAACGCCGCAATTCCAGCGTCAATATAGATTATGAGCACGCATGAAGCAGCTGCAACTTAGTGCAGGCATGAGGAGTTATACTTACTGATCACGTCATTTTCGTCATAACCTTCAGTCTTTTCAACACGATGTCCGCTTCTTAATTTCTTCATATATAACGTATAGTTAGAAAAATATGCTATTGTCTGTTTGTTTTTTCTAAGAGTCTTCCAAAAATTTGAACCCGCTCTCACATTCTTTCGACACCCCAGTTCTTCTAAGTACATGTATAATTCACCACTGCCGAAAGAAAAGCTGCTGCATGAAAAAACACGGCGTCGTCCAGTGAAGCAATGTACTCACTGTTCCCCGCCAGTATTTCTTGACAAGGCGATGGCAGGCATAGTCTAGAAATCATTCATTATTTGTGCTAGTGATCATGGCATGCCGAAATCTAGGACATTAGTTCAGCTTTGTGAAACGTCCAAACATGCTCTGTAAAAGTGTTTTTAAAGACTCCCCTGGAAGCTAGACGAAATGTCAATCAGTGAAATACATACAAAGATTCGAAAAGCTTATCAGCTGCGGCAAAACGCCTCCGAAAGGTTCCCGTTATCAGAAAGCCGATTAAACCTCATTAGAAAGCGGTTGTTCAGCACCCCAGTTCTTCAGATCTTTGCGCTCCTTTATCTGTGGCGCTTCCTTCGAGTTCTTCCGAGTTTAGTCAGGCGACAATCGTGCCATTCCGACTATATAGTCTGATTGGAGCTTCGTAAAAGAAGCCCTCTAGAACATGCCAGGTGTGACGTCCATCGTCGTGTGATTTTCGCGAGTCCACTCAATGCGATGTTCACCACAATGCGATTATTTGCACCAGCCTCCCTGATAGAATGCCTGCTATCTCTCCATTCCAATGCCGACACTCTGGTGTAAAAAAGGAAAGCAGCAGAAACTGCGCTGAAAGCAGCAAAAAAGGAGCACGTTCACTCGATTAGGAAAGGCCGATCGGCGATTAAAAATAAGTTCTTTGCCGTGCAGCACTGTGACACTCTGTTACCATACACCCCTGCAACGGGGTGTAATGCGATATCGGGCATATAGTACGTATACCTAAAGACTTAAAAAAAAAAAAAAAAAACAGCGCGAAACGCGCGAACGAAAGAAGAGAATAACACACCACGAGCGCTGGGTATGTTATACGTATACCTGTTTGCGCAGCTGTTTTTGTTTTCGTCCCTGGCAGTGCAATGGCCACCTATCTTTAGTGAGGGTTGGCAGTTACCCCTGAGTTGCCAGTAAAGCTTAAAAAGACACGTTTTTTCGATAGGATCAGCATTATGTACCCGTATTAGGCAAGGTGTTCAGCCTTTCCCCTTCATTGCTCGGAGAGTTTGAACTGAAGCCTATTTAGAGGTCCTGCGGACGGCAACTGCCTCCACAGCTTATATGTAAATACGCTAGAATTCACAAGAGAGACAAATTGCGCGAATTTACTCCGTAACCGACTTGCACTCGCGCAGCATGAAATATTCAGAAAATGTGAGCACGACGGCAACTTTAGGGCTCGCACAGGAGACCTACATGCTTTAAAACTTTTTATACTTCAAAACAAAATCACTGTAGCTCTATTTACCAAGCAGGTGCCATTATCTGAACAAGTTACTTAAAAATTTGTTAGTATTATTATTATGGTTATTATTATTTCATTTTTTATTTTTTTATTTCTGCTGCAGCACGAAGAACACATGGTTGTTCCTGTGCACATTAAATAAAGATTGATTGATTGATTGATTGATTGATTGATTGATTGATTGATTGATTGATTGATTGATTGATTTATTGATTGATTGTTAAGCCCGATGAACAGTCAATCCCGTCGATCTATAGCATCGGCCGAGAGAGCTGAAATGGGAAATACGTGTGCTTGAAATTCCGTTCTGTACAAGTCTACGATTGTAACAAGTGCACAAAGACAATGGAAATGACCTCCCAGTCGAAAAAAACTACAGAACCGTGTCAAAAATACGACTAAATATTCTGTAGTTATGTCGTAAACGTCAGATGTTCCTGTAGTTCTGTAGTAATTTTCTGTAGTTCTGTAGTTTTTCTGTTGTATGTTTCTGTTGTCTGTAGTTCTGTAGTACTTTTCTGTTGTAACTACAGAAATTTCTGATGTTACTACAGAATGTTCTGTTGTCACAAGTTTTCCGTCAAAAACCGCACAGAAATTCTGTTGTACCATCAGAAAATTTTCTGTACTTTTTTCCGACTGGGAAGCTTCAGGAGCAGCAGCAAACTCTTTGAACAATGGATCGCGTTCACTACGGCATTACGACATCAGCAAATCAAAACAGGTCGACGATTGGCCAATTCTGAAAGTGCACTACTAGACCAAACGGTAGAGTTATGTGTTGTGGCGGTATCACACAACCAAGGTATAATCAGGTATCTCTGTTTAGCTTGCAACGGTAACGAGCAAATATGTACTCATTCCTGAGCCCTGCCAAGGTAGCTGCATTGTTCCCCTTGTTTTGCATCCGATAGCAGAGAAGTGTACTTCGAATGGAAGTGAACGAACAAGGTCAGTCGTTCTTGCTGCCAAAAAACGATAAGAAAGCAGATATGTGCGTCTATTTTTGGCCTACTTTTTAAAACGATGTTTATTGCCTCAGAGCATAAAAGGAATGTGTAACGATATGTAAAATAAGGTATTATTTAATAATTAAAAGACGGCTTTATGTCTGCGATCGTTAGTCGTGCTCCAAAACATGTAAAAATGGCGCCCAGTAATTGAAGCCCAACTACTGTGCCGGAGTACCCGGGTTCGATCCCGACCTTGGCGGATGCGTTTCGATGGAGGTATAGTGCCTAGAATATTCTAGGCACTATAGATGGAGGCGAAACAAAGAGGAGTCCGTGTGCTGTGCGATGTCAGCGCACGTTAAAGATCCCCAGTTGGTCGAAATTACTCCGGAGCCCTCCACTACGGCTCCTCTTCTCTCTTTCCATTTTCGCTCCCACATTCCTCCCTTCCCTTACGGCGCGGTTGAGGTGTCCACAGAGCAAGTGTGACAGATACTGCGCCTTTCCCTTCCTGTGAACCAATTTATATTAATATAATAAATAGTTAAATTGGTTCACAGGAAGGGAAAGGCGCAGTAACTGTCACACTTGCTCTGTGGACACCCGAACCGCGCCGTAAGGGAAGGGAGGAGGGTGGGAATGAAAGTGGAAAGAGAGAAAGAGGAGCCTTAGTGGAGGGCTACGGAGTAATTTCGACCACCTGGGGATCTTTAACGTGCGCTGACATCACACAGCACACGACGCCTCTTCGTTTCGCCTTCCATCGAAACGCAGCCGCCGCGGTCGGGTTCGAACCCGGGAACTCCGGCACAGTAGTCGGGCGTCTTACCACTGCACCACCCCGGCGGGGCTTATATTAATATAAGTTCTGATTCATGATGTGCACCTTTTCTACTAAAGGATAAAAGTTAAATGAAATAGAGATCAAGGTATCCTGTTGTTCAGAAAGAAGTGTTAGGCGTAGTTATTTAAGCTGCAACTGGTGCTCTGCAAAGCACTGAGCAATGGATTAAAACAAAAGTTGATCTCAAGTACTCAAGTCGGCATCAATACATACGCACCTATTCTATAGGCGACATGCCGACAATATAAAAATGTATTTAACTCAAATGCAGTGACAGTGTTCGTTGCCTGGCTTCAAGATCACTGAAGCAGGTCCATTGAAAATTAATGCATTGGTGTGATAAACCTACCTGCGACACGGCTTGGTGAAATGTATACGTAAGTGTAACGCAGCTTGTGCTATTATTGCGCGTTTCTGTATTTCTTGTTTCCTGTTTCTGTGACACATTTTTGTGCATGCTTTTGCAAACGGCTCCTAATCAGTGTTTAAGCCACCTGTTGGTGTTCTGTATCTTTTTGTGACCTGGGGTGCAAGCACTGGAGGCATAAAAATGAAGAAATCTATAACTTATACAAGTTTGTGGGGGCTATATAAGGTCCCGAAGCAACTCATGGCTATGAAGGACGCCGTAGTGAAGGGCTCTGTTCATGTCGACCACCTGGGTATATTTAACGTGCAGTGCACTGACATCGCACAATGCACGGACACCTGTACCCTTTGTCTGTACAGACACCTGTGTGTTTGTGTGTGTGTGTGTGTGTGTGTGTGTATGTGTGTGTGTGTGTGTGTGTGTGTGTGTGCGCGTGTGTGTGTGTGCGTGCGTGCGTGCGTGTGTGTGTGTGCGCGTGTGTGTGCGTGCGTGCGTGCGTGTGTGTGCGTGCGTGCGTGCGTGCGTGTGTGTGTGTGTGTGTGTGTGTGTGTGTGTGTGTGTGTGTGTGTGTGTGTGTGTGTGTGTGTGTGTGTGTGTGTGTGTGTGTGTGTGTGTGTGTGTGTGTGTGTGTGTGTGTGTGTGTGTGTGTGTGTGTGTGTGTGTGTGTGTGTGTGTGTGTGTGTGTGTGTGTGTGTGCGTGCGTGCGTGCGTGCGTGCGTGCGTGCGTGCGTGCGTGTGAGTTGTATTTTTTTTTTAACTTTTGCTCTTAACCTAAGTTCTTACAGTAATCATTTTAGAGCGAAAGACAAAGGCAAAATAAGTTTTTTTTTTCCTTTTTTTTTCCCCAAGGTGCCATTTCCGGCTCGTCAAAAATCACTTTACTTCAAGCTAGCTTGATAAAACAACGTAGCCAGCCATTTTTCGAGATATACAACTTTTGCATAGGCACTTTTTCTCTCCGATAATTAAAGATATATAATTACTGTTCACTGATTAATTGCCATTGGTGAACGAAAAAAAGATTACTGCAGTTTAGCATAGGTTACTCTGAACAGCTCTTAGTCGGTTTAACTGGCTTAAGGCTCACCGTATCTTTTTTGTTATTGTTGTTGCTGTTCTTGTTAACTTTGGCTACATTTAGCTGGGACGCTCGGTATATAAGTTGTGTGTATACTATTTAGCGTCCTCTACACTACCCCTGCCCTAATTATGAATGTGGAACACGTACTCGTCAAGTGTGCTGAAACATTGTTGTTCTTACTCTTCGTATGTGCGCGTCGAACACGATAATAGATATTTGATTTGATTTTATATCGCTTTTCGATACTTTCCGCCAGCTACAATGTGCTCCAGCCACCCACTCAATGGTACCTGCAAGTTGCTGGAAAATAGTGAGAGTTGCTGCAATATAAAAGAGGCAATACTTTAGCGACCTAAACGTGGGATGAGATGTGATTTGCCTTGAATATCAACCAGGGTTACCACGGCGTGAAGTCCAGGTTGCAAGGTTGGCAATACAGAAAAGCCGCCGTAATTTTTCTGCCACAAAATTCGCGGGCTAAATAAGCTCACCGGCGCATTAGACCGCATCCATAAAGGTCGTGCGCTCTCAGAAGAAAAAAAAAAGCATGTTGAACAATTTATTGTAAGACTGTTCCCGTAAAGCGAGCCATATCTTTAGAAAAAGAGACGGGGAAGGAGACTTGAGAAGTTATGAGAACGTGGTGCTCTCAGACCTCATGTCACTGTCGCACAATGCATCCACTTTAGCCACGACTTCTGGCAAGCAGCCCCTTTGTTACACATTAACGTGCCTGCACATGTCGACAGGCCATCATCATATCGACCATTTCCTCCGCAAGTTTGAGCAGAGACAACGTCAGTTCTGGCAACTCGAATCTCAAAGTCTCGCTGTACAACCCTACTGAAAAACTTTTATGAGGCAATACCCTCACATTTTCTCACAGAATCTCACTCAATTCACATAAGAAATCACATACAAGTTGCATATAATTGCATAAGGTCTCATAGTTTCTTGCACATTATCATACATTATGTACGATATTTTATGATAATGATGTGCATCGTATGAAGGTCTATGCGATTAGATGAGATTGTATGAGGTTATTGCCCCCTAGAAATTTAGGTTTTTCATTAAGGAAAGCTGACACGTATTCTCAATATCGACCACGTTCTACGTATACCTTGCTATTTGTCGTGGAGACCTGTATGTATCTCACCCTATAACCAGGAGCAATGCTATTAAACATATAATAATAATACTGTTTATTTCATGTAGTTTATGCAAATGGAGGCTTATGGAAGGCTTGACTGGAAGCCCCTGGCTGCAGCTAACACATTTGGTGTACACTGTGACAAAGACAGACACAACAGAAGCTTGAAAGAACCAAAACTGGATTTTTTTTTATAACTCCTTACATTACGTTTTACAGCAAGCCGGTCTGTATAATCCTTGGAATAAACAATAAGCCTAAGGCGTCGTGCCAAGATCGGTCGGGATGACGAGGGCGCCATATCTGGATAAAGCGAACGAGTTCATGTTTATCGAAAGATAGGATCGCCCCGCTTTGCGAGAAGTGCACCTACGTGCTGCTTATCCGTGAGCACACGTACACAATATAAGATGACTGGTGCCAAGAAAACGACGAACGAAGGCTTCTCGAGAACTACGGCCCAGATAGCACTGTTGTCCTTTATGGTACATGTGGGTCCACATGTACTTGCACTATAGCATTGCAAGATTGGTTTGAGAGCTTCACAGTATGTCACAAGCTCGTGAGGCAAGAAAGAAGAACTACGAGGTCATGATATACGTTGTCTTTTCGTTGATTTTACACCCCGAAGACAGTTCCAAGAAATTAAAGAAGCCCGGAAAACGTCACCAGAGCAGGCATAACGTACTTCTGCCTGCTCTACAAGAGAGAGAGAGAGAAGAGAAATTACGCAGAGGGTGAGAAGACAAAGGTGAAGGCGCATCAATTAAAGTGCGCTACAAACAGACATGGTATGAATTAGGCAAGAGAGCCGCCCATATAAATACCATCGAACACGGTTTGCAGAGTTCATGAGCTTGCTTCCTGACGGTAACGCTCTGTTATTTTCCTGTTCTCCACAGGCCACAGACAAAGAAGCAAATATCATAACTTCTGGTTTGTAACAATTATTACAACTCTTCATTAAAACAAAGTTGGATCGTTATAATTTTAAAATTACTTTTGAAGAGTAAGGGTGCAGCAAGGTAACGAAGAAGTCAGCATAAGCTCTACGTTTGCCACGTGTTTTCCTTGTTTGCAAGGTGTGTTGTGCAGTCGCGTAACGAGACGTCTTTCAGCGTACTTTAGATAACACATCAGGTTACCTTTGACAACAAGCCAGTCTGCATAACTCCTGGAATACACAATAAGCCCACCGCGTCGTGCCAAGACTTGAAGTGATAGGGATGACGAGTGCTCCATATCGGAAGAAAGTGGACGGGTTCTTGCTTATCGAAAGATAGGACTGCCTGGCTTCCCGAGAAGTGTAACTTCAAGCTGGCTATCCGGGAGCACACCTACGAATACAGAAGCATATTCGTGTCAAAAGAATGACGGACAAATGCTTCTTAAGAACTAAGCCAAGATAGCACTTTTCTCCTTTCTGGAGCATGCATATGAGTTCACTCGTACTTGCATTAGCACCGCAAGCTTGGTTTATGAGCTTCACAGTGTGTTGCAAGCAGGGACAAGCCTTGGAAGGCCGCATAAGAGATTGCTCGCCTCGAAATCACGCCGTGCCACTCAAAACGTGTTTTGAAATTTAAAATGTTGTATGAGATTGCTCCATAACCTCAGGATCTTACTAGTCAACTATCTCCCGAAAATTTAATCTAATCTAGATTGCTCTGGAACTACCTTGGCAGAATTAGAAAAACCTGTATGCAGTTTAGGGTAGTGCTAATCTTATAACTATAGTGAGATGAATATAATCGTCGCGACCAGACTCGAAGCTTTACGAAACGAAGAAACAGCTTCGAATACTCTGACAGGCACAAATTGTAGCGCATAAATTGAGCTCCTGAATATTTTTTCACTCCGTGTGAATTAATGTCTTGGAGAAATCACTTCATATATTCATAGTCCACTGATTTTTCAATTTCGGGTGAAAGAGCTTCCCTTACATTTTCCTTCCTGAACTCCTCTATTTTGCATAGTCTGCTTGCTAAGTATTTTCATCTAGTAGTCGATTAGATTTGCAAAATTGGGAAATTTCCTCTGCGAACTCTTGCAATTCACGTCAGACTGTTGACATCGTTTATCTCTTTCTTGAGAGACCTCGGGTGCTACCAAGGCACATATGTTTATTGCCGCTATTAATCTTAATTTCTAGAATGACCCACAACTTAAGATAGCGATAAGCTAGCGCGTTTTGTCCACTCAAAGATAACACCTCAACCTTAAGGCAGGAATGCCAAGCAAGACTACCCTAACTCGTTTCTTACAACAACCACAAGTGACGTCAAGCGCAAGCTATGAGTGGAAGTCGAAATAGTTTGTAGAGGTTCTATGTAGCATTATTCGTGAGTATGCGCTAAATCAACGCCACGCTGCAGGCGCTATGTTAGACTCCACCTTTTGTGTTCCTCTTTCTTGTGCACTGAAGTCATCGTTATATAGGCTCTTCGCTTTCCGACTCCGCTGATAGACAGTCGCCATGGACGGGACCAAAGTGAATAACAGACGGAAAACGAACTACACGGCCAATAAGCCTCTAATGAAAACATCACTGTTAAGAATGATCGACCATATACAGTGTGTTAACTGCACGAGTCCGCGTCCAGTTCATATTTTCAGAGCTGAAACACATGCACTTCGGGAAACAAAGCGATACACAGCGTTAAATGCCGCAATTGTTGTGTGCGATGTTAGTGCACGTTGAAGAACGCCAAGTGTTCGAAATTTTCGGAGTTTTCCCTAGGGGCATCTCTCATAGCCTGAGTCGCTTTGGGATGCTAACCCCATGAATCGAACCAAACCATTTGTGGCAGGAAAATTAGACCGACTGAAGGGACTCGGCTCTCAACTGCATGACTTAACCATACTAAAAAAAATGGGACTGAGAGAAAAAGTAGGAGAGTGAAGGTTTCAGTTGATGATGTCATAGTGCACTGAGTTTCCCACGAGGCGTACAAGACATGAAATGCATCAGCGGCGGCGATAATATAAACAAACGCACCCAGCAGTACTCGACAGGAATATCAGCGAAGTCACTACGCCCCTTGCAGGCCGTGTCATCGGGACGTCCCAGATAAGAAAAAAAAAAAAAAAAAGGCTGATTTCAGAAGCCACTTCCTAGAACAATATGGGGCGAGTGAAATGAATAGTAAGCACGGCTATGTGTATATATGGGGATAAAATAAACGTCACAAAAGATCGATAACGCTCCCGATAGCAAAATAACACGTCGCCAAAAGTGCGAAAATTCCGCGACCTTCAGCCCTGTTATGAAAATAGTGTCAAAGGGCCTCTTAAACGGTACTTGGGGTAATAGCCTAATGCAAGAAATTCATAGGGGCGCGGTCTGTGTGAGTATTCGAGTCAAATTTAAAAGCTTTGCGTGTAGCCTATACATACATACATACATACATACATACATACATACATACATACATACATACATACATACATACATACATACATACATACATACATACATACATACATACATACATACATACATACATACATACATACATACATACATACATACATACATACATACATACATACATACATACATACATACATACATACATACATACATACATACATACATACATACATACATACATACATACATACATACATACACTGTATACAAATAGATTGAAAAAGTTCTACTGGCTACCGCTCGCAACCGATTAGGGTGGCAGCTCCCCGCGCGTTCCGTCCCCGATGACGTCATAGGAAATTGCTGGGTGCGCCACTCAGTGGACGCTCGCAACTGATGTGGGACAACGTTGCGAAGCGGTTTCTTCATTTCTTGCGTGCCGGTGTGCACGCTGAGTTCAGAGGGAAGAGCAGGAGTATCATATTCGATCACCCGGCGTGTTCGGTGCTAACGAAGTTAGCTTAAAAATTTTAAAAGAGGAAGCTTTTACTACTCACCTCCGTAGGACTTCTTCGCCGTGTGCGCGTGTTGACCTTAAACCTCGTGGCACCTATTGAATATAGGTGCCTACTGAAAATAAAGACGAAACACCGTCTTCGCGCATGGGCTCGGGAAGATGCTTCCATAAGTGACATAGGCCCGACGGCGTTCTTTGATTCCGCCACAGAAGCTATGACGTCACTCAGCCACCACCGCCGAAACCGAGGTAACGGCGCGCTCGCCTCTGCCTAGTCACCGTGACAACCATGACTTCACTCAACCGCAGCTACGCTGGAGCCGTGGCTCTCGCTTTGTCGAGCGAAACGTGCCGCCGCTTTCGCTTTGGTTACTTAGGTTAGCAAGGTAAACATTTCTCTGATATTTTTTTGCGTTTCAGAGAGTACTGATTGGATATATGTTGTTTGTACGTGTTCTCTAGTTTTAGTAAATAGCTTTTCACGGATCTTTTAATGACGGTGATAGGCATACATACCCAATGAACTGTTGAAGAACTTACAAGTCAGCTTCCCTGTATGGCAGAAATTCCTGCACAAAGGCGACATAGATTTACTTAGGCCAATTGTTGGGATCAGCGCTGGCACATCCCCTGGAGTGCAGGGTAATTGCCGCACCCCTCTCGCATTCGTCCCAGCATTCCGCGCTAGCACATTAAGGAACTCAACAGGTTAGGGGGATAGGGTAATAGCGTGGTGACAATGCGCACGCGCGGTGTGCAGTGATGAATAGGCGAGGGATGCGGTAATCACTCTGAGCATGCGCATTTGCGCCTCGTTATTACCTCATCCCCTAACCGGCTGGGTCGCCCTATTGCAAATGGGTAAAACAGAAGGTAAAAATTGGATAAATTCGATGGAAAAGAAACAGAGTGTGGAATTGCGCCGAAAGTGGAAAATGCAGATCAGAAATGAAGCCTTCTTTGATAACTCAAGAGGCAGTGCCCTACTTTTTGAAGTTAGATCAGGGTGCCTTAGAACACGCAGCTACAAAAATAAATTTAACAATGAAGATGACGCATGTGCTGTATGTGGTAACTCCAGTGAAACAATTGACCATATTATACTCGAATGTAATGGTATCCATCCGGAAGTTGATGCAGGCGCAATCACTGTTCCTGAAGCTCTGGGGTTTAGAGATACCAGTGGCCGGGTGAATAAACCGGCGGTGGAAACTAGCAAGAAAAGACTGGAAGATTGGTGGCTTAAAAGCAGAGAAGTGGCATAATGTTAGTAATGTAGAAACAAAAATTTAATAAATAGAAAGATGGTTCAGTTAACCAATCTAAATCAATAATTAAGATATAGGGAGAAAAATGAGCATGATAGCTACTGCTACCACCCCGTTTCAAAGTGGACGCTCCTATATTCCATCCATCCCGTACTCTTGTCACTCCCAAGGTGGGAGTGCTATTCCTGCGTCAAAAATACCCAAAAACCTGTCCTCGCACAATGGCCTGTGCGATGGGCGCTGCATCGGAAGCTGGGTGGACTGTAGTAGATGCATGCACTGCACCTAATTATTGTCCCTGAGTCAGGTTCTGCCGCCACTGTGCATGAATTTCTGCCTCACAGTGAAGCTGGCTTGTAGGTGTAAAGTGAGCTTGTAGCTGTAAAATGTACAATGGGCCTTGCACCTTAACTTGAATAGAGCTTTGCCGATTGCACGCAATCTCGCATATGGCTGCGTCGTAGTCACACAGTGACGTCTTGCTACCATCGCCACCATAAACCTCGAGAGACCGTTAACTCTGGTTCCTAATGCATATATCATTCCTCCCCGAGATACTTAGCTTTAACCAATCCCATGTAAGTTGCTTTCCCACTGTTGCAACGACCACAAAAATGCGCTAATATTATGCAAAACGTAAGTTTTTGTGGTCGCGGTTACAATGGGAACGCGATAGGGTCCCGTCGACTGCCAGTGCACGGACTCGGTACAAAAAGAAAGTGTAGAATCGCGGGTTTTCAACTTCACGTCGTAGTGACAATAGAAGGGCGTAGTGGCATCGAACTGATAGCATTCCACTTGCTTGCCATAATCTGGGAGCGCAGAACTGCAATACGAGCTTTTTCTTCTTCCGTTTGTGGAAAGTGCTTTGATATGGTCAATCTGCAAACAGAAAGTACGTTTCGAAAACACGCGCCAACTGCGTGGTATAGTTAGTGACCAGCATAAAATGTGAAAAATATGGGCGTAAAGAGGTCAGCGTTTGAGGCACAGATATGCACAGTAGGAAAATTAGGGTTGTCGTGGATTTCATTGAGTAATGCTTTACAAATTTGCTAGTTCGAATATTAACAGGCTACATCCCTTGGTGCAGCAAATTTCAGTGGCAGCTGTCAAAAGTATTGATGATGATGAGTATGATATACGTGCTATCTCACCATTGACGAGAATGGGAATAGTCATTCATGATCCAAAGCCAGCCACGAACGAAAGCATGCAAAGACAAACGGTTTGGATTTGTATGGAAAGTGAAATGAACACAAGACGTCATTACGAGTCGACTGTAGTCAACGCATATTAGACCTTGCTTCTGCAGCAAGAAAGGATTATGTCAATCGTGTTTCGTCTCAGTTTCTATTGCGGATCAGGGTCTTCGCCGTGTTTCGAGGAACTTCGTAGGTAAACTTTTTGGAACCTTGATGATGTCTATTTTAGTGCGAAGGCACTTCTAGCCTACCACGATTGATTTCGCCAATATCCGGATTCGGTCCAATTCGTTACCCTAAGCGACCATACACCATAAGCACAGCCTTACAATTTATTGCTCGGGGGATGTTCGTGTGTTGCGACGCATGCATTCGTGTCTACCCCTTGTATACTCCAGGCGGTGACCATTCCCCAGATGCGACTCTACAACTTAATAAACCCGTGGTTTTAAAAGCACGGTCTCGCTGAGTTCCTTTGTACTCGCTGATATATTTACCGACGGGCTCTCGCCACGAGTCGTTCCTATAGCTTGAAGAAGCACAACGGACATACGAGAGACCAAATCTTTGCCGACACAAAGGGCAGTGATAATTTTATGAAACGTAATTAAAACTGCTACAAATGCCCAAAAGTAAATCATATTGTGCTTGTAATCACTGCTATGTCTCCTTATACGTCTCTACTAAAACCTAAACAACGCCAGTACATCACCTTCAGTCCCAGCGGCGAACGTTACGAGTGCCGGATTTGCGGTAATAGGCCAGGAAATGCGACCTCCCGCGCGGTTATGATTGAGTGGCGAGGACGTGCCTCCTGGTTCGACTTCGATCCGCGCTCACAGCTATTTGATGACCTTTCTGGCGCATCCCAGAGTCGTGACGTATAGGGTGTTGGGATGCGCCGGCCTTAAAGTGCTCTCGAAGTTACTGCTTATAGCAACGAGTTCAGATTCACTATGCATTGCACACACATTTTGCCGTTCTTGTCTTCTGCAGGGCAGGAGGCCGCGACATGGTCAAGTTTCGGTTACCGTCAGCAGTGGCCCGCAACTCGTGGAGGACCTTCAACGCAGGTCTCTTCCTCATCGTGATCGGCATGGTACCGCTCCTGCTGAGCGTGACGTCCCGGACGCGGATGGACAATGTCTTCTTGGCCGGTCTCAGCCTGGTCAGCCTCGGCGGAACGCTGTTCCTGATGTCCTCTTTTATTGCCATATGCGACCACGTGCAGAACGTCTCGCAGGTGCCCAGAGTCAGCGACGAACCGGTGTGGACCATCGAGGCACCCCCAAGCTACGATGAGGCAGTCGCCATGCAGCGACCTCCGGCTAGCACAGTACGCAGTTCATCACCCATCATGACGTCAACAGACAGTGTTGTCGTCACTTTGTCTGATTTGCCCGACCCAACAATCGCATCTGCAAAAGAGAAACATCTGATTCTGACAGGGCCAGAGATGAAATCCTCTGCGTGTTGAGGATATATCTTGTTGAGGAAGTGTCGCCGGATGATTGCTTTCATTCGGGGGATGTCTGAGTGTTCACTGCTAGACTGCCGAGTATCACTGCCATATGACGGTGTACTCAGCTACACGTCATCGTTAGTAGGCGTCGCTACGCAGTCCTCCAGAAGGGCTCATCCACAAGCCTCAAGTCTGCGCAGCAGATGGTACACATGATAGGGCAGTCCCGCGTCTTGTCCTGGCTGACTGCAGTCTTCAGTGCGCCTACATCAACAAGCCCTGATTTTTCGATGCATTCCTTCCGTGCGCGTGTTCCAGAAGACAAAGTCTGGTGTCCTTACATCACGTCTAAGAACACCATGACAGAAGTGGACTCGCATGAAGCTGGAAAAAGCCTTGAATGGAAATAGATCTGAAGGTGCCAGTTCCGAGTTTTCGGGCCGGCAGCGTACATGCCCAATGGCGAAAATGAACACTTAGCACGGTACGAAACTGTGTGCTAATGTTGACTCAGTGATGGTGCGTGTCCTATGGTAAAAACAATTGATGAACAAGCTGAGCACTAAGGGGCTAAATAAAGTATTTATTTTTCGCAGAACACCCAAACCACTGGTCAAGTCATTCTTTGTGCGTAGCTTTTTTAAAGAAACCCTAACTTCTTGGTGTAAGAAGATGCGTGAAAGTGACATCACTTCCTCCTAAGGCGAAAACAGAAACGTTTATGGAGATTTACCAGACAAGCGAAACTGAAACGCGCGCCATACGGTTTATCCTAAGATTTAAAAACTGGCTTCTTGAAATAAAATGGCGGTATCTTCGCCATGATAGTACTGATGATGATGGACGCGATAAAAAGTCGAGACATCTCGCTCGAAAAAAATGTCAGAATTGAGCCCAAAGTACATCAAATCGTTTCATCTTGAGCCGAGAGACGCCGTAATGAAGGGCTCTGGGAATTTTGAACGTGCCCGAGTTTATTTAAAGGCCCACTGTCCACCCTCCGGTCGAAAATATTTTCTTCCGCGGTAACTGTGAGACTTCGCCCCTAGAACGCAAGGCCGCAAAATGTTTTTGAAAAGAGTAACTAATAACGCAATTACAGCCACCGCAATCACCCGATTCTGTCATGCCTCTCTCCTTCCGTTCCCTCGCAAAGGTTTTTCACTCTCCTGCCCGAGATCGTCTAGCCTCCGCAATACAAATTCCCCTTCCTCCTCCGCGTTTGGCGGGAGGTGGGGCGTGGCTCTCCGCGAGCGCGAAAAAAAAAAAACGGTCGAGGGAGCGCGCGCCGCTGGATTCAGTCTGGCCGTAGCGAGGGAAAAGCGCGCAGCGAGCGGTAGACACCCATCCTTCTCCCGTCAGTCAGCGAGACGGACCAATTGACGTCGTTCGCGGTACGTACGTCATTATCGTGGCCCGTCGGGCCAGCGCAGGAAGCGGGGAAGCTGGCTTCCCAAAGGAGAGCATGAGAGAGCTTTGAATTGTATTTTCGATGCTTTGCGGCGCGCGTGTCACTGTAGCATTTTGCACAGACTATCTCCGGTACCTGATCGAAACACTGGGCGCCTTTGCTTAAAAGGGCCTTCCCTGGACAGTGGCCCTTTAACACTGACCACGTGATTGTGGGGCGCTTGGTTGCTCAGTCTCGCCCATTGTTTAGGTACGCCCAGGTCCGAATGCGTGAATTCTTCGGCACAGGCGCCAGGCTGATATGCAACCATGCTTAACAGAGCTTATTATCAGATATTCTAGATTTAACACAGGTAAACTTCCGAAATTATTATAGCCCATCACCATTTCCCGAACAACTGCCACTTACACAACACTGCCCGAAAAAAGCAGCACAGCAACGCTTATTTTCTTCAATGAGATAATTTTCTAAGCTTATCTCGGCCAATTTTATTAATGTTATAGTATTTTTCTTCAGTATACTCTCATATGATTCTGTGACTGTGACCACGGACAGCACAACGCTACAGAGAATTATACTGTTATTGTCGAAGGACACAAATCAAAATAAAACAGCAGATGCTAAATATGAGCCACAGTACGCGGTGTGCATATTACTCATCCGATCAGCAAAATGAAACGAAGTTTTTGATACTTGACGACACCGAGCAAGCGAGCGGCACCGAAATTCCTGAGCTTATGTAATTAAGTTGGATGAATTGCTTTTCATTTAGGCAACAAAAAAAAAAGCTTTACAGCGGACTAGGGACTGTATGGCGGTTACTACACACCTGAATTGTACCCGACTATAGAAATAATTTGTTACTTCAAATTCATGGCCAAAAATAGTACAACGATTTGTCGCAAACAAAACTACATTTTTGCTGTACTTTTCTACCACCGCTTTTAAGATAGTAAAATGACGTTTTTAATCTAGTACAATCCGGTACCACGTTGCAACTATTAAGTTCCACCTGGTCATTTCAAATCGCTCTATCGCAGCGTCCTTATTTTTTTATTTACAGTCACAATCGGGCTGCGGCGAAAATGTTCGCGTTTTATATAAAAAGTAAGCGACTCAGGAGCGCACGCAACTACACCGCACAAGTAACGTGTTATTTGTGACACGCTCTATGACACGCCGGATGCAGCGACGAGATGGCGGCCTACCGATCGATGCCTCTGCCATTACGCATCTCAGCGAGAAAGATGGTGAAGACTCACTGATGAAAGGTGACGGATCATCCATTACCCTGTGAGAATTTTCTTTGTTGCGCATGATCTCAATAAAGCTCATAAGCTGTCGCAGACGTCCCTGCATGGCTCGCCACCTCAGCTTTGATGGGACAGAAAAGGGATCGGTCATACTGCTGTGCAAGTCACTCTCGTCATTCTCCGAAAACAAGGAAGGCACTTATAAATACGACGGCAGCACTTAGGGTAGAGCGGCGTCTTTCTCTTCCTCTTCTATTTCCTTTCTTCTCTATTTTCTATTCAGCCTGCACGAGGCAGAGGAGGTGGCTCAGCTACAGAGCCAGTAGAAGGCCCGTGCATTTCCTTTTCTTTCTTCCTACAGCCACAACAACAACAACTTAGGGCAGAGCGGCTTACAAAGCAGGCCATTCATGATTCAACTGCATCAGCATTGGGAACTTTGAGTAGCCGCACGAAAAAGTGAAGAAGCGATGGAACAAGGCAATAGGAACCGCAAAGAATCTAAGTTTCATCGGGCTAGCTGTGATGTCAGAACAAGAGGCACAAAACGTTCCTAAATCATGCACGCAGAATTTGGCGAAATCCATAACCTCCACGTAGCTACTCCTCTCTTCTTCCACTCTTGTCTGACTTGCCTTGGAGCCAATCCACTTGAGTTCCAAGCACAGACGAATTGCGCAAAGCAAGGTACAACCATGCAGAACGGACTTGTTACACGATAGTGGCCTCCCACAACAGTCCCAAATCATCATCGTCATCATCAGCCCGACGCAGAGCAGTTGGGTCTACAGTTCAACACGAGGAAGAGTGCAGGATGCTAAATGGGGTGCGAAATTGTGTGGCGCCAGCTCGAAGCTGGACAAAGAAAAGTTGCGTCGTAATTTTTATATGACATCACGTGCGTGTAACCGAGATCAGTTCCGTAGATTTGCAAGGCCTTTCTTTCGCTTCCTGCTAATTTTTGCGTCAAGATCACGACAGTGCGGACGTTGGCCTTTTTGCGATACTGGCACTTGCGCTATCGCGTGAAATTCGTGGGGTGAAAAGGCGGTATTAAATGCGCTATTTCTCTGCTCTTAAGGCGAAGCCTGAACATCCATTAAAGCGAAAGCCTTTCTTGTCACATGAGTGCGCGCAAGATCTGTCCGCAAGAAGTGTCAGCCTCACGTGCTATTTAACGTTTAAGAAAGAAAAAAACTGAGGATAATCCTCTACCGTGCATCGATCACCATCCGAACGCGCTATACCCAACTATGCCATGCCATGCACGTGAAATATATGTATCGTTGTTGTTGCGGCTGTAGGAAGAAGGGGAAAAATGCACCGGCCTGCTACTGGCTCTGTAGCTGAGCCACCTCCGCTGCCTCATGCGGAAGAAAGTAGAGAAGAAAGACGAGGAGAGAAAGAGCGCGCGCAACAGCCGTCGTCCACCACCTAAGCGGCGGCGGGTGCAATGGCGGCCTACAACAGATAAAAATTCGGTGGCTGGCTAGCCTCTGCCCCAAGCGGCGTTGACCTACCGTCCCAGCCCCGTAGGACCAGGAACAGCCACCTTTTACCACCTCCCCCTTTCTATCGTAAGGGAGCGTGGCGCATGCCATCTGCCGCCAGCTATGATGACCAAGCGACGTAACGAGCGCGCGCCATCACCGCCGAGTAGAGCTACTCACCTCAAATCCTACAAATCCGGCATGGAAGAGGCGGTTCCACGGCCACTTGGTGGACGTGCCGTTCTCATGGCCTCTTTCACCGCCAGGGTTTTCAAACACTACAGTGGAACTAGCCCCAAAGGCTTTCGACTTGCCGCCCTAAGCGGAAGCTTTTACTACTCTCCTCCGTAGCTTATTCACTGTGTGCACGGTCAGATATTCTCCGCTGCCTCTTAGCCGGCACCAACGGGTCGTAAAAGCTTTCGACAATTTAACAGCAGCAGTTGTCATGGATGATCCTGGCGAGACGCCTCGTGAACTGCCTGCGTCTCCGAGGTTGCGAAGATGACAGGCTGAATCCGATCATCCAGTGGACGTGGCTCGCCGAGAGGCTGCCCCGCAAAGAGACGAAGAGAGGAAAACATGCCGCCGCTTCCATTCTGGTTACACGTATGATATGAGCACGTATATCAGGCTGGACATTGCAACATTGGCAAGAATAAGACAGCACAAACCGCCTTTCTCCACGCACTGCCAATGAGACCAATTCATAGCAACCTTGCGTCTACATTTTACAGTGGAAAACACTGTTGCAGACACAGAGTAAGTGCGTCTATTCGGCAAGGATGGATCGCCTAGCGCTGCCTTTGAGATATTTCTTTGATATAATTACCTTTCTTATTGCAATTTACTTAGGTCTCTTATTTGAATTTAATAAGGAATACTAAGATTTTCAGGTTTATCAGGGTTAAACATTTGCCTTTTCTTTCTTGCCCCTAGTGCAGTTTCAATGGAGGTCCAAGATTTAGAGCATATTATCTCGCGTGAACGTATGTGCATCATGTTGGTGTTGAATGACGGACAGGTTGTGGCGTCCAGGGAATGCCTAGTCGCGACTTCCTCAGCCCACGTCACCAGCCGAAGTTGTACGTCCGGCTCGGTGCTAGTCGGTGCTAGACAAAGCCACCTCCCACTGCTGCGTTATGGTAAGGTGCCAAGAGGCAGGGGAAAGGTGTGCCGGGCAGTAGAGAATATGAAAATAATCGGCGCGGGAGCTGTCGCAGAAACGACAGGCCGGCGAGTACTTCCCGGGGTGAAGGAGGGCAAGACGAGCTCCAGTTAGAAAAGTGTAGGCCTGAAAGTGGCGCCACAAGTGTTGGTGGTGCTGGAAAAGAGATTTGTGGGCAGGGATAAGGCGAGACAAGATAGGCGGTAGTCCAAAGAGATATCGTGGTATCGTGAAGCGTGGGCTGGGTAGCAGCGGTACGGGGCGACATCCACATAAGCCACGGCTCTTTGCCATCCGTACTCAAGCCAGAGCGCAGCGCAAAGGCTCGCGCTTCACTGTGGGAGGAGTGGTTTTCGGGATGCATATTCTTAGACAGGGGGTTTACTGTTAGGAGGGGGAAAACGTGGGAAGGGATAGAGAAACAGTCCGAGAATGCGGAGGGTAGAGGCGAGAGGAATGAGTGTGCCGTTAAGGTAGACAGTGACGGGAGAAGGCGATAGGGGAGCCACGCACCGAGGTAGAAAAAGCAAGAGCTCTGATTTAGCCGGGGAGCAACTCAAACCGATATCCCGGGCATGAGTCTCCACGGCATTCACAACCGCCTGAAGAAGGGTCTCCATATCACCAGGATTTCATGTGTTCACCCAGAGGGTGATATTATCGGCGTAGAATGCGTGCGACAGGGATGGGATTATTGCGTAGAGAATGCGCCAGCGGAAAGAGGGTGATGTTGAAAAAAAGAGGGGACAAGACAAAACCTTGAGGTGCACCTTTGTTACCGAGAGAAGGAAGGCGAAACATGGGCCGTATGAGATTTCGGCTGTGCGGTGGGCGAGGAAAGCACTGATGTAAGCATGGACACGGGATACGATAATGGAGAGATGAGAGAGTGTCCAGAACGGCGGTGTGTTGTACATTGTAGAATGTTTTAGTAAGGTCCAGCGCAAGTACAGCTCGAGTGCGCTTGCGTGGGAGAGATGCAGAACATCCTCACAAAGCTAAAGCATGACGTCCTAGGTTCACAGCTGGGGGCGAAAGCCGAATATGGTGTCTGGATACAAGTCATGGTCTTCCAGATAGGTCTGGAGGCGGGACAGGATGACATGCTCGAAAAGCTTGCTGAGACAGAAGGTGAGACAGATGGGGCGAAGGTATTCCAAGGCCATAGGTTTGCAGGGTTCGGGGATGAAAGAAACACATGCATGGGTCCAGAAGGACGGAAGAGTTCCAGCTGCATTGAAAAGGTCAGTAAGGGCTTCTAGAGAGGGGGTATCTAGGTTTCCTGGTATCCTGAAGCGGATCGCAAACAAACGTGCGCGCATGAAAGAAGCTAACCTCCACAGGCTAGTCCAGTCTTACATAATCAGGATAGTCTATGTGGCGCCGTATTTACGGCTTCACAAGACGAGAAAGGAGGAACTTGACGTTCTCATTCGTAAAAGGAACAAAACGGCACTAGGTTTACCACCCAATACATCGACAAACAAGATTTTGAGACTAGGGGTTTCCAATACCATGGAGGCTGCAACGGCCTCGCAATACCAGAGTCGTACTGGTCGGAGCATTTTGGATAAACTGGGCTATGAACCGCAAGCATGCTCCAGACGTACATACAAGGTTCCTAGACAGTTTAGGGACAAATTAAAAATACCTCCGCTCCCCAAAAACATGCACCCCGTCTACCATGAGAGCCAGAGGAGTGATAGAGCGGCAGCGCTGCAAGCCCGTTTTGAGGGCAGACAGGCCGCCGCACAATGTGCGGACGGCATAGGACGTGTTTCAGTAGCAACTAGAGAAAACGGGGGCTCGGTAGTTTGCTGCAGCACCCGACACTCGACCGCAACGGAGGCGGAAGAGGTCGCCATTGCGTAGCTCTAACCCAACAACAGGTCAAAATTATAGTTACAGACTCCAAATCAGCGATTAGAAACTTTGACGCGGGCCGCATTTTGGCCATAGCAGAAAGAGTATTGGCCAGTGGCCCACCCCCGGCAGAGCAGGTCGCACTCATTTGGACACCGGCGCACCAGGGGTTGAGGGAGAACGAGAAAGCGCACGTACTGGCCCGAGGATTAGCTACATTCCGGGATCCCAGTGACGTCTTATGCGCAACCCCGTATTCCTTGCGCGATGTGGAGCCCCTACAGTTTGATTATGAGCTTAATACCTACCAAGATATTCTAAATCATTACAAATTAGGCAGATCAGTATTTCCAAAAGCGTGTAAGCAACTCACCAAAAGCGAGGAGGTTATGTGGCGTAAGCTACAAACTGGAGTATTCCCGAACCCCCAACTTTACAGCGAGTGGCACCCGGAAATTTTTAGCCCTAGGTGCAAACGTTGCGATGGCATAGCGGACATGATGCACATGGTGTGGAAGTGTCCTAGATTTGGAGAACCTGACAGAACAGATGAGTCCTCGGAAGCACTACTTCTCCAACAGAACAAGAAAGGGCAACGTGCAGTCATCCGTCTCGCCCTGGCCGCTGCTCAGATCCAAGAGATCCAGGTCGACGGCTGAGGGGGAGGGAATTGGTTGGTTGGTTTGTTTGTAGAGTTTAATGTCCCAAAGCAACTCAGGCTATGAGAGACGCCGTAGCGGAGGACTCCGGAAATTTTGACCACCTGGTGTTCTTTACGTGCACTGACATCGCACAGCACACGGGCGCCTTTCTTTTCGCCGCCATCGAAAAGCAGCCGCCGAGGCCGGGATTCGATCCTGCATCCTTGGGGACAGGCGCCGTAACCACTGCGCCACCCCGGCGCGGCAAAACCACATGGTAGCACGTGCGTTAGATTTGGATGCAAAGGCTGGGACAGAGCTGCGCTTCGAATCCTCGCCAATCTTTTGAAGGGTGCCAATAAATGTGATTTCTCTCTCTCTCTAGGTTGCAACGTGCCTTGTTATTGAAGCGGTCTGCACCCGGGCCCGAGGTGATGCGGAGCGTCAATGCGCCTCACGTACCTCACCCAGGGAGATGTCCGCATCAAGGTTGATATGGGGGATCCGGAATAAGCGGGAAGACGTGTAGAGGGTCGGTGCGGAGGTAGCGGTCCCGGAGGGCCTCCAGAAACTACATATCGGCGAGTGGGGACGAGTGAAGGAGATGGGAGATATCCTTGCGCTGGGACATTTTGATGTGTGTAGGGTCCAACAGCACCCCAAAAAGCGACCACGTGCCAGGAAGGCTCTCGAGCACAACCGCAGCGCGCCTGTTATGACCGCCGTTTGTTTGAATCACTCGACTTTGAAATATACAGCTAATGCTATAATAGAAGAAGCAAATGAAAGCGCGATATCGCATCTACTAACAAGTCCACGCTTAAGTATCCCTCATTTTTTTTTCCTTGGCAAGGGCAAAGCACTAATGCGGCGCCTCACTAACCAGATTTCACCTGGTGATGTGCGTAGAGATTCGGATAGAGGCAAAATTCGCAAATTATAGTCGCCTGTATGAACATCATGTTCACGGACTGTTTTTCGTGGCTCTGCAGTGGAAGCTGGGCAAGAATGAGGAGTCCTTGTCTTTGTTGATGTCCCCAGTCACGAGAACTCCTTTTCGTTGCGCCCAGAGATACCAGTGGAGATCACTTCCAAAGCCTTAGTCGGGCGCACCCGGGCGGCGGCAACCGCCACTGGGGTCCCAAACTCGGGACCTCCACCTAGTGCTTGTAAGGACCGGTCCCATATAGGCCGATCCGAACATACCTCTAGGCCCTTGTATAGGTAATAAATGTTCTTACCACCACCACTCACCAAAACAGTCTGATCTTTGCCTGTGGAGTGAGCACATGAGCGAGCGAACGCGATTGAGCAGGGTTCACTTAGCGCATCGCTATATTATAGACCCTATTCACTCTCAGGTTTAGCAGGCGGCCGTTGTGGCAACGTTGTTTTGCGGAGACGCCATAACGTTGGGCGGTTCGAAACTAACTACAAAAAAATTTGGAGGACGCTTAAGCTTCGCCTTCAAGAGTGGAACGCGATAGCATTATTGCACCTCGTCGAGAAAACTTACTAAACGCAAGGGTATTGGGGCATCCTCGCACCGGTACCCGCGCGGCCCGAAGGGGAGAAGCAGGTGAGCGAAGATAGTGATCTAGAGAAAGGAAAGACGCTTGATTCTACAACCTGTGAGGGTGCACGGCGAAACGTCAGGGGCGAGTGGCGCGCCACGTGTCGGGGCAGCGCCGCACATTGCGAGGAGGGGTTCTTCTGTGTTTGCCGCAAGATGGCTCTGCATGTGCGCAGAGCGCAGAAGAAATGTAGCGGAAACGTACTTCGCTACTCGTGTAACTGCGACTTCTGTAAGTAACATGCTCATAATTACCGATATACACTGCAGTATAACGTTCTACGGCGTGTTTCTAAGGCAACACCGCATTCACTAGAAGCGCTTTTGTACCGCTTTCAAGCATCGAACTCGTGGCTGAGCGGTAGCGTCTCCGTCTCACACTTGGAACTTGCTTTTTATTTATGAAGTGCATATTTGTTTATGAAGTGCATGCCGGGATTTATCGCTCACTGGACGCCGACGACACCGGCTTTTCTGCGACACGAGCTCCTTAACGCTACCGCGTTAAAATGCTTCCGACGGCGCCGGTCTACCAGCGTCCTCCCTGCTGCGCGCCGCTCATTTGTCGGACACTTGAGACGCCGTTTGGAACGCCGTCCAACCAGAGCTCGGATTTCACCGACGCCGTGTCATGATTCGCCGTAGGCCCTCTCTCTTTTTTTCCCCTCTCCGATGTTGCGTTGTGGGTGCCATGGTTGCCGCCTCTGCGAAACCGCCGCGGAGCGAGCGAACGTCATCGCGTTGCTACGACAACGGCGTTGCCATAGCGACGGCGCGCCAGCTGTGGTTGAGCGACGCGCGGCGCGACGGAACATGGAGACAGAATTTTTATTTTCCAAAAGAGGACTATCCCGCCCTTCGGGGGGTTAGACCGGGAAGGTGGGGCAGTCGCCTTAGTAGCAGGCCGGTAGTTCTAGGACTCAGACAGCATCTTCTTTGGAGCTCGGGAAAAGAAACACGGGAAGCTTTCTTCATTACAAATGAATGGAGTGGGGGTTTTTGAAGGCTCTCGCCAACTTTTCAAATAACATCTATTTTCTAAACTCAATGTTTAATCATTTAGAAAAACTATCTTTACAAGATTCCAATTACAAGGCAGCTGTATGCAACTGGTTTCCCTGGCATATCTCAAAACGTTTTATTTTTTAACCCTCGGCTAAAGTTAACTGTTGGCCCAGCGGCAACGCGCGCGAGAGAACCTGTGGTGACGCTACATGACAATGCAGTCATGCAATACTATACATAACCTAGTTACGTGATGACGTTGCAACATGACTGCCCTAGTCGTACGATTACATACCCCAATTACGTGATGACTTCGCTATATGTGAGGTGGTCACGTGGTTACAACTGCAGCACTGAAACTAAAATGATGCGGAAATTTGATCACGTGGTGTATCGGAGAGACAGACTGACGCTAAATGTGCGAACCAAAGTAGTAGGAGCTTAAGCTCTTAAAAAATAAAATTCAATTTGAAGTTTAATTTAGTAAGAAATCACTAACCATGGACCAAAACCTCGTCATGCTTGTAGGTCAGCTCCATAGGCGTTGCCGAGGCAATGACAAGCCCCCAGTATGGCGCTGCAGTCGTGCAGCCAATCAATAAAAGCAGATTTAATTGGTAAAAATGTCTTATTTCAGCCAACAAAGAGAAGGGCAATATCTTTGCAACACCACTTTCACATACTACAATTGTCACAATTTCCAGTGTCTGTTTTCCTTCTGGGATTGCTGGGGAACTCAATCTTTATGCCAATTTTTTATAAGGAGAATAAATCTATTAAAATTACAAGCTTTAAGGAAGTGAAAAAATACAACCATGCATCACACATAAGGAACTACTAGCGTGGGGCCAATATATATCCACAGAACAGTTTTGCACAAGCTTATATAAGACACACGTGGGACTCTCCTCATGGGGTGAGTGACGAGTTATTTCATTATGGCCGCAATAATGCAGAACTGTTGAAATCGATTAAGAAGATTAATCTGCTAACACCTTTTTACAAAAACATATTTTTGTTCTCAATTAGAGCTATATATATGCAGAATTCAGTCAATCACCGACTTGCACTTCATTTTCCAACTAGCATATTTTCTTAAAACCAAATGGAACCAATGGGCATTTTCGATTGGTTTCCTGGGTTTCAATTGGATGCTCCATTTGGCTCCTAAAGGTCAAATTGAGAATAATGAAACCAAATGGAACCTCAGGAAATGGTTGGTTAATTTCACTGGAATGGCAGAACAAATTGAAATGTCCAGATGAACTAGGGAGACCTATTAGGGCCAGTTGGTTCCCATTGGACCCAAATGAGCCCATTGATTTTCTTTTTGGCTGGAAGCACACACAATGAGGAGACTCAGTAAAACAAAAACAGATTTTATTCTGTGTATTTTTCACACTTTGTGCTTGAAGTAAGTGCAGCTCAGCTAATCTTCCACTGCGCGCTTTTCACGGCACTGCTGTATTAGTGACGTACAATATATGCCAGCCTCCTTAACCACATATATGCCGGGAAGCTGGGCTGTCTACTTATACTAAGGATTTAAAGATCGACCACAAGATATAGCTCGTTTACATACTGGCTTAATTTTTTTGTTCTTGTTAAAAAGCCCATTCTGATTGAATAGTTTGAAACTGGGTCCTCAAAGAAGCATGCAGACTAAGATGGTGACAATGGCCACGTGTTTTCACTGACTGCCCCTGCTTGAAATATATGGCAGAGGGTGGAAAAAAAAAAAAAAAAAATGCGCAACTAGTACTGAATCTCACGCTTCATTATATTACTCCGACGAACAAAAGCAAATTAATAAAAAAATGTCTGCAAATACAGGTGGAGGAACCACGCAGAATTTCAAAGCCATCAAACAAAATGTTCTAAATAGCCAATAGCGAAAGACACTGGATTTAATCCAGGCTGTGACAGCTCCACTTCAATAAAGGCAAAATTTTAAAATGCCTTGGCACTGTGCGACGCACGTCACTTGCATGTGGATAGAAGAACTTCAAGTGGTCTAAATTTGTTTGCAGCTTTCCACTACAGCATCCATCAAAGCGTATGTCACTTCTGAAAAATAAAACTCGGATGTAACAAAATAAGTCGTGCTATTTCGGGCCTTGCTTAGCACCTTCACCGTTTTGTTATATCAGCGAATTTCTTAACAAACTGCTTGTTTTTTTTATTCCTGATTTCGGTTATTATTGCCATAAAAAGCCTGCATTTGATCTTTAAAAAATATTTGAAGCAAACACGAAGTCAAATTAGCATACTGAATTTTATTATTTCTCACAATACGAAAACCCAACTTCCTGCTGGTAATGAGCAATAAAAATTAAAAATGACCCCAGCCAACAATTTCTTAACTCTTACATCGAGGTATGGTGATCGTCCGAAGAAGATGATGACGAAGAAAAGCGTCGTTTCCGAGAAGACGCGCCAGCAATGCACACGTCGCCTCCGCCAGATGCCATTTTTAAAACCCATGTTGCCATACGACGTTTATGTGGTAAAAAAAAAACGAAATTAACAGGTCAGTGCTGCCATGTATCGAGCAAAATGCCATCTAAGCCACAAACGAGCGCTGCTCGTTCGAAATGCAGAAGGGAAGAACCTATTCAGTGAGGACAAGCTATAGTCATCCAAAACGTTTTGGGGACGGCTTGGCAAGGAAGAGCGCAGCTCGTCCGAAGCGGTTAAGAGGTTAATAGTGCCATGATACTATGACGTCTCAAATGACATCTCTAAATGCTATGGCAGTGCAGTAAATACTAGTGGCCTATTCAATGACACTTTCACAGAGAAAGGCGAACTGCATCATTAAGTATTGCAAACTGGAAATTGTCTACCAGCACTGAAATTCTAGTATTAAATTTACAATGCTTAAAATACATCATCCTTTACAAGTGAAGCACATCAGACACAAAACATATATTTTTCTTTAACCTTTATTTTATATGCATAGCTGTACACATATGCGCGCATACTGGAGGCACATGATCACAACTGCGACTGAAATAAAACACCGTTATGTACAGTCACTGCATACAAACAGCGTAAAACACGCATACGCACAGTGAGCAAAAAGGCTGCGCAAAAGAAAGTCTCAGCGAATGAGACGAGACACAACATCATGCACGGGTGCCCGCTGGTGCACTCGGTCATGAAAATATTACCTAGGTGAGGGAAAAGAAATGAACCGAACTCACGTGTGTGAGAACACAGACTGCCTGCAATACTTGTGCACAGATTTTGTAATAACACATAAATGTGCTCAGGCATGTTTTCATGCCATTTCTCCATTTTTCTGCTCTAGTTATTGAAAGTATACTGCATCTTTTCTCAAACAATGCAGCTGAAAGTGATTGCACTGTTTGCATCTTAATTTGTTTGCTTACCAACCCAATTTCTGATGTCTCAGACAAAGGGCACATTTGGCAGAGGACGTTGCCCTAATGTTTCGCCTTGCCAACTGTCTAAGGTCACCATTCAAGGAAGCTATTTGATCATATAATACTTTTTGAATTCTCACAGGTTCCATAAGCTTGAAGAACCGCACACCAAGCACAAGCAAGTTCCTTTAAGCAGGTCAAAGATGGCCCGATTCAAGGCTAAAGTTTCGGGCCAACATGATCAAAACAACACCAACCGGCATGGCATGTTAGCTTAAATATAGGCGCCCCCGATGAGCATGAATGGTAAATTTAACATCACATAGGGTAATCAGCTGTTTTCAATGAGTAGGCAGTCATCATCAAATAAGTGGTCAATATTAATAGCGGTTAAAAGCACCTGGGAGAATAAGCCTCCGCACTTCCGATGCAGCACGATGCAGACTAACAAATATATACCAGATGACCCTAGCGTAAAAATAAAAACAAGATATGCTGCTACACTTCGTGGCTACAAAGTAACCTTCCTTCACCTAATGCTACGCAATGAAATGTTTATTTTTGAGAAATATTCATGCTCAAAGTAACACGATGGACAGGGTGAATTTTCATTCAAGCTGTAATCAAAACAGCCTATGTTGCATACCATGTACACAGAATGCATTGACTGTTGTAAACATGTAGAGCAGTTGTCATAGATAAGCATTCAGCTTCTATCTTATCACTCTTTTCCCAACACACTATAAAATAATGTCAAGTGAAATGAACTTGCTCACGAACAAAGTTGTGAATCAACTCTCAATAATTCAAACTGGAAGAGGAGAGAAAATTTCATCAGATAATAATGGGCAGTTCAAATTATGGGGGTGGTTTCAGCGACACTGTCAATATCAGTTCAGATAAACAAGAATTTATAATTATTAATAAAATTAATGAGAGTTTCGTGCTAATACCAGAATCAATGAAACACCTAAGACCTCTCGATCCTAGTAGTATAAGACTGATAATGCTTAAAATTGATTTTATTGGTGCCAAAGTAGCAATTATTCCACAATAAGTAATGTAGGTTTCAGTCCCATGCAGGAAATATGGGATGGATAGAAGCAGAATTTATCGACAACTAAGGTTACAGGGTAATGACAAAAACTTATGCCTACATACATAAACTAGGTAAACATAATAGTAATGCAATCTCCAAAAATGAATGCTTGAATTGAAAAAAAAAAAAAGCAATGCAAAGAAAACAACTACAATGAGATTTTTTACTCCTGAACAAGAATTCACTATGAGGGCAGTTAGCTGCTTGCTGTGGTTACTTCAGTATTCCCGAGTGCAAACACCAAAACAGAAATTGCAGCATGAACTGTCTCAGACAGATGGCTTGAAGTGACTGACTAGAAATTGGATGCGTCTCAATGTGTGTGACATGAGAAAACATGTTTAGTTTTGTAAACTTGTACTTTCACAATCCATGGTCCAAAACTCTTGGCAGACATGGATGCATGAATATATTTTGGAAAAAAAAAAAATCTCTTCTTCTAGTTCTACGCTATCAGAGCTAATGCCTTAAGGTCACTTCCTGAGACATTTTTTGCACTTTCAGACCTTGCCGTGACCAAATAATATCACATGCCGATTTATACAGAAACTCCCCCAATGCCGACAAGTGAATGCCAACTTTGGTCTTGAAATTAGCTCTCAAATGAGTTGCGACTGAAACGGAGGATGCATTTTCCTCGCATCCAATTGCTGATGCCACAACTGGAGCAAAAAAAAGCACACTACAAACAACAAGCCAAACTAATTAATAATAGACCTGAATGTTACTGCTTCATGAGGATTAAGGAAATTCCTTCAGACTTAACTTCTAGCTACTCCCTTCATCCATAACTGTAGTGATGAAGCCTACCAACAGCCTTGTTACACCAGAACAGAAAGACTGTCACAAAAGTCCACCTCAAACATTCAAGCAGTTTCGCAAGCTACCTCTCGACTCCATCACAAAGACAGACTACTAGTGGTGCTATCGATTGTGCACGCAGTAACACCCAGTTTGGCACCTCGGAGCAATTTCTTCAAGACGCCGTTGTTTTTCCCGCACGTGAAAGAACTCTTGTGCGAAAAACTGATGCCCTTTGACTAGAGCTCGTTTTGCCCATCATCTCCTGTCCAGCGAGACAGAATAGTGGAAAAGTTTATGTCGATGCATATACACCAGCGACACAATTGCACAGTCTCATAGGAAAAGAAGAAAACGCAACTTTCTATGTAGCTACGGATATCACAATGCAAACAACGTCAGACATGAGACTAGATCACAAAGAGGTATACCAGCACACTATACAAGGACTGTATGTACAGTGAGAGGGAAAAAAAATCCTTCCATTGTAGGTTTCGGCAGAACGCCTGAACACTTGCACTCCCTTCGAGGTTGCCCGAGCATTTTTTTCCGACATCAGCCCAAATTTTCCTTTTGTACACACGCCAAGTCCTGATAAAGCTTTATGTATGTACACAACTGCCTACCCTTGAGCCCACTAGACGACACAAAACTTAGCTACAGACTTTAAAAATTTTACACAACTGCACTAGTTGTACAACCTGAACTATGACGCGCTACAATACCTACACAACGGGCAGAAAAGAAAAAATAATAAGAGGACTAAATGGGGAATGATTTACAAAGCTGTAATACCTACACAGTGGGCAGAAAAAAAAAGGGGGGGCTAAATGGGGAATGATTTACAAAGCTGTCATTCGTTTTTTCTTCTTGTACTCTTGTATCACATTTGATTGTATCGGAAGCAGAGCATGCAAAAACATGACAAAGATGGAATGAATATCAAGGAGAAAAAAAAAATTCAAGGTTCCAAGTGGCAACAGAGCGGCATAAAATGTGCGACCTGCACTTTGGCGTGTTCATGTTCGGCATATGGTAACAAGTTCTCAAAGCACTTAATCTCGAACACTTAACCATAATTGGGAGAAAGGAGGATCTGAGAGTTCTTGACAAGTTCTTGTTTCAAAATGAGCCGAAACATCTTGAGGAGTAAAAATGGCCATAAAGGAATACGACACACAGGCAGAAACAACGCAGAGCAACAGGGTCATCGACTTTACCAAGACAGCCCTCTATACAGTGTCACAAAACAAAGTGGAGAAAAAGTGCAGTTTCCAAAATAAAAAGCAAAAGGGCATGTACCGAAACAACCAGAAAATAAAGTCAGGACCTATATTTTTTTCATGTGCTGTAACAATAAAAACAATTTCTAGGCTAAGCCTAAAGCAACAAGAGAGAATATTCTTAACTTTGCCATGAAATGTAGCTGAGGTTTACGCATGCACAGTAAAAGTGAAGCCAGCATCTAATTTAAACCTTAATGAAAAATGCATTGCAGGCGTAACCAGCACAGAATTGAGCTCAAATCTGCGACAGGTTTAGAGCACTAATTTTCTACTGTTCTCGATATCAAACATTCTGAGACAGAGACCGCGCTTTTAGACTACCGATTTTCATCATGGCTTTGCGCGACTATAAAAGTGTAGGTAAAAAAACTTTCAAAAGCTCTGCCATGATTGGCAAAGTCTCACTGTAGAGCCAGACAAGGCGTAAAGCCCACAAACTCCTAGGCTAACATGTAGAAAGTGATTTCAATTTGCATCGTGACAATGCTAATTTGTCAACAAATATGAATTATAATTTAACTCTGGCTGTAAATTCCAGACACAAAGCTTAAATGCCAACAGCTAAAACAGTGTGCATTGCTGAACACAATGCAAATTAAATTGCTAAACGCTATGAGCAAGACCGCTGCATGCGTCATACTGAGCAGTACTCCATGGCGTTCTCAAGCGTGCAGCCCTCGAAATAAACACGCCATTTTCCCATTTGTACGTAAAATTTTAAAACATCACCAACCCGCATGTCAACACGCATGCTGTTAGCATGTAATCTCAGCAATAAAAAGTTCTGGGCATAAAAATCAGTTCTGAAAAGTAAAAAAGCTAAACGCAGTTTAGGAATTTTTTTCACACTCTCATTTTGACCTGCTGTGAAACGAGATAAAATGCCGCACACCTCTCTGAAATAGGCGTGAACAATATTTAGCAAGGTTCGTTTTATTATAAAGGCAATGCTGTCAAAGCTACAGAACCTAAACGCACCCTATCCTCCTATGCATCAGACTACAGCCCCCAGATACGATTAATAGCTTTTTTTTCCAGATACATACACAGTACATTTGTTTACGCCAATTAGCGTTCGAGGCATAAGCAGCACAGCTTAAACCTTGAAAAATGATGCTGCCAAAAACAGTTCCTCCGATTACAATGACCTCTTCAGGTATGTCTGGTCGCAAGAAGCTTCTATGAATATGGTGCCAGCTACACCAGCAACTGAGCGGTGACCAAGGTGACAAGTGGCCATCTCAAGACCGAACTATTCGCGAAGTTGCACAGCTACCAACGCAACACCCCTGTAACTCCTCCTCTTCACTGCAAAACAATTTTAGAAATAAAGAGAAGTTGTTGTAAGGGACAGCCAAACGTCGGCATAAAACCGCAGCGCCCCTAGTGGTCACACCACCAACCGAAAGAAGGGAGAAAACGGGGGTTTGCCCCAGAGCAGCAGCCAGAATAAACAACCCCAGCGCCCCTAGCGGATGCTCGACAAAGCACTGAGCGAGCAGAGGCGGAGTGATTTGTGCGAGAATTAAAAAGAATCTTCACTTTCGTCACAACCTCTTCCTCCCTGCAACATCAAGCACGACCAGGCTCGAAAACGTTTCGTCAAAACGTGCAAGACACCCCAGTAATACTTTTCTGCAAAGGTAACTAAACTACATCGTCATCAGAAAAAAGGCCATCCAAGAAAGCAGTCCACTATACGTAAAGCAAACAGCGAGGTGCCAAAACAAGCTAACTGCGTTACTCTACAGACCTGCCATTGCCGGACCTCTCTCTCGAGTGATGCAAGTTTCCCGCTAGGAGGCACAATGCTTATCAATACGGCAAAGGCATCTGTCCGTTTATCTCAGCTGATCTGGAATGGCAGGCCTAGAAGGAAATTACAGCCGAAGGCAAACAGTGTGATCATCGATCGATAAAAACGATTTCACAGTTTGTGACTACGCGTCTGGCCCGTTCACATTACATTCCCAGCTGCCACAAAATACTGAACCCAGCACTTCATATCTGGAACAAAAGAATTGTGCCTGTACAACCATGTGAATGGTGTCTGTGCAAGCTCTGCGAAGTGGCAGTGACACCATTTTTGAAAATCGCTAACAGGTCACCCAGTAACATCTGGCGGAAGAGTTGCGAGCAGTCAATGCCGCATTAAATGTGTGTCAGGATAGCCCGTTGTCAACGAAGCAGGGACGCAGAACAATGCGATCTGCACAATTTTCCAAGTATATACAAAAAGTGAGGAACTTGACCCTTGCTTAAAATGAAAGCCCTCGTGATATGGGTAAAACAAAAGAGATTAGAAAAAAAAAGATGAAATTATGTCAGCTTTGCAACACCAGCTACGGCTTGCACTTGCTACATATGCTCTTGCCACATTGCTACAGCGGCTGGTTTGCCCTTATAATAGAGTGCGCAAGCAATGATCTCTGCATTCATGAAAATGCACGTAGAACATGACCAAGATTATCAAGTCAGTGTGGGTCTACACCCAATGCACATTACAAGGGGAGAGGATTAATGGGTCATTCTTGGAGGGGGGAAGCTGGAGGGGGTAGTTTCATTTTAACAGTTTATTTCTTGGACTTTATTAGTTGAAAATATTTCTCATTTAGGGTGAATATATCCCCTCCCCCTCCCCCCCCCCCCCCTACTAGAGCATAGCCATCACTTGCAGCATATGAAGTGGAATTAAATGAATTTAAACCTGGTGCCCAAAAAAGAAGCAACTCCTCCTTAAGCTAGAAGTTCTTGACATCTCTGATGATGCAGTCTTAAAAATCCAGCAAAGCAAGAGTTATCTTCAAAGAGACGAGCAACGGGCATGGCTAAAGTTAAACTTAACAAGGGCAATAAAACCGCACATCCTTCGAGCCTTAATGATTAGAGGACGCAAAACGAGCAAAGCTTCAGAAATGACTGGAAACATGATTTTTTAACCATGAGCGCATCAATGCAAGAACGAGACAGCTGTTATGGACTCGCACACTGAGCCGTACGGAGTTAACGAAGACAAGTGTTAACCCTATGCGTCCCAAAATAGCAGGCTCCCCAGAGCTCGCATTTCCCACGGATGCGGTGTCTGGTGATGGGACTGCTTACGACTGCATTAGGCGCCGTCATTTGGTAGTATTAGCCAAATGGCCTCAGTAGCAATGATAGGCTGGAAATACAGGGCTTCAACGCTCCTTCCTACACAAAACTGTATTTGCTGCTTCAACCTACCTATAAGCAATGAAACATGTTTGAATAAATCTCAAATTTGGTGTCTAGATTCAGTCAGAAAGTTTGGTAATGATGGAAAATTACAGCTGACTGCTACATGAGTGAAAAGCCAAGCTCAAACAAGCTCACGGTTCAGGTGGCGTAAACATTTACGCCCACCTCCGTTAGCGATACCATGCTCCATATCAGTTTTTCATTCTACGGAGCTACTATCGCTAAAAGCACTTTGTGCGCTTTTTTCACGAAAGAAAATCTCTAGCCTGCCAGAATGCGGGGGCTTTTGGCGATGAGAAAATGTTGCTACTACTTCCCTTCCATTGCACCTCGTCCCCAAAGCGGAAGAAAGGAAACATGCAGCTGCCGCCGGCTGGCGCTGCATTGGCCGAAGATCAGGGAACACGGTTGTCACTTGCCGTGGCTTCTCCAGAGAGCGCTATGGGGTCCTGGCCCCCGTGCGGACAGGACTGGTCTCCGTGGCCCCCGCGGCACTCAACGACCGGCACGTGACCGCTGTCCCACATGCCTGACCCACATAGCTCGCATAGGCCAGCCAGCGAGCAAGGTATGCGAGGCAGCAGCCGGAACTGGTGCAGGAGGCCGCGGGCCTGTGGGCAAGCAACAATAGCAAATGCAAATTCAATGTGGATTAACGCTAAAGGTCAGATTACAGCGCGGAAATGGAAAGCGTGCTGGTATTGTGCTCCCCGAGCGATACGGAGCCTGTGGCCACTGTTGCTGTTACACAAGCTAGAGACACCCTGTTGTCAATTTAAAAAGGGGACAGTAGCCATATTGCTGCCCCCTTCAAAAAAAAAAATCTCCACCGGGAACTGGAGTAGATCACCTTCCTTTCCTTTCTGCTCGTTTGGCCTTACACCCTTATTAAGGTGAAAGCCTTACTAGGCTATATTGGCACCAAATGTGTTTACAAAATGTTAATGTAAAATGTAAATGCAAGTGTAAAATGTAAATGTAAGCAAAATGTGTAAGAAAAATGTAACGCGTGATATGAAGTCATCAGATGGTGGACTTAATAGCCATGTCTGAATGTGTATGACATATGCTACATAAACGGTATGCCACGTCATTGTCATAGTCACATGAATCATTGCAGTCATGAGTCATAGTCATGATCAGTCATAACCTAGGAGTCATGGCTAAAGACATGATTAAAGATTTGTGTTCAGTCATACATGTTGTGAGTCATAGTCATGATTTGTGGATCACACAAAGTGCTGAGTCGTAGGTCCCAAATTGGGTCACGCATACTGATGAATCATGGGTCACAAATGTCACGTTACTATGAGACCATCACGTGAGCTTGTCACATGACAGGCAAGTTGCATGATGTTACATGGCTATGAGAGTATCACATGACAAGATCACGTAACAGTCAAGTTGTATGAAAACTGAGAACACCGCACGACAGAAGCGATGCCATACCACTAACCCACACTAGCAGGAGCACTGCAATGAACGCTTGCCAAGGAAAGAAACTCTCTACTGTGTGGCAAGAGCCCTGGCTTACTAGCAAAAGCTATAACTACAAGGGGTGCACGATATACTGTGCTCAGCAGTAACGCTCAGGCTTTCACATTTCTCCAATGCAGTCTTTGCAATACTCTCAAAGTTTTAGCTCACTCCGGAGCGGTGGCCTTGTGGTAGAGCACCCGCCTCTCATTCGGGAGATAGTATCAGGTTCGATCCTCAGTACCGCCGGATGCCCACCGGTATTTAATGCACACAAGCTTTCCCCTGGCCTGGTGCTCGACTCTTCTAGTGTGAAATGCCTGGGAAAGGCGTCATGGACCAAAACGTTGCGCCGATGGGTCAGTGATTCATTCCGCCATTAGACAACCATAAGTCCGCCCCGTGCGGCAGAAGCCCATATGTAGCCCTATATTTTTAGTCCCATGACCCTTCTCTATTTTTGGTCCATGACTCTACTAACATAAGCACAAGCAGCTCAGCAACACAATACACACACACAGCAATAGAATAGAGAGGACAGTATGCATATGACAATACCACAAAGGTGGTGAAGACCAAAATGCCATTGTCTGTTTCTACGTCTGTCTAGTCATTCTCATGAACATACCTCTGGCAGGCAGAAATGCCACCATCATTTCCTAACACAAGGTAGGTGACCTGGCTGCGCATTCATTGGCTGGCAAGTTGTGCAACATCACAAGACCTCATGGGGTAGCTGAATGCAAATCAAACCCATCAGAACCCTGACAACCCATCGAGTCAGATACACTACTCCAAGGCCACGCAAGCAAATTCATACAGCTTGGCTAAAGGGGCGTCTTATATTTATTTCACTCTCTGCCAGCTTAGGTTGCATACCTCATACTATACCAACTCAGGTAAGCCGGTTCAAATCAAGCAAGACCATGCAAAAACAGGGCTAACCATGCTAGTGCACAATAATTTGCGATTAGCCCCAAGCTCAACCACCCAGTAATTTTTACTGTGTCACAAGGCAGTGACACAAGGTTGCGGTGTCTATAAGTACTCTGTGTCCTGTCCCTCATCTCCTTGTTGCACTATGGAACAGCACGTCACAGGATGTTCACAAACAGTTGGCACAGCAGTTAACGCAAAGTGTTGATGGCCAAAGGCGACACATTTCTAAACCGTTCGTGCCAAGGTGATGCGACAGGATCGTCAACATAATGGACGGAGCTTACCAACTGTTCGTTCACCTGAATACGAATCGAGGCACCCCCTCCGAAAACCAATAGGATGCCTCTATAGGACTGATACATAACCTATACAATGCTGATACAGGGCCAGGTATCGAAACTTGGGACTATGATTGGTCTGAAGTATGAAGTTCAGTGGAAAATAAACGGTGGAAAAATAAAGTTAAAGGGGCACCATATTATTAGACTGCCCAGCCCACATGGAGCACCTCTGTCCACTGCCTTTAGGAAGCTATTCCGAAACCATGTCAATATTTTTGTGTTAAGTTTCACACCTGCAAGAGTAAAAAATTATTTAGCTACTTTAAGAGCGATAAGGGGAAAGTCTTTGGGGCTGGTTCTGCTGTAGTGTTTGACAGAACCCCGCCGAACACAGTGTCAGACAGTTGCTTCTTCCGTGCTGGATTTGATGCGAGTAGCTTCACTCAGTGGCGACGGCGTGCGCTTGTTGCGCCGCTTGGTCTCATAGGTGGTGGAAGATGGAGTGTACTATGCTCCCTCATGGAGACTGGGGTGAAGGTGCCGCCGTCGTGCCCGTACGTTGCCATGGAGGCAGCAGGAACGCTAAACAAGGAGAACAAATATGTGTTTGTCACGTGCCCGGCGTGGCATAGTCGATTAACGTGCTAGGCTGATGATCTGAGGGGTAGATGTTCGATTCTCGGTGGCGGATGATTCTTTTTTTTTTCTTGAAGCTTACTCCTGCACAGATCTCGTGGACAGATCTTGCCCAAGCGAGATTTTCCCCACGAGCCAAGGCTTTCGGCATTGTTATATCGGCACAACGCTTATCAAGCCTGTTGACGCTTTGCTACTGTGTGCCGCTATTTGATGTACGCTGTCACTGTTCACGTGTGCCACTGTATCGCTAGCCAATAGCATGCCTCGGTTGCACCCAGGCTTCTTTCACAAAACGAAGCTGCTGAATCCTTGTTACATGTATGTTCATGCTGCTGTCCGAATAAAGCCTCGACTTTACAGCATCTCTGAATAACAGGCATAAAAATTGTCAAACAGAAAGTGCGTGACAGATAGTGACTTGTTTACAATCTCCTTTAACATACCCACATCTTCCAAGACTCTAAGTGAAGGAATTCTGGCATAGTTAATTAAAACAAGAAAATGGCGCTGTGACTGACCTTCCTCAGCACCAGGTCTCCATCCATGTGGCCCGCCAGAGAGCTGAAGTGGAGGAGCATCTCGTCAGGGCGCATGCCCTGGTCGACCACATCAGCACCGTACAGGGCCACGATGGCCACGCCCAGGAAAAGGTGGAACCAGTCGGTCTGGTATCGTGCCCAACATGCCTCCCACATCTGTAGGGCCTCGGGTTCAGCAAACTCACGCTTGAAGCACAGCACCAGCCAGCGGTGCACGAACAAAAGCTCCAGCGCGTCAGGGTAGAGCGCCCGCTGCCCGCCCAGGTGTGCGTAAAAGCGCGGAGTCATCAATCGCAGCAGTTCTCGCATGTACTCCTGTGCATATAAAAGATGTGAAGGCATTCTTTTTTTGAAACGAAAGGTTCACTACACTAGGTAAAGCCAAGGTCACCCTGGCCGCAAGTCTGACCTTCAAATGACCTTGACTTAATTAACTGCGGGTGTCCTTAACTCCCTGGTGTCCACCTAAAGGTATACTGAGCCTTCCTTCTCTCAAAACCTAACTTTAGAAAAAAAATATGAAAACGACCTGATTAAGTTTCGGTGTCCGAAATTCCCCTGGTGTCGACCCATCTATCCCTTTTTGTTTTGCGCAGCATTCCAAGATGAAAATTGGCCATGGCACAAACAAGCGCAAGGCTGTTTAAATGTGTTTAAAACAGCTTTAATGTGGCACAAAAAAAAGCCACTTTGCTGCTGATTGCCTTTGTACGCAAAGCCTGACATAATTCATTTTTTAATTTAAAAAAAGTCTAGATCCCTCACATGTAGCTTCACATGTAGCACTATTGATTCCATAAAACATGATTACGAAAATAATCTTTAACTTGGTTCAATATTTCTCTTGTCACATAGTCCCTTGAGGCAGATCATTAGATTCTACAAAAATGCTTAAACAGATATTCATTCAATTACAATGTCCCCTAACATGGGCAAAAAAAAAAGAAGAAAGACATGCCAACCAGATTCAAGTCCATGTCACCGTCCTTGGGTGAGCTGACAAAGATGGTCCTCTGCATGAGTCCCACAAAGCACCAAAAGGCTTCGGATTCATCTTGGATCTCTGCCAAAACAGGAGCCAGGAGGTCTGACATGCCTTGGGTGTAGCCAAGGGTCGGATTGCAAGCCGCATAGTTGAGGAGAATGTTCCTGACAAGAAGAGATCAATCTCTCAGGCACTGCAAATGGTCTGTTTAGGAAGTTACCATTACTGAAACAATGTGTTATTATTTCATGAACAAAGGTAAAACTCTTCAGGTGCATTCAGCCCCTAGTTATAATGACTTTTCCCTGCACGTTTATAATGGTGCATAAGAAATTAGTATGAATAAATCATCATATAAAATTCATATATGCATTCCAAATAATTGCTGGATAATTAAATTTTCCTTCCCATGCTATTTTGCACTTGGTTTCAAAAGCTGACTGGTGACTCCAATCTCAAAGTTCACTACAGGTAACATGGTACATAAGAAACATTATTAAAATATCTCTACATGGTCATTTTAATTCACTCCAACTCATAAGTCAGCCTGCACCAAGAGCGAGAATTATGAATAAAAGTGGTTATAACATTCCTCTTTCTGCGCGTCTCACATCAGCCGAATTTTGACAGCACAGTTGCCAACCAGTAGCTCAGACGCAAATTGAAACAACACAAAAAAAGAAACTAAATCTAAATTACGATATTCACCCAAATGGAAGCAGCCACGATTACCATGCATGGGACAACATTGTGAAAATGAAACATGAAAAAAAAAAGAAAAACACATGAACGCCACACGAGGAACGAGGCTGCAGTTTATATGAATAGGCGGGTGAATGCTTACGATCAAAAGTCATACCTCAAAAATAGCTTCCCATTCCACATTATCACATAAAACCGAGGCCTCCTTTGGGTCTCAACATGGTATGGCAGTTGCTACCAACACTGTATATGAACTTTTCATGTGTACCTTGTTTTCCAAGAAAGATGTGCAAAACATGTTCAGCCAAGACCAATACAAGATAAACGAGGAGTGCAGGCCTTGTCATATAAACCAAATCAACGAAACTTCTAAGAGTCCGTCAACAACATGGTGAAGCATGTGCCTCCAAAACGCCGGTGACCATTTACGGCGGCAGCATTTAAGTGATAAGTCATTGTCTTGCACGCAGTCTCCAAATGGTACATCAGATACCAATACCAAGGAAGACATAAAGGGCCCCTTTATGTCTTCGAATAGCAGCATGGAGAATTCTGCTCACTGGAAGAGGCTATTGTCATCACAAAGTTTAGGGAGAAAGATTTAAAAAAATAATAAAGAAGGTTTAGCATACTTCATGATCTCGATGTTGGGATTGTCGTCGCCTGCATAGAAAGGATTAGTCCGGTCCGTGCGCACCACGTCCTTCTCCACGGTGCACTCAACGTTCCGCCAGAAGACCTCGCGCTCCGCCGGGCTCATCCGTTCTCTGTGCATGAAAAAAAGACGCTCTCGCTGAAATGAATGTCAACAACTTAGCGCGGGTGCAACTATTACCTTAGCTTGCGAATATCCTGGTACTCGAGAAATCGATCGTTACGGACCTGCTCACGCTCTTCAAACGTCGACGAGAAGGCATAGTGCTGCAGTAGGAGAGGCCACGCCTCTTTTCGAAGCCGCGGGTCCAGACCTCTGAAGAAGATTGCCTGCAATCGGGCAGTAAAGGCTATTTGCTCCGAGCACTGCAATTTGCACTAACACTATCACCGTACAAGTAACCTGTCGCTCGGGGCCAGACACATTTTTACATAAAAAAAGATCAAAAGATCTTTTCCGTCAAAGTCATTCTCGCCGAGAAAGCTATGTCTAGACCACTACTGATCACAATGTCAGTATGCAAGTGTTTGACAAGGATCATTATTAGTTGCATGCGCTGCAGACATGAGACGTGCTCCAGTAAGAACTGCGAGTGTGATTTAGCATGCTACACATTTTACTCTTACCAAATAAAGATAGAGTCATTTTGAAATCCTGCGAACTGAATAGTTGAAACTCTCTGGAAGGTCAAATGACATATTGAAAATTTATTTGAGAAAAAGAAAAAGCTGTCCTTTCCTTTGAATAGGACCACCCTGGCAGATTAAACAATAAATGGAGAAGCTACAAGGCATGTGTCATAGGCAAAGTCACCAGGATCTATTTTCTGAGTCGGTGTTGTTTTCAAAACTGTTGTTTCTGCCCTCAACTTGAGTCATCTAATTGGTGGAAACACCACAACCGCATGCCAGTTTGGTTTCCATCAATTCCACCACACAAACTCAGATTACAGGCAGTGATCATTGATGGGATTCTTCAACATGTGTTGGTGTTGTCCAGCCAATGAATATGTTTAGCATTTCGCTGCCATCAGCATGCACCCATTCATGTGATCACTGATGGAATTCTACAACATGTGCTAGTGTTGTCCAACCAATACACATCTTTAGCATTTCGCTGCTATCAGCATGCACCCATTGATGTGATCACTGATGGGATTCTTCAACACGTGCTGGTGTTGTCTGGCCAACGAACATCTTTAGCATTTCACTGCCACCAGCATGCACCCATTGATGTCATCACTGATGGAATTCTTCAACACGTGCTGGTGCTGTCCGGCCAATGAACATCTTTAGCATTTCGCCGCCATCAGCATGCACCCATTGATGTGATCATTGATGGGATTGTTCAACATGTGCTGGTGCTGTCCGGCCAATGAACATCTTTAGCATTTCGCTGCCATCAGCATGCCCACATTGATGTGATCATTGATGGGATTCTTCAACATGAGCTGGTGTTGTCCGGCCAATGAACATCTTTAGAATTTCGCTGCCACCAGCACGCATCCATTGCAGCTCAGCTCAAGCTGGCGACTTCGAACAGTGGGCTGAATGATGTAGACATTGAACCACCATGATGGGTGCCCTGAGTCATACCTCTTGCATGTTATTGCAGTCATTATATAGCTCCAAACCAAGCTGTGAAGTTTTGAAGAGCAATATATGATTTCAGAGCTCACACAATGTTCTTTACTGACACTGATTAAATTGGTTTAACAATGAGAATGCACAGCTCAAGAAAGTTATTGGAGTGCATAAGCTATACTGCATAAACCGGAATGTAAGTCAAGATTTTCTCTTGAAAAAAGCAAGCTAAAGTCGCACCTCGTCTTACATGGCAGTATTTAGCAGAATGCGAGACAAAGTCTGGCAATATGTGGCGCGCCTGCTTGTAAAAAGGACAGCCAAAGCCATGTTGACATTCTGCTGTTGCTTGCATTTATTTTTTTAGTCTCTGGCATATTTGTTTTGAGGGGTGGAGAGTGACAGAGTCGTCTTCAAATGATGCTTCTGGAAGTTTGGATCGAGATGGTAGCTCCGGTGATGCAGAGACACAACCAAAACTGTAGATACATGCGCTCGCATTTTTTTTTCCTGCATTGCAAGGTAAAGGGTCAACCTATGTTCCCACTCGACCTATATACGATTTACACGGTATCTGCATGCAAAGCTGATAAATAATAGGCAATGATGTTTGCTTCAAGTAAGGTTGACATGAACAGATAGGTTTCGAAAAAGACTGAAGAGTGTACATTGTCTTAAAGCAAAGTTAAAGAAGGATGCCGATTGTGAGAATGCTAAAAGCATTCTGCATTTGAAAACTCGTGTGATTCATGAACGGGAAAAAGCGAGCGCACAAGAGAAGCAGTTGTCCACCTTGCGTAGCTGAAAATCGTCGTCAATGCTTCCGTCGTCGTTCATGTACTGCCGCCACACCTCCTCATTGACCGGTGTGGTGTAAAGGCCTTCTTCCGGGTGGCACTCCTCGGCCGACACCTGGGGTTTGGACACTGAGAAGTGGTCGTACGGGCAGTTCTCATTCTGCAAAGAGAAAGCCACAGACGACATAACGGTGAACAAGACAAGCAGTAGATAAAATGCAAAAAACGATCCTCCTAAAACGTTTCTAGAGAAAATTCAAATTCAATTAAATTTCATGCCCCTCCTTCCCCCCACCACACGCATACTTGCACTGTGCTGCAGCCCCACAGGTAAAAACAGAGAACCAAACTGCTGGCAAGCAGCAGCAATACACACACTCCAGAGGTTTTGCTCTTTTGCTGCGTACCGCTCACGCAGGAAAGTGATTGTTGTTGCAAATGAGCCAATTATATAGCACTCGGTTTAAGTTTTCGTCTGTGGGATCAATCTGCATTGCCCATTTATTTTTTACTGAAATTCAAATAGTTTCAAAGCTGTACATGCCATATATCAACACAGCTTAAATGAGTGCAAAAATCTTCAATGCACCATCTCCTTTTTTTCTTTTGTCATGGCCATGGGTGTCAAAAACATCTATGGCTTTGAAAACACCTATTGAGCCAGTCAGTCTCTACTGTGTGCCAAAGGCATACTCTAAATACTACACTCACTTCAAAGCTATTTATAAGAAAATTGCTATATTTGCTTTGAGGTCACTTCAAAGCAAAAAAAATTTCTATATCTGTGCCTCGAGCCAAAGAAAAAATTTTGTAGTCTATGCAATCTCCACAGGTAGGTGAGACCATGACATGCTTTGCAACTGACTGACTGAGCAACACTATCAATTTCTTTATTTATAACAGATACCTGCGGCGCCCATAGAAAATTACCACAAGGGTCTATTTACACATAGAAAGGCAAAAAACAAATCCGAACAAACATATAATTTCGGATACAATATGAAAAATACAATCTCTACACTAAAAGGCAAGACGACGAATTCAGCAGCAAGCACAGGGCATCCGATACAAAATTTCTTACACAATTCATATAACAGTACAATAGAAGTATATTGTCTATAAAACATCTTCTGAGGCTACCTACAGCAGATGAAAAAATCTGGTGCTGACACTAGCCAGTCAAGAAAAATGATTCCATCCTTCAATTGTTTGTGGCAAGAAAGAAAACAATTAAATATCCTCATGCAACTTCGGTATGACCAGATTCTCTTCGAATTGTCCCGTCTCCTTGACTAATAATGAAGTTGTTTTGTTTTTGCCAATTCCTGTGTCTGTGCTGTGATTGTCGTGCTGCAAGTAGAGCAATTTAACTTGATTTCATTTTTTCCCTGCTCCCAGTAAATTATGCGAATGTTGAGCAAAAACTTTAATCTCAATATTTTGCTGCACGCAGATAGTAACCACCACCCCAGACTTTCCTTGTTTTGCGAACCACTTTGTTGTAGTCATAGATGGCTGCAAGAAATTTTTCAGCCGTTTTTTGAATATGTCAAACTTATCTTCAAGATCAGTTCTCAACATTATGTACACATATTTTAACACTGGTCTAATACTTGCGAGGTAAAAGATGTCTCCTCCAAAGCCCTGGGTGCAAACGCGAAGTTTCTCTGAAAGAGGTGCAAAAGACATCTGTTTAGGTCGGACATCCAGTCCAACGTCGCTGTTAACGCAATGTCCAGATACTTTGTCGTTACGGCGCTCGACTACTGTTCCCAAGGACGCGGGATCGAATCCCGGCCTCGGCGGCAGCTGTTCGATGGAGGCGGAAAGCAAGGCGCCCGTGTGCTGTGCGATGTCAGTGCACGTTAAAGAACCCCAGGTGGTCGAAATTACCGGAGTCCTCCACTACGGCGTCTCTCATAGCCTGAGTTGCTTTGGGACGTTAAACCCCACAAACCAACCAACCAACCTTTATATTTGCAACCAATTTCGTTTCATTCATTTTTGCACTTCTGGCCTTCGTTACTGAATGAATCAATATCATGCCCCTCGTTAACTCTCTACTACCTCAAAGCCCAGTAACTGCAAGGCCATAGCATTGTTTCAGCCAATGACAGACAAAAATTCAGGGGCACTTTGACGATCTAAAGTGCGCAGAGGCGAAAGCCTTTAACCACCCCTGTCACTGCCCTCTGTTTGGCCACTGCCTGGTTTCGTTTGGCGGCTCTTGCTGCTGACTGTCAATTGTGATGTCATTGCGCGGGCGCAGCTGCAGTGGCTACGGTGCCGATTGAGGTTTGTGTATGAGGACACTGCGCATGTGCAGTGCATGAAATTAAAATGTCTCAGAGCTTAATAATTAACTAATTATCATGGTCTAATAACCTAGTTATCAGTGACGAAATAGCCAGACTTGACTAATTAACTCAATAACATTGACTAATTAACTAATTAACCCCACTGGCTGTTTAACTAGGTATTGCTGACTAATTATAACTGACTAAATAACTAGTTAGACTTGACTAATTAACTCAATAACATTGACTAATTAAGCAATTATTAACTAACATTCGTACACCTACTACTGCATCATTGATGATCTATCAGTACCGCAACCATCCTAATCCTTCTGAAGATGACTGACAGCTGCCGGGGACACACGGGCACGCCGGCGAGTCATGTACCATGAAAGGCCTTCGCCTTACAACGAACACAATAAAAATGAGCGCTTCAGGATTGTTACATTACGATGAGCGTGGGTCTAATCTAGGTTGTACATAGTGTCCGCCCACGTTCCCTCGAATGAACGGAAGGAACACGTGCAGCCCACCTTGGTCTTCTTGCCCCGTGTGAGGAAGTCAAAGTCTCCGAGGACGAGCGCCAGCTTCTCCAGACCCCCGTGGTGGAAGTGGAAGATCTTGTACTGGCTCTCCCGGCTGGCGATCACCAGCTGGCCGCACGTGCACTCGCGGTTGCTGAACAGCAGCCGTAGCGAGCGCATCTGCCCTGTTCGTGGGTGGCCCATGCACAGAGTGTTGGTTGACACCGAACAAACTGCGCCTTTAGATAGATATGAACCCTGCTTCATTAATTTACTTAGTATTGTCTCTTTTTCTTCTTTTCTGCAATGCTGCTGGATGCCTATTAGTGGCCGAGGCAGGAGTAAACAAAAAGTACATCAACAACTAGGCATGTGTACAAAATACTTATTTATTTAAAACCTCAAGGGCCCCCAGCTGGGACATTACATGAGGGGTGGGCGTCCGATTAACATATAAAATAAGATGCAAACAGAACAGGAATAAAAGCTGACATTCGCACAACTGCAATCTAAGAGCACACGGTTAAGTTACAGTCGGCCTAACCAGGTCCACTGTAGGAAAAAGCCTCTCCTACAGGCCTCCAATTAATCTTGTCCTTTGTCAGTTCTGGCCACCTAATTCCAAATGCTATCCCACCTGCCCACCTGACTGTCCTTAGCGCACATAACATACATGATAGTATAGGATTATATATAAAACATATACTATTAGCTCTGCAGAACAGACACCTCAGTCTAGCAGCAAATCTGGGCAAATAGCACCGGACCGCAGTACTCACCGAGATCAACCGAGAACAGCCCACAGGGGTTCTCCTTTGACATGGACAGCCGTGAGGGGCTCCGCCCACTCAGGGAGCCGCTGTCGGGGAAGCTCAAGTTGCGGGCATGTGCTAGCTGCTCGGGGGTGCCCTCTTCCAATAAAAACCGCGAGCCAGACCGTAGCCGCCCCAGAAGCCGACTTGAGCCATCTTCGTCCCCTGCATGACAAGGGCCCAACATCTGCTCTAAAACTGCGCTAACATAACATTTTCATCTACACTAAATGTCTTGACACTGTGCTACAGCAGTTAAATGCATACACTGCGTAATTTGCAAACTGTAACTTTACAGTACAAAAATGCATTGGTGAGCAATTCGCTTTGAAGAGCTCCTTTCAGTTTTAATAATGCTTGATCTACCAAGAGCAGAGAACAGATAGTATTCCCAAATCTTTCAGCAATGACAATGAAACTAGAAACACAAGGGCCCGGTTAATAAAATGGTTTGAGCAGAAAAAAAACTGCAATAACATTTTTTGTGCTGCTTATAAGGTGAGAATGGTGCTCAAGTCTAAAAGCAGTGACGTTTCACGGTCAGACACTTCTACTCTGAAGACACTCACTGCATGAACTATAAATGATTGCAGCTCTTTCATAGAATTTTTCCTGAAAACTTTCCAGCAATGAGAGTCATGATTATATGACATAGCTTGAAATGTATATTCTTGTAAGGCCTTCTCGTCCCACTAGTGACATAGCTTGCTATGCTTGGTAATATTAGTGCGCAATACTGTGACCCCCAAACACTGTACGGCCAAATACCAACTTGCGATATCCCCTTCAACGCGTATGGAGCGAAATGTACTGAGATTTGAAGGGTAACATGCAGAAACAAATCAAGACAGCAAAATCAACACGTTTCTAAAAAACGAGTGAATATTTTCGTCTGCCTGTTTTGCACGCACGGGTTCGTTAATATGCCTAACACGCAGTGGCTGGTTTATACGCAGACTCTCCACGATAAGAATGAATCAAAAGAAGGGCATATTAAGAGTGGCATAACGGGATTGGAGTTCTAGTAGGTCACTACATACATTTATATCAAAACTCACCAGATTTCTAAATATTTTCTCTATGCTCCTGGCTTACTTCTTACGCAAGTCTATGAACTAGAAGATTCCTCCTTTTCTTAACCAGCATCTGAAAGGGATGTCACAAAAAAGCTTGTGACAGACCCACTTTACGAAGTGTGACAAAAGCAGCTAAAAAAAAAATCTGGGTCGGTGGGCAGAGGAGAAGTGCATACCGGGTAAAGGACTCTGTTCGCCAGAGTCTGGTCCCTCAGAGGAGCCGGATGAAGCGAGCCCGCTGCTCCGGCCGGACTCACAGGTGGCCAGGTCAGTGCTGGAGCAGCCACTGTGCCGGCTCACCATGATGGCAGGGCCGGAGGCAATGCCAGAGTCAGTCATACTCCGAAGCGACTCCGGCTGCAGCTTGGCTTGGCTACCTGATGGCAGCTGTACATGAACAAAAGGAAAATGGGTAGCCAACAGGTATAGACTGGGATCTCACCCGCTCATATGAATGGTGAAAAATCTGTTGGTCAAACAGCTCTGTACAAGTGAGGCAAGAAGGACGCTGAGTGAAACATAGGTGACACCTTGAAACAATGGCAGTGAATGTAACAGACCCATTTAACCTATATGTGTCAAACCAAATGCTTAAAAGGAATAATTAGAGGCCATTTTTGGAGAGGCTTTTGTCAAGCAGTAGGCAAACTCAAGTATATGATGGCGATAATAATGAATATACCCTACTCAATACAGAGACCTCCAACAAATTTTAACCGACTAAATTCACAAAATCTAGGAATATATCCATAATTGAATTGACACTTCAGTCCCAGCGTCAATCAACATCAAGTGCATTAAAAAAGCTCCTGTTGACTGAAATTGCAAATATATTTAAAAGAAGAAAATTTGGATCAGTTCCAAGTTTATATCAATGCATAGTTGGCTGCATAACATGAAGTAGAGGTTCCGCTTCATAATAAGAAGTTTAACAAAGCAAGAAGAATAAAGAGAAAAAAAGATGAGGTAAAAGACAGCAATGAAATCCAGAGCAAATTTATTACTTCCAGCACTGCAATAAAAGTTCTTGTACAGCTCCTTGCTACTAAGAATGGCTGAAATTACAGTCAAACCCGGTTATAACGAACTGCGTAATTCAACGCAATTTGTTCGCTATATAAAGTATTTCGCTATAACCAAACCCATTTATAACGAACTTCAGTACCAAATTCGTTATACACGATGTCCAGACAGCGCAGCGAAAACGCACTAACTAAAGAAAAACCGTGCCGCTCACCATGAATCTACAAAAGAAATTTATTGCAGATAAATGCTCACTTATTTGCAGTAGGCAGTGATCTTCGCCTGAACACTGCATATAACTCCATCAGCGAGAATCGCACTTTCCACACGCGACATCATTTCCACAAACTCCAGTCCGCTTCCCTGTATTCCGGAGCAGTATCGGCGCAACAGATCGGTAGCAGTGAGGGCTTCGTGCAACGTCGGGCAAGGGCGATCGTCCTCCGGCGGCGGCTCCTCGGTCTCCTCGTTCGCACCAGATGCCAGCATGTCGGCAACAATTTCCGAGTCCAACGGGCTCGCTGTCACGGCTACGTTGTCGTCAACAGTGAGAAAATCCTCCAGGGCAACTTCTTCGGGCACAGGGTCCGGAACATCAGCGAGTTCTTCCCACAGCATGGCAACATCGCTGTCATCTTGCACAGTGCGCGCTTCACTAGCAGCTTCTGCAGGCACGGTTAATCATTTCTATTGCGGCCAGCAAATTAATCTTGAGCTCGTCGTTAACCCGCAATTTCACCAACAGCCGCTCAACGACGCGTTTCCTGTAGCCCAGCTTGAAAGCGCGGATGATCCCCTGATCGAGGGGCTGCAAAACCGCTGTTGCGTTCGGTGGCAGGAAACAAAGCTCGATGTTCTTGAGCGTGACGGCGCAGTGGTGCGCAGAACAGTTATCGAGAAGGAGGCAAATCTTTCGCCCGCTCGTTGCAAGTTCCTCGTCCCAGCCACGCAGCCACGCTTCGAACAACGTTCTGGTCATCCAGGCCTTAGAATTTGAGTTGTATGTGACTGGGAGTGAAGTGCATCCTCGCAGGCACATAGGAGACTTGAACTTGCCTATGACAAGCGGCCGCAGCTTTGATGAACCGTCCATGTTTGTCGTGAGAAGAACGGTGACTCGGGCCTTATTCAATTTGCCGCCATGGCACTTCTCATTCTTTAGCGCCAAGGTTCTGCTCGGCAGCAGTTGCCAAAACAAGGCAGTCTCGTCGGTGTTAAAAATATTGCACGGTTCGTATCTCTCCGTGACAGCACGCCACACATCTTGCACCCATTTTTCAGCACTCTCAGCGTCCACTGCTTGGCTTTCACCTGCAACCACCTTCCCGGTGATGGAGTAGCGGTCTTTAAATCGTTGGAGCCAACCACTGCCCGCTGTAAACCCCTCGACGTCCAGGACGAAGGCAAAATCTTTTGCCTTCTGTTGTAGCATGGGGCCAGAGACCGACAGATTTCGCGCGCGAACGTCCAAGAACCATTGGTACAGCGCTTTCTCTACTTGGTCGTAAGCCGGCTTGCGGTGGCGAAAGCCGTCACCATTTGGTCGTTCCTGTGCATTGCCTCTGATGGCTGACTGGTTTTTCAAAATGGTGCTTAACGTGCTCCGCGGAATCTTGAAATGCGCGGCAACGTCAGACTTTTTTTCGCCGCGGCCAACGCGGCGAATTATCTCCAGCTTGTCGGAAAGCGGTACGGCACGCCGCTGCTTCGTCGTCATCTTGCAGGATGTAGCGCCGGAATGCAAGCCAGCAGCAACGTAGGCATCGTGAGGATAGCAGCAGCACGACTTGCAAACGCGAACAAAGAAAGCTCCGAGGATGCGGGAAAGTTCGCCACAGACGCATTCGTTGTTCGGAGGCTGCCTTCCCTTCGCCCAAACTTGAAACCAGTTCTGGCCGGTGTTGCTTCTTTCTCGAAGCGCAATAGGTCCGGAGCTGCTCGAACGTCTTTGATCACATGGTAGGCAGCTGCCGAATAGGAGCGCTGCAAAGAGAGGCTGGCCGATGGCGCGGATTTTAAAGGCTACTCACGCTACTCCGGGCGACGGCCGCGCATGTGTACAGGAGGGTCCCTCGTGAAAGCTGCTGTAGAGAGCCCCTCCTGCGTTTTACGGAAGCGTGGCATCGGCGCAGAAGCAGCAGAAGCACCCTAGCGGGCACGTGATGACGTATGCGCTGTGTGAGACCTTGGGGAACGGAGCCGTCGCCAATCCCCCTCCCATCTGACAACGGCATGCGCTAGAAGTATTGCGGCCCGGCAGCGTGGGCTGCCCGGAGAGAACTCGGAGCCGGCACAAAGGCCCGCCCGTTGGCGGGCGTTTGGCGACCGATCGCGCGCGCTGAGTTCGCTATATCCGATGTGTAGTTCATTATAAAAAATACATTTTATATGCATAATGCTAGCGGAAATTCGAGTGTTCGATATAAAACATAATTCGCTCTATCCGAGTTCGTTATATTCGGGTTTGACTGTAGTGGCTTATCAAGCTTAAGAACAGCTTAGTTGTATGACACTCATGGCATATCATCATCATCATCATCATCAACCAAACTATACCCACTGCCGGGCGAAGGCCTCTCCCATATTCCTCCAATTAACCCGGTCCTGTGCTAGCTGCATCCACTTGACCCCTGCAAACTTCTTAATCTCATCTGCCCACCTAACTTTCTGCCGCCCCCTGCTATGCCTTCCTTGCCTTGGAATCCAGTTTGTTACCCTAAGTGACCATCGGTTATCCTCTCTTCGCACTACATGTCCTGCCCATGCCCATTTCTTCTTCCTGACTTCCACTAGAATGTTAGTGACTCGAGTTATTTCTCTGACCCACTCTGCCCGCTTCCTATCTCTTAACGTTACATCTACCATTTTCCATTCCATGGCCCTCAACGTTGTCCTCAACTTGAATGGAACCCTTTTCGTTAACCTCCATGTTTCAACCCTTGTAGGTCAGTACCGGTAGGATGCCTCCATGGCATATAGCCATGTGTTAGAAAAGGCACCTTTCAAAGCTGCAATCTATGTTGTACCATTGTATACCATACTGGTAACTAGAGCTTGCAGCCTAAGCAGACATTGGAGAGCATGAAGAGAGCATGCACAAAACCTAAATGCCATGGAAGGTGTGCAGCCCTGACCCAAACTTCTACTCAATGTCTCAATGAAAAAAAGTCATAGAAGCCTGCTATGCGACTATATTGACAGGGACAGACTGCCCGTCAAACACCTCGCTTTGAGCTCCTTCCTGTTTGTTTTTTTCCTACCATCTAGTGTCCATGACCAAGTAGAAAGTGTGCACCTTTTCGTTTTGAACACCTTGAGAATGCATTATTGGGTCGCTGAATGCAGCCTCTCTGCCGCCGCCACTTGTCTGGTGCCTCTCAAGGTCACTCCAGATTTCCTACTGTCAAGCTACTGGCACTCACTTCCAGTTGCCACACTTTCCTAACAGTGCAAGAAATATAGAGCTACAGTGGGGATGCAGCTAAGTGAAAATAAATTACAAGACAGCACATAAGTCTGCTTATGAGAAGAAATGGCAAAAGCCATATTATAGGACTGTTCTTGCTAACTGCATCGTCACTGTCATTCCTACTACTACCATCATCATCACCACCACCACCCCGATCACTAATGTCATCGTTATCAATTAAATGCACCATCGTCGTCATCGCTACTACCATCGTTATCATTATCCTTAACTGCAGCGTCATCACTACATATCACTATTACTAACTTCATCATCACTGTCATCACTACTGCCACCCTCATGCTAGACAAGGAGAATTACAGTCTGTTTCTCACAAGCCGGAGGGAGAAGTTTTTTTTTCCTCAAATGTCCGTTTGTGTGGACATTTCGTATGGACATTTCCTGTAGACACTTCCGGCGAACATTCTAGCAGTCAATGAGCCAAGAAAGGCTTTCGTCTTAAAAACATACAGTCTAAGCATAGTAATACTGTGAGAGGGCACTGCTGCAAAAATAGAAACTAATGGAAACACCAAAAAGTAAATATATGCATGATCAAATAGACAAAGACGATTTGACAGACAAGTCCATTGCAAGTCAACAGTGCCTCTCAAGTCACCTTCAATGGGTGGATCTTCCTTCAAGCATAAGTGCCCTAACCCTACTAATTTTACAGCCTGCTAACTAACAAAGATTCTGCAATGCCAGCACTAAACATGTTCACCTTGGCTTTTCACTTTTTTGTTTGTTTGTTTCATTTGAATATACCGCCTGTTGCCGGCCCTTTGACTCAAGTGTACCGCCCAAGCTTAGCAACTGCAAAACCTCGATAAAGACACTCACCTCTTCAACACTGCCGTTCCACTCAGAGTGCCATGACTGGCCGCAGATCGTGTCACCGCCACCTCTCATATCTCCGGCGTCCTTCCAGGGCGCGTCAGACATGGTCGCTCTGTCTTTCTCGATTCCAGCCAGCATGTCGCCATTCTCTGCGGGCGACACAACCTGCTCCTTTGTGTTTGCAGTTGTACTGTTGGTATAAGCGTCCGCCCCTGCCACCAAGTAAGGGACATGAATGTATAGAGGTCACAATCATTTTGGTCAAGCAACAGCAATAAACTTTTTAGGGTGCGGCGGCCCCGTATGCGCCCCACAATATGTGATTCCTTCCCTCAACCAATTATTACTATTATTATTGTTAAAGTCACTATAGCCAGTATTACCCAGACCAATGAGAGATGGCAGCAATTTGCTAAAAAATTTGTTGAATAAATATTTACACACCAGATGGCTCGCTTTCAGAAGCCGTTACTAGGATGTCTACAGGACTATACCATTGCTCACATCATGATGCGAACAAGTGCGATCAAACACATCTATACTCGTTTGCTAAATGATCTTTGTTAGGCACAGATAACGCTTTATAGAACTGTACCCCCCCACCGTAATGCCACATGTGGTGCTGTGGGTAAAAGAATAAATAAATAAACAGCCTAACAGATTCCAATGTATATGTAGGCTAAGTTGACATGCCACTGTCTAAAATCACCCTGAAGCATTACCAGGCAAAAATGAAAACAAGTGAAAATACATGAAAACACGTGAAACTATAATTTCTAACTCCCTGTCAAGTGCAAACACATGCTGTTAAGAAAGTAGCAACCTAAAAACAAAAAGGAAGGAAAACAACCATTCCAAGACAATAATTTACCTGTGCTGCTGCCTGCATCAATCTGATTTAGTCCGCTTATCATGGACTCCAGAGCCGCCGTCACTTCCTCCGGTCCAATAGCTGAGAAGGATGATCCATTGCAGTCCGCGCCCGACACGCTGCTGTTTTCATCGCAACTAGGAAACTTGGACAAGGTAGCACTCGCGCTTCCAGAACAGCAGAGGTCACTGTTGCTGGGGTCGAGCGGCAGCCCCGGTGGAGAGCCTGCGGTGGAGGCCGTCATCTCGGCCTGGTCACTGGCTGTCCAGGAATCTAAGCTGCCCTGTTCTTCCTGGGGGCTCCCCATATCCGAGATGGCTGAGCTAACGCTCTGCTGGTCACAGCTCCTGTAACACCAAGAGTATTGGTGGCGGAGAAAGAAAATCTGCATCTGGCATTCAGGAACACTGCATGCCATTCATGTGAAGCCAAAGGCCTGGAAAAGTTTCTTTCGGTCCTAGTGTCATTGCAATCGTGCACAACTTGCTTTGTGTAGGTTCTGATTACTGCTGGGGTATAGCATTACAAATACTATATGATGCAATATGCAATCTGTCCCAGATATTTCGAAACCTGATATACTGAATTATTGCTTATATTGAAGTCTCAATATACCCTGTTGAAAATCCTATGCAAGAGTATAGCAGTGTTGTTTGCGTTTGCCGAACTCCCATTTATCGAACTCCACTCCGTGCACTGCCTTGGGCAGCTGCTGGCAGAGTCAACAAGATGAAGTGAATGTCAAGCCCGCTTGAAAGCGTACAACTTGCTTTGTGTAGATTCTGGTTACTGCTAGGATATAATGTTATAATAGGATTCAGTGTATATAATGTAATATATATAATGACTGGAGTTTACATTTCAAACGCTTTCTGACAAGGCATGTAGAACCAACTCAAGCCAGGCATGCATTACGAAAACAGAAAACTGCTTTTATGACGAACTCCACTTAGAAACATTTGTGTAGTTCCGGAGAAAAGCATGAACTACTTTAGCTTTTTCCAAGCACCAGCCTTTCAAAAGGCCTGAACATCAATCAGGATGGAATTTCTCTCTGTGCAACCTAAGCATGCTTCTTTCAAACATTTCAAAATATTGAAAATATTCCTCTCGCTGGATAACAAGGCAAGAGAGGAGCTACTTGCCGCTTTGAAGCGCAGATATTGTGCTTAAACACCGAAAAACTGGACGTGTATGCAAACAGTAGATAAACAAAGCGTGCTTTATCTGCCTCTTGCTTCCATGCATGGCGTGTCTTCCTGCACCAGTTTAGTGCAATATTTCCATGCTAGATTACAGGGGGACAAGATAAATTATGTTTACTTCAAACACATAGGACACACAAATGAGTCCTTTTTGCTCATCCTGTGCGCTTCTTGTGTTATGCAGAATAATTGGTAGTTGTGTTACTACAACACAACTTCAAAACCATCACGACAGTTACAACAGCCTTTCTAAAGCTTTTGAACGTATTCAGAATCAAAGTTAAGCTTCCCAGCCGTTGCTACTAAAAGGCACACAGTCTGCACAAATCCCCCTAAACAGCAGCTGAAGACAAGTAATCTAAGCCCGTGCTTGTGCAAAAAATAAATATACCAGTTCTAAAAAGATTTAGTGGGCATAATTCTAGCACTGAACTAGCCCATAAAAAGCAAAAGTTATCGTTCAGGAAGATTATGTCCAGGCACAAGGTGTAGGGATGCCCGAATGTTTCTATATTTCCAAGTAGCTGCTAGAGATGGGCTCCGCAAGTGTAACTTGCACCGTACACCAGTGACACCCCCAGACACAGCCGATGGCAGTCATGTTGTAGAACGTGCAGTAAGATGAACCTGAGAACAAGCTATCCGTCGGCTTAAGGCTGTGCTTACTGAACAAAGAAAATTTAGCAGTGACAAACAGAGTCAATGATTTTCAAATCACACAGCCAGTTACGACCACAGCATGATGTCAGACTAAAAACTAGTGCAAAAAGTTATCGTGAAGCTGCTAAAATCTTTGCTGTTTGTAGCAATCTGATACCAAGTGCATTCTCAGAGATGGAACAAAGCACAATAACACGATATCTCGGTGGCAAAAATGAAAGGAAGAGGCAGCAGACATACTAATCACAGATAAAGAATATGTGATAAGTGCATGAGCATTGCTGCTTTATCTTACACTTCCCCAACTGCCTACAGGCGGCAGCTTTGACTTAGAAATCTGCCGCATGAAGTCGCATACATTTCAAAAGGTGCTGATCGAAATGCACGACTGCTGAACGCAACCTTTTCCCCAGATATATAGGCACTCACAGGTAACATGTGGAGCCATCATCTGTTCCTTGTTGGTTTTCAGAATCATTGGAGCCGAGCCGGAACCGGTGATGAACCGTAGGGCTTGGGCAGACACTGGTGCAAACGCTGGGGCTTCGGCAAGGCGAACTGCACGGGGTGCGGTTCTCGAGGCTGCGGGGATTTCTCTTGAGCGACGCATTGGGAATCCAGCTAAGGCGCAGACTGAGGCCAAGAACCTGCAGTTGTGCACCACAGCGCATTATAAGGCACTAGAATATTTAGAAGCCCCTTGGAAGTTCCAGTAAGTCACGTTGTGACTTGCCACCTTCCACCACCTCGCATGGTGGCAGAGCAGACAGAAAGCAGAGGCCGGAAGGTGGCTACCATAAAAAGAGCCCCCCTCCCCTCCCCCTTTGTAACAATGACTCCGTAAAACTGACGATGACTAATAATGAGTCAGCAAAAATTAAAATGACTTGGCAAACAAAAAACTATGCAGACAAGAAGTAGAAGAGAAGCAATTAAAGCAAGAAGAAGGCCAAATGCTAGTGTAAATGAGCGCATTAATAAAAATTAAGTGTCCCCGTAATTTTCCAAACCATGCTTTTTATATCTGCATTCATACTATCATAAAAGTCTTAGGTTCATGCAACTTACTACAGTGCATCGGCATCATTAACCCCTTGAATTAGACACACAGTAAATCCACAGCTGTCACCAGTATGCCACACAAGAAGGTGTAAAGGATTGGAGTTCTTCTGTATCAAATAGGGTCAGTATTCCGAGTTTGCGTTGTTACCGAAAGTGTCGCTATCCCCCTGACCTCAAGTCATCTGACTGGCGGAAACACAGGAACCAGAAGTAGTAGCCACTTCCGGTTCCGGCAATTCCAGCAATCATGTGACTCAAGGTCAGGGGAGACTGCGACACTTTTGGCAACGCCACAAACTCAGAATACAGACCCAATTCTGTCAATTGCTCCCTTCCCTTGATTGACGAGTACTGCGATGACAATGGGTACTGCAATTGGTGAACAGTTCAGTGAACCCACCTCGTCATGGTGAACCTTGATAGTGAGATAACCGGGGTGATGGGTCACACCATTCTTGAAGGACAGCGGCGGGTGGACACACACATTGTTCTTGCAGAACACCACCTCACCATCTGCGGCCGGCGGTTTTAGTTGCTGTGGTGTGGTCGAGCTAGACCGAAACAAGTCGGATGCACGCCGAATGAGGCTATGCAGAGAGGCCATCCCTCTGTGGTGGGATTCAGCTCAGTGGCACGCTGTCGGGACCTGTCCAAGAAATTATGATTGCATGCTGGGTGCACAGTTCGTACAGTGGCAAAACACACATGTTGATAACAATGCCTTCACACGCTGTCTAAAATGCAAGACAGACAACAGAAACAGCGGTACATACTCCTTAACATTTCGATTTTCAGTCATCTGAACATTATTGCATGCTTTGAGCTTATGCATTACTTTGCAAATTTTTGTCAACAGGTGTTGAGTCACGTAGCTACGCTGCAAGCACTAAATGCCTCAGGCATATCATGGTGAAAGAAGCCTTTGCAGGGACAGTGGTTTCCGACCTCCTTCCAAGGGTATGTATACATATACTTCAAAATGCTTATACCTCCAGACAAATGGAGTCCACAGCTATCTCAGATGCGGCACTATAAGCCAAGCAAAAATTAAGCAACTGTCAAGATATAAATTTCATATCATTTAATTTGATTAGGCAAATCATGCTGGCATTTCATTTATTCTATCTCCCATTTCCCTCTGTTCAAATGGCATCTACTGAAGTCTTATCTAGTATGCTGAAAAATTCCTGACTAGCTTGCTTTACGTATTCGAACGCCAGCTAGCTTTCTTTTTCTGAGCTGCAGTTATGTCCACAGGCCACCTACAATTGTGATTCAAGAAGGTACCGCCTACTGTCATGACCGAATATCGCTAACCCACCTAATTTCAACACTGATTAAACTTAAGCTGTTTTTGTTAGCTTCTGTAGTCTTTCAATCTCTCTGAAGAAGGCTTTAACTAATGAACAAATGCACGAATTATCTCGCAGCCTTGCGCTGCATCTGAACGATAATTAGCTGCCACAAATGAATTATCAAGAACAGGTTACTTGAAAATATGATTTAGTCCTTCTGTTTACTCCAGTGTATAAATAAACGTTCACATGCTAATGCTATCTGTTGCCACCGTTTTTCGTGCATCATATTTAATTTTTTTTTTTCGACCCGTGAATGCCAAACAGAACAATCCCTTCCTAGTCCTCAGTGTATTCTCTATTGTTCTGCTCACATTTTTTTATTCTCAGCTTCAGCACTTTTTGCTCATCAGTGCTGGTACCTGCTCTAACAGCAGATAACACAAATGAGAAGATAAGCAAGATTATGTACGTGACTGAAGTGAGCACACAAAGAAAACTGATTAGTGCATGCATACTAACTACGCTTATACAATGGAAAGGCAATCCCTTTAGAGATTTTCCCCTTCTACTCAGTGACTCTTTCATTAGTCTGCATGACGTGACAAATCGACCGAGTTCAGCAACAGCATGTTGTTTAGGTTTGACATCGCAGCAGTTCTGCAATTACAGGCAGTGCAGGAGACAGCATAAAACAAGTAAAAAGAAAGAAAAAGGAAAGCACGAAAAGTTCGCCGATTCTGAGCAGGTCTGAAGCTCCAGGTGCGGAACACCTGCCTGCCAGTCCTAACAGGAACACTTAAATATGAAGCAGCTATTTTGAATCACAGTATGCCCGTGCAACAGTGGACACTTACTGAGCTGGCCCTTTTTAGAAACGTTACGTGCAACAGGTAAAATAAGGTCACTGAAATGTACAAATTAATGTTCACTATTACCAGAAGTTCATTCCCACACGACATACAAGTTCAGAATATTTTTGCATTTCCCTCCATCAAAAAATTATGAGCCCCTGCAACGGAATCTGTGCACAGTTGAAAGCTTTACTTTTTGTCAAAAACTTGGAGGAAATAATCCAAGCGCAAACGCACCCAGTGCGCCACATATGCGACGCGGCATGGACCGATGGCACACTTGATCACTGAAAGCCGTTTAGCGTGGAGATAGGTCCGTAAATGTCACCCTTTACGAAAGCATTCCGTTGTGCAGGGTCTGGACGACCCACGGTCCTCTTAAACCTCAATTTACTGACGCCGGCATCAATATGTGACATCTGGAACGAAATTAAGCAGCTGCAGAATGGAATGACATTCTTGAAAACAAAATCGCGTGCCTGTATATTTGAAATCAGCCGTTGCCCTTTATAGTTTAGGTTGAATGGGCATTTATATATGCCAGATCGAAGGGTACGCTGAATATGCAGCAATTACGCCGTATGCAATTAGTGGCCGTCAGTATACATAGCAAATTTGGGCTAGAACTTAACTGGCATCAACCGCCGGTGAGTGGCGTACAAGACCGAGAAACGTCAGGCTGCCCATTTCAAGCGACCTTACATCAAGCGGCGAAACTTGCTAGCGCGCGGATCTAAGTCGTGGCTTCAACAGTTGGTCGCCGCTGGAAACATAACCAGTTAGCTTAGAAGCTGCAGTAGGCAACTGCGCGCAATTAGTACACGTTAGAGCATCGAAAAGGAACCAAATGACGATGGAAAAGTTGAGAGTTACGCCGGAGATGCACTCACATCTGCTACGGTGACGTCGTGGGGGCCGAGACCTCCCCCGTCGGCGCGCTTCGCTCGGCGTTCAACTCCATGATGTTGACGAATCTGCCAATCGTCATTGCCTCGACACGTTGAAAGGAGCTCGCTGTCAGCCACACCGTTTCTAAACTGCTGCTACGACGACATGAACGCTTCAGTAAACGCGCATTACGTATTTTGCGCGCAGTAATCGCTTACTTTTTTTTCGAAGCGCTCCTGATTCGGTCGTCAACAGACATGGCTGCGTACAAAACTGCAGCAGACAAGCAGACGCATAGCAGGATCGCAGTCATTATTACTAATGCAAAAGAAGGCAAAAAGAAACATTTGAAACTTTTTTTTCCAAAGCATATGTAGAATTATTTTTTAGCAAAGTTTGTAAGGGCTTGTAAAAGTGTAACTTGACATTTAAGTTTTTATTTTGACTTGGATTTTGCAGCTGCGGAACTGCTTCACGGCCTGCCGAGCATGTGTTTTGCGGTGTGAGATCTTGAGGGTTAAATAATTGCGGACGAATAAGTATCATTACAAACAGTTCTAAAACATGTCGTTTTCACTCGTCATGGCCCGGAGGTGGGGGTCGTTCCTATCGACGGGAAGGCATTGCGTGCGAGCTATCCACAGAAGGTAAGCGCACACGGCCGTCCCCAAGCACATGTCTGCGCCGCTGATACCACACACGTTACATTTCCCCAAAGCGCGATTTGAATGGGTCGGGAAAGTATCACCCGTTTCACTTTCTTTTCAGGTCCCCGGCCACACCAATAGCTGCCTTGAAGTACAGTACGGAAGCATTAGCGCAACCGGCACCTAGCAACGAGGAGAGGCAGTACCCTGAAAAAATCACTAGGATAGTGGACGACATCGCGAAGCTGACACTTATGGAAGTCGCCGACTTAAACGACCTTCTCAAGGTAATGAGGCTTTCCAGCATCTCTTCTAAACTTGTTCCCGTCACACATTACCGAGCTGCTGCATTCGTGGTGCTTAGAGCTATGGTGCGCATCGGTGGTGGATGGTTAGTGCGCGGTATTTAAAACTAAACTACATGTAGTTTCGCGCGCTTTCCCCTAAAAACGTGCTAAATGAGTTAATCGCAGTTTTATTGAGGTGTATCGGAGAGCAACTAAATAAATGCTTTCAGTTCTCTTTCCGGTCTACATTGTGTTGAGTGCCGTGGCGCCTTGAGAGTTTGGCGATGTAAACATCGATTGGAACAAAAATTTCGCTCATCTTTATTGTTTCTCTCCTTACAGAAAACGCTGCACATTCAGGAGACGCCCATGATGGCCGGAGCCTGGGCAGCGCCCGCGCCTGCAGCGGCGCAGGAGGTTAGTATGTATGGCCTTGAGCGCCTGCGTGATCGCTGAATTAGAGCAGTATACTCTGAAAGGGTGGCAGTGTTGTGACGGGGAGGGAAGGCACGGTAATAGGTGGTTTGTCAGGACAGGAAAGACGCCGTAGCTGTTCCTCTCTCGCTGGACACGAAAGGGATGGAAGAGGGGACAAAGAAGACCACATGTAGTGAGGTTAGCCAAAGTGAAGTCTTGAACTAAGTCCAGTGCAATATAAAAAGACTACCAGCAATGTAGGAGACTAGATGGGGCCACCTGTGTCATTGTATTGGGAAAGGGCATCGCTGCTGTGGCTCGGCGGTTAAGGCACTTGACTACTGAGCCAGGCTACCTGGTTTCGATTCCAACTGCGGCGGCTGCGTTTCTGTAGAGGCACATGTACTGTGCAATGGCAGTGAATGTCGAACCCCAAATGACCAAAATTTTTGGATCCCTCTACTATGGAGTCCTTCATAGCCAGAGTAACTTTGTATGTTGTATCCATGTATACATTTTTTAGAATATACCACTTGGAAACACTTCAGTGCGAATGGGCAGAAGGACGTAAAGAGAAGATCAGAAAACAACAATGACATGTGCAGCCCTTCTTTTGTGTTTTCCTCTTTTGTATCGTCGTTTCTTGTTCATGCTGTAGCTTTTCTCCGTCTATGTGCAGAGCATTGTTTCATTTGTTAAAGAAAGTAACGCACGCCTGACCCCTGCAGGAGGATGAAGGCGAGAAAGTGGCTAAGGTGCAGACGGCATTCACTGTGAAACTGGTGAAATTTGACGACACCAAGAAGATCCAGCTTATCAAGGAGATGAAGAACCTCATGGAAGGCATGAACCTGGTGCAGGTACGTCACTCTGGTGCATTTGTGCATATTGTCATAGTATACTTTGTGTGCCCCTTTGTTGGAGAACGGAACAATATTTAGCTTCAATAATCGTGGTGTAAGTTTAACTTTGTGTACCGATACTAAAGTAACTGAATACACATCACCATGGTGGCCGAGTGGTAATGGCGCTTGAATGCTGAACCCAAGAACACAGGATCAAATCCTAGCCGTTGCAGCGGCTTTTTATTGGGGGCAAAAAGCAAGATTCCCATGTACCATGTGGTGTCAGTGAACATTAAAGAGCCTCAGATAGTCAAAATTTCATGAGCTGTTCATTACAGTGTCCCTCGTAGCCCGAGCCACTTCGCGTAAGTCTCATAAACCATACCAAACCAGCTTCACCAGCGCTTGACATAATGAGACATAGCCGGATGGTGGTGGTATGCTTTGCCAAATGGCATTTTTCCAGTAGCCATATCTTGTTAGGTATGTGATGAACTTCTCGCAGAGCTATTGTAAGCAACTGTGTTGCAGTTCTGTCACCTCTGAGAATGGATGCTGTATTGTTAAGATGATCTTAAAGCTGCACCTATTCAAGAACAGTTGCACATATGGTAAGAGTTTGACATATATTGTGATTTAGCCTCATTCCACGAGCTTGAGATTGTGCTTCAGTGACTGTAGCTTGTAACCGATAATGGTGCAGTAGTCGAGAATTGTGTTTGGCGTGATGTTGCAACTGATAGCCAGCAACGATTGCTGCACGGTAATGGTCTCCTTGTTTCTGCATGTTTCGTTATTGTTGGATTTTCTGTGCCGCTTATTTTAACATGTGTTGCTTAATGAGCAAAATGTTTTTTCTCTCAATTTTAACAGGCCAAGAAGTTTGTGGAAAGTGTGCCCCAAATAGTGAAAGCGGACTTGGCAAAAGATGAAGCTGAAAAGCTAAAAGCAAGCATCGAGATGGCCGGTGGAACGTGTGAAGTTGTCTGAGGAGTGTCACGTGCTGCATAGAAACTGTACAGATTTTTTTTTTTTTTTTTTTTTCGAGGAAGAAGTGCCGGGACTCTGTTTACTGTCCAGGTGCATCATTTTCGTCCAAGAAGCTGGGCATTTTCACACCCATTTTATTGCCCTTAATCTCGTCCCTGTATAGCATAGAAATAAAAGAATTCATACACATTCTGAGTGCACCATTTTCTAGATGCAGCTTGTTTGAAATTGGTCCGAAACCATTGTGAACTATTTCAGCATTACAGATTTTTTTTTTGCGGGTGTTTCATAGGTGGAGGTCTGCACTTTCACATGCAGATTTTGGGCCTCCCCTGAGTAGATCGTATTATGCTAATAAACTAGTCTGAATTCCTACACCTCTCCTCTTAGTGATCGTCGCCACTTTGCGATGTCATGATCAAAGTCAAATTCAATGTCTGTGATCGTAGCATTGCTGCGGTCTGAAGGCACAGAAGCTGAAGGTGCAAAAACTATCGCTGCAAATATGGCTCAAGGTTTCACCGTTGTTAGTGCCTGTCGTTGTGAATGTGCCAAAAATATCATTCAAACAGACAAACACAATAACCTTGACAGCTGAAGTGGCATCATTCTAAATGTGCTGTGTTTTTGCACATGATAGCAGTTCCCGCAATGCAGCAAAGCCTCCTGGACCTTTAAACAAAATTATGTCGATACTTTCATATTTTACTTTTCGTCACGTGTCGCACAGAGAATCCAGTGTTTAGCAAAATTAAATAATTGCAGAAACACGGTAACTTGAAAGTAGTGGAGTGATGGAAACAGTGATGAAAGAAAAGTTGCCTGAGCTATGCTGTAGTGAGGAACGAATTAAAAAGGTATACACCCTATGCCAACAGTGCTTTAAAGGCCCACTATCCACCCTCCAGTCGAAAATATTTTCTTCCCCGGCGATTCTAAGACTTCGCCCTCAGAACGCAAGGCCGCAAAATGTTTTTGAAGAGAGTAATTAATGACGCATTTACAACCACCGCAATGGACAGATTCTGTAATTTTTCTCTCCTCCCGCAAAGGTTTTACACTCTCCTGCCCTGTCGTCTAGCCTCCGCAAGACAAATTCCCCTTCCTTCTCCGCATTTGGCGGGAGGTGGGACGTGGTAGTCTGCGTGCGCGGAAAAAAAACGGGCAAGAGAGTGCGCGCCGCTGCATTCAGTCCCGCCGTGGCAAGGGAAAAGCGCACCCATCCTTCACCCGTCAGACAGCGAGACTGACAAATGGATGTTGTTTTCAACTACCTTGCGGCTCATACTGAATGGGGAAGGTGGTTTCCTGACGGGGAGGATGAGAGAACTTTGATTTGTATTTTTGCTGCTTTGCGGCGCGCGTATCGCTGTAGCATTTTACATAGACTATCTCTGGTACTTGATCGAAGCACTGGGCTCCTTTGCTTAAAAGGTCCTTCCCTGGACAGTGGCCCTTTAAAGGGACCAAAAGCTGATCAGAATGAGATTATGACAAACAAAAAGATGTTATCTCATACTTTACAGATTGAGCACTCCAAAGTTTAAGAAACGAGGATTTATACCTAATTTTCATATCCTAAAGAGACCATGAAAAGCTATTTACTGAAACTAGATAAACACGCACGAACAATCTGCATTCCATGTCTTCTTTCCACAATGCAAGAATTTTTAAGCTAGCTTCACTAACTCCTCAACCTCATATTTATTACATAGATTGAGCACTCCAATGTCTTAACTTAGGATGTGTAATCTTAATATATATTAATTTTAAAGGGATCATGAATAGCTATTTACAAAAACTAGAGAACATGCATGAAACATCTGTATTCCATCAATTTTCTCCCCAATGCACGAATTTTTAAGCTAGCTTCACCAAACGCCAAAAATATCGGATATCAAATGTGATGCTTCTATGGCACCACGCAATAAGGAAATAAATTATAACTCCTCCTCCCAGAGATTTTAAATTTGACTTGAATACTTACAAATGTCACCTCTATGGACTTGTTGCATTAGAATATTGTTTTTAAGGTAGTATCTCTAAATGTACGGTATGTAAAGACCATAAAAACAGCAGCAGCATATTCAACTTTTTTATTACTCTGCATTTGTCATGTACAGTTTAAAACATTATATTTAAGAATAAGTTACAATGTAACAGGTTAACACAGCAGCAAGCACAGATTGGCCATGTTTCCACTATACATGCCTAGGGAGTGTTTCTCCCTTCCAAGTGCATTCTAAGCCCATCAATCCACTCTTAAAGCCTCAGAATGCACCCTCTCTGCCGTGTGTCGGAAATTTGTTCACTACTAAAATGACTTTTAAATGTCCTAATAAATGGCTTTGCTACCGGTGGTGGCCATAAGATAGACTGCGCTTGAAACCCGGTGATGTGCCATAACTGAACATTTCGGCAACGCAGCTCGGTGACTTGCACATCGCCTCATCTTCCTCATCCTGGAAAAGACAATTGGTGCAGGTAAGCAAACTGATGTGGCAAAAAGTTTGGTAGCTGCTACCTTGCTGTTGATTTCAATTATGCTGCATAAAAAAGTTAACTGTCTGCATCATACTTGTTCCTGTATGACTGCCCTAGTTTGCAGGAATACATGGCCCAGCTGTAAAGGGTATATACCAAAAAAGACTGAGCCGTTCTTAGCAAAACATTGATGGGTCACTTTTGTTTCCGTTACTGGCTCAACTTTTCTGCAGGCATTTACTAGCCAACAAAAAAAGACACCTGCTGGAAAAACCTGCTGTCAATAAAGAACACATTCCTGCCAATTGCGCTGTTTGGAAGTGAACGGAAGTGAGGCCTAGCATAATTAATGGGTAAAAAAAAAAAAAAAAAGGTATCAATATTGTGGCAGTTTTGCTGGCAAAAACTTCAGATGGTGATGTGCATTTCAGTTCTGGCCTTTTACATGCCAAATTAAGCCCGTCTACGATGTCCCTTCCACTGTTGACAGCAGGTGCTGGGTGGCCCAGTTTTGTAAAAAAAGCTTGTCTAGTACAACTGCCAAACTGTGTGCTCAGTACCATTTCGGGCTGTGCATGCATTTAGTGGCAACACCTGAGGTTCGAGACGGATGAGCTGCAAGTGCGCGGGCGCCAAACAGCACTGGCCATCTTGTGGCTCGCTGGGTGCTGCGGCTTTGTCACCTGCTTCTGTCACCATAAATGCTGTTGTGGAGACAATATGATGTAATAATGCTCGCCACATCTTCCGGACAAAAGAGGAAGAAGGAAAGCGAAGCAAAGCATTTTGCACCCAACCAGTCCATTCTTGTTTCAGAGCTGGCATTGCAGACAGCGCCTGTGATAGCAAAAGGATGTGGCAAAGCCATGACAGCCAGCAAGCTGCCAAAAGATGGGCGATGCTATCAGTCTGCTCACGCACGCTCACATACAGCCCATCTCGAACCAGGCGTTATCTGTAGATGTCGCGTACACATTGCAGAGCAACCTGGTGCACAAAGCAGAAGCACTCTAGGCAAGTTCTTCGGCCTCTGCACGATGCTTTTATGCCTGTATGCAGGTTGTGCAGATAAAATCACCTACGCTGCTCGTAGCTCAATGATGCCTACGTTGTGCCTGTCTCCAGCCTCCTATAACAGCCCAAACAGTAAACGTTACCTTGCATCCAGTATTTATTCGTGAACCAAATCTACCTGCACATATACCAAACACTCGGAGATGACAAAAGGCAAACCTCGGGTTCGTCGTCCAACACTTGGTCCTCCTCGGTCTTCTCAAACTTCCTGTAGAGAGGATCTATCCACTTGCCAGTCCTACGGTGCAAAAGAGGGGAGGGGGCAGGAGTAGCAGGAAGATGGAAATGACAGATTCAGCGGATGCGGCAAATGTTGGCACGTAGAAGCATGCTTAGGCTTCTAGCATCTAATCAACAGTGGAGCATCTGCTGTCTGCTTCTCATAGTGGTTTTTTAAACCACGAGGCCCCCACATAAACGCAGAATAAATGTACGAAAAGCTCTGCATGTAGAAACAGGCAGGATGACCAGAAATGAGACCGAGCTCAATAAATATGCTGGTGAAAATTTCAAATTTAGTTATACACCTTCCTCACCTGAAGAAACTTCCGTTGCTAAAGTAATGTGAGAAATCCTCCCTGAGCCAGCAGCAAACTTAAGATTTAAATTCAATGTACATTTTAATATTAAAATCCTGAAACAACCCATGATTTCGGTCCAGTGCTGAGTAAAGGCACGTGTGTGCCATAGAGGCTTACAGGTGGTTCACGCTGACATCTGTATCAAGTTTAAAGAACAAGCACTATTTCAGGGCTGACCACCACAATTCATCAGTTTTTCTTCCTGCAACAATCGCACAAGGAATGCCTAGGAGAGTGTGTGTTCCTCACCGCTTGAGCAGGTACGGATCGAAAGGGAAGAATGCGTCCAAGACAATATCCCCTCCGTGCACGCCGTCATCGTCGCAGCTGGCTGTGGGCAGGGCGAGGCGCTGGTTGCGCTCAATAACACTGTAGCAGTAGACGAGCTGGTAGTGACGTGCTATCGAGGCAAACTGCTTTACCACTGCTGGTAAGCAGGACTTCAGGGGGTTCAGCGGGCACATCACCAGGCCCTCAAGGTTGAGGTCGCGCAGGTACTGAAGGCCTGCACAGCACGGTGACAGCCATAATCAATGCATGGAACTTACAGATGAGAAAATACACCTGGAACATTAGTGGGCTTCAAGTGTTTACCTACACATTTAGGGGCTCAACACCATTTTAGCCCCGGGAAAACTCCAACAGCTTTCAAATGTTAAGGTGCCCTGCATGTCTTGACTTCTGTCAATTCTTAGAAAGGGTCAAAAAATGCCAATAGTAACTGTAGAGAATGAAATATTTTACAGTCTGAATACTGAACTGTGGTCACCAGAGCCAAACATATCCAGCGCCTTCGCCTTTAAAGGACTTCCATTTGGTTTTCAAGGGAGCAGAAAAGAAAAAAATGTTCAAATTATCGAACATCACTGAAAGCCTGCCAAGAACTGTTTGCATCACAGTAATTTAAGCTGGTGAGCTCTTGGAATATGCATCTGTATACACTTGAGGTGAAAGCTAAGCGACATCAGCAATATTTCGCGATTGCATCAAGTGCTTTGCTTTGCATACGCTACCGGGAATGTCGACCAGAATCGTCAGTGCTGCCTCACTGCACGAACTGTGTAGTGAGTGGCATACATGCAGTGAAGCATCCCCAAAATGCGAAGAGTCAGTGTGCTTGAAGAGAGTAGGAAGCACGAGGATGTGAGAGCAAAAAAATATGTGTAGGTGTTAGAATGGCATAAAGCAATCCCAAACCAGTATTACCATATAAACCGTACTATTGGTCGAGTCCGGCCATGGCCGTTCATGACCTCCGAGATCCCCGCATACGGGATTGTGATCCCGGAGACCATAAGCCATAGGCGGTAGTTTTTGTTGCCACTACTAGATGGCGTGGCATGCGAAAGCGCGGGCGATTTAACACACTTTTGCGGTGGGCGCTTCGATCGATTGAAAAATTGAGTTTCTCTTATGTTTTTCCGGCTTCTTTACGCACTTTTGCAGTTTTAATGAAAAACAAACTGCTTTGTTATAACCGATCTAGCATCAAATTTTGAATTTTTTCATTTCGTTACACAAATTTCCATAGGAATAAAGCATAGACCAACCAAACTTTTATTTTAATTCTTTTTATCCGATAATTCGCTATATCAGTGTTTGTTATAGCTAGGTTTGACTGCATGTTGTTCATATGCTGCCTGCCCATGGAAAACCAAACATGAGAATACAATTGGTTACAGGTTTGCAAATGCTTTCAGTGTTTACCACATGGGAGAGGACACACTAGGCACCCCTCTCTTTTTTATTGCATTTAAAATATACATCATGCTCTAGTTACCATATAAAAAAAAATATGTGAGCCAAATGTTAAATCTGAGACTATCGATATAGAGCCATTTCAGCAGTGACAACAAAACAAACGGCATTCAAATCCATGCATCCACTGCTGTACTCTGCTTTCCACGAGCAAGGGGAAAAATAGAAAACAAAGTTTCAAGAAAGCAGGCCTGAAAGTTGTAGACTAGCGAACATTGCCTAGGTATATTATACTTTATGGTACGAAACATTTTAGTACAGTACAGAAGCAGTGTGGTAGGTGCTGAAAAGTTAACTTTTTTTTAAACACAACACACTTCCCTCTTTAAGTCAAAGGCAGGGCGAAATGTGGTGCTTAGGGACCAAGCACAAGAGCCCCCCCCCCCCCCCCCCCCCCCCTAAAGAACAACTTGCAGCATGAAAGTGTGTCGACTGCCCTGCAGCGAACGGCAGAAGTGCGCAGGGGGTGCGTGGCCCACCTTTGTCACCACTCGCAATGCCTTTGTGGTGGAAGGCAAACACGTAGAAGACCGTCTGGCACACGGCGTAGAAGGTACCATGCCGCTGGACGTCGTGCTGGGGCTGGCAGAAGCCGCCATCATTCAGGGAAGCCATGTAGTTGTGGGCCCAGTCACACATCAGGGAGAGGGAGGCGCACACCGTACTGCAACACACAAGGCAGCGACAACTGTTGGCACACTGCACTGACCTTCAGCTGCTGCGCCCTCAGACACGACTAGGCCCAGCTGAGCCAGTTTCAATGACAGATGATAAATATACATGATGACTTTTGGTATGGTACGCTGCATAAAGGTCGCAAGGAATGTCACAGAGAAGGTCTCCGCATTAATTTAAACCACTTGGGTTTCTTTAACATGCACTGACATCGCACAGCATGTGGAGGTGCTTTCACATTCTGCCTTCACGGCTGCCGAACATGGCTGTCGAAGCCAAGAATGAATCTGCAGCCACGAGATCAGTAGCTGAACGGCAAAGCCATTAGGCCGCCACGATGGGTACTGCACAATGGAGTGCCATGAAAATAGCTCAAGCATCAAAGGGTACCTGTGAGTTGGAGTCTCCCTCAATCTCCATGGGCGCAATGAAACCATCTTAGATAAAAGACAAAGAGAAAACTTTCAATAACAGTAGTAGATCTGCTAGCAGCACTCTCACCACCTTGCTCTAAATATTTATCTGTGGCACTCTCTCCAATTACCTCACTGCAAGCACACAGAGACTGGTGTTGTAACAAAAGTTCACAACAACCTGCTTCCAACTGGACAAGCATAGAAAGTTAATTCATATGTGCTTATTAAAGAACAGTTACATCTAAAACACCTGCGACTATAAAGCAAGCCTTATACAGTGTTGAAGCAGAAGAAATGATGTTGGGAAATGAACCGCCAACAGCACCGACTGTACTTTCATTCCCATTCCCTCACCTGAGGGGCACATATTTTGCTCTGGCCAAGAAACTCCCAACATAGAATGCAGAAGCCTGGCGGATGACGCTTGATGTGGCCGGGTTCTGGACTTTCTTCCAGAGGTAGTCCAGGAACGCAACTGCTAGAGCCGCCTGCGGACAGAAGATTTCTTTCAACTTGGTCGTCCTATTACCAGATTGCAGAGAGGGCCCAATAAGATGCCCTGAGAGTGGGGAATTCAGTTTAGTCATGAATTAAGACAAATTACAGCTCCTTCGTTACGTTTACTGCAATGTCAATCATAGAACACTTCTTATCAATAAGCTGACTGTTCACACGCCCTTTCTTTGTCCTGTACTCAGCTGGAATCTGATACTGTAAAAGATGTGTAAAGAATGAGTTAGTAAATGTAAAAGAATGTAAAAGCGTAATTTACAAAGCAGATAAAGCAACAAGTATGTGCATATACTTTGTGTCCAACAAACATCGCACAAAACAAGACCCACCACACCAAATACAAATGTACTACATTCATTCGCCGTGTTTTTGTCCTCGCATCACGACCTTGCTGAGACGGTGTGAACATGCACGCAAGTACAGAAAAGCCAAAGTTAATCAAACTTGGTGAAGTCAGGTTGGCATCAACAGGGACGAAACATCAGACAGCAAAACACTGTGAATGGAGCACAGCCTAACATAGCCCGTGAGGACAATAACTGGACATCTTTGGGAACCAAGCGTAATAAGTGGCCCAAAATATGGGGGCTGGTTGACTGTCACACATCTTAGCCTGTTCCATCAAGCTGGTGTGGCAGGGCACAATTATTTTACTGCAGTCTACCACATCTCTTGTGACATTCAAATGAACCACAGAGGGCTGTTCTAAATAAACTGCAGAGAAAAACAAGGCTGCAAAGTGACAGCCTGCTAGGCTTTCTAGGCCGACACACATTGCTGACCTTCAAAAGCTGGCCGCTTGAGGTACCGACAATATTCACCATTGTAACCATTGAAAATATGACGACAAAACACTCACTACAAGATCCAATCACCTTAGAAGCAGTATTAATCGCCCCTTACCGGCCGAAAACTGCACAGGTAGAAGAGAAGGAACTGCAGGTGACAGCACTTGTGTGTTGGCAGGATGATCTTGTCAAAGATGGTGAGAAAGTCCTTGAACAGCACCTTCGTCTTCTCCCAGTCCAGCTTGGACAGGTCGCCGTCTGAGTGAGGGAGGCACGTTTCAAACTAGTGGCACATAACGCAAGAACCTAACGCCATAGCACAAGAGGTGGCAGCAATTCAACGAACTGTGCAGCAAATGAAACCCCCGAAATCAATGAAGGCCACCAAAGAATGAAATCGATGGCTAATAAAATGAGAAGGCCGTGCCCACCGCCTTGTAAGTTCCACCAGTTGGGCACACTCGCATTTACAAAGCACCAACCAAGCAAAATTATTTTTGCCATTTTGCAAGAATCGGGATTACATAGAAGTTCAGAGTTAGGCCTAAAGGTGCTATTTTCTACCTTGCAGAAAAACTTGTCACTTTCTTTTTTTTTTTTTTCAACAGCACTCTCATTTATCCACACTGGCAAGAAGCCTTATTGTTTTCTGCTTTCCGAACATGTGCTCGCTAGATGTGACCCAATGCATAGATCATTTTAAGACTCAAGAACATATGAAAAGTTCAGTCAGTTTTAGACAGTGTTCCAAGGATTGTCACGGCCCAATTCTGGGGTGACGACGATGAAGATGGCCGACCCTTCGCACGGGTCACCCGTTTAGCAATAAAAAGAAAAACTAAAGGTGACTGCCAAGTGCACATGTTGCCAACATGGCAGCCGCAGAATTTCTTGCATTCTACGGCAGAGATTCACCCGACAAAACGTTCGTATTTGCGAGCCCCAGCCTGCCCAGTTGTTGCAACTACTATGCACATGACAATTTAATCCCATAATAATTGCCTTCTTTCCAATGAAGAAAAGTGAGTACCCATTTCGGGGAAGACGCGCATCTAAATAAAGCCATCGATTCGGCAACTTCCAGTTCAGCAAAAAAATTAATATTGAACTGAGCCTAAGCGATGTGATTCCTCAAGTTATAGGGTCATGAGAACAGAGACATCTGCACTTGATGAGGCCAGAAGCCCATGCACAACAAAACACTACATAACACAAAAATCCAGTCGAGAGTCACACTTGGGTATTTTGAGCCAAAAAATAAACTATTTTAGACAAAACTGAATTATGAGCACCTAAGAGAAGGAACAAAAAAATAATAATAAAAACACAAGAAGACCCTACCTCTAATGTTGCAGTGTTGCTGGAAATACAGGTAGAACTCGTTCAGAACTTTGTCGAGAATGTCAGCGAGGGCATGCTGCATGCGGTCAGCATCAGATTCGAATTTTTCCTGCAAAAAAACCCAAAATAAGCTCCATAAATGTACGCTTTAAAAGCAACTGATGCATGCAGTAACAGAGCTACAGCAACACAAATGATGCAAGCTAACAAAACTATTGTAGTAAGAACTCACTAATTTGGCCTCCATGCTAATTTGGAACTTTGCTTAATTAAGACCGTCACGGAGTCACCCCAATGCCTGGTAAGGGCTTGAGACTACTATAATACTAAGTGCACTTCCAACTTTTTGCTGCTTGAGCACTGCCTTATGAAAGTTTTAAAGTATGCATTTTACTTTAATTATTTCAATTACCTTAGTGAATTCTGCCAATACCACCTTTCACCGTACGCCAATGACTTGCCTTTTCGTTTACGTTTCCAACTGCAGGGTATTCACTTCGCTTCAAAACTATTCAAACAAAATAAACTATTCATTTTGCTTCTAACGCCAATTAATTTTTCAAAGACCTTGGGCAATAAAGAATTCTTGAAGGTTATGAAGGCTATAATCTTGTAAGGTGACACTAAATGCAAATTATAAACAGACAAAGAACACAACGCTGCAGGATGAAAAGACATTGTCATTTTTGCTTGCTCCAAACTTGTTTCCCCAATTTTGTTATTTGAAACAGCGCAATTCGTTCTCGCATTTTTGTGAGCCATAGCTCTTGCAACTATAAAACAGTTTCACCCACCATTTCAAGGATGTCACCGCCCTCTTCCATGGCATCATCCTCTTTTGCGTCGTCCTCAGCATCCATGATCTCATCTTTGGGGCAATGGAGCTGAAATGAACATTTAAAAATAATGCCGAGAAAGTTAATGCCCACACCCTGGGGAAAAATAGAAGATTAAAAAAAAAAGACGCAAAGAAAAAAAAAGTCCATATTTTATATGCTTACATACTGCTAATTACTAGCTTGCGCCACTGTAATGCATATAAATTGGAGGCCAGGGGTCTCAAACACTGCAGAGGTGTATGATGAGGCCTGCCAGCTTCAAAAATCCGAGCCATTTTTGTGCAAATGAAAATAGGCATCGATTCCTTAATCTGCGCGAACTTCAGAAGGACATCAGCTGCCTTCCAAGAGCAAAGGCCCGGACTGCCTGCTCCCTCTTTCATCTCCAAGTGTATCTTTTTTTCTTTCGAGGATAAGTGACTGTCGTATTTAATTACTGCTGCACTCTTTCAACAGCTCTCTCCGAGCCAACCTGAAGTGCCATTTGTCTGGCATTTATGCACAGATTGGCTCCTTAGCCGGTGATGATTATATGGTGCTAGTACAGCCATTGATAATGATGCTGCTTATTATGATGCAGTTGCAGATTCCGCAGTGCCAGTTTAGCAAAAACTATTTTTGAGCGGGCAGAGGCTACTATACAGGGAACGTAGTGCAACGGTCATAGAGTTGAAAAGATTCATTAAAAATCGAGTCTCCCGGTCAAATTGGAAGGGTAGGCAGGTATGCAGCTCTATAAGAACCCAGAAATTTTGGCACTTACCAATAAAATCATAAAGGTTACCAAGTACGATAAATGAAAGAAAAGAATGCAGGTCTGCCTTGCCATGAAGAGTACATATTATTGGGAGCAAAAGGCCCCGTAACACATGAACGGCAACCAAAGCGGATAGCCTTTTTATCAGCCAATAGTTTCAGACCATACTTGTGGATGTGAAAGTTGCAGTTAAGTTCTCTGGTGTATGTGGCAGAGAAATAAACCAATTATTGATTTGCATCATGCTTTTAGTCTGTCCGAAATTGCCAGATATGCGTCCCAGAGGTAGCCAACAAAATTTTTTCAAGGCTATGTCCCTTCTATGACCACTCAGATGGGCTGTATGCAGCATTATAGGCACTACAATGAAGTGCAGCAGAGAGCTTCCATAGTGCAGGCGGTAATAAACTGATCACAAAAATGCACAGGTTCTCATCGCACTTCTGCTCTCAAATATGGCCGCCCCTATCTTCTCAGTGAAACCCATCTGCACCGAGATAAAAGCTTACCAAAAGTACATTCTGCCATAGCTCAACTGACTAACGCATTAAGTCTCCACCTTGTCAACGCTGCACCACCACTACAACCAGCAGCAATAACCCCCAAGACCACAAAGGTTCTTGAGTTATATTGAAATGTGGCCTTGCATTCCATAAAATTTCCCCTCAAAACCTGTAATATGTATTACAGTGCCCCTAAAATTATGCTCAGATGATTAAATAGGAAAAAAAGTATCAGAGTAAAAAGTAACTTTGGGGGCATTTAAGCAATCCCTTTGAAGGCGTAACACGACAGCCCTAATGGCTCCCGCCTACAGTTCCCCTTGCGGATCCTCATTTACACACAAGTACCTTGTTACTTTTTTAATCGTTATCTCTTATTTGCACCTCTAGTATCTCGCACATATTCATTAGCATACAGTCGCAAGGCACCACATTAGACCCCCGACTTATATGTTAGGCCACACTTTAACCAAGCCTTATGAACATGCCAGCATGACCTACGGTTAGCATGTATGATTCAGGATCCAAGAGTAACAGGCTCAATTCCCACCTCGCTTACCCCCCGCCAATCAATCAGTGGTTAACCATGTCACCTGCCAATTACCACCTGCCGGAGGAATGCTCATAATTTTTCGACCGCAACACCAGCGACACTGATGTCGAATTTCCAAGAGAATGGGACACTCAGCGCTGCTGCTTTAAAATATGACGGGAGCCTACATCGATCTGCAGTGCTCTGTGTGCCAGCAGCTGCAGCAGCTCCAGTCGGTGATCCGGAATGTAGGAGGTCATGCGGAGGAGATGTCCGACCAGAGACGCCTGCTGGGAACCCTCTCGCTTCATGTAGGGAAACACCGCTACCAGAACCTCCACCAGATGAGCGGGAGCCCTGCACCTCGCTTACCCCCCGCCAATCAATCAGTGGTTAACCATGTCACCTGCCAATTACCACCTGCCGGAGGAATGCTCATAATTTTTCGACCGCAACACCAGCGACACTGATGTCGAATTTCCAAGAGAATGGGACACTCAGCGCTGCTGCTTTAAAATATGACGGGAGCCTACATCGATCTGCAGTGCTCTGTGTGCCAGCAGCTGCAGCAGCTCCAGTCGGTGATCCGGAATGTAGGAGGTCATGCGGAGGAGATGTCCGACCAGAGACGCCTGCTGGGAACCCTCTCGCTTCATGTAGGGAAACACCGCTACCAGAACCTCCACCAGATGAGCGGGAGCCCTGCACACCGGACAGCACCAGTGCTCAATCGCAACGCACTGCAGTGCACCAAAGACGAAAAGGAATGGTACAGAGAAAGGCACGACAACAGGGCCAAGTGTGAAAGAAGCAAGCATCTAGTTTTCCCAAGTGACTGCACAAGGGATAGTAGGAAGCAACACAAAAAGGCATGAAGTTGTTCGCAACATATGCAAGAAACTGGTGATGGTTTGGTTTATAGAGTTTAACATCCCAAAGCGACTCGGCTTATGCAGGATGCCGTTGTGGATAGTAAAGTCAGTAACATTGGACCACCCGAGGTTCTTTTAAGGTGCACCGACACCACGTGATACAAGGGCGCCTTCCTTCTGACCTTCATAAAAAAGTGGCCGCCACAGCCAGGATTTATTCTCGTGTCCTTGGCTTCAGCAGCTGAGTGCCCTAACCACTCAGCCACCGAAGTGGCTAGAAACAGGCAAGAAAACAAAGAACTCGAGACAGAGTGATATGACGGCACTGCCACATAGATATTACGCATCGTTGCTTTGTTCCCAAAAAATAATAATAACTAAACAGTAACTATATTTGTCATTAATACAATAATATTGCTAATTATTAGTAATAAGCAGTAGTGATACTCAGTAGTGCTAATTAGTCATTTCACTATGGTATGAGACAGGTGCATCAGACTTCTAAACTATTGCACTGAGCAAACACCCATCAGTGATTTTGAGGTGGTGTGTCTGGCTCGAAGCCCAAGTGTCCACTTGACAATTTTTCTTTTTTTTTTTCTGTCTAAGCAAAAAGTGCTTTTCTTTCTTCAGGGGCATTTTGTAGTGCCGTGTTGCTGAGGTTACGACACTGTGGATGATGCCAGAACCCGGCAGAACACTGGTATGTCACCTGCCAACTTGGCTACAAAGTTTCCTGATTGGTCAGGAGGGGCTGATGGCATCGCAAGATAACTTCACCCGGTCGAGCGCCGATATATAACCAAGGTATATGAAGCTGGTGCATAAAATGATCCATGCCAGCTTTTTCTTGGAACATGGATATTACTCCTAACACATTAATATGCTTCAGTCACAGCTGCGACCATTCAAAGATGCACAGAGTCACAAGCGTTAGTTCATGCTGCTGCACACCGAGGGTGCCATTCCCCTTCCCGCTTCATCTGTCTATGTTACGCCAATGCTGCAGAATATGACAGTGACTCTTATATGAACTGTCGCAGTAAAACTAGCCTCAGTGGCTTAGGGCATTTCCCTAGCGAACCAAAGGTGATGGCAAGATTGAACCTCAGCTGTGGTGGTCGCATCTCAATGGGAAAAAATACAAAAAGCATGTGCGCACTGCAAGTGTCAGCGTAGGCCAAAGAACCCTAGCTGATCGTAGTCAGTCCTGAGCCTGCCACTACATCGTCTCTGATAGCCGCTGTGAAACTGGGATGTAAAAAACTAAACATGCTATACATCGTCACAAACCAACAAATAGGAGGACCACAACAAAGGTAGAGAAAAATCTAAAATACTGGCTATGTGCAGCAGACAATCATTATGATAAGATTTGCGTTCATTACCAACGATCCTCCAGTGTGTGTGTGTTAGGGAAAGTTTCCAGTACATTTCCCGCCATTGCAAAAAATTGTTGCAGGGCAAAAAAAAAAAGAATAAACGGCTGCAGTGGCAAAACATCAAACCCAATGAAAGCTAAACCATAGTTTATCCTACACCTTTGTTTCCCAGCATAAACATGACCAGCTGTACAGCAAAGCAAACAACACAAGCGACAAAAATAAGACAAGCAAAGCTTGTTGGGACTCACGTGGGAACCACCTTGAAAAGCTGCTTGAACAACTCGTGAAGCCTCTCCAATTTTTCCTCTCGCTGTGGAGTTTCCTTTGAGATGGCGTCTGCAATGGCCAAATCACAAGCAAGCTCTTTATAAGGCATATGGGATCTGAATAAGCCAATTCTATAAACCAGTCAAAAGTTCCCAAGCAAAGCATCTACGACAGCCCCAAAGCTCAAAATCTCTGCGTCAGACAGGAGGAATATCACTCTCAACTCTGGGAAACTTGATACCTTCAAGCGCTAACCGCATGAGGCGACAATTCGCGGCGACATGCCGCGCGACGCCGTCGCGCGACGGGCTGAGGGCCGCCAAAGCGTTGCCGCTCGTCGCCGTCGCTCGGTTTCTGGGTTTTTAGAAAATTTCGCGTGTCGCCCGGAAGCAGCTCGCGAGGCAGCCAATCGCAGAGGGCTTTAGCTTTAGGGTGCTCAACTTCCGTTCTGGCTTTCTTTTTCTTTTTATTGCGTATGAAGTTAGTTTTCCTAGTCCGGTTTGGGCGAAGAACCTGGTGCCTTCACGCGCTCACTTCGTCTGATCCGTGTATATATATGAGTGCATCGAGATAATTCAGTAAAAGCTTGGAAGGGTAATAAAAGAAAGAAAAAGGTTAGCGTGGCTTGATATTGTTAATTTCCGAAAGGAGCAGGAGAAAGTCGCTGCTTGCAATGCAAGTCGGCATCGCACTGTATAGTAACGCACCGCTGCGCTGTGACCCTTTAAAATATGATGCGTTACTAGAAATTTCATCAGTGTTTTATCGTACTTCATGCTCTTTAGTGTTAAAAATGGGATATAGCGTGATTGCATTCCCCTTGACCGAATGACGAGGCGGCAGTAACAGAGCAACGCTGAAAACGCGCCTCTGCCGCTGAGCGCCGTCGCTCTGTGCGGTATGCACCAGCGACGACAGGCGTTGGCGGCGGCGTCGCGCGACGGATCGCTAGGGGTTGTCGCCTCATGCGGTTACCGCTTCAAAAGCATATCAAGTGCGTTATAACGATCAAAAGCAAATCCTGTGGTCTCGCAAACTTTTGACATGCCGTGTACATTGAGTGGTTGCAAATATAGTAAAGAAAAAAAGAAAAAGTCCCAGGAATGACTTTTTTTTAAGGCAAGCACCTTTTTTGGCTCATGGGTGGCACGGACAGAGTGTGCCAGCCATAAAGCTTTAACGGCTACTTAATTGAAGTAACTTCAGATGCCCCCCCAAGGGTCCACACGAGGCTCACTTCTGTTTTTAATCTACCTTAATGATTTGCCAGTGTTTCAACTAATTATTAGCAGCACAAATCAAAGTCAGGTCATTTATGTCTTATTTTTAGAAATGCCCCGGCCTCTTTATAAGTAAATTAAACACTTGCTCTTCCCAAACTGGAATATGCCGCCCCCATTTGGGACCCTCATCACATTGCCCTTTGCACTGCATTAGAGCTTTTTATCTTTTTCCTTTGTTTTTTTTTTTTTTCCCCCAATCCTTTCTGTAATGCCTCAGCACTTGAGGGTATGGAAAATAAATAAAGCATTTCACAAACCTGGAGACATGAAGGTATGAAGAAGAGTTACAAACACATTCCGTAGAAACACAGGATGAATATAGACCATGTCACATGCCAACTGTGCAAATGCATCTATGACGTGAATGCTCCTCTTCAGCAGGTCAATTTTCTGAAGAAGGAAGCAAGAAAAAAGCACAAGGTTATGGTAAACAACAGAGACAGAACATCAAATTACCGCTTAAACGCATTAACTAAAATGCAGATTGAAAATATTCCCTCTTCAATTTGTCAGCACTTACCAAGACGCACTCCAACACTTCATCATTGTGCCTTTCTATCAGTGGGGCACAGTTCTTGATGCGCTTCAGTAACCTCACCAATGCATCGTCCTGAAGTGAAAACAAAGACAAACTGAATTAATTAATTATGCATTCGTGTAAAGGAACTGCCACGGAACAATGAATGAGCTAAGCACTACACATTCGCCCCAGTACCCATACAAAACTTAGTACTCTGTTAGCTAAGAGTCGTGTTTTCATAGTCTCTTATTCTAAAAATATTTCAGCACAGTGGAAGTGTCAACCCCGGAAAATCCAACAAGAAACTGCCAAAACCTAACTCGGTTTATTCGGAACTCAAAGTGGTTTATTTGAAGTCTCCGATAAGCACGTCCGAGCAAGGAAGGCCTCCGGCGCGCGTGGCGCGCGCAACTTACGTCGGTGTCAGCCGACTTGAGAACGCTGACCAGCTGTCTGTAGTTGCTGTCCATGGTGTTGACCCCCTTGAAAGCCATCTGAACGTCGACCTCGTCGGCGGTGGGCAACTTGAAGCCAACACGGGTCTCAGTGGGCGAAGCCACCGATGAACCACGTTTCTTCAATATCGAAGGCGTAGACATGGCTACGCGGGCACTTCAGACCGGTCACAATTGCCAAGCAACGCGAAGGTTGAAGGCTAGTATTTTAGCCTCAGGTGTTATTGAACCGCCTCGTCGAAACAATACCGTTTTTGCACGACTTCGAACCACTACGGATCGCAATACCACGACGTGACATGGCATGCATGCAACAAACCACGCAAAGCGGCAACTGGGCCGGCTTTGATCGATTCCAGATTGTCTCGACAGCGACCGGAACGCTATTTATTGGCTGTGTAAACAGTCTTTGGAAGAAAGTGAGCTGTTTACATCGTCACAAACAAATTAAATTATAAACAAGACGTTCTAAATAAACTAATTTGTTGTGAATTGAATCTTGGCATTTGATAACTGCGTGGTTAATCAGCACAAACGCACAAAGGCCAAGGCGCGGGCTTTAAAAACGAAACCACATACTTGTGGTGAACATGGCGGACTGCCCTGTTGCGAGAGTGAAGCTCGATCTGAGTTGCGCGAGTCCACGTCGCGATGAGCACAACCTGGTCTGGATCGTCGTTGACCGGTCAATTACGGCAACGATAAAACAGTTTGCGAAGTTGATAAGAACGAAGTACGGCGTGGATAAGAGGAATGAACTATACCTCGAAGACGCTTGGCTACCGCCCGAGGAACCCATACAGATCTTGAGAGACAGAGATCTCGTGAGGTATTAAAATTGCATAGTTTCTTCTTGATACAAGCATTTTCCTTTAATAACCAGGATGAGACTGCGATGTGAACGTAACTGTTGGGGCGTTGTAGTGCTTGTTGGCCCTTCTGCACATTTCTTTTTGCTAGTAACGTGGTCATGTCGACATCGTTATGCCGATTTTACTGTTCGTGGGGAACATTTTGTAGCTTTGAAGCACAGGCTTGATCGCAGTTCCCACAAGTGCGTTTCTTCAAGGCAAGTTCTGTCACAATATTTTTGTGGTTTATTCTTTCCTCTTTTTTTTTTTTTTTCATTCTGCCAGAGTCGTCTCAAGAGTCAAGCAGCCATCAAATAGCGCCGGTCACTCTGACAACAGCTCAGAACCGACTCCAGCAACTGAAGAAGCAGCGACGAGCAACAACAAAAGTACCAAGAGGAAGAGGGAAGCCTCAGAAAGCTGCATCGCACTCGTAGCTGAACAAGCTAACGACACAATTAATGCATTCCCACTCAACTACACCGTTCCTGTCACGTCGACGCCATCGCACGATGCAGCCGAGAAGCTACCAGTCTTCAGAACGCCTGTCGGGCCCGCAACACCTAAGGAGTACACAGCCAGTTCACCGGCACTGCAAGTCCCTAGCTTGCCAAGCAGTGCTCTTGGACAGCACATGCCATCACCCACACTGGACATCAGTGCGACTGGTTCGCAGGCAGGTTCGCCCAAGAAGAAGGCACGCAGACCACGACGGAAGAAAAAAAAGCCAAGCGAATCAGCGGTGGGCCCAATCGAGCCATTGCCACCGACCGTTTTTCCTGTATCCAACGCTCCACAGCTAGCCCAGGACACGGATTTGTCGGTGAAGCATCTCCGTTTTAATGAACAGTCATCTTCGGATGAGGAACAAGATTCAGGGCTGCAGCAGAGTGTGCTGTCCAACTCTGCTGACGCAGCACCACCGGCTGTCAAGGCAGTCCAAGAAAAGCAGCCTACCCTCACAAACGGTCAGAGTGTGTGGCCATCTTGTGGAGCTGGCAGCTATACTGCAGTCCCGCCTCCTTCACATGTGATGCCAAAAGTAGAGATCCAAGAGGTAACGAAATGCAAAGGGGCATTGATAGCCTTTTGGGCATTGGAGTGTTTGCAAAAGCCTGCCGGTCTATCTGTAATGTTAGCTCTTTCTCATTTGTAATGAATCAGTCATAGGCAGTTAGCTGGCGACAACCTCTGTCATATTAGAATTGGCGGCCAAACGTCGAGCCATATTATTACCACCTTGTGAAGTATGCAAGCATAGAAGGTACAGTCTTCGTCATCTTTAGAACCTGAGGGGGCTTGCTTCTGAGCCACACCGTGTGGCTCATAATGCATTCCGAACTTTGCAGATCTCCTGAAGGCAGGGAGATTTTTTGTCCTTCCCTTTCCAATGGGAAAGACTTTCATGAATTCTAAAGAAGCTCCACTACATGGCTTAGGAGCAGGCGCCCTGGGCTCTAAGCTTTTGACAAAAACTGTAGGTGCATATACATATGCACGTTGAAGAATTAAGAAGTTTTAAGATCATCTTATCTTGACTGATGATTTAGTTAAAAAGGCTTTCAAGAAAACTGGGGAGCCTGCCTTATGATCACATGCCTACATCTTAAGAGAGACCTGTGACAAGATGTGAAAAATAGATTTTAGGGCTGCCTTACACAGATCATGACTTATTGCTCGGAGCTTTCCTAGTCTCAGATGCTCAGCAAGCCTATGTAAGCATTATTGGTATGTGTTTATTGTAATGTCCTGTATCATGAGCACAATTTCTAATTTAGTTCCTTGAGTTGTATGAATAGCAGCATGTATTTCTTTTTTTGAGTCCTTCACTTCTTCCACTTTCACTCCCACCTTCCTCCCTTCCCTTATGGTGCAGTTCAGGTGTCCACAGAAACAAGTGTGACAGATACTGTGCCTTTCCCTTCCTGTGAACCAGTAATTATCAGTTGGGCAGTGTTTATTTGACCAAAAGAATGCAAGCAATGAAAAGAGGCGATGATAGATATGATGATAGAGAGGTGTGATGATAGATGATGGAGCAGTTCTGAATTTTGGTTTTGGCTTGCTGCATGCTCTTGCACATTCTTGCAGTGTTTTACCATCCTTAGAGGTCCAGACTTAATCAAAATTGACTGAGTTTAATTGTTCTGATATGACCTTTTTCTTAATAAATATTTTAGCGTTTCACATTTCTGCTACGAAGGGAAAATTAACATTGAAATCCTGAAGTTCTTCCAGCATTTTTCAGTGCATGGGCATTAACCACCCATTAACACGTCATTTCCTGTTCATTTGCAGAGTTCTGAAGAGAAGAGTGAAGCAGCATTACCTGTAAAAAATGCAGACAGCCAGCCAAAGGGGGTTGAAAAAAACTACTCGGCATATCCACGGCTCAAGGTACCACCTGAAGTGGGAGACCGCATAGCTTTCAAGGTGAGGGAGGAGTGGCCTTGTTTTCATGTGACAGCATTGAAAGCTCCAGTCTCTAGAAAATCCAGAATTTGTGTTGTCGGCATTGTAAGTGAAAAATCAGAAGCGCACCTCTGGTAGCTTGCAGGCAACATGGCCGGGCACTCATTGGTCAGCGGGTTCTGTGACATCACAAAACTGCTTGACATGACAGATTTGGCAGGAGCTGCCAACTTGGGTAACTCCTATGAGATGGAAATTGAACCCTGGACCTTTGCATTGCAAGTCAGGTGCACTGCCACGCAGGCACGTTCCCACGGCCTGGTTAAAGCCGAGCTTCATTCAGTATAGCCTCATTGATACATATTTTTTTAATGCGGTGGGGGGGAAGGGGGGGGGGGGGGCATATTATTATTAAGGAAAACATATGATCCGAACTGCCTGATTTAAAAAAATTCAACTGCTGGATGAGGTACAAAGGCATTTAGAATTGAGACTTTCACTGCATAAAAGTGTAGATTAGCATTTATAGACATCAAATATGCACTGCCCTTTTTTTAACTCTCGCAGAATTCAGTCCATATTTGTGCTTCGTAGAAGTCAATGACGAGCCGGGATCGCTTCCTTGGGGTTTTTACCCAGATGCTTCGCTCCCGTACACCAGTGACGTATGGAGACGCCATCGCAATGGCTTAGTTGCCACTCATGCTCATGCTCATGCAGTTTTTGCTCATGCGCGCTTCCCCGAGACCCAGCCCCCTCGTATGCAAGCTAACAGTTATCAAGTGTTTCACCCCTATGCCCTTAGGGCACCGCAAAGAAGCCACCGTGTTTCTCCTTATGAAGTTTTGTTTCCGTTGGCTGGTTGGCTTTCTTTGATGCTTCGCCCCTTTGCATCTAGGGACTGCAGAAAACTAACTGTGGCAGATGAGTGCCGCTGGTCAGTTTTTCATGTCGCAAGTGCTCGTTACCACATGTCCGGTTGATGGCAAAGAACATTATACGACCACAATTTCTTGCAATTTTGAACGTGGTAACCGGGAAGTCGTATTATCTGGGAACATATTAACCGGGAATAAAATAATGAAACTCTATGGGAGATGTTTTAAACGGGAAATCATATGAACTGGGAACATGTCAGTGAGGTTATACACTGTGCTAGGGTTTCTTGCAGATAATGTAGTAGCTTACGACTGTCTGCTAATGAATGCGTGTGAGATAATGTAGACACAAATTGAGGGATTACTGATTAATCATCAGTTGCCATCGTGCCTGAAACTGCCTGGAGTGCTGTGGTAACATTTTGTGTTTAAATATATCAATAATTAATTTATTTACAAAACTCCCCCCTGAGAGGGTATTTGTATAGAAAAAAGAATCGCATGCACATGCAGAATTTTACTGTAAAAAAAATTAAAACAAGGGGGAAAAATATCGTCTATCATAGAGTCAGGTCGTCATTAAACATGATAAAGCCGGGCTCAACAAAATATAGTGCAAAGACAAGTAAAGATAATGAAAGTTGCATTTCTGCAGGCACAGATAAGCACGGTAGCCATAAAAAACTAGGTTTGATAGTCATAGCAGAGATATAGAGCCAACTTACATTGTCTTGCAGTGGCCATTACTTTTAATGCATTTGAACATGATTGTGTTAATTGAATTGCTTATCATGTAATAGGGGAGTATTTACTCACTAGGATTCACCCAAGCGCAGGTGAGCAGCTACAGAGCAAAACTATGTTGCAAAACTATATAGCCTTCACCGAAACTTTATAGTTGAAAAATTAGTTATGCCTGGGGTTGCAACCTCGGTTAGAATGGCTAACAGATGGTAAGATGAGAGTAAATTGATTGGCTTGAAGTGGGAGCAATATTGGCACAATGTTTAGGAGAATCCCCCAAGGTGGGGCAGACTTGTAGTAAGGGAGTAATTATTGATTACCATTACAGCAATTATCCTAATATTAACCATATGATTACAAGCAACATCTATACGATTGTGGTGTTTTGCTGCATCTACATATATTTGAAGTGGATGTTGGGTTCTGACATTGTTCTTTGTTCCTGTTCAGCTTTTGGAACTAGACAGCAACTATTGTCCAAACGTGTCTGACTACAAGGTAAGATAGACCTTTGACAATTTTTTTACCTGATGTGTTTTCTTCTACTTCTTTTAGTGGGCTACATATAGTTAGTTCTCTTTAATGTGCCAAAAGAATTCCCAAATTTTTTTTAAGTATTAAAACATTCTTCTTTTTTTCTCCTAGTTCACTCTTCTTTCCTTTATTAAAATATCATTTGTAAAATAAAAATTTTCTGAAATGTTAAACTTGCAGCTTAATCACACCGGTGACTTAAATGCGGGTTAAGCTAAGAGCAAATATGTAAAAAGTTCTGCCTCATCTTTAAGGTCTTGTTTCTGAGAAAAATTCTTGCAGCATCATTTAAGTGCAGCTAAGTTTATACATGTTATCACGGTGACCAGAGACATAGTGAAAGGGACACATTTACTGAAAAAAATTAGAAAATAAATAGTTTTTTTATAGGTACTGTTATACAAAATTAGGTAAGGCATACTGAAGGCGAACTTTAAGAAAAGCCACATCCTCTTTTTTTTTTTTTTTTCTGTAGCATAGAAAGAGACACCAACAAGTCAGCAAGCACGAGCCCGTTGCTTTATGAAAGCTAATTTTTGACACAATCCGTTGCTTGGCCGCAAAGTTTTGCATCGCTATATATAGTATACTACAAACATTGTCAATTTTCCTTTCCCTATAGCCGGTGAAGTGAACCAAAAAAACATCTGTTCCGCCTCCTTCGCTGTGATCAAGGAACCTGTATCAACCACAAAATGTCATTTTCATTCTTTCTTTTCTTTAGTTGGCCACCGACTGCAGTTTCTTTTTCATTATGATGCCTCTCTCAGCAAAATTTTCTCTCTTGACTACCAGGGAAATAGTTGCACTTTTTCTTTTGCAGGAAGGAAAAGTTATCTATTTAAACTCTGTCAGCGACATGATACGCATTGAGCTGAACAGTCCAGAGGCAAAACCAAGTAAGCGGTAGTCTCTCCTTATAACACCATTTATTGAGTGTCGAGATATTGTTTTTTTGTTCAGTTTCTACTTTTCTTTAGTGTAACTTGGGTCTAAGATGCAAACTTTTTTTACTAGCATATGGTGGAAAATTTGAACTTGAGACCCTGGAAGAAGGCTTGCCGCCAATGGAAAAAGTGGTAAGTGTTTCATGCATGTTGAACTGAGGCAGTGTTCCAAGCAAGGTATTAAAGTGCCCCTTAGAACTGTTTACACAGGGCAAAGAAATGAAAAAGTTAACAGATAATGAATCGGCTTTTCGATCCAATTTATGTAGCGGAAGAAATGTTGGAGAACGGCTTTCTTTGGTATGTGTGTTAGCGCACGCTCCCTGGCCCCTGAACAGCACTCCGCCCTTGAATATGTCAAGTGACAACAGGCGGAGCGCACACTCCAGTCTCCCACATCAGACTCCTCGATGGGAAGTCACTTTCCCCCTCTCCATCCCATCACGACTGAGAGCACCACAATCGTAGCATGCAAATGCGTTCGTCACATGATGTTCATATCTTGCGGGCTTTCTTTTGAGCTTGTAATAAGTGATGCATGTGAGGCTTTCTTTATCACAAAAGAAAATGGAATTGGGATTTCTGTAGGTGCTATTCAACTTTGCAATTCATATTTGTAGCCTAAAGTTAGAAAGATTTACCCGATTATCTAATGAATTGCAAAACAAAAAATTGCCGTTGGTGCTCAAGACGACTGGCAGCTGCATGCAACTAGTTTCCCTGGCCTACCTCAGGTATTCTATTTTTTAACCCTCGGCTGAGGTTAGCTGGGGCCTCCGGTATATTAACGATATTCCTGCTGTGGTGCCTTCACATTTACGTTTGTACTAAATACAAAAGGGAATGTCCATCTGTCCTCGAGAAGGATAAAAAAAAAATAGGAACCCACTATTTTTTTAATGCTGATATTAACCATCAATCTAAATATTTAGGTGCAACATTTTCAAGTGACGGTTCCTAGGACGACCATGTCAATGATGTCATTGCAAAGACTGCTAGAGCGCTGAATTTCATTCAGCATCTGAAAACCTGGCCTCTTGCTTTAGAAAACACTGCTTTTGTGTCATTTGTTCGACTGAACCTGGAGTATGCTTGTTGTTTGTGGGACCCTCAGCAAAAAAAATGACCACGTCGAGCGTATACAAAATGGAGCGGCGAGGTTTATTCTAGGGGCGATACAAGTGAGGGGAGTGCGGCACTAAAATGAGAACCGAGCTGGAATGGGAAGCGCTTCCTTCACACTGAAGAAAATTGCACTTGAAATTGATATTTTATATGTATAACAATACCGGAAATAACAAAGACGCTTATTTTAAACAACTGCTCTAGATATCTAGAAGAACGGCCGCACTGGGGTGGTGCAGCGGTTAGGGCGCTCGACTACAGTGCCCAAGGATGCAGAATCGAATCCCAGCATCGGTGGCCACTTTTTGATGGAAGCGAAAAGCTAGACGCCCATGTGCTGTGCGATGCCAGTGCACGTTAAACCCCAGGTGGTTGAATGTTCCAGAGCCCTCCACTACGGTGCCTCTCGTAGCCTGAGTCGCTTTGGGACGTTAAGCCCCATAAGCTAATAACTAAAAGAATTTACCATGACATTAAAATGTAGGAATAAACGTAAGAAAGTCTAGCCATTATGCTTTTTTTTTTTTTTTGCAAGACTGTAAAAGAGTGGAATTGTGTCTTTTAGCCAAGTGTGCTGCAGTAATGATCTGTTTTATCCTGTAACCCCCTCCTCTCACTTAATAGCCTTTGGACAAATTGGGATGCCTCTGAACAAAAAATAATTGCTTTGATTTCCATGGGCCGAGGCTTGCAGCAGGGTAAAGAGCAGTGAATGTGTCCCCGATCTGTGAGCTTATGCGACTTCCGGCAGTTCCATACGCTCGGTCATGAAGCCAAAGCCTTCAGAAACGAAAGCCAGAACTTGTGGGGGAAAAAAAAGCAGTCATGTAATCATATTTAAAGCGCACCACCTACTGCAGTTTTGTTATCCCTTGGAACCTGAAAAAAAAAATTTGGGAAAGTAGAAACATAAGCTTGCCATCTCAGTTGTTTAAAAGACGAAGCAACTTTCCATTGATGCCATGTTGCCCCTTTTATCAGAACTTGATTCAGCAGTTCTTGACTGTATGAGTGTCTCCATCATCACATTGTTGCAGACTCTTTTTTTAACGATGTGGCACTTAATATATACTTACTCCGCTGCATTTCAGGTTGAAGTGTTGTGGACAGAGCTCATTGACGCAGTCATCTTGTCATGAATGCGACAACCAATTTAAAACACTCCACTACAAAAGGCCTGGCTTGCCTGCCCATTCAATAAAGCATCACATTTCTCTGCTCGCTTGCCTGTTTTGGTTCAAAATTCCACACTGACACTTTCTTGCCTGGCATCTAAGGCATTTCAAGATACATTGTAGAAATTTTTTAAGTTTTCTTTAGCTCTGACATTTCAGGAAAATGTACAGCACCCCTCTGAACTTGGATGCTGATTAGAAATACCTCAGTTTTCGATATACTTTCAATGATTTCTCCAAGCGCTTGGGACTAACTCTTTTCTCACTTTGGGTCTCCCTATCGCCTGCTAACTATTCTTGTTGGCTAAGTTGTTAGAGCGACTCACGTGGGTATGAAGCAGAGGCGGACTGAAAGTAATTTTTGTTCAGTCATGAAGTTTCCCGTGGCTGGGCTGATGCTAATCAGCAATTAATCCTGTAATGAACAGCTTTCATTTTTGCTGGCAGAAGTACATTACCTTTTTCAGCATTGTACAGGCAGCCTCTCAAAGCAGGACCAAAGTGCTGGCTGCCAGAGGTCCAGGAAGCATGCTGGAAGGCCACTTATAACAAAAGTCAATTACTTAATATTTTGGAAGACTTATCTATGTTTGGGGACAAAATCTCTTTTTATTTTTCTACCAATTTAGTTGGCACAAACCTGATTAGTCCACACATACGCTATGAGCATACATCTGTTTATTGTTCTCAATATATCTGAAAATCGTAGCTTTGTTTTGTAAATGTATAACTTCACTTGTGTGGATGTCATGATTACACCTTGATTTCAAGTCTAGTTTACTTATGCAAGAAATTTTAATTTATTAACATACCAATTCTTATTTCTGCTACATAGGGGCTAGGAATGATTAAATGTTGGAAGTTTCTAGCTTTTGTTTGTTTTTATTGCCTGAGAATTGAACAGTAAAAGTTTGTCAGCAGAAATGGGACATCTTCAACAGGTACAAAAGAGAAGTATGTAAAATTTGGGGTTTGTATGGCATAACAATCCTGTACAGATTTATTTCCATTATCGCGCATTGTGCTCTTCTATACAGTTGTCTCGTTTTCTCAGTGGCAACTGGCGTCCGCAAACCCAGACATTGTGGACATGATCTACAGTTAGTGTAGTAGCCCTTAAAAACTATGGAAACGGCAACTGCCATGCCACTGAGATCGCTTGAAGATTCTGCAGAGACTTTGTTAAACCTATAATTGAGAGTACTAATGTAGGTTTAAATAGAATAAATGAACTAAATAAATTTAGTAATAGAGAGGCGGAAAAAACTGTTTTTGCCCATAGACAAGCGTCATGTTTGTAAACAAAGGTGGCGCTGCGATCGGCAGCGACATGGGGTGTAGGCAAAAGCGCGGCGTGCCTACACTGCGCAAAGCGACGCTGCCTTCGAAACCAGTTCGCGCGTGCGAATATATTGAAACGTAAGCTTCGCTTATACGTAGAAATAGCTTGGTTTATGCCCGGAGAGTATTTCCGCACATTATCAGCCGATTACAGGTAGAATTACTTGGCGAAGAGCGCTGCATTGGCTTCCTTCTCCGTGGCCTCAACAGCGCGCGGCTGCGGTACGTATAGGCGACGGCCGTGAGTGATTAAGTTAAATAAAAACGAGAAAGCGCAATGTATAAGAAAGACTAATAGTCAACCCTGTTCAACTTCCAGGCCTATTCCGAGCGCATGCAAGGAGGACGACAATATGAATGACTGGAAGTGTGTTTAATTCATATGACGAATCTATTGACTGCATGCCTTTCTGTTGCTTCAAGCACTCACTCTAAAGAACAATATCATCGGCAAGTATATATAGTAAACTAGAAATCACATTTCTAGCTCACTTTACCTGCGACTTAAGTCATAGAATTTCGTATCTAAAAAGAAGAACTCAATCTTTTAGATCTTTTTAACGTGTTGGCAAAGTGCACTGCCAACTTGTTTTCGCCTGCCCGATAAAAAAGACGTTGACGTCTATCTCATCTTACAGATGAAGCAAGGTCATTCACAGGGTAATTTATGTACATGAATGCCAGTACGAAAGCTCTCATTTTGTTCTAGCTCTTTGCTCTATAGGAGAGACGCATAAGTGCAGATGAAACGTTCTCCACGATCACTTGCAGCGAAATTTGCGTGATCTGCTGAGCTTTTTTTAATATAAATGGAAATTTTTTATTCAAATGCGCATCATCTTATTCTGCTTATTTTGCACCCTTCATAGTCGATTCCTCTTTGGGACATTGAACTCCATGTACCATATATAGTTAAATATCCTGCTCGATCAGAGCTAGATTGTACGTGGATATTTAATTCGTTCGTCAGGATCATATAATGACCTCCAAAATAAAATTTAGAAATGAGAAATAATGCTGCGGGACTGCCCGGATCATAACAATGTTTACTATAAAACCGGTGATGAAGAGACTGGTTGAAACTCGTGGAAGTACAAACAGAGAAAAGCTATACTTTACAGGTCCGGGCCTGTTATAGCCAGCAATATCGTACTGAAGTGACCGCGCTCAAAGTAATTGCAATTACCTTCACAGCAGCGTTGGTGTCCTTTCTGTGTGAACATATGCACGGGCAGCACTGCAAGTGAATAGAACTCACAGTGCAGCTTCCCTGCGGGATCATACGCACACGGAATATATCGCGTCTGAACTTCTTACAACTTAATAGTAATAAATCAAAATGGGCACGAGCTGCAGGAGTTTGTTCTTGTGCTATTCGTCGTATCGCCGAAAAGCAGTCATGATAATTAAGGGTTGCAAACGAACTGATCTAGTTTCGGTGAAGAACTGCACCGTGAAGGCAATCCGTCACCGAAGAGTCTATCTTGTCGCGCTCAATGCCGCTGCCCTTCGCTCTCATCTTTATTCTACCGCAAGAAACATGTTAAAACAAGTGCCATTTTGCTTTTTGTGCCTCGTGGCGCAATCAACCGCACCACAGCTCGTAGAAATATTAGGAATTATGCCCGAAAACACAGCAATCGCCGCGCATCCAATGCAGACGGCCCGCGCTTTTGCCTACACCACGAAAGTCACTGCTGTCGCCAGCGCCACCGCATCTCCGCTGACGTCACGGACTGACGCTTGTCTATAGCAGCACTGCTGATAGCAATGCCATTGCAAGTACTATAATGAAGTCTTTGGTTGTGTAATTTTTTTCTGGAATGAATTTTAAAAGTAAATCAAGCAAGATTAAGGAATGAAAATAGCTGTAATTCATTGAAAGAAACAAAAGGAGGCAACCTTAAGTTGATATTAACAAAAATGGCTGTCTGAATGACACTGCGGCATAATCTTGAAATGTAGTATAAAACTTCAGACTTTCCAGGCGGCTACCATGCTTGCGGAGCAAAACGACATTGCATGGTAAGACCGCCTGCACAAATCTGACTTTTTTGACTAATTCAAAATATTAATTACTGCTTAAGCTTTGAGTTCTGCTCTCATTACCGCCACCAAGTGGTAAGATCTACCAGAATATGCTAATATTTTTATGCCAGTCTCCGGCAGTAGACTTTCCCTTTAATTAAGTGAAGCACAGCTCTACTTACACACCTGATGAAGTGTGGGAAACATGAAAATGGAATGCAATCTTTTTTCTGAAGCACCGTGTTATCTTAGCCCAGGGCACAGCTAGAAGGGGCATTGCATTATTTTTGGCAAACCAATGGTAATGCAAGTTTAACGATAATACCAGTCTGTACCTTGCTCTTGCAGTTTTAAAAAAAAATTGCATGTAGTATACACCATAACACAACATGTTGAAATGGTGAAATGAAACGTGGTGAAATTATACAACAAGATGGGAAAACTGAACATAATATTCTACCTAAAAGGTATACCATTGCTCAAGGTAAGCAAAGAATGAAAATCTCGAAGACAGTTTGAATTTTTTACTGCCTTTAAAATTCGTTCCTGCAGCATTGCTTTGGGCATTGCAACAGTAGAGTTCATGGCTCATCATGCAAAAACAAATACTGCAAAGGAAATGCACTGTACAACGTGACAATTGAAAATTCAAGCATGTCAAGCACCACAACTAAGCTACAGATGGCAACCATCTGTGTGAGTTGACGTCAAGAACGTAGTGTGTATAGCGAGATTTAATGAATTCGCAGAGGTTCCAACTGTATTTGCAAAATGCAGTATTGGCACTCAGTATAGTTTACTTCATGATACATTATAATGAGGACTAGGGAAAAGGGTGCTTGAATGCCATGCAAGTTTCTTGTTTCCTCCAATATTAATTCTAATTCAGTGGAGGTAGCTTAAATATGGTAGCTGATAATATACATGTGAGAAGGAACCTGTAGCACTCGCTGAAAAATTTTTTTTTTATGTCGCACGTTACATCCACAGTCTTTTCCCCTTACTATCTTGTTTCCTCTGCTTTCAAAATTGATGCAAATTGCAAAACAAAAAGATGCACCTGCAGAAGTCCTTCCTTCGTCAGTAAGAATTAAAACACACTACACTATTCCTTTTGCTCAGCTAGTATAGTTAGCCCCAAATTCAGCGTCATCAAAAAAAAAAAAAAAGATTTCATTATTGAGCACTGTTGCCTCATGCCACTGCCATATCACCTGAATATCTAACACCGAAATTGTGAAAGCAGAGAGAAAGCATTCTTATTTCTCGTCAGAAGCATCAGGCAACTTCGTAACACCTCTCAAGTACTGAATCGTTACTCTTCCACGCAGCCCGGCGCAGATTTCTCCCCAGCGCAGAATCCTGGCCACAAATGGTCGCCATTTTGTCTGAAAGTGGAAAATAATCCTTGTAGAGAACTTTGATTAGTTTTAAACCGCCAAGCCAATCCTAACTGAAGTGTGTGAAGCTGCGCATAAGGCTAATTGCTTTTGCATAACTAATTTAAGTTGTGTGCTGCTTCGGGTAAAGACAGGAGGTGAAAATAATATGAACAGGCCCCGTCAATATAAACAAAAGCAATTTATTTCGATGTCCTCCTGTTGCCTGCACAAGAAGCGCAATACTGAAATGTGCCAAACTGCAAACAGCAGAGTGTGCCAGGAAAAGGAAAATAACTGACACAAGCTGGAGAGACAGACAGCAAACAACCCAAAGAGCATTGTAACTCCCTTGAACATCCTTCATACATTTTAGAATGTGCAGGTTACGTCCATTGCAGAAAAATGGTCTATCCTTTTGCTGCCTAGTTATACCCAACCTGCATCAGCTGCACCCACCGTATCAACAGACTTATTAACCTCATATGCCCACCAGACTTGGTTCGGCCCAGTTATGTTTTAAGGCGAAAGCCCTTAACAGCTCACGAGTGGCGTCCACAGACACTGTGCGCGTAATGCGTACACAAGATTCATATCAGTGAGGTTCTGCTGTATAGTGACCAATAGTTATAGTTAGTAACAGATTATATTCAGTGATGAGAGAGAGAGAGCCTCTCTCTAGAGAGAGAAAAGGAGACTCTCTTCCTCTATCTGTCCTCCTCTCTCTGGCTTCCTCTTGAAGAATCAGGGGCATTCCAAGGTTGTAATCCACTCTGTTACTGCGACAGTGTATGGGTTGCCCTTTTGCTGCATAGCATGGGCCACAGAAATTTATTTTCCAGCTTGGTTTGATTTGTGTTGTTGGTAACCAGAGTTTGCTTTCGGCCCCATATTCCGAATAGGAATGAAAGCTCCCTTCGACGTCCTGGATATCGACACGACCACAAGACATCCAGAGGAGCTTTAGTTCCCATAAGGAACGTGTGGCAAAGAAGTAACAAAGAAGTAAAACCAGGCTAGGAAATGAATCTGCAGATACGTAAAGCAGCAAATGGGCAACCAATACGCTGTCAGGATAACACAGCAGACTATGAGAAGAGGAAACAAATAACTGGGCACAACCAAAAGTGTGGTAGACAGATGAGGTTAGGAACTTTGCTATTATGCAGTAGCTGCAGCTGGTGCTGCATGGAGACAGCTGGACAGCACTAGGAGAGGCCCTTGTTCTGCAGTGGACATAACTTATTTGTTGACGATAATAATTCTTCCCATCAGTCTAGTTCACCATTAATGATGACAACAACTCTAATGTGTTCTGCAATGCAAACTTCTCCATCTGTCTTCATTTCAGAACTAAACATAACCAGCAGTCAAGAATAAAGTAAATTCCTCATCTTTCACACGTGCTATGCCACTCTGCTGACTGTTACCACAAAGAAGCTTTAGAACATAACGGCATTAACCAGTTTTTTATATTACACATCGCCATGCCCTGCTGACTATAACCACTTAACAGCTTGAATCACCCAAGGTATCGATGTAAGTGTTTTCAAAACTGTAATAGTAGGATGTGCTTTGTTTATAGTATCCTGCTGTACTAGGGCTCTGAATTTTTTGTTGTTGCCCTAGCCTCACATTTGTTCGAAATGCCCTCCGAAGTTGCCGAAGCAAGTAAATGTTTTAAGAAGGCTGTGCATGGATGTGGCAACTGACTTTCCATAGCTACTATTATCAGCACTGACATAAGAAATGTGGAACTGACCATTTTATGAATCACTGAAACAAATATGAGCGACAGATACTGACAGCCTCATTATTGATATACACTGAGAACAAATTTCAGAGGCGTCAGATATGCTCTGGCTCAGCCTTGTGTTCAAGCAGTGATTTTTGCAGCTCACATACTTTGCCAGGCCCATGAAAGAAGACTGGAGTAGGCTGGTGCTTGGAACGTACGAGCTGGAGGAATTCGGCGGAGCAAGCACGTTCACTGACCTTGTGGGCTGAAAAGATCACCATGCTCCTTTTAGCTTCAGAGAGAAAACTTCTCAAAATTTGCTCAGTACACATTTAAACGTGCATACTCACCATTATAGATGGCAATGCAGACTTTGCCAAAAAACTGCAGATCACGCAGTGTCGCCAGCCACTTGCCGATGTCTGCACAGCTGTGTTGCAGGTATAATATTAGTAATCTATCACAAGCAAATTAATTATTAAGCCAAAGTATTAGGCTATAACGTGCATAGCTTGTTTGCTCGAGAAGTGACCAGTCAACGGCTTGTGGTGTCCAGAAAAATATGCGCATGATCTTGTATCAAAATTGTGACGCGAGAATTCATTGTGCAGCATTAATGTTGATCATACCCTTTCGTTTCCCATTTAGCATTCATCTGCTAGTCAGGTTAAAGGCTAGTTTGCAACAGGAGTTTAAACCTGCGACATATGTGCGGCATACAATTATGCCATTAATTGTAAGCGTACATCAAAAGTGGGATAGATATACTGCGCTTTCCTTTTCCACAAACCAAACCAACAACAACAAAAAAAAAAAACGTGGATTGAAAAAGCCGTGCTAAAGGTGCTACCGCATCTATATACTATACACTACAGAATACTATATTTTTATTTGCAATAAGATATCACTTTCATAACAACAGTCATAAATCATTACGTCACGCCAAACAGAAAATCAAAAGCATGTATCAATGAGAGCACAACACGAGCGCTGATTATAGGCTTAATTTTTTTAATGCGAATGAAAACTCCAGAAAGTGCTCTTACTTGAGCTTGCATTTTGCAACCAACTGCTACAAAGTGTCTGCACACAGCTTCGTTATACCCCTATCCAATACCACTTTTGATCCTCATGGGGTCAATGCTCATTAACTCAATGCAGATCAGGAGGTTGTTACATGGCCACTTTCAAACAAGACTGAGCCGGTCCTGCTTAATTGGCTCAGTTGTTATTCCCCAAGTGCGCTTGAGGCTGTCAAACACAGTCGAAAGTGGGTGTTAACACCAACGTCCTTACTGAGAATTAAGAAGGAAGGAAATTCATGAAATAAAAACAAATATTATTAGATCAATTACATGCATGACAGAACATTTTATGAAAAAATGATTTATTTTTCAGCTTTATGAAAAAAGATAATACTTAAAAATATGCTCTCAGGACCGTGCCCCACCGCCGGTGCATACAAAGAAAGCATTGCCAAGTTCGTCAGCTAGTTCTGCGGCCGTCTCAGTTGCGTCTTCTCATACAAACGGCAAAAGTATGTCGGCAAAGATAAAAGGTTTGATTAATTGCATGCTTCCATCGTGCTTGAAATCCTCAGTGAAGATCGAGTTCAACAGGGATGAAAAACGGCACTGTGACAGCTGTACGTGCAACCTCATGTCAGGAAAAATGTCTAATCAGTAAGCTGTTTTTTAACGATGTTAGTAATTTTTATGGAATGAAAGCGAACCACAGTTCACTCTTAATAACATCATTAGACAGTAATTTTTTCCAATACGTCCGGAGATGGTCTATTTTTCTGTTACTAAAGCTTCCGCTATTGGCAAAGCCTCAGCTTCCGTTCCCAGCTTCTAGATAGGCACTTAACGAATGAGTGTTGTGCAATGAAACGTACGATTAAAGAAGAAAATTCAGTACAAACTTCAACGCAGACATCGTGTCCACGACAACGACGCTGAGTGCGTTTTCCATGACTTTAGGGCCACGTTGCGCTAACTCTTCCGCCGAACCGAAGCCAGCCCTGGAAAGGAACAATACGATAATAGACTTTGTAACACTAAGAACAAACACTTCGTTCGGCTTGAAGTGCTCACGAAGACACATACGCAGTGCAATGCCTGAATTCCGGCTCAGCCGACATCTGAATGAGCTGCTCGCACAGGTCATTTCTCAGAGACGGGTTACCACCGACGACCTGTCGCAAGAAAAAACAGTATCAGCAAAGAAAATCTTAAAGGTAAGAGCATTATCATACTCACGGCGAAATTGAGCGTCAGAAATGGGCTTTCTCGCAATTCGTTTTCGTTTCGAATGGTTATGCTAGACATGATTTGAACCACATTTGAACTGAACAGACCGCCGAAGCGCTTTCTGGCTCTGGCTAGGGCCTTGGCTATGCTCTATGCAAATCCATGCAACCAAGGCTACGGCATGGCTGCGGGGCAGAACGGCTAGGGTGGCTAGTTTCGGTTTCTTATGTTCTGACATTTAAATTAAATATCTGCAAGTATTCCGTAGTCCGCATGAGTTCACTGTAGTCGTGACAATCTGACTGAACCGTAGGATAGAAGTGGTCTGCCTTCACGTTGCGGCATTGCCCAAAATGAACAACGTTGATTCCACAACTAGTACTCCGCGCCCCAGCACAAAATAGAAAAAATACGATTGCGACCAGTTGAGCTTTCCACTTCCTTCGATGGACACAGTAGAAAAATAACAGTCTTATTGGGCTTTCAAATTCCAAATGGTCGTTCTAAGAGGCCGCTCGAATACCAATTGTGTTAGTTCCAAATAGGCAATATTTGACAATCCAATCAAGATTTGAATTCCCAACTGGAATTATAACGCGCAGCTTTAAAAGGAGTGTGGTACGTTACGTTACGCCAAAAACTCAGCGTTTGGCGTCGTGAACGAAAAATCACGAGCATATGGTGCTAGAAAATAGCAGCTGGCATGGAAGGTCGAGCACTAATTCTTCGATGCATAGTTTTTGCTACTTATAACGAGACCACCGTAAAATAGTGATGTGCTGCCAACTTGGATTATTCATTCTTTGCAGACAATGTCCATCCTAGCAAAACATTGAAAAGCTTCAAATGTAGTGCAATAAATCCTTATAGAGATCCCTATAGATGATAAATCCCTAGGGATGATGAGGAAGAGAGGAAGGTAGGGCACCGTATTGCGAGTTTGCGTCGTTATCTTGAGTGTCGCTATCTTTCCGACCTCGAGACACCTGATTGGTGGAAACGCTGGAAAATAATGTTGCCCCCTCTTCCGGTTCCGCAGTGGCAACACCCGGTTCCGGCGTTTCGACCAATTAGATGACTCGAGGTCACGTACGTGAGATAGCGACACTTCGATAACGACACAAACTCGGAATGCGGGCCTGGGAGGGAAAGTGGAAATAGGGAAGGAGGAGCCATATATAGTGGAGGGCTGAGGAGTAATTTCGACCTTTAACCTGCGTTGACATCGCACAGCACATGGACGCCACTGTAGGAACGCGTATGTAAAGAAATGCACATAATAATAATAATAATAATAATAATAATAATAATAATAATAATAATAATAATAATAATAATAATAATAATTGCTTCTCAGGAAGGGAAAGGTGCACTATCTGTCACACGTCTCTGTGGGCACCTGAACCGCGCCGTAAGAAAAGGGAGGAAGGTGGGAGTGAAAGTGGAAAGAGAGAAAGAGGAGCCGTAGTGGAGGGCTATACGGAGTAATTTGGACCACCTAAGGATCTTTAACATGCGTTGATATCGCACAGCGGGGTGGTGATGGTGATGGTGGTGACAAACGTTTAATGATTTAAAGGGATGGAGGTATGCCTCAGCCGGATCTTTGAAGATCCAGCTCTTACAGAAACTAGGTGGGGTCCCTAGTACGGGACCCCAGTGGCGTCGGTCGCTGCCCGGGCGCGTTCGACCAAGGCCTTTTGGGTCTGCAGGTCATAGCAGCCGAGCAGGGTCGCCTCCCAGTTCTCCCGAGTGGAGTTGGGATGAGGAGGAAGAGCTAGGTTGGATGGGCAAGCCCACACCATGTGGTAGATGTCCGAAGACTTCTCCGCACAGTGCGGACAGCTGCCCTTGAAGGAAGGATTAATATGCTTTAGTGCTGCCGCGCACAGCAGAGTGTTGGTGTAAAGACGGAGTAGAAGCCGCTCCTCCGTCTTAGATAGACTTTTACTCGGGCGAGGGTAAAGGCTATGGCAAGATTGATAATAAAGAACAATTTCTATAAAATAATACGCGGGTTCGAATTCGAGATCCTGATCTAGTTGGTCGAGATGGGAAGCCCGGAAAGAAAGCGCGCGGGTGGCGGCGTCGGCTGCCTCATTCCCCTCGAAACCCATATGTGAGCATGGAGCCCGTACTATTTTCCAGTAAGCGGGGTCCCCGGTATAGGTGCAGTTTTGGAGTAGTCGGTAGGCTAAGTATGGCACCCAGCCTTGTTCGACGTTCCAACAGGCCCCTCGCTAGTCAGAGATAATTGTTTTGGAATCAGTGTGGGTAGCTGCCAGCGCAATGGCGACCTCCTCCACGGGAGTTATGTCACGGGCGCGAAATGTAAGCTCGTTAACAGTTTTGGACTGGTGGACCACTGCGGCCGTGTACCATCCCCCATGGTGGGGGCCGGAGGCGTCCACGTAGTAAATGCCGGGTTTTGATCTATAATGACGGCCCAGGGCTTCCGCCCGCGCCAGGCGCCGGCCATTGTGGTAGCCACTGTAATTGTGGTACGTGGAGGGCGCATCTCCACTCGAAAGGGAGACGTCCACGATCTTCCATAAGGGTGGTATGTTGGATGTGTAGCCGGGCAAGGAGGCGGTGACCCGAAAGTGCCTTAGAAAGACGTGTGTATTGATTGGTTGTGCACTAACCAGGACCCTCGTGGACCGGGGCTGACAAACCCGGGATACCAGGTTTGTCCAGGACCCGGGATACCGGTGCTGACAAACATCTTTTCCTTCCTTTTGCATATATAATAAAATAACCACTACAACAACTGCGGCGGGTGTGCGAATGAGGAGTCACTAAATGGGACGTTAGTTTCAGCACTCATGACCGAAGCGTCTATCATAGTCCGACTCACTTTGGGAGATTAAATCCCGTAAACTATAGTAAACCAAACCACTAATATATTAAAGCCATCTCACATACATTGTATGTATGTATGTATGTATGTATATATGTATGTATGTATGTATGTATGTATGTATGTATGTATGTATGTATGTATGTATGTATGTATGTATGTATGTATGTATGTATGTATGTATGTATGTATGTATGTATGTATGTATGTATGTATGTATGTATGTATGTATGTATGTATGTATGTATGTATGTATGTATGTATGTATGTATGTATGTATGTATGAAAACTTCATTGATCCACTGAGAAGCTGCCTCCTACTCCCCGGCCCCGGCACGCAGGCCGGAGGCGCGGAAATACCCCGTGCACAGACTAGTGAAGTTATTTTTTCACGACCTCAGCCGCCAGGCGGATGGCTATAGCTGCTGGATGGCTCGATCTCCGCTCCGCAGCCAAGCTTCCCAGGCTTCTCTGCTATTCATGTTTAAGCCGGCGCCTAGGGAATCGGAGTATTCCCAAATTATGTGATCGAGAGTGCCCTTTTGACCACAGTTTTTTGCATTCAGAATCGTTTTCATTGCAGCACCATAAAGCAGCCTGGTGCTGGCATCCAAATTTCATATCATCCGAAATTCGTGCAACTTACGCCCCTGATTTTCATTTCATGGACGCCACCGGCGACCCGCCAATCAGTTGCCGGCCATATCACCTGCCTTACTACCTGCCATACGAATGCTTGTGGAGGACTGCGATGTATTCTTAAAAAAAAACTCCCCTTTAATCAAGGCACATGACCGTACCTGCATGTACTCAGAAAATATGCTCCCGTACGGGAGCATATTTCGGGAGCATATTTTCTGACTCGGCTCTCGAATACTTATATGTTCGATTTCCAACCCAAATATATGCTACCCAAACTGGCAGGTCTTGCAAATTCGCCCATAACGCGTGGTCTCGTGAGCTTTCACAAAAATATGATCAATCAGTGTCCTGCTTTGTCATTTCCCAACTACCTCCATCTTGAGGCATGCTGAGACAAGCAGGTACACGGACATGCCAACTCTGATTCTACAATCCATACCAGCGGCCCAGCGTTCAGACACCTGTCGGTAACAATCGCCGTTTAACACGCTCAGAGGCAGAGTGTGTGACTTCATAATTATAATATTGCTACTGGAAGATTCGTGTGTTAGCGCTGATCTGTCTGAATTGTATTTTTTTCTTATTATTTTTAGTAATTTACAATTTTATTCCTTTTTTCAAGCTTTCTATTACATCGCCTCAAAATTTCAAATTATTTCAGCAACACTAGCTCCTAATTATTAGGTTATCTATCATACAGTCAAATCTAAATTATCAAAAATATTATGTCACCTACAACGAATTCTGGCCAATCCCCCACTGTGGGTATGTGCCATTACAACGAGGGAGAAAAAGAAGGAATTACGTGTCACAGACTAGATGCATGTTCGTGATATTGTATGCTTTCACGATAATATAAAATGGGTCTATTCTCGAAGGCTTAAAAAATGAGCGCTATAGTTAAATAAATTTACGCAAAGAACATTTTTGCCACGTCCATTTCCAACCATTTATTGTCCAACGGAACCCAGAGGTGACATCCTCGGTGCATCGAGCACCTGTGGTCAAGAAGTCCGCCGCGTTTAGACTCTGATGTCGTCGAGCAGCAGGTGTTGCCTGATTACTTTCCAGCAGTACTCTCCCAGGCTGTCCAGTTGTGGCCTTCCGTCTCTGCTTGGGTGGCATTCCACCCGCTCCTTGACCACACCGGCGAATCTCATAAAGGAATTAAGGTCCCGAGCGCTCATCAGGGACTCTTGGATCAAATCGACCGCACTGGCCTCGCTGACAGATGCGAGCTGACTGATGCGTTCCAGCAGTGCGCTGTGACGGGACATCAGTTCCAGGGCTCGGGCGCCACTCCTGCAGGAGTTGAAACAAACGCATGTAGTAAGTTTGGTTCGGTTTATGGGATTTAACGTCCCGAAGCGGTTCTGGTTATGAGAGACGCCGTAGTGAAGGAATCCGCAAATTTTGACCACCTAGGGTTCTTTAACGTGTACTGATATTGCACAGTACACGGGCGCCTTGGTTTTTGTCTCCATCGAAAAATGGTTGAGGCCGGTATTCGCATCCTTGGGTATCCTTGGGTACAGATATCTAGTGCCCTACAATTCAAGCTCAATGTAAATTATCAGGAACCAAAAGCATTTCTGACAGTCATTAGCGCTATAGTATAGTGTGTCTGCTTTTATCGCACATTCAAAGTGCCAATTTTTCTGGTCTGCAAGCTAAGTAATTAGAAAAGGTGTTTTTTCGATAAATCATTCGCATATGTAACAACTCGATCGTAGCCATAGAAGTCCAACAGGCGCCATATAATAATCTCTCTCCCTCGTTCACTTCAGCTACTACCTCTGTCTGCAAATTTCCAAATCACATCTTGCCCATCCAGCCTGCCCGGCTGCGGCTTCCATCAATGAAATCCGTTGTGAACACCACGGCCCGTCTCTCATTACTTGCGAACAGCCTGTCCTAGTCAAGTTCATCCATCCACTTTCCGCAAGGAAACTCTTCGCTTCTCTCTCAATGAACCTTCATTACAAAGATCGCAATAAAGAAGATACTAAAGAACGGTTAGCGGTATCATATGTCCCTCCTGTACATGACGTTTTTGAAGGCGAGAAAAAAACCTTCGAAATCTTTTTCAAAGCAGTCAAGTGTTATTCCTCGCATTTACAGAGATATAATTTGACTCCGAGAGCCTCGATTACTTTGCTCAGCACGGCAATGGCACATTTTAGTCTGCTGAGAATCATCATCAGCATGTCTATACCCACTGCAGGGCGAAGTCCTCTGCCATATTCCTCCAATTAACCCGGTCCTGTGCTAACTGCATCCACTTGACCCCTGCGAACTTCTTAACCACCTCCGCCCCCCTAACTCTCTGCCGCCCCCTGCTACGCTTTCCTTCCCTTGGAATCCAGTTTGTTACCCTAAGCGGCCATCGGTCATCCTCTCTTCGCACTACATGTCCTGCCCATGCCCATTTCTTCTTCCTGCCTTCCACTAGAACGTTAGTGACTCGAGTTATTTCTCTGGCCCACTCTGCACGCTTCCTATCTCTTAACGTTACACCTACCATTTTTCATTCCATAGCCCTCTGGGTGGTCCTCAACTCAAGTAGAACTCTCTTGGTTAGCCTCCACGTTTCAGCCCTATAGGTGAGTACAGGTAAGATGCAACTGTTGTGTACTTTACTCTTAAGCGATATTGGTAAGCTGATAGTCATAATATGCAAGTGCTTGCCAAACGTGCTCCATCCTAATCTTATTCTTGTTATTTTCTTTTCATGGTCCGGATCTGCGGTTACTACCTGTCCTAAGTAGACATAATCATCTACTACTTCCAGAGCTTCGCTTCCTAATGTAAACTGCCGTTCCTTCCCGAGGCTGTTGAACATCACCTTGATCTTCTGCATATTCTACTTCTCCTATCTAGGTCATAAATCATTATTTGCAGTTCATCCCCTGAGTTACTAAGCAAGGCAATGCCATCAGAAAATCGCAGATTACTGAGGTATTCTCCATCTACCCTTATCCCTAACTGCTCCCATTCTAAGTCCCCGAATACTTCCTCTAAGCAAGCCGGGAATACCGGGATTCGAACCACGGTCCTCTTGCATGCGAGGAGGATGTTCTACCTCTACGCCACACTTCGTAATTTCCTGAAGTTCCTCGCTTACTTTGCTCAGCATGGCGATGCCACATTTTAGTGTGCTGAGAACTAGTACACTAATAGGATCATCCAAGCCGAGCATTGAAGTTGCGAATGCCTTTGCTCTGACCGACTAAGCTGTTTGGGGATATCGCAAGCACATGGCCAAGGTAAATTCAGTTAACATGGTTGTTAACTGAATTTACCTATGCGAGGCCATGTTCTTGCGAGGGCATGTGCCATGTGCCTTGTCATTTACTGACAAAAAAAAAAGCCAAACCATAAGCCAAACCAGCACTTCTCAGCACACTGCCTCTGTCGTAGAGAGGTTAAAAGGACAGAACACTGGAATTTAGGTCTCAATTTTTTTCGGCGCAATGGAAAGATTGATGTCTAAAATGTTCGATACTATAGCGGTTTTGGCAGAAACGCTGTAGAAAAATTTTACCTAGTCTTTTTGCGATCAGTGCATGCGCCCGATTTTATGTAGTTCGATGCTTGCAACCATGAGCATCGCGGTCGCTGCTCATGGTTGTCGACAAAAAAGACGTATTTAAAACAAATACAAATTTCACACTCCGGACAGTAATCACTTTTTTTTTTCTTAGACTAATGTCCTTTTCAGTTTCACACTGAAGGCTGTTACGGCACAATAACGAACGCCTGGTCGACGAAAGTTTTAGTGGGCACTATCATCGTTTCAATCACGGAATTCCAAACACTGTGACGCCATCGTGGCAAAACCTGAAAGTATGCCACTCGCGGTGCGAAAGAGAGCGCAAAATTATGACAAGAACTTCTTGAAGAAAAAAGAACAGTGTGTACTTACGAAAATCAGCGATAATAATTTTGCTGACATGTAGTCACTTGGGCCGGGTACTACAGTGAAAGTAATAGGGTTTCTCCGCTAGATAGCGCCTCAGTTGTTTATATGCGATTTTCAATGACAAATTAAAATTGCAAAGCCTCTTCTCATTGATACTGTAGTGCTCGATCTGTACTATATGAGGCAAGGACTTTTCATCTCCACCATAATCTCATTACATATTTTGGCCTGTGTTTTGTCCATTTAAGCTTCTTTTAATTTTTAGTGCTAAACATATCTACAATACTATCGCGACTCGTTCGGAAGCATCGATATCGAGCGGGAGAAACCAATGCAGCCCGCAGTGCAACCTTATATCTAAACAAGAAAACACACCCTTTGCTGGCAGGCATTCATTCGTTTATGAATGAATGAATGTCAAGAATCTACGCACAGCCACGCGATGTAAAAACCATTTCTCCATTCATGCATCATATAGACCTCTTGCATTAGCGCTAATGATTGTCAGAAGTGTTTTAGGGTCCTGATAATTTACATTGATCTTGGATTTGGTGATGCATAAGGGTCCAAGGGTTACAACTACAGTGCTTTTGGTTACTGGTTCCTTATTGAGCTCGTACTTGGTGAAAACTAAGGACCTGAGATTATGATGTGCCAAACAGAGGTAAATTGTCTGAGTCGCTACATATGGACTACACTTCCAGATCAGCAACGCCTTTAACGCATTCGTTTCCTCGAGGAACCTAGCTAAAGGAAAAGTCGGCAAGTGCAATTTTGACTACGATCAACAGTGTAGGAGTGTGCTTCAGTCACCTGTGAGGGGGAGGCGCTTTCCCTTTGTTCCCCTTGCACCCTAACCTCCTCCCTTTCCTGCATGGGTCTGGGCATTCTCCTGGATTTCTTATCTGCTGCCCTGCAGTTGGCCTCCACACCCCAGACCTCATGCCCGGACGGCCGCCATGTAAGCAATAAATATCCGTTTGTTCTTATCTCACCTCGGCCTACCTGTGTGTCTCTCGTGGGCAGTGGAACCGCCCACAACAGCGAGTGAAAAGGCGTACTTATTGTAGAATAAATAATATTTCTTCCATCCTTCAAGTACTTTGTATCAGAATAAAATGCGTTATACTGTAAAATTTGATTACCTGAAATATTTAAATTGTTCAACATCTTGGGAGGGCTCTAAATAGCCTCAGTATTGAACTCTGCAAAGCCCGGAAGCTCCTAGTCGAAGGAACCTCTGCAGTAAAGGTGCACTATTATTTTTAGCCCCATACCCCTTCCCCGTACCAACCCCAAGGGAGCGCGTCGGATTCATTGTTTCAAGTTTCCCGACCTTTCGCAGTGCCCGTTTGCTGTGTCTTTGTTTAAATATTCCTTAGAGACGTTGACCGTCAATGAATAATGTGCCGACAATTTTGAAGTCGCAGTTAGCGCAGCCGCTGTCGTAATAAGTGCCGCGAACGCGTTCAACACTGCGCAAATAATCCATGGCTCTATTTAATGGCATACAATCATGATTTCAGAAAAATGGACATGTGCTTGTATTCATTTGAGTCATGCAAATTTCTAACTGCAGACGGCGTTGCCGCTCACTTTCTGCAAAATTTCGCATACGTACGACTATTGGAAGCCATCACAAATGCACCGTAAATTTTTTTTCGCAAATTGTTCAAAACAACCCGTTTTGGCACATTTTATAAATTATTTTTAAGGGGTCTGTTACCATGTGGCGAGTACAGAATATCATGCTCTTCATATGGACTTCCTGTACAAATAATCCCACGACGCCCGTGCTTATCAACTTCCAGCATCAAAAAGTAATGTGACTTTCACAGCTTGTCCTTACCTGTCGCGTCGAACATGGCTTGCGAACTCGGCAGCTTCCTTCAGCAGACCGCAATTCCGCCGAGCCGTGTCCTGTATTAGAAACCACTGGTTGGCCAGGTCGTCGTCAACGGGGTCTCCTAGTTTGACGCTGAGGATGGTGTAATTTTCTTCTATTCCGACAGACAGCTCTTGGATAAAGGCGCTATAGTCTGGAATTTCCTGGATGTTAAAATCCACGCTGTGGATGTTCTTTCTCGCCTTCAAAAGGACGGCAAACGCCTGTGTTATCTCTTCACTGCTCTCTACGAAGTCCAACGAGAGTTCAGTAAGACTAGTGTTTTGAGAAAGGGACTCAGTTATCTCTTTCCAGAATTCAGCCAAAGGGAAAGCAGGTGTCTCGAAATCCTCTGTGCGAAGTTGCAGTTTCTTGAGCGTCCGCGTTCCGCGAATGTAGAATGACAGTGCAGAAACGAGCGTTTCGTCCAGAAGAACCATAGAGACGAGAACTTGGGCTGAGGTTATGTGCGCCAGTGTGGAATGTCGTTGCATAATATTCAAGAATGCATCTAAGGTGCGACTCTGCAACCAAACCTGACACTGCCACGATTCCTCTCGCTCTACACTCTCGTCCAAACACTGGAACCACACCTTCTTCCCTGCGCCACAGTCGGCGAGAAGCTCTTGCAAGCTCAAAACAAAACGGTAGAATTCTGGGAAAAACTCGATTGTCACTTTGTTCAGGTTTGTCATAGTTGTCAATGAGACAAAAAACTGTTCCCACTGCTCTTCACTGCCAGCGTTGATGGGAAGCGTGAAGTTTTCAAGCGTTCTATTTTTAGTTAGTGCATGAAGCCAGCTGAGAAACGAAATGGGACGTGCGAGGAGACGATGCGCTTTCATTCCTTCTATGTTGAAGATCCGCAAGATTTCATTGCTCTTGATGATCTCCGCTACGGCGAGCGCACTTTCCTCATCGACTTGCACGTGACGTAGGGAGACGCGTACGAGCGTCCTGTTCTTCTGGAGGCAGTACAGGAACAACATGAAGACATCGTATCGCATTCCTAAGGATCCTGTGACGGTCAGGGATGTTAGCGCAGTGTTGTCAAGCATGTAGTCTCGAAATGCTTGGAGTTGATACTGCGACTCTGTGTTTAAAAAGGATCCGCACAGTGAGAGCTCTTTGAGCGTTCTTGTCCTCCATAAAGCTGGCAAAAGCATTGCAGCGTCCCATTGAGGCAAATCTAGTGATGAGATATCCAAATGAGTCAACGAAGCTGTCCTGATAATGAGCATCGAGATCTCATACACAAGGTGCAAGGGGTATACCCAGTGGACGCTAGCCTCAAGCACGCCAGGCGGTAGAAAAGGTGGATAAGTGTCCAGGCATCTCTTGCTCATGTCAGGACACCAGACGACTTTCAATACACTGATAGAGTTATTTCTTCGCAGGCCTTCCACGAGAATCAGTGTATATTCTTTCAATATGTCCCCGTTCACCTCGACGGTGACCACGCATTGATGTGTCTTCAGCAGCCAGTAGGCTAGAGAGACGCCTCGGTGGAGCTGCTCTTCGACAGAGAACTCGCTGACCATTTCCGCTATGGTCGCCAGCGAAAGGCGATTACTGATCTGCGCATGATGTCGGAGCTCTAAGCGGGCTTCCGAAAGAAACTCATTCCACAAAGAAAGGCGACGAAAGATGTGGCACTGTCCGTCGTCAGTCGCCGTGCAGGGCTCCAGGTAGTCTATCGTGGATGATGTGTAGCGGCTTCTGGCGCCCTGTAGATTGGCCAAAATAACCGAAGGATTATCCTCTTGACCTGGCCTTGCCAGATTTCTTTCCCCTCCGGCCCTCGCCATTAGCCTGCACGTGAAAAGGAGAATAAAATTTCTCATGCACTGAAAGAAATGCTGTCTGCATTGAACCCCCTGTCCAAAACACACACACACACACACACACACACACACACACACACACACACACACACACACACACACACACACACACACACACACACACACACACACACACACACACACACACACACACACACACACACACACACACACACACACACACACACTGTAATTCAAACCGGTGCGTATTTTTGGAAATGCCATTTTTTTGTGGCATGTGTGCCAGAAGTGCGATGCGGACAAGAGTTATTCAGCGCGTCCGATGTCGAAATGAAATAAAGGCTAATAGCATGTAAGGATTAATAGCACGGTACAGTGTCTGCCACGGACAGAGAACAACAATTGCGCTATAATGTTAAACTCTGGCATGTACGCCAATTGCCTGCGCTACCAATCCACTCTGCTACATGTGACACATCTGTGGTGGCTACACAGCAAAATAAACCTCGTGCACGAAAAATGATCCGGCAGTCTGGGTTATAAGGCTGGGTTATAAGGTTATTACAGGCTACCGTTTGTGGGATCCACACGAATCATCTTCCCCTACTATAACAGCAGCGCGTAATTACCACGCGATTTACGCGCGCTGTTAGGGAGGTTGTTGGGGGGGGGGGGGGAACACTGGCCACCTCCACTGCTTCCTTGTCTGCCGAGGGTTCCCCTCTTTCCTTCCGACGTACCCCGGAGACCTCTCTCTCCCCTGTCCCAGCCGAGGAGCGCGCTTCTCGAAACTCGCTCAGGGCTTTTCGGCGGAGGAGCGCACACGCGCGCGGTTCATGATTTCCGCCGGGGAGACCGCCGCTGTCACCGAGTTTCTCGGTCATTGTACGCACATACCGCAACGGGCCGTGAGCGCGACGTTCGCTCGCTACTGCGGTTGTATTTGAGTACTGTTGCTTTTCCGTGTATAATTACTCGGGCAGATTAAAGCTTGTTAGAGTGCGCAACTCGTGTTTGTCCTCTTTGGCCTGAACCCTCCACAGTGGTGACTTCTCCCACCGCGGATTGGGGTCACAGCTCTTTCTGTTAGGGCTCGCACGCCGAGGCTAGAAGGCGACTTCAGCGTCTAGCCTCTCCCTCCCCCCTACCCTCCGTGGTGCATTAGCATTATTTCAAGAGTAACCCTCATACGTTATACCTAAGAAACTGCATGTTTCGCGAGGCCTCGTTAGTCTGCGGGGGGAAGGGGTTGTTTTTTCACTGCTCTCCTCCACATCGCTCATTATAAGGCTTCTGGTGTGCCATCTTACTATGCACCACGTAATTTACTGATGAGAAAGATTCAAGACGTCCTTCTTGTGATCAGTCGAAAGTAGGGGTTCGACATGACGTTACATTTACAGAGAGAGCAGTGCTTAGGCGTCTAGCTGCCAGCGCAGGAACGCTGTGATACACTGGACCACTCACAATTGATTGCTTTAGGTTCAATGAGGTTTGGCACTTCTTCTAACACCTGCTTGCCTAGCTATGCCACACGAAGACAGAGTGCACAAAGGACGCTTTGCTCGCAGCTCAATCCGTACTACCGGACTGAAGGAAATGACTTTTGATATTATTTGATGAAACAGCTGCCTTTACATCGCTATGATTTTAATGGAGCGCCATCGCGAAGCACTGCTTCTGGCTATCTCCGCTTTTAATTACGCAGGTGTCCACTACTATATACGGGAGATTGGTTCTGCACTGGTGAAGCGATCTGTTCTGCCAGAACTTGTCTTGCTCCACTGGCAACTGGAGAAGCCAGAGGCCGAGCGCAGCGCAAGTTCATCTCGCTCCCCAAATGCGCGGCAGGAACATGTCTAGAAGACACCTGCGCTAGAGGTACTATATAGGAGTTACTATAACCGACGCTAGAGTCATTGAAAAAAAAAATTTAAAGAGCACTGCAGAATCTGCATTTTAGTAATGCGAAAGCACGGATGCTGCTGTTGGTTGCTTCTAGTTGCTTAATTCACATCTTGTTTACCCATTTTAGTCATTGGTACTTTCAAATTGCGCGCCAATCTCTTTCTATTCCCCTTTTTCGGCTCTACTTCCGGCTTTGTGAAGTCACATTCTTGACGTTACATTAGGGCCATTTGTTTAACCTACAGTAGCTACACCAGTACAACAAAAATCTATTGTGGGTATAGGAATTTCCTGCACTGGGGTAGCTGGGATAGGTTAAACAAATGGCCCTTTTAATTCACTTCTTGTTTACCCATTTTAGGGGTTGTTGTTGTTGTGGCTGTAGGAAGATTGGGCCTGCTACTGGCTCTGCAGCTGAACCACCTCCGCTGCCTCGTGAGGACAGAAGAGAGAAAGTAGAGAAGAAAGAAAAAGGATAAGGAGAGAAAGAGAAAGATGCGGGCCGCAATAGCCATCGTCCACCACCTAAGCGGTGCCGGGTGCAATGACGGCCTACAACAGATAAAAATTCGGTGGCAGGCTAGACCCCGCCGAAAGCGGCGTTGACCTACTAGTCCCGGCCCCGAGGGCCAGGAATAGCCACCCTTCACCACCTCCACCTACGAAAGCGCCCCCTCCCCCCATTTTAGGGGAGGTGGTGAAGGGTGGCTATTCCTGGTCCTACGGGGCTGGGACTGGTGGTCAACGCCGCTTGCGACCAATGAGACCATTTTCGCATTTGCTTTTACATTTTGCCTCTAATTATTTACCTAATTACTTATTGGCCTAATTATTTTTTCGGACACAACATTACGTCACCCTTTATCGGTTAACACCACTCATTAACCTCTACCACTTCTCAATTACTCTCAAAAGCTGCGGATACTATTTTGCGGAAACGTTCTACGGACAGAAATCTGTGAACATAGCGAAGCAATGCTTTAGCATTAAAATTTCCAGTGACCGTAACCAAAGGGGCTTTAACTCTAACCTGTGCGAAGTGCCTCGAGCTGATCTAGTGAGGCAACTCGAGTGGTGCCTTGCTGCAGCGACGGAGCGACCGATGCATTGTCATCGGTTGGCAGAATTACTCATGACTCTATGCACTCGAGTACACTCGGGCTCACACTCGGATCATGATCCGAGTGGTGAGTACGGACTCACTTATAGATGACGACCGTAATCGTGAGTTCAAACCTGCACTGACGTCATGATCAAGTTACGAGCCCTGACTCGCATTAGCATCATAATCTCAGCGCGAGTCTAGACTCAGGCATAAACCACCACTAGGAGAAATCCTCACGAGTCAAAATAGACGAATTCCATCGGCGACCGTTGTTGAGGTCACGAGATGGTCCCAGAGACTGACACAACTACCGTCGTCTAAGCACCGAAGCGACGAGTGCTACGGCCATTCACGACAGAACACCGCAGAAGCCGGCGAAGGCCCCTGCATTCCCAACTCGAAGGACCACGCGTTATCTTTCTCCAATTATCAACTCCGGCATGTCATTTCCACTTACTGCCTAACTGGTAGACCTCCATCTGGTGCCAGTTTTTTGCGAATTTGTATCTAAGTTTTGATACAGTGATTCTTCATACAGCTTCTAGGGGATTATTCGACTTCCAGTTTTGTTAAATAAGTTAAATTGGTTCACAGGAAGGGAAAGGCGCAGTAACTGTCACACTTGCTCTGTGGACACCCGAACCGCGCCGTAAGGGAAGGGAGGGAGGTGGGAATGAAAGTGGAAAGAGAGAAAGAGGAGCCTTAGTGGAGGGCTACGGAGAAATTTCGACCACCTGGGGATCTTTAACGTGCGCTGACATCGCACAGCACACGGACGCCACTTCGTTTCGCCTCCATCGAAACGCTGCCGCCGCGGTCGGGTTCGAACCCGGGAACTCCGGCACAGTAGTCGGGCGTCTTACCACTGCACCACCTCGGCGAAGAATTCATCTGCTAGCCAAGTTGGCTAGCTCGCGACATGAATTGTAAATGACATCATATAAATGCGGTATAAATGACCTTCAACAGTAAATAACAACAATGATAATAATAATAAATAATAATATATTGGCTCACAGGAAGGCCCGGGTGCAGTGGTTAAGATGCCCGAATACTGTGCCGGAACCTCGGGTTCCTGGCCCTACGGGGCTGGGGCTGGTACGCCCCTGATGGGTCTGGGACAGCTGGGTCACCGCCGCTTGCGACGGGGGCTAGCCTGCCACAGAATTTTTATCTGTTGTAGGCCGTCATTGCACCCGCCACCGTTTCGATGGTGGACGACGGCTGTTGTTGCGGCGCGCGTCTTTCTCTCCCTCTTCCTTTTCTTCTCTATTTTCTCTTCTGTCTGCACGAGGCAGCGGAGGTGCTCCGCCGGGGTGGCGCAATGGTAAGACGCCCGACTACTGTGCGGGAGTACCTGGGTTCGAACCCGACCTCGGTGGCTGCGTTTCGATGGAGGCGAAACGAAGAGGCGTCCGTGTGCTGTGCGATGTCAGCGCACGTTAAAGATCCCCAGGTGGTCGAAATTACTCCGCAGCCCTCCACTATGGCTCCTCTTTCTCTCTTTCCACTTTCACTCCCACCTTCCTCCCTTCCCTTACGACGTAGTGGAGGTGTCCACAGGAAAAAGTGAGACAGTTACCACGCCTCTTCCTTCCTATAAATCAATTAATCAGGCAGCGGAGGTGGCTGAGCTACAGGGCCAGTAGCAAGCCAGTGCATTTTCTTTTCCTTCTTCCTACAGCCACAACAACAATGCAACAGTGGCTCCTCCTCTCTTTCCACTTTCACGCCCAACTTCCTCTATTCTTATTGTTGTGGCTGTAGGAAGAAGGAAAAGAAAATGCACGGGCCTGCTAATGGCTCTGTAGCTGAGCCACCTCCGCTGCCTGATTTTGATTTATTTATAGGAAGGGAAAGGCACGGTAACTGTCTCACTTGTTTTCTGTGAACACCGCAACCGCGCCGTAAGGGAAGAGAGGAAGGCGGGAGTGAAAGTGGAAAGGAGGGCTACGGAATAATTTCGACCACCTGGGGATCTTTAACGTGCGCTGACATCGCACAGCACACGACGCCTCTTCGTTTCGCCTCCATCGAAACGCAGCCGCCGAGGTCGGGTTCGAACCCGGGAACTCCGGCGCAGTAGTCGGGCGTCTTACCACTGCACCACCCCGGCGGGGCCACCTCCGCTGCCTCGTACGGACATAAGAGAAAATAGAGAAGAAAAGGAAGAGGGAGAGAAAGACGCGCGCCGCAACAACAGCCGTCGTCCACCATCGAAACGGTGGCGGGTGCAATGACGGCCTTCAACAGATAAAAATTCGGTGGCAGGCTAGCCCCCGCAGCAAGCGGCGGTGACACCTACCTGCCCCAGCGCCATCAGGGCCAGGAGCAACGTACCTCTGTCTCCAACGATTGCGGCGTGGTTCAGGTTTCCACAGAAACAAGTGTGATAGATACAGCGCCTTTCCTTTCTTGTGAACCAATTATTATTATTAATGCGAAAGCATTACTTCGCTATGTTCACAGATTTCTGTCCGTGCCCGCAAAATCGTGTACGCAGCAGTTGTGAGTAATCAAGAAGTGGTAGAGGCTAATGAGTATAGTCAATCGATAGGGGGTGGCGTAATTTTGTGTCCGTAAAAATAATTAGGCCAATAAGTTAATTAGGTACCTAATTAGAATAACTGGTTCACAAAAAAGGAAAGGCGCAGTAACTGCAACACCTGTTCTGTGGAGACCTGAACCACACCGTAAGGGAAGGAAGAAAGGTGGGAGAGAAAGTGGAAAGAGAGAAAGGGGTGTCGTAGTGGATATGTTGTTGTGGCTGTAAGAAGAAGGAAAAGAAAATGCATGGGCCTGCTACTGGATCTGTAGCTGAGCCACCTCCGCTGCCTCGTTGTTGTGGCTGTAGGAAGAAGGAAAAGAAAATGCACGGGCCTGCTGCTCGCTCTGTAGCTGAGCCACCTCCGCTGTCTCATGCGGACAGAAGAGAAAAGAGAGAAGAAAGAAAAGAGGGAGAGAAAGACGCGCGCCGCAAGAACAGCCGTCGTCCACCACCGAAGCAGTGGCGAGTACAATGACGGCCTACAGCAAATAAAATTCGGTGGCTGGCTAGCCCCCGACGCATGCGGCGTTGACCTGCCGTCCCAGCCCAATAGGCCCAGGAACTGACACCATTCACCATCTCCTCCACTCTAGTGGATATGCCGTCAAGGATGTGATTCCACGCAACCGGTAGTAGAGCCGAGAAAGGGCATAGGAAGGGATTGACGCGCAATTTGAAAGTACCAAAGACTAAAATGGGTAAACAAGAAGTGTATTAAGCAACTAGAAGCAACCAGAAGCAACCAATTGCAGCATCCGTGCTTTCGCATTACTCCAATGCAGGTTCTGTAGTGCTCTTTAATTTTTTTTTAATATTTCCTGACTTACAGATACATCGCCTTTCGTATACTGTAAACCAATTATAGAAAGTCTGTGAACTTTGATGCATTCAAAGTAACAAGGGACATTCCACTGAAACATGTGAGGGACATTTTTTTAACCTACACCAGCTGCACCATGCTGCAAATTTCCTATTCCTCCAACACTGGTGTAGGTACAAAATGGGCCAGTGGAATCCAGAGACTTGTGACGGTGGCGGAAGGTGGGGGTGGCTGTTCCTAGCGCTTCGGGGCTGGGACTGGTAGGTCCCTGCCGCTTGCGGCGGGGGCACCGCATTTTTATCTGTTGTAGGCCGTCATTGCACCCGCTACCGTTTCGGTGGTGGACGACGGCTGTTGCGACGCGCGTCTTTCTCCCGCTTCTTTTTTCTTCTCTGTTTTCTCTTCTGTCCGCACGAGGCAGCGGAGGTGACAGCTACAGAGCCGGAAGCATGCAGGCCCGTGCATTTTCTTTTCCTTCTTCCTTCAGTAGCAGCAACAACAACAATTTAAACGACGCCTAAATGCTAAAATGCTTGGGCATGCGACAAGATCCCTTGTTAGACACCCTACCCTTGTTACCAGCGCTCCACTCCCCAGAGAGCGCGCGCATCGAGGCACCCTAAAGCGGGATTCACACGGGGGATTCCGACGAGGATGGATGTGAAAAGGTGGTGTACGACATCACGGGCTGGACAAACTCGGCCCCGCTCCCGAACTCGCACATTCACACGGGCGATGAGTCCTCGAAGAGAGACGACTGTTTCAAGCCGCACGCAGCAGGAGAGTAACAGAGAAGTACAGAAGACAACCTTTTATGACCTAGTAACGTTTCTTTGCCAGTAAAGAAATCAAGTTCAGTGAAAAAGCAAGCAAAATAAAATAAACTCCTCCGAAATGGAAGAGGCCCGCGGAAGAAGGGTCGAATACAAAAGGCCTTGGTGGGGTAGATCTCATCTGCTCGCACCCCGCGGCGCGCTTCTTTTTCCCTCTCGGGGTCTCTTGGGGACTCGGGAAGCGTTTGTACCGGCCGGCTGAGATGTCTCCCAGCCAAAGCCTCCTAGGCTTGCCCCAGCACGGAGACGGCGGCCGGCAGCGGAAAACCGGAAGCTGCAACCCCCAGCAGCCTTCGAAGGCGTGACGTCAGCATAGTCGCCCTTGCTTAGAGAGGGATTTGAGCGCTCGTGTGAATGGCGCTAATCCCAGTGCCACCTGTAGACAGAATGTCGGTCACGCCACGACTGCGGTGCTGATGGAAGGAAAAATTATCGAGACTTTAGCGACTAATGTAGTGACAGGCGAAAGCCTGAGTGCCGCATTCTGCTATGCAACGCATCAATTAGTAATTAATTATTTATTATTTAACTAGGCATACAGTGTGTAATTATTTACTTAATAAATTATTAATTACTTAGTTAATTATTGAATTCCTTAGTCATCAATTAGTAATTACTTATTTATTATAATTAGTTCTTAGTTAGTAATTGGTCATTGATTGACATGTGGCACGCATTCGGGCATACTGAGCTGGTGCTCTGTGATTGGGCAAGAACTCTATGACATCATCCCGCCTCGGTCATTCAGAGCCGCCGCAAAAGCGGGACACATTTTGTCCACGACAGCATGAGCGGGTTGTTGGGAGGGTGGCTGATCCTGGCCCTGATTGAGCTGAGACAGGTAGGTCACCGCCGCTTGCGACGGGGGCTAGCCTGCCACTGATTTAGCCTGCCACCTTGTTGTAGGCCGTCATTGCACCCGCCACCGGGGGCTAGCCTGCCACTGATTTAGCCTGCCACCTTGTTGTAGGCCGTTATTGCACCCGCCACCACTTCGGCGGTGGACGATGGCTGTTGCGGCGCGCGGCTTTCTATCCCTCTTCTTTTTCTTTCTTCATGAGGCATCGGAGGTGGCTTAGCTACAGAGCTAGTAGCAGGCCCGCGTATTTTCTTCTCCATCTTTCTACAGCCACAGCAACGACAGCATGAGCCATTAAAGGCTTTCGCCTTAATATGGACTGCGACCTGAGTCGAGCGATTCCAGGTGATCGCGGGCACTGAGAAAAATTTCGAGAGCTTTGCAGAATCTGCAGTAGAGAAATGCGAAAGCCTGAGCGTTGCTGGTGCACACGGTACATCGCGCGCCCCTTGTATGTATGTATGTATGTATGTATGTATGTATGTATGTATGTATGTATGTATGTATGTATGTATGTATGCATGCATGCATGCATGTATGTATGTATGTATGTATGTATGTATGTATGTATGTATGTATGTATGTATGTATGTATGTATGTATGTATGTATGTATGTATGTATGTATGTATGTATGTATGTATGTATGTATGTATGTATGTATGTATGTATGTATGTTGGTTGGTTGGTTTGTGGGGTTTAACGTCCCAAAGCAACTCAGGCTATGAGAGACGCCGTAGTGGAAGACTGTATGTATGTATGTATGTATGTATGTATGTATGTATGTATGTATGTATGTATGTATGTATGTATGTATGTATGTATGTATGTATGTATGTATGTATGTATGTATGTATGTATGCATGTATGTATGCATGCATGCATGCATGCATGTATGTATGTATGTATGTATGTATGTATGTATGTATGTATGTATGTATGTATGTATGTATGTATGTATGTATGTATGTATGTATGTATGTATGTATGTATGTATGTATGTATGTATGTATGACTTTATTAAGGAGCCGGCAAACGACGGGTTAAAGCGTCGTGACGCTGGCCAAGCGTCGACCCGGGGTTATGCCCTACTCTGCACTACCTACCTCATTTGGCCCGTTTGTGATGGGTTGTGAAGCTTGTGAGGCCCCTTGTCAGACACAGCGTTCAGCGTTCCGTTGAACGCTGACTGTGTTTGACAACGCGCTAGAGTTCACCGGCGTTCTATAATTGGTTTAGAGAAAAGGAAAACCACTGCTTCTGTCACTCGCGGAATCCTGCTGACGCATCTCGCAGACAAACCTCGCCGACACTCGATTTGCACCATGAGCCAAGAAAGGCTTTCGTCTTTAAAAAAGGAAATCCTCGTACACCTACCTCCTGTGCTGGTCGATGCGGTAGAGTCGAAAAAAAGAACACTTTCGGAAGGCGTAGTCTCCGAGCGTCGGTGTTCTCTTCTAGAACAATGGGTTCCTGTAATAGGTGAGAAAGAGGCTTCCGACGGGCAATATCTCGACGAGGTGATCTAACGTGGCACGCGTTCCACGCATGAGCAAGTCTTCCCACGCACGTCGCGCGCTCCTCAAGCTTGTTCTTCGTCGTCTTTCTCTGCATTCCTTGCTCGCGGAGCGATACAGGTGAACCTTTCCTTTGTTCGGCCGTTTTGCCGGTTGTCCGTCACGTTCAGTTGAACAGAATAGCCCTGTGCGCAATTTCTTCCTTAATGAAATAAAAGTTTTCATTCCAGTGCTACAAGCTTTTGAATAGCCCTAGATATATATATATATATATTCGGCACAGCCTGCCTTTGAGTTCCATCACGCCTGGTCACATCTGTTATGGCCAAAAAAAGCTTGCTCCGGCGCAAAATTTTATATCCAAAGCGCGTCCATTGTAGTACTACAATTAATCATCCTAGGTGGTTCCTTTCTTGCGAATTTAAATTACTAACATGTTAATAATGTACCGTCTTTGCAAAAAGTAACCAGACTGCAGGTTTTGCTTCTCACTTGTGTATTATAAAGTCAATAAGGATTCCCAGAATATCACAACTTGTTAACTATAGTAAGCACAGGCGCTTGCGTTTATTTTGCGAAGATTTAAAACTTCGGATCTGGTATGAATTTGCTACCCAACGGCCAAGAAGCAGACCCTGCGGCCTGGTTACTTTTGGAAAAGACGTATACACACTTACAGCTATCCTCAGGAGCGAGTTTTACCTTTCTTCTACCTTCTTTTGTAGTAAACTCATTCCCTGCGAAATATCCTGCCAATACAGGCCTTCTGTTTTTGGGACTTTACCCTTGTGCACGTGTACTCGCCAATTGAAATCCGAGTTTCAGCAAGACTTTTATTCTTTTCGAAAAATTTCGAAAAAGAGGCATTCTCTGCGCATCAGTTCTATTTTCCGTGAGAAGACCGAATCATTATCCGTGCGTGCTTTTGAAGGCCTCCATCGTTGGTGAGTACGTACATTATTGCGTAACAACTATGCGTTCGTCCACAGCCCAGGGCATCTGCGACATGGGCCTCTTTCTTCCCCAGTCCCCATTTACTTAACCTACACAGACAGGCAGCTGGCTTCACTGTCCAGAACTATGCGGCAGTGATTCCCCTTCACACCCATATGAGGTGCCCCCCCCCCCCCCCTCCCCACTCCGCGGCCTTACTTTTGTAAAAGCACCTCTTTTATTCGTGGTAATGTTTTGCACATACCAACGACTACTGCCTAATCGCTATGCTCTACAGCTGTCATCTTCTCCCTTCCCCACCATAAATTCAGATACCCCTGTAATTCCCGCGAGAACCCCTGCTATGCAGAGTCACTGATTCAGAAAAAAAAAAAAGCGAGCTTGTCTCCCATCAACGTACCTATTTACGAGTCTTCAACTTTCCTACTCAACAACATTCGCTAGCTTCGCGCCTCTACCTGTCATATGACCCTTGGTATGAGTAATGTCAAAGAACCGTAGACAGCCCAACATAATCGCCTCTTATCAACGCAAACCATAGCATGCACCAACGCCACCACATCAGGCACTGTTTTGGCAGATTATGTGATATCTTCACGCCCTAGCAGCCAGACCCTTCCTTCCTCACATCTGGCGCACTCAGCTAGCAATCCTCCTTACATCGCTGCTTTAAAAATATTGTATATAATTTACGCCACCACGCCCTTCCCTGATCTTCCTCACACTTCAGTACACCGACTACAAGCTGCTATTCGCTTGCTCAAGCTCCAATAATCCTGAAATAAAAACAGAGCTTGACAGTTACTGCGCCTTTCCCTTCCTGTGAACCAATTTAAAACAGAGCTAGGTGTCGCCCTGAACTCCCTGGCCTCGTCGTCAGTCATCGTAAGGTGAGCCCCTGGCCATACAGGAACCACAGTAAATGAGCTGGCTCATCAGCTAGCTCGCGATATTCCGACCAGGGCGTTGTTGTTGTTGTCGCTGTAGGAAGGAGGAAAAAAATTACCGACGATTACGTTACTTCCTAATGCGAAATTTGAGCGCAGCAAATAAGCTGTTTCACCTTTTCGATAGATTGAGGCAAAGAAATCGAGCAACACATGTATGCGCTATCACAGATTTTTTTTTTTTTTTTTTTTTTACACGTATTCCTTTAACAAAGACTCCCTTCTCGGCGGCGGCGATGAGCTTCTGCTTCAGCCTCGCTTACACCTGGTTGCTCTCGACGGTGGCGATGAGCCTCCGCTTCGGCGGTGCGAACGGCAGGGTCTTCTCGGCGGCGATGAGCATCTGCTTCAGCCTCGCTTACTGCTCTGGATTCTGGCGGCGACGGCGCTGGGCCTCTGCTCTGGCAGCTCGTTTAGCAGCAGCAGCAGCAGACGGAGGACTTCCACCGGTCGTCTCGCTCATGGCTCAGAAAGAACTGGCAGATAATTTCGCAGTGGCGAACGGCAGCGGCAATTTCGGCTCGGGCGGTGCACATATACAGATCCGCCGCCACCGATCTGGCTCTCTGATTGCCAACGCACAGGGGTTGCATTGGAGGAGGAGCGAAGAAAGGAATTACGTTCGAGCCGGCGCTTTGACAACCGGAGACTCGCAGGAAGGGGGGGGGGGGGGGGGAGGTGGGCGGCGTGTACACCCAGCGGCAAACGATGGGGGCAGAAGCGCGCGCAGCAAGCGGACAACGCGATAAAGGGAGGAGGGAAGAGATAGCAGCGACTGACTGATGCTGCTGACGCCGATAGTGAGTCAACCCCAGCTGCGGAGTTGGTTTCAGGGACAACGCCGCCGATGCCGACGCAAACAATATGATACCCTCGCTTCCGCAGCGCCAAGAACCAGGTCTAGCCGTAGGAAGGTGGTCACGTATTCGTCGACGTGCCGGGGCCTACGTGAAATAACCGGCGCGTCGGCAACTGAAGAGCACCCTATCCGCCACACAGGAACAGGGGGGGGGGGGGGGGGACCCTCCTCTCCTCTTTCTGCATGACGGCGACGGTGTTCTATGCAGTCACGTTATCTTGACTCTCTAGTGGCGTCAGCGGCATCCAGCGGTATCAGTCGGTCGCTGCTAGCGCTGGGGGGATGAAAGGGGGGCGGAGCTGGTTACGAGGCCGACGCCGACGCGAAACCCAGGAACGGACGCCGAAGAGCTGCGCTCTAAAAAATGCACGGGCCTACTACTGGCTCTGTAGCTGAGCCACCTCCACTGCCTCGTGCGGACAGAAGAGAAAATAGAGAAGAAAGGAAAAAGAAGAGGGAGAGAAAGACGCGCGCCGCAACAGCCGTCGTCCACCACCGAAGCAGTGGCGGGTGCATTGACGGCCTACAACAAATAAAATTCGGTGACTGGCTAGCCCCCGCCGCAAGCGGCGTTGACCTACCTTCCCAGCCCCGTAGAGCCAGGAACTGCCACCCTTCACCACCTCCTCCCACCCATGCTTCTAACCACCAGGGCGCATGCGATACCGCTGTCAAAAGCATTCTGACTTTAGATGAGACGTTCGCCCACAAACTCATCATAAAAAAAAACTCAACTACCAAATGAAAACATCATACCGACACGTGTTCCGCCCCCATCCACACTTCAGTGTTTCCCAAGTACATACACTTCGTAAGATTCAAACGCTCACACTATACACTAGTGAAGAAGTATGTTTCTCTATGAGTGAAGAGCTGTTGTTGCGACTGTAGGAAGAAGGAAAAGAACCTGCATGGGCTTGCTACTGGCTCTGTAGCTGAGCTACCTCCGCTGCCTCGTGAGGACTGAAAATAGGAAATAAAAAAGGAAAAAAGAGGTGAGAGAAAGACGCGCGTCGCAACGGCCGCAGTCCGCCACCGAAGCGGGGGCGGGTGCAATGACGGCCTAAAACAGGCACAATTGTCATTTCGACCCAGGTGGTCGAAATTACTCCGGAGCCCTCCACGTACGCCTTTCTATCTCTCCGCTTTCACTCCCACCTTCCTCATTTCCCTTACGGCACTGTCCACATAACATGTGACAGATACTGCGCCTTGCCTTTCCTGTGAGCCAACTTCGTAGCCTGTCAGCCAGCATCGCATGCAGGTGGCCACACGTACCAGACCCACCTTTTACGAGAAAAACCCACCTCACCCGAAGTCTAGAAATTTTTTGAACAAGCTCATTGCCCATGCGGCTTACACGCCACGTATTATGACCCGCTGGCGTCAGTACATAGAAAATGATTACGTGCCCCCACTATAAGACTCTCACTCGCGGCGGCATATCTCATCTACTCTGGGATTGCCCTGCTTTTTCTACTGGACGCTCCGAGATCAAACCCTACCGCCTGAACTACCGTTCCCTTCTAGAAACTGATGCTAACACAGATGATATTTGCCAAGTATGGCTCGCTTAGTGGCCTGGTTAGAGCAATGTGATTTGAGTGACGACCTAAACAATGAAGATTCTGTCTACTCCCCTTTATCCCCATCCATGGCCATGAGACTTACCATTCAATAAAGGACATTCAATCAATCAACCAATTATTATCATCATTATATACATATATCCCCGACTATGCCATTGCCGTATTCATTCTAACCCCTCCTATATGTATACCAATAGTGTGCGCTGCCTCGTTTCTATGGTCGTATTGCCTTCTCTTCACCCCCTTCCTGGAGTCCCTGGCTACCATTGGCGCTATTGGAAGAAGGCACAGGAAAACACAGGTTATACTGAATTCGTCATGTGGCTGGGACATGTAGGTCACCGCCGCTTGCGGCGGGGGCTAGCCTGCCACCGAATTTTTATCTGTTGTAGGCCGTTATTGCACCCGCGCGCCACCGCTTCGGTGGTGGACGACGGCTGTTGCTGCGGCGCGCGCGTCTTTCTTTCCCTCTTCCTTTTCTTTCTTCTCTATTCTCTTCTGTCTGCACGAGGCAGCGGAGGTGCAGACAAGAGAGAATACCCCCAGGTGGTCGAAATTACTCCGCAGCCCTCCTCTTTCTCTCTTTCCACTTTCACTCCCATCTTCCTCCCTTCCCTTACGGCGCGGTTGCGGTGTCCGCAGAAAAACAAGTGAGACAGTTACCGCGCCTTTCCCTTCCTATAAATAAATCATTTTTTTTTTAAATAAATCAGGCAGCGGAGGTGGCTCAGCTGCAGAGCCAGTAGCAGGCCCGTGCATTGTCTTTTCCTTCTTCCTACAGCCACGGTCGCCGAGGCGCGCCGACCGACTACTACCACAGCAGTGACTACTTATCGCGTTGTATTAATAGCCTGCCATTTTTTTTTTCACCTCAGGTGACTAATGGCCCCTTAATACTTGTTGCACGAAAACAACCTGGTAGCAGTTATGATTTACCCCAGTTTAAAATGACATTGGATATATTTTCGTTTTTCCATCATATCTGATCTTTGGTCACTATCCACAGCGGCTGCTGATTTTTTTCTTCACTTCTGGCTTCTGCGATCAGTTTGAAAGAGAGAGCGGTCGTTATATATCATCGTGTCGAAACAAAATAAAACAAAAAAGATCCGCAGACACATTTACATCTTATGTGTACGAATGCGAGAGCATAGTCCTGCGGATAAGAGATGTTTTCGACACATATATCAATTAAGTTCTTTCTACTGGTATTGTATTTGGTACGCGTTTCCGTGCGGCGCCTCTGGCAGTCGTATTTTGACAGTACTAGATTGCTTTGAAGGTACTAAATTTGAAGTATATTTATGCCGTTGGTTCAAAATCATGTCGCGTTCTTGCCGGCCGTGTAACTTGACTAGCATATATGTATACTCTGTTATGAATGCATGCATGCATCTAAGTATGAATGTATGTATACTCTAGATGATGTTGGTTGGGGCGCCGCCGCGACTCATTCTTTTTTTTTTTTTTGCGCGCCTTCATGCGCAAAGTTAAGGGGGGAGAGGAACATCATTTTCAACCTATGGTACTGAGGCTATATAAATTTTTTGCACTGCGGAAAGGACTGCTCGTGCGCGTTTAGTTATAGCTTTTCATGGGCTTGTTTACCGCGACGTATGACGGTACCTCTGTGCTCAATGGGCAACGTGTCTAACTTGAAATTCGTGTTTTGGACGACTGCATTCTGATCTCGCCGAACGAACGGGCGCACTGCGTGCATACAGGACTTTTAGTCGATGCGAGGTGGCGCAAGGCAGGACCACGGTGTCACGGTCGCGTGATGCCATCTCCGCCAGCGCAAGAGCTCTGCCGGGTTTTCAGCACCGACAAAAAATGCGCTCTCCCGTCGGCTTTTCTGCAGTGCTTTATCATTATAAGTGCGTGGAAGCCACATTGTGGGGGTGTGGTTTTTTTTTTTTCCTTTTTGTGCACGAGCATGGTGAATAATTTTGTAGCGTAAGCAGCACCTCTTGAGGATTAAGGAGGACCCCTGGGACAACCAGTGAGGCAAGAGAAAATTATGGCATAAAGCCGCAACCCACTTCAGCCACTCCAGAGCAAGAGGGAGCGCACCAGCACACATGGTACATAGGTGCATTTTCCTTGCGATCGAATAGCTTGCGGTGCAAATGTATTGTTTCGGCTCCGCCAATGACCCCCCCCCCCCTCCCCCCTCCTTATGGGGTTCATGCGGCGCTCCCTTGGCCGCTTCCCACAAATCCCCTGCGCGACCCACCTGGTTTGCGGGTTGGAAAGGGTGGCAGTCGGCCGGACCATGGGCTTCGAAAACGTATGCCAACCAGCCTGTGACAAGAGTGGCTTGTTCAGCCTTATTGCCCTGTAGGCGCTTGCTGCTTTTCCACTGTAGAGCGAAAGCGCCAGCTCATTAGCTGCGCTGATTACACGCGAGCAGAAAGTATAAGACCAGATATTTTATTGTACTTTCTGAGCAAGGTTCACTGACTACTAGTGTGAAATTCAGGTAATCTCCAAAATGAACGACTAACACTGGGACAATGGAAATGTGTGCACTTATCCACAGATTATTTCTTTTCACTACATGTCGAATGTGGTCGTTAAAAGCAGACAATCGGAGATAACTGGCCAGATCTAGTTTCACACTTCCCTCGCTACATTCCTTTACAGCAAACTATTAGGAAACTCAGTGAAATTTCCAACACAACTCAAGTTCTGACAAAAAGATTTCAAGAACAAATTTATGCTTGGTGCATTAGGGGATCCATTACTTCATGACAGCCACGTCTCAAAAGATAAACACAGCTTTAAGCACAGTGTTTATGCTTAGTGTGATTCGTCAAAAATGGATCACAAGAATTGGAAATACCAACGGAAGGCATAAAATATGCATATATGTAAAAAAATGGCCTACATCACTGTCAGTGCTTGAGCTAGGTTCTGCCAAATGACACACACTGCAACGTGTCCACTCTCTACACTTGGTGTCGATGCCAAAGTCCTGTCACAGAACATACACAGCACTACCACTACAAAAAACAGAGCAACAACAAACAAAATAAAGACTCTCTCTTTAGCCAAAAAACTGGGCTTGCAGCCTTGCTAGTTCACTGGTACCAGCTACTACATTTAACCCCATCTTTAAACCAAAAACAGGGCAAACAAAAAGAAAGAACAAAGAAACACACACCGTAACATGATTTGTCGCAGGCTTATGAAATGAACTCCAACACATTGGAAACTACCACTACCTCGTAAGGTAAGGTAAGGTAAGGCTTTACCTGCATTACCTTGGCTTTTCTTTCTTTTTTCTTTTTTTTGGTATTGGGTTACTGACATGTGCTTTAACCGCAGAAAACAGAACCTTTTCTTTTGTCAATGATTAAACAGCAATGCCTCTGTACGAGACAACAAACAAAATTCCTTCCGAAAATTGCTCTTCGAAAATTAGTCACCACTTTGCCTGCAATACACCTTATCTGAATACATAAATCACTGTACAGACACAGAAAAAGAACCATATAGTATACATAACAGCACCAAGAGATCGGTTACAATAAAGTTAAAAAAGAAAGGTGCTTGGCAGGCCAATTGGTTCATGTCCAACAAAATCAAAAACAGCACAAAGATGCAAATCAGTAAAAGAAAAAAAGAAAAATATGAAACACGGAAGCTAAAAGCAACATGATTTGCATCCTTGAGCCAGTCCTCACTTTTGTTAAAAATGTACAATGGCAAGATTTTCATGAGCTATTGAGCACAACAGCAAAGTTTGCAAAGAAATGCGTCCACATGTCATTTTTACAGCTGTACAATCCCGGTTGGGTGCACAAAATGAGATACGTCGCAAACACATGTGACTGCCGTTAATATACAACGCTGTGTGTTGCGCCAATGCAATGGTAAACCACACCACCGGCAACGTCCGCCATATCAACATGCTACTTGGCAAACTTCAATGAGAAATGAAATGGTGGAAAACAATGCAATGCATGCGGAGCACCAATTTTTAAACTTTGTTAAAGGACGACCAGGCCGTACGTCTCCAAGGCAGAAAACCGGAAATATTGGCCAAGCAGTCTGGTAGCAGCACTTCTAACTAAGTCAAAAGTTGGTGCTCTGAGTGTGTCACGTGTCCATCTCTGTTTTTTATGCCGCAGCAGTTGTCAGAGAAACGTACATAACCGGCTTGTCAAACACACACCCCACACCTAAAACTAAATACGACATATTTATGCCCAGGTCACAACTATAAAATATTTTCCCCTGAGAAGCACGAACCCTCTCTCCCAAAGTTCCCCCATGGTGTTCATTTATGAACTTTTCCCCCACCTCTCAGACATCCAGCAATGTTAGTGGAAACGTTCGACGCACGTTACGTGAAACATTTAACAGCAAACAAATGCGTCATCTGCACTACAAACTCCGAGGCAATGCATTTCTTTGAAGTAATACTCTCACTCACTCTTCAAGGCATAGGAGAACTGCAGCAATTCAACCCAGCCTTAAAGAGCGAGTTGAACGATTCCTGTGCACAACGTGCAAGAATGCTCTTATGAAAGAAACTTAATAACATTCGACTCCTTTACAAGATGCACATTTGTACACCTCGTGCGTAGCACACTCACTGTACAGTATGTACACCAAGCTAATGATCACAATCACGTGGGAAAAAAACCACAACAAGAACAATACAAAAAGGGAGAGCTTCAGGCGCAGAGGTGATCCCAAGAACGGTTGTAACGAAAAGCATTCGGATTTCAACACCTGTTGCCATCTAAAGGGTCACTATAAGCACAGCGAGGCAAATTTAGAGCACTACCAACAGCACTCCTGTGCGCTAAAACCACCATGAAGAGCATGAAAAGTATGCATCAATTAAAAAAAAAGGAAAGCCAATTTCTGAAAGCCCTTTGCACAGCTTTCACAATTTATAAGTTCGCAAAATAACTTGAGATCACACCCTCTTCCAGCCCTATAGGTCGACAAATCATGAATGGTTGTCCAGTGCAATCGGCTTTCTTAACAATTACTCGAACTCGCACAACTTCTTTTTCACTGTGCCATATGGTCCCTATAACACAGAGTTGAGATCATGCGATCATAAAAGAGAGAGAGAGAGAAAAGAAAAAGCTAAAATGCGAACACACAGAGGGTCACACCCCTTTCCGAGGTAACGTGACAAGAGGGTAGAATTTTGTTTGGAGCTGCGCCTATTTGAGGAGCGAAGCAATGGCACCGTAATTTTGATGGATGTGTGATGGAGCTCTTGACATGACAATGGTGACAATGACAGCTTTACTGTGCGAGTGGCACAGGGAATAAGGCTGCTATCCTCCTCCTGGCTCGTGGAGCGGCCGACGTCTTCACGGAGTCGGACAGGTTGGCTGAAACTGCGGCCAAGCTCAACCTATCGACTGTGAGAGAGCAGGAAAAGAAAGGGTTTCTCAACACGTGCAGCAAACAGGGCCACTGGGTAAAAAAAAGAGGCAAGGACAGTACAATCCGCCATCTGTAATGTATGTTGCATTGTGTGCGCACTACATAAATATTAATTTTCATCATTTTAACTTCATTATGTCCGCTGTCGAAAATATGTCGCCCTCCACATCACACTGTCATGTATTACATGTACTGGCTTCTGCTTACCCTTTACTTGGTCAGGTGCTGACTTGTCAACCTATCAATTGTCAAAGAAAGTGTGTGGTCAGCCATGATCCCGATGCCCGTTTTTAGCATCGTTTGTTAGAGAAGGTGTTTCTTACTATCATGAGCTTCTTCCGTGATTTGTTTGTGGCAGTGGACCAAGCCCACCCCAATCAGGGCATGATGACGGCACGAAACTGGGACACGCTAATGACCAACGCTATTTTTATTCATTTTTATTCCAATGTGAGTCGTCTAGGTGATGAATTATGGAGAAGAAAGCAAGAACGATGCCTTTGTACTACTGCTTTTCCGGGATTTTAAAGAGTTTTCAGGTAATTGGCCCACATCCTGTTGATTTGCTGCGGTTGCCTAAATGAGAGCCGGCGGCACTCAGCTGCAGCCGAATACACGAGTGAAACGTGATAACTGACATTATAGTAAACGCTCCTCTGTAGCAAAGTCACTTGGACCAGAAAAACAGCAAAAGACTATTATGTTAGGGTCTTTACCATATCAGTTGCTAGTGATGAAATGTCTCTGAAGATGCTGTCTGGTAATCGACTGGCTACGTACTAAACACGTCATGTTGCTACACTTTTCCCTTTTCTACTTCCTGAATAGATGGCACCATATTCCACGTTCACAGACAGCTTTACTTCTTTTTTTTTTTTCATATGCCTTGCATCACGGCTCTAAGACTTTTTTTAAAAACACTGATTTCTTTTTTTTTTACGAAAAAATTGCCCCATGATCCTTGGTCGCGATCCTTGCTCGCGCACGTGTGGCGATGTCATTTCGTGGAAAGTATGTCCCCGTGGGCAAACGTACATTACTATAACAGATTTAAAATGTCTTTACTATAAAGAGGAAAAAATGTTAAGTAGTCTATTGGAAGACAAACTGAGACTTCAGTTCCACATTACTATATCTGAGTTTACTATAGCGGTGTTATAATGTAAATAATCAGTACATGACATAATGATCAGACCAGAATGAAAAGCAGTTCCATATGTGTTCATCTTAACCAACACTCCAAATGCCATGCCATAAAAAACTGAGTGAAACACTGAAGCAGTAAAGATTTTCATCGGGCCAAGCAACTTCATATACATATAGGGACTTGACTACAATGCGATTTGTAGCCGACGACTGATGTTCACCATAGTGAAGTACTGAGTAAAAGCATCTAGCAAATGATGAAAAAGTTGTAAATAGATTGCATTTACATGGAAAATGAATCCATGTTAATATGAAAGCATTAGGCAAAGGCAAAAACTGTCCGACGCCGTCGGTAACTGTGTGGAGCGTACACCTGCCCCTCAGGAAGGTGGCGTTCCAGGAGTATCCCTTCTCCACTTGTAGGGGTGAGGAGGGACCAAGACTGACTTAGCGAAGATGAATGAAAGAGGCAACTAAAAATATACAACGAATAAGAATAGAATAGAATAGGACAGATAGTAACCACAGATACGCACTATGAAAGAGAAATAATTAGGAGAATAAGGTTGGGATGGAGCGCTTTTGGCAATTGCTCACAGAATGTGCCTAGCAGCTTACCGGTATCGCTCAAGAGGAAGGTAAATAACAGTTGCATCTTACGTGTACTCACCTATGGGGCTGAAACATGGAGGCTAACGAAAAGGGTTCTAGTACTTAAGCTCAGGATAACACAGAGAGCTATGGAAAGAAAGATGGTATGCGTAACGTTAAGCATAGGAAGCGTACAGAGTGGGTCAGAGAATTAACTGAAGTTAATGACATTCTAGTGGAAATCGAGAAGAAATGGGCATGGGCAGGGCATGTAGTGCGAAGAGAGGATAACCAATGGTTACGAAGGGTTACAAATTGGATTCCATGGGAAGGAAAGCGTAGTAGGGGGAGGCGGAAAGTTAGGTGGGTGGATGAGGTTAAGAAGTTTGCAGGGGTTAAGTGGATGCAGCTAGCACAGGACCAGGTTAGTTGGCATAATATGGGAGAGGCCTTCACCCTGCAGTGGGGATAATCCGGCTGATAATGAATAGAACCATACTAAAATAGAAATGTAAACGAAAAAAAAAAAAAAGAAATGCTACTGTTTTTCCTCTCCATCCATATCTAGCTGATTGCCTTAAATTAAAGACAAAGAAGCAAGCAAAAACAAAAACTTGGTTCTAAGCTGGGAGGTGTGTTTCTTACATGCAATAAAGTTTACAGTGCGGTCATGGTGAGAAAACAACCAAGCAACCCAACTACACACTGTGGCCAATTTTTCCAAGTCATAATGATCAATTAAGCGGGAGGTGCATTTATTGCATGGATGAATGTGTTGCGAAAGTACATAAGGTAACTAAAAAAGTGCTAAGCAAATTAGCAAAGTTACAAGCCGACATAAGACGATCTAAGAAGTGCAATGTTAGCATCTTTCTCAAGCTTCTGAAACAAAAGGAAAGGATAATGCATCAAAAACACTTCACTGCAAAGAAAACTCACCACAGTCTGTCTGGTCGAACTGCATGAGGTCGGTCGCCTCCACTGTTGCACTGCCTGCAACTGGAGACAGTTCCGGTTGGATGACCGGAGACGGAATACCACTCGGAATCGGTCTGTCCAGCAAGTCATCTGGGCACAGCTTCAGCAGCTCCGGCTCAGATCCATTTTCCGAACTTCCCGCTGCACTCGCATCCATTTCCAGGCTAATCGCCGGAGGGGAGGCAGTCGGTCCTGGCTCCGAAGAAACTTCTTCTCCTTCTCGCGTGGCAAGACTGTCTTCTTGTGTGCCATGCTGCGTAGATGGGCGGCGGGTACACACCTCCAACCTTGTGCCAGTGTCTTTGGGGCTAACGCGCAGCGTCTCCCCGGTCCCCGACACATTGAAGTACTCGGGCAGTGATAGGAGCAGCGCTTCTAGGCTAGCCAAACCCATCTGACTCATCGGCGGTAGTGCACCATGCCTGTGTAGGTGAAAGAAGAAAAAAAAAGATAATGTGTAAGTAAGCTGGTGTTTTCCAAAAAAAAAGAAAACAAATACAGTTCATTACACTGAGGGTGCAAAATTAGGAAAGGCTCACGGAAGAGCGCACCTTTTCTAAGTCACTAACTTTCTTTAGAAGAGTATAAAAGCTTGTAAAGGGCAAAGGGCGTACAGTTAAAACACCTATGTACCGAACCTCCATGCAGTGAATTCCACGATATTACGAAGTTGTTTACTTTGCACAGGACAGAACCGCAGAAGTTTCATGATGCTAAAGCATGAGCTGATACGAGAGGAACGTCTACGATCACAACCAGCAACAGCAGTTGATGTAACGCACCATGTTTCAACGTCATGCATGAAAATGCATGACCTCTATGCGACGTCGGCCAGGTACAAAAACGACAAACAACAGCACAAGATCGTTCTCAGCACTATACAAGCAAAGTGATAAGGCCGCATGCCAGCATTTCTTGAAAACAACAAATAAAGGTTACAAGGCTCGCGAGAGTATTAAACGGGGTTGTATCAATGGAATTTCACTGTATCCAAATTCAATATAATGTCACATGCTAAGGTCGTCTCGGAAAGGACAAAGAAGAATCCTTCGGATTACACAATGCACCTGCCACATCTGAACGACTCATGGATACCATTCTTCATAAATTTTTAAAGAAGCAAATTTGTTTGCGCTATTCGCTGAAACGTCCAAAAAAGCGACACAGGCTATAAGAGACGCCGTAGTAGAGGGCTCCGGAATTTTCGACCACCTGGGGTTCTTCGTGCACCAACATCGCGCATCACACGACCGGGCGTCCTGCATCCTTGGGCGCAGTATTCGAGCGCCCTAGCCCCTGCACCACCCCGGCAGGGCGAAAAGGGGCGAAGAGTGAGCCCATCATTGCCTGCAGTCCGGCTGTGCCTTGACGAAGCACCGAGAGTACCCACAGCTGCGTTGCCGCGATGCAGGGGCGCACTTCAGCGGTCAGCAGGCCGTACCACATCGTGGTTTCCTGTGCTGGGAGCTCCAAGGTTCAGCCCTACGGCGTATCAAGCTCGAGCAGCGCTTTGCGGCGGCATTTCAGAGCTCTGAGGTGTCGTCGCTTCATTGGTTTGCGGCGAAATTGGGATTAAGCGTTCCAACAAAGCACCCAAAATCTTCGAATCAACGGGGCTGGCATTGGCCGTGGCTACGAATCGTACGGTTAAATTTACGTTATAAATTATAAGAGTGCAGAAGTTCTTCAAACTAAGCAAGTTCAAATTATAGAGGTCTTAATGTAATTATGTGGTTCTCACAAGCAAGACACGACAGAAGAGTGAAAAGCATAAACATGATTATACCCTAAGCAGCTTAGGCTCCATTCCCCAGACAATCCGGTGTCAGCAGCGAAGAATCACGAGCATGGCGATGAAAGGTGGTAGCCGGCAGCTGACATGGCCATGCACTGCATGAACCTAGGCTTGCCTGATGTTACGTTTGGCAGAAGCTGCCAACTTTGGCCTCTCCTTTTATATGGGAGGGTGGTAGCAGAATCAGCCTTGCCAGGACCCTCACCTTCACGTTACCCTTAAGCCACGCAGGCAGTTTCATACGGCTTGACTAGAGCGGGGCTTTATACGTGGGCTGGTAGCCTATGCTATCGTGTCATGTCCTTAAAGGCAGAGCTGAAGTCCCCCATAATTTTTCTTTTTGAACCAGGGATAGTTCAGGGGCTGCTTTCTAGGTTAAACTAAGAGTTTGAATTAACACACACAAGCCCCTCTACCCCCCTTATTCACTGCCAGAACAACCGCAGTGGAATGCACAAAAACAAGAATCATGCTACCTACAAACTCCTCACCTTTCACAATAGGCCTCTTCCAGCCAAGCCAGTGACACTGAAGAATGAAGAGGTTCGTGCGACAGCAGCACGCCATGCAGCCGTCTGGCGACGAAGTGTCGTGAATTCATCCGCATGCGGCCGTCCTTGCGGTCAATGCTGACATAGTTCTTGGCCTCCAGACGACGCAAAAGCGGCAAATTCGGGTAAGAGCCACTTCGGGCGCGGTATGCGTCCCACAACTGCCCCAGGTCCAAGCTGCCACCTGGCTGCTCCAGCAGTACATCCAGCAAAGACTCCTCTGCCTGGCACTCTTCTTCCGTGCCTTTTGTCCCTTCCCAAATGCCCTGCGCCATTGTTGTCATCGTCGTCAACAACAGCAGAAACAGACATATTCCAGCAACTTTCGAGATTTTCACCCCCTTGCCCTCAGGTTTTATTGCACCTACCTACGTGACTCCCTGCTAGCCATAGTGTTGTCGTCCATCCCTCAGGATCCACCAGAAAACTGTAACCTCTCTCTATATAACCTCTATATAACAATCCTCCATGTAGCGAATTCCCCAATATTACGAATATCCAGGGTAGAACGAGAAAAAGAAGATGGTTACACAGTATGGAAGAAGTGAACAAGGGTGGAGTGGGATCAGTTCGCAAGCCGAACCAACGACAAATGACAACGAAGACAGACGAAGACAAGTCCCCTTGTCGAAATGTCGGCTCGACTTGCGAACTGAGGCTCCCCCTCAACCCTTGTTCAGTGCTCTTCAATATGACAAAGTGTTTCAATTCCACAACGCCGGCCCCACTGAAGGTGTGTACTCAAAAATGAACATGTAGTGGCGGTTGAACTCTATGTAACAAACTCTTCGTGCCAGCTATCTCTTACCTAATGCTCATTTACTAAAAATATCGCAGAAAGCCATAAGTTTTGTGGCGATAAAGCCCAAACTAACATGTGAGGAACCTCTACAATCATAACAAGCGACCGTAGTGCATATAACGTGCTGCGCTTCAGCGCTGAAGGCACCTCTATTTGATCACGACTGGCTTTATCTCCTTGCTCGTGTACGTGGCAAAGCAGCTAAAAAAATAGGACAAAGAAAAAATACACAGAGTGAGCTTTCATGATCAATCTCTACAGCTCTCGCGCGTCGGTAGTGGGATCAGTAGAAAGCGCCAGTGAAGCGAGGCAAAGATAATTGGATTGGATTGCAAAACATTTATTTCGTCGCTCAAGCAGGTCTAAGGAGAAACGTACTAGATGGCCGCTAGTCCATGGCTGGCGGCGACCTCATTAGCCTGCTCGATGGCCCGTAGTTGAATCTTCGGGTCCGAGCTGACTAGCACGGCTTCCCACTGCTCTGGAGAAGGAAGCTGTATTAATTCCACCGCAGGTGGATCATTTGCGCAGTTCCGGAGAATGTGAACGTATGTTGCTCTTTGCACGCATTTACTGCAGTTTGGGTAGTACTGACCTGGGTACATCAGGGCAAGCACCGCCGGATTTAGGAGGAAGCGTGTTTGTAGCCGGTGCTAGGTAACTTCCTGCGCCTTTGTTAAAGATTTGTGGGGGGGCGGATAGGTGCGCCTTTCCAGCCTGAAGTGATGGGTAATGTCGTGAAAAGAAATTAACCTGTCCCTCGTGAAATTTGGGCCGGAGGGCGCGCTCACTGCCCAGTCGACAAAACCTCGGGCTTGAGCGTGAGCCGCCTCGTTCCTCGGATTAGACGAGTGGGCCGGGACCCAGAATAGTTCAATTTCCCAAATCGGAGCAGGGGTGCTTTGGAGGATGCGGAGGGAGGTAGACGTCATGCGGCCCCTCGCGAAATTGCGAATGGCTGGTTTAGAATCACTGAATATAATATCGGCGGACTTGTTTGCATTAGCTAAGGTTATGGCCGCTTCCTCTGCTGTCTCGGAGGAGGTGGTTGCGATTGATGCGGCCGCCAACGGGGAACCATTCCCATTCACAGTGGCCAGTGCGAACGCTTGTCTCTGGGTATGCTGATATTCTGCCGCATCCACGTATGCTGCATTGACGTATCGGCCGTACTTGGCATGTAGGGCGCAAGCCTTCTCCATGCGTCGGCCTTCGTGATGCGTGGGGTGCATATTCTTGGGCAAGGGTTTAATGACTAGAGCTGTCCTAATGTGTGTAGGTAACTGTGTTTTCGCGTTTTTCTCTGGAAGCTGTTCGCACATGTGTAGTCTGTAAAGGATGGACCTTCCCGCATTCGTGCGAGTGAGTCGTCTGAGCTGGGAGACAAGGTGTGCCTTGCACAGCTCCGATAGCGTGTTGTGAACCCCAAGGGCCAGCAACCTTTCCGTAGACGTGCTGTGCGGGAGCCCAAGAGCAGCCTTGTCGGCCTGTCGGATAAGGCTCTCGACCTTCATTCTCTCCGCGAATTGCAGTTGCAGGTACGGGAGGGAGTAGACAATCCTGCTCAGTACGAAAGTCTGGACTAATCGACAGAGATCTTTTTCTTTCATTCTTTTTCTTTTGTTGGCGATTCGTCTGATGAGTCGTACAGTCTGATTCCCCGTGGCAGTGAGTCTGTTGATTGTTTCAGTGTTTTTGCGATTGTTCTGTGTGTACATGCCCAGTATGCGCATGGTTTGAACCTCCCTGACCGGTTGGCTTCTCACACATATATTCAGGGCGATCGGGGGGGCCTGGTTTGCATTTCTTCCGCGCGGCTTGGCCCTGAAAACCAGCAGTTCCGATTTCGCATGCGAGCATTCAAGGCCTGCTCGCGACGCCTAAGTTTCGATTATGTCGACTGCCTGCTGCAGCGTATCCTCTAAATAAAAACTTGAAATTTCTCCAACCAACACTTTTATTTTATAAAACCCGACGTTTCGGAGCCGGCTCGGCTCCTTCTTCAGGGGTGCATGACGCGGGGCTGCGTGCAGCTATAAGTAAAGGAATGGTCGGGGGGAGAAGACGGTGGGGGAGGGGGTGAGATGTGTGTGAAAGAAATGAGAAGAAAGGAGGGGGGTTTAGAGGAGTGAGGGTGCCGCAGGTGCAGGTGTGCTCGCTGGCGACTTTTTTCTTTTCTTCTGTGAAGTAGCCAGGAGAGAGCGAAGACCTTGCAAGTATACAGCAGGGAGGTTGCCTATTGTCCGGTTGATGTTATTTGCGGTCGACTGTATGTGTCATGACTCGAGGAGGCGTCTTTTGCGGTAATTGGTCTCGGTCTCCAAGATGAACGTTTCTTCGAAATTTATTCTGTGGTCGGAATCAGCTACGGGGTTGCGTTCTCTTGAAAAATTTTGTACATCGTTCTTGTGTTGCCGAATTCTTTCTTTTAGGTTTTTTGTTTCGCCAATGTAGCTAGCATCACAGTCGGCGCAGGGAATTTTGCAGACAATGCCTTGGGCTCTTTCTCTTGGTGGTCGATCTTTGGGGAAGGGTGGCAGGCTCCCCAAAGTGTTTGAAGGCTTGTGCGCCACTCGAATTCCCTCTTTTCTTAGAATACGGGCGATGGTTTCGCTGGTGCCTCGGACATAGGGGACAGTGACGTACTTTTGAGACGTAGTTGTTTGCTGCTGGTTATTTTCTTCCCGGGGCCTGTCGTTGCGTTTTTGGCGGCGACTGATTTTCCGGATAAATTTTTTTGGGTAGCCGTTCATGGTTAGTTCCTTGAATATTAAGCGTTTTTCGTTTGCTTTGTCGGGCTCTGTGGTGCAATGTGTTTCCACTCTTTGTAATAAGGTCTTCACAACTGACGCTTTATGGCTTGTCGCGTGGTTCGAAGTGAAATGCAGATATCGCCCTGTGTGGGTGGGTTTTCGGTATACCGAGAATCGCAGACGGTTGTTTTTTCGGGTCACCAGAACGTCCAAAAATGGCAGGGCGCCTCGCTTCTCCATTTCCAGGGTGAACTGAATCTCCGGTTGTATGGAATTTAGATGAGAGAGGAAATTTTGGACTTCAGATTTCTTAATAATTGAGAAACAGTCATCGACATATCTCAGAAAAATTTTTGAAGGTGGGCGGAAAGAGTTGAGAGCTCGTTCTTCGATGTGCTGCATAGTTATATTCGCCATAGCGACAGAGATGGAGGCACCCATTGGTGTTCCCTTAACTTGTTTGTAGAATTCTCCTCGGCATGAGAAGTATGTGTTTGATAAACATAGTTCCAGAAGGCGGCATACCTCGTCTACACTGAGTGGGGTTCGTGCGCTGAGTGTATCGTCGCGTTGTAGGGCTTCTCGAGTGGCGGCAAATGCGAGATTTACAGGGACATTTGTGAAAAGGGACACCACGTCAAAGGAAACAAGGCACTCATCGGCCTCAAGGCTCACCTGGGATACGAGTTCGATGAAATGCCCGGCGTGTCGGACGTGGGTCGCGGTTTTCCCCGTGATTGGTGTTATGAGCTTGTGTAGGTATTCCGACAATTGGGCAGACCGTAGAAGGCTGGGGCTGATCCGTTGGTGCACGATAACTGCAGGTAGAGGTTTCAGTGGTTTGGGAGGTTTTTGAAAACTTCTTTTAATACCTTGTTCAATTTGGCCTGGGTACTTGTTGTGGGGTCCTTCTTCAATTTTTCGTATTCTTGACTGTTGAGTAGAGAAGAAATTTTCTCGTCATAGTCCTGTCTGTCCAGAACGACTGTTGTGTTGCCTTTGTCCGCTGGGAGGATTACGATGGTCGTGTCTCTCTGGAGGTCTTTGAGCGCCTGCAGTTCATCCCGTGGTAGATTCTCTTCTTTTCGGCGTGAATGCAGACCTTTCAGTACTCCGACTGTTTTGAGCCTGACTTCTTCTCGAGGACCTGTTTTCAGCTGTTGGAGGCCGTCTTCAAGAGCAGATACAATTTTCGGGAGAGGATGTCCGTGAGCCTGAATATTGAATTTGTGTCCCTTGGCCAGAATTGAAGTTTCGGCGGGTGTTAGATTTCTGGAAGACAGGTTCGTGACCACGTTTGAATGGTCAGTAGGGGCGTTGTCAGGTCGAGGTTGTAATTCTGCCAGCTTCTTCATTTGCTTGGTGCGGTGTTTGTTGGCTTCGGAAGCTGCTGTCTCCTGGGCGAAGGCCTCAATGGGTGTTAGGAGCTTGGGCATCCTGTGCTCGAGCTGTCGACGAGCAAAAAAGGCGTCGGTTTCTTTTTTCTTGATCACTGTGCAGCACTCCCGTATCCGAGCAGTTACTAGGTGCTGTTCTGCCTTGTCGATGATGTTTCGTCCTTCCGGTGTGGAGACCGGGCGTCGCACGCAGCCCCGCGTCATGCACCCCTGAAGAAGGAGCCGAGCCGGCTCCGAAACATTGGGTTTTATAAGATAAAAGTGTTGGTTGGAGAAATTTCAAGTTTTTATTTAGTCAGCAACCCAACCAGACAGGCAAATCTGTCGAAATGTTTAGCTTTCAATCTATCCGTGCAGACTTCGGGCTGCAAGCTACGCAGCTTGCAAAGAAGTACGTCAAGACTATGAAGAGTATCTCGGTGTACCAAACACACCTGGAGTTCAACCAGAAGTGCAAGGATACCAAGGTCATTCCGCACTGCCTACGTCTCCGACGCCCGGTCTCCACACCGGAAGGACGAAACATCATCGACAAGGCAGAACAGCACCTAGTAACTGCTCGGATACGGGAGTGCCCCACAGTGATCAAGAAAAAAGAAACCGACGCCTTTTTTGCTCGTCGACAGCTCGAGCACAGGATGCCCAAGCTCCTAACACCCATTGAGGCCTTCGCCCAGGAGACAGCAGCTTCCGAAGCCAACAAACACCGCACCAAGCAAATGAAGAAGCTGGCAGAATTACAACCTCGACCTGACAACGCCCCTACTTACCATTCAAACGTGGTCACAAACCTGTCTTCCAGAAATCTAACACCCGCCGAAACTTCAATTCTGGCCAAGGGACACAAATTCAATATTCAGGCTCACGGACCTCCTCTCCCGAAAATTGTATCTGCTCTTGAATACGGCCTCCAACAGCTGAAAACAGGTCCTCGAGAAGAAGTCAGGCTCAAAACAGTCGGAGTACTGAAAGGTCTGCATTCACGCCGAAAAGAAGAGAATCTACCACGGGATGAACGGCAGGCGCTCAAAGACCTCCAGAGAGACACGACCATCGTAATCCTCCCAGCGGACAAAGGCAACACAACAGTCGTTCTGGACAGACAGGACTATGACGAGAAAATTTCTTCTCTACTCAACAGTCAAGAATACGAAAAATTGAAGAAGGACCCCACAACAAGTACCCAGGCCAAATTGAACAAGGTATTAAAAGAAGTTTTCAAAAACCTCCCAAACCACCGAAACCTCTACCTGCAGTTATCGTGCACCAACGGATCAGCCCCAGCCTTCTACGGTCTGCCCAATTGTCGGAATACCTACACAAGCTCATAACACCAATCACGGGGAAAACCGCGACCCATGTCCGACACGCCGGGCATTTCATCGAACTCGTATCCCAGGTGAGCCTTGAGGCCGACGAGTGCCTTGTTTCCTTTGACGTGGTGTCCCTTTTCACAAATGTCCCTGTAAATCTCGCGTTGGCCGCCACTCGAGAAGCCCTACAACGCGACGATACACTCAGCGCATGAACCCCACTCAGTGTAGACGAGGTATGCCGCCTTCTGGAACTATGCTTATCAAACACATACTTCTCATGCCGAGGAGAATTCTACAAACAAGTTAAGGGAACACCAATGGGTGCCTCCATCTCTGTCGCTATGGCGAATATAACTATGCAGCACATCGAACAACGAGCTCTCAACTCTTTCCACCCACCTCCAAAAATTTTTCTGAGATATGTCGATGACTGTTTCTCAATTATTAAGAAATCTGAAGTCCAAAATTTCCTCTCTCATCTAAATTCCATACAACCGGAGATTCAGTTCACCCTGGAAATGGAGAAGCGAGGCGCCCTGCCGTTTTTGGACGCTCTGGTGACCCGAAAAAACAACCGTCTGCGATTCTCCGTATACCGAAAACCCACCCCCACAGGGCGATATCTGCATTTCACTTCGAACCACCCGACAAGCCATAAAGCGTCAGTTGTGAAGACCTTATTACAAAGAGTGGAAACACATTGCACCACAGAGCCCGACAAAGCAAACGAAAAACGCTTAATATTCAAGGAACTAACCATGAACGGCTGCCGAAAAAAATTTATCCGGAAAATCAGTCGCCGCCAAAAACGCAACGACAGGCCCCGGGAAGAAAATAACCAGCAGCAAACAACTACATCTGAAAAGTATGTCACTGTCCCCTATGTCCGAGGCACCAGCGAAACCATCGCCCGTATTCTAAGAAAAGAGGGAATTCGAGTGGCGCACAAGCCTTCAAACACTTTGGGGAGCCTGCTACCCTTCCCCAAAGATCGACCACCAAGAGAAAGAGCCCAAGGCATTGTCTATAAAATTCCCTGCGCCGACTGTGATGCTAGCTACATTGGCGAAACAAAAAACCTAAAAGAAAGAATTCGGCAACACAAGAACGATGTACGAAATTTTTCAAGAGAACGCAACCCCGTAGCTGAACATTCAGAAGATTCCAACCACAGAATAAATTTCGAAGAAACGTTCATCTTGGAGACCGAGACCAATTACCGCAAAAGACGCCTCCTCGAGTCATGGCACATACAGTCGACCACAAATAACATCAACCGGACAATAGGCAACCTCCCTGCTGTATACTTGCAAGGTCTTCGCTCTCTCCTGGCCACTTCACAGAAGAAAAGAAAAAAGTCGCCAGCGAGCACACCTGCACCTGCGGCACCCTCACTCCTCTAAACCCCCCTCCTTCCTTCTCATTTCTTTCACACACATCTCACCCCCTCCCCATTCTCCCCCCCCCCCCCCCCCACCTTCTTCTCCCCTCGACCATTCCTTTACTTATAGCTGTACGCAGCCCCGCGTCATGCACCCCTGAAGAAGGAGCCGAGCCGGCTCCGAAACGTCGGGTTTTATAAAATAAAAGTGTTGGTTGGAGAAATTTCAGGTTTTTATTTAGTTATCAACCCAACCAGACAGGCAAATCTGTCGAAATGTGTAGCGTATCCTCTGTTTGGCCGTCATTCCCACAACGCACAGGGTGATGTCCGCATAGAAAGTGTGCTGCAGCCCCGGCAGGGCAGCGAGCTTGGGGGGAAGTGTAATGAGTGCAAGATTAAATAGGAAGAGCAAGAGCACTGAGCCTTGTGGTGTGCCTCGGCTTCCCAGAGGGATGGGATCCGATTTAAGGCTACCTAGAGTGAGCTCTGCTGTCCGCTCGGATAGGAATGATCGGACATAATTAAATATCCGTTCACCAGGGTTCAATTTAGAGATATTCTTGAGGATTGCCTCGTGCGAGACGTTGTCGAAGGCTTTGTCCAGGTCTAACCCGAGTACCGCCTTTGTCCCAGTTCCACATGGAGGGTCCAGCACATCCTTCTTAAGCTGTAGCATCACGTCCTGCATGGACAAGTTTGCCCTAAAGCCAATCATTGTTGGAGGAAGTAATTCGCGGTCTTCCGCGTAATTTTGCAGTCGGTTAAGTATGACATATTCTATTAGCTTTCCGATGCAAGACGTGAGGGAGATGGGCCATAGATTCTCGATCGAGAGTTACTTGCCTGGTCTTGGGATGAAGGTGACCCGCGCGTGCCTCCATTCCTGAGGGATTTTGCCTTGCCTCCAGTAGGTGTTCATTAGTTCCATCATGGCCGCGACAGACGTGTGGTCTAGGTTTCGTGGGACAATGATGGTGGGCGAGAGAGATGCAGGCACCTCCTCGCCCGGTGGCGGGCCGACAGTGCAGGCACTCTACTCTAGACTAGTGACGATGCCTCTGGCAACCTCCCCCTTTGAAGACTTGTATGAGCAGCGGCGCAGGAAGAGGCTGCCTAGCCCGCAGCTTGATCGCAGAACGGCAGGTGGACAGTGTGAACACTTTACAGGGTGGATCGTTGGCAGAACAGAAGCGATTAATCTGTCGAGGAGAGACCCACGAGTAAATGTCTCTCCCACCAAGTGTCAAAAAGATATGTGTCAACATGCACTTAGAGCAGCAGCATGCTCCCTTCCTCACACTGGAAGGGCTTTCGTCTCCCTTTTTAACCGTGACAGGTCCCCTAATTAAAAAAAAAAAGAAGAAAAAAAAAAAGCATAGGTCACTGCAGTACGCAGTGCGACAGAGGGTGTGGGTAGAGGTGGCGGTGATGAGGAAGCCAAGGTCAGCGGTGACCGAATGCTTCATCGCCTTTCTTAGCTCTACCTTCACGCATTCATGTCTCGCTTCAGGCGTGTGTTGTTGCAGCGCGTTTCTTAGTCCTATGGTTACGCTTTGCCAGCACGCTTACTGTGCTGCGTCTGGGAGTGTGGTGTTCTGTGCCTGCGCGTCTTGCCTCCGTGTGCTGCTGCAGCAAAGCAGCCAAAATACCAGGCAAAGAACCTAGCCACAAAAAAGTGCGAACATTGAAGGCGCTCAATAATGGCATTTCACGACGCAATGTGTTGGACAAATAAAGTAAAACCTCGCTGACACATTCCCCTTTCGTACACTTAATATTGCGGGGGGTAAAACATCGGCCATAGATTTTTGCCCTTTTTCTCCCAGTTAATATGTTCGAAAGTTCGACAAATTGTGGTCGTATTATAGATTTTGTGATCAACCAGGCGCATGCTTTCCTGCAGTGCCTAGGTGCAAAGGGGGTAAAGCATCAAAGAAAGCCTACGAGCCAACACACGAGGTGTCCTTTACCACGGAAACGTGACTTTATGAGGAGACAGGCGGTGGCCTCTTTACGATGCCTTGGGGTGAACCATTTGATAACTACAACTGTTCGCCTGCATATAAGCGGTCCAGATCTGGGGGACGCAACATTATTTAAAACGGAGCAACTGTAAGCAATCGTGATGACTTCTCCACGTGTCACCTGTGTAAGGGGGCGGAGCATCCGGATGCAACCAAGGAAGCGGTCACGGCTCGTTACTGCCTTTTACAAACTGGATTTGTTACTAAATCTCTTCCGCGCTTACGACATACGCAAATACGAACCGAAATCTGCGAGCGCTAAAGAGCTGGATGATGTCTATCAATGCTAATTCATACTTTTATGGAGTGAAAGTCAATTCTAAATGCCCTCATATCTCATTCAGCAATTAAATTTTTAGAAATCGAGCAGTTTGTATTGCACGTTTTCCCGCATAATACATTTGTTTTTCCCGCATAAAAACAAAAAATAAAAAACAAAAACTTATCGAGGCTTTACTGCATAGAATGAAAAGGACAACCCTGGCCACGCATGTCTAAACTGAAAAAAGAGAAGAAAAAAAAAAAGGGAACACCTTGGAGGCATTCAACAAAGAAACCTTCTACGCCAAAAGAAATCGCCTGCAGACGGCGGCCCATCTGGAAGAAGCCTTACAGCGATAGATTGCAAATGCACGAGAGGTCTATCTCCCTGTGACCGGCTACTAATCTGTGCCCAGGTGGAACAATTCGCCGCAAAAATGAACACCGCAGATTTTAAAGCCACCGAAGGATGGCTGCCAAAACAGCCCTGCTCTTCTAAAGAATTTCAGGACAAAACAAGAGTGATTGACTCTCTTGTTACAGCACGTGCTTTTGTGTATAGAAGCTGGGAAACAAATACAAAGTTTGCACTTCTCAGATCTTAGCACATTCTGGCCCGATACGCCTGTAGAAATCACAGCAAACTGTTTCAAGCACAGCAGTTTTGTGCTACTGGACTGCTGCGTGGAGATGCTGTTGTCTGAAGCAGCCGATGCAACCGCAGAAAACGGGTGTTTCGACGGCTTACCATCTACTGTGCGACTTGGCAATTACATAGCCATTAATGATGGCGTGACAGTGTGGGGCAGCTAAGTGAGAACGAAACATGATTCGGGAAGTTACAAGCGCTGGCAACAAAGGAGGAGGAGGAGGAAAAAACTTTATTAAAAAAAAAAATGTAAACACTCCCAGGAGGACCTCTTAGTCCAGGAGCCCTCTGGCTGTTCCTTCTAGCTTAGCCCGCTCGACCAGCCGTAACTGATCTGCAGGTTGCGTGGCTAGAAGGGCAGCCTCCCAGGAGGAGGGGGTGGGGTTTTTGACGGGAGGAACGCGGATTGGATGTGGGCATTCCCATAAGTAATGATAGAGAGTGGGTGGGGTGGCGTTGCATGTGGTGCAGTACGGTGGGAAGTCCGTGGGGTGAAATATGTGGGCAAATTGAGGAGATGGAAACGAATGTGTTTGGAGTTGTCGCCAGTACGTGCTGTCGATGTGAGAAAGCGTGGGATGTGGTGGCGGGAACGTGGCACGGCAGCGACGATAGTACTGAACAATTGTAGTGTAGTCAAGAGGTTCGATGGTGGTGTATAATGAAGGTTTGGGGAGGACATCCACCGGCGCCCGGAAGCTTAGTTCTCGGGCAAACGCATGAGCGCGCTCATTTCCGAGGATGTCCTCATGCCCAGGAACCCATGTGATGGTGATGGTATCGGGAGGGGTAGGTAGAGTAGATAATATTTTAGCAGATGAGTGTGGGAGGGTTCCTCGCAGTAGATATCTGTATGCTGTTTGGGAGTCTGTGCATATTGTGGTGTGCTGAGTCTGCAACTGACTGATGTGTGCAATTGCAAGTATAATGGCCAAGCATTCGGCCTCGGCGATGCTAGTGCAGTGGATGGAGGCGGCATTGAATGTTGAGTGGCGAATGTCCGTGAATACAGCAGTGCAGATGTGTGGAATGTCCGGATTGTGTGAAGCATCCGTGTAGATGATGTCTTGGCGTGTGGAGTACTGTTTGGAAAAATATGAGGCACGGGCTGCGCGACGACCTTTGTGGTGTTCGGGATCCATATTTTGTGGGAGGGGTTTGAGCTCGAGGAGGCTCCGCAGATGCGGAGGGATGGGTATATGAGTATGAGGTGAGGGATCAGGGGTATTGTAGCCCATTGAGCGCAAGAGATGAGTGCCTGTAGATGTTGTGCGGAGTCGACGTTGCTGGCTGGAGAGGTGCGCCTCTATGATCTCCTCAACATTGTTATGAATGCCTAATTGAAGGAGCCTAATTGTACTGGTATGACGAGGTAAATGGAGGGCTGCTTTAACGGCTGAGCGGTGTAGGACGTTAAGTTTATTGAGTTGGGTTTTGGTGATGTGATGGTAGGGGAGGTGGTAAGCTAGTCGACTAACGATAAGGGCATCTACGAGTCTTAAAGTGTCTTTTTCCTTGAGGCCATGATTGCGGCTTGAAATGCGACGAATGAGATGTGTTATCTGGTTGATTTGGCGCTGCAGGAGGTGTATGGTGTAGGTGGCTCTAGTGTCCTGTTGAATGTGGAGACCTAGCAGACGGAGCCGTGGTACTTTGGGAATCGGAGCGTTGTCAAGGAGTACGGTGATGGTTGGGGCACGTGGGGAAGGCTTGATGACTAGGAGCTCAGATTTCTGCGGTGCACACGCAAGACCTATAGCCTTTGTATATGTGTGGATGGCATCTGTAGCGAATTGCAAAGTTTGTTCAACTTGGCCAGGGCAACCCTTAGTAGTCCATAGTGTGATGTCGTCTGCGTATATTGCGTGCTGAAGGTCAGGTATAGTCTCGAGTATCCGGGCTAAGGGAGTTAGGGCGATGTTAAAGAGGATGGGTGAGAGGACTGAGCCCTGCGGTGTGCCTCGGTTGGGTAAATAGATGGTCGGGGAGGTGTAGGACCCGAGTGTGATATGAGCCGTGCGTTTCGTTAGGAATGCCTCAACGTAGCGCCAGATGCGTAGCCCGCAGTTAGTTGTGGCAAGGGTAGACAGAATGTGGTCATGGCTCACGTTGTCAAATGCCTTTTGTATATCAAGTGCAAGTATAGCCCGTGTGGCATGTTTATGGAGGGTATTGTTTAGGATGGTCTCTTTCAGGTGCAGTAGAATGTCGTGGGTACAGAGATGTGGGCGGAAGCCGAATTGAGAGTGGGCAAAAAAACCGGTAGATTCGAGTTCAGGTTGAAGCCGTCTAAGGATTACATGTTCATAGAGTTTGCCAAGACAACTTGTGAGAGAAATGGGGCGTAGGTTGTCTAAGGAAAGGTGTTTTCCGGGCTTAGGAATGAAGTTGATTGCAGCATGTTTCCAAGAGGCTGGTAAAGTACCCTCCCTCCAATGTTGGTTGTAGTAAGCTGTGAGTTGAGAAAGAGATGTATCATCAAGGTTTCGAAGGAGTTTGTATGTAATTTGGTCTGGCCCGGGTGCGGTGCTACGAGTGATATGGGCGAGGGTGGACCGTACCTCCGCGGTGGTTATGTCCTCATCTAGTCTTGGGTTAGGTGGGGGAGGGGATGGGGGCGTGGAAGAAGGTGGGAGCGGGGGCGAAATGTATCGCTGTGTGAGGTATTGAAGGATGTCTGTGCCTTGTTGTGCTGTAGTGTGAATGAGGCGGTGCGTGTTGATGGCTGTCTGTTGTTTGGTGGCTGTGGGGTCGAGCAGGGTTCGGAGAATATTCCAAGTTTTTCGCGTGCCTAAAGTACCCTGAAGGCTATTGCAGAGGTTTCGCCAGTTCGAGTTTGCCAGATTGGATGCATACTCTATGGCCTCAGTGGTAATATGTGCGATTCGGAGGCGGAGTTTTCTGTTGTGTCGTTGTCTTTTCCATCTCCTAACGAGGCTTCGCCTTGCCTCCCAGAGATGCAAAAGATGAGGGTCGATTTGAGGTGCTTGCGGAGTGATTTTGATGTTTTTAGTGGTGCGTTTGAGTGCAGACTGAAGCTTATCTACCCAGGCGTCCAGTGGGAGATTGCTGTCCTCGGAAGTGACTACCGCTAATTGCTCACGAAATTCTTTCCAATTAGTGAGACGCTGGCTCTTGGATGTGAACTGTTTTGCGTCATATTGCACTTGAGTTTGGATAATATAATGGTCGCTGCCCAGTGTGTCTGGTAGTACGTTGTAGAAAATGGGAGAGCGAATGTTGGTCAGTGTAATGTCTGGGGTGGTGTCTCTGGCGGTGCTAGTGCCGATTCGGGTAGGGGCGTTGGGGTCCGTGATGAGGGTGAGAGAGAGTTGCATAAATGCGTTGTACAGACGTGTGCCCTTGGGAGTGTTTTTAAGGTATCCCCAGGCTGTGTGTCCAGCGTTAAAATCACCTACTATCAGTGTATGTGAGCCAGATATGCGTTTGATGTCGGATAGAAATGTGAGGAAGCCGTGTCCTTTGGCTCGGGGTGGGTCGTAAACGTTCGTTATGAAAAGGCTGGGGGCATCTGGTGTAGGCGGCAGTATTTCAGTGAGCGTATGCTCAATGGCTTGATTGCTGAGTGTATGGTCTATGGCCGTGAGAGTGTTTTTGACGAGAATTGCAGTGCGTGCAGATAGGGAGGTGGTATTGTATCCGGTCAAAGTGGGCGAGCAGCCTGTTTCCTGAATGGCTATGACATCCGGAGTAGTTGCGTGGTTCTGAATGTAGAGTTGTAGGGATGCCCTTTTCCGTCTGAAGCTACGGCAGTTCCATTGCCAAACTGTGATGCCCGAGGCTGCAGACCGATGCGTCTTCTTATTGTGTGCCATTTTCACTCTGCTTGTGTTCCGTGCACGGCCCATACTTAGTTCGCGCGCGGATCTTGTCCGAGAGTTCATTGAAAATAGAACATGACACGTGTCCCGCATGATGATTTGATGGGCGACCGGCGGCAGCACAAGGGGCACACTTAACGTTAGGATCCCGGATGGAACTCGGGCAAGCTGCCAAGGCATGCGGCCCCGCACAACGGGTGCAACGCGCCTTCGAAGGGTCATTCCTAAGCTTACACTTTTTCAAAGCGTGCCCATACTGTGCACAAAATGTGCACAGAGGTACATGCAGGTCCTCGCACACCTCGACGGAAGTCCACCCTATGATTACTCGACGTGCCTTGCAGAGACGGGCAAAAGCTGGGGGGTCTGTTTCAATGACGTGAACGAACTGTCCGGAGCGTTGTAGAAAAGATAGCCTGACCTTGCAGGAAGAGGGGTCCAGATGAAGAGTCGGGTTGCGATGGTTGAGTGCAGAGATAAGCTCCTCCGGCCTGATATCAGGGTCAACCCCCGTCAATCGAACGTGCGGATTCCGCTGCTTGGGGATTCGGACGTTGACGGAGGTCCGCGTGGCCTCGATCCGCGAGATGGCAGACTTGAGGCGATAGAGGTCCTCAGGATCCCTGGAGGTAACCGTCAGGGCGCGACGGGAGGCCCGCAGAGTAACAGCCCCGATTCCCTCGACTTCGGGATCAATGTTTGCCTTGAGAAGAGCCACCACTTCATTGCCGACGTGGTCCGAAGATGCAGCAGAAGTTAAAACCATCTGGTGCGGCTGGGGATTGATGCAGGAATCTCCGGAAGCAGGATACTCACACGAGTCAGAGGTCGCAGTAGGGGCTGCAATGGCTGCGTCAGCCTGTAGAGCAGTTATTGAAGAGCCACTTTTTGCAGCAGCATATGTCCTAGAGACCTGGGGCTGTTGTCTCCCGCCGGAAAGGTGCACCGCAGCCGTGGTGTCCTTGGTAGTCACCCCAGCAAGCCGCATTCGGAGGACACTCAGTTCATGATCTCGTGCAGCCAAAGAGGTCCGAAGTGTTTGGGAATGGTTCATTTCGGCGACAGCACACGCAAAGAAGTGCGCAGTGTGGCGGTACAGGGCACAGACAAGAGGCAAGAGGACTGCCCTGGTTGAGGGACCAATCTTGCTATCCCTGTCCAGAATAGCCGCAACGATCTGCTCATGGACCCTCATGGCGTCAGCGTCCGTTCCAAGTTCCAAGCTGTTGTACTTCGGCGACTCCGAGTCCACAGTTGACCGCGGCGGAAGGTCCAGGGTTCCCGGCAACTTAGAAATGTCGCGTTCCAAATGGAGACTGGTAGATGGGGAGGCAGGGTCGGACTCCGGAAGCTTATCAGGAGGTGCAACGTCGGGGTTGTAGGAGGTCAGGTCCGCGACGATGTTAGAAGCCGCCTGACAGGAGGACGCGTCGCACGGAGGCGGTGGCCTGCCTGGAGCAGCCTGGTCGGTCATGGCCTCAAGCAGCCGGTAGGCCCAACTCGCCAGCCGTCGGATAGCAGAAGGGGAAAAATTGATTCAAAGGCACTGACCAAAGGCCACTCAGGGTGTCGTTCAGGTCTTACCGGTCCCCGCCTAGTAACATTGATGCCAAGAGGCCCGGCAGTTCATATAAAATTCAAGCACCACGAAAAGCGAAAAGAACGGCCTGCCACCCAGCCGTCTTCGTCTTTCACTTTTCCGCTGGCAACAAAGATTCATTGGAAGGTGATCAATGTCCGAAGCGCACAGTAAAAGAAGCGGCAGAAGCCCTGGCATTGCTGTAGGACTTCTGTGTGTCTGGCAGTGATAGCAGTGATTAATACTATTGTTGCCACTCAAGTTCACCCGAAAAAAACAGATGATTACAAACATCTTTAGAATAAAAAAAGAAATAAAGCATGTCAAGCAAGGGTATACTGAATTTTTTTTGTTGTTCATTCGCTACTTTGACATTCGGATAATTTTACAATTCTTTACGGTCCCGTCAGTGTCAAATTTACGACCTTTTACCACACTTCAAGATATTATTCCAGCTTACACCTTCTTTGGCCAAGCAAACCCCGTTCATGCAGTTGTGCTGTCTTCCTCACTGAATGTGTTTGTGTGGTGCACACCATGTCGCCTTCTGACCTAAGGAGGAAAGCAAGAACCACCACTCTGAACGCCCCGACTGCTACACCAGGTAGACCGTCTAACAAGCGATGCATTGCAGCTTAAAAATTTCTGGGGCTGCCGATATTCCAAAGGGCATTCGGAGGAAGCGATAGCGCCCGTATGGCGTGCTCATAGTGCAGATTTTTGAAGAGATAAGCGCAGCACTTCCAAGAGGAAAGCATTCAGCAGTTTCAAGTGAATGTGCTTGACTATGTTTCAGCGTCGGAACACCGCTTGAAAACCTTGCGGGATGCTACAAACGAGGATCCGGCACTTATCATCATTCGTGAATACGCAGAGACTGCGTGGCCAAACCACAAGCAGGGAGTCCCAGAGCCGGGAAGGCCATACTGGACCTACAGGGAAGAAGTGCATGCACAAGATGGGCTAGTCTTCCTAAGCAACAAGGTAATTGTACCGAAATCGAAACGGGCAGAGATCTGCAGCTCCTTCACACAGTGCATGCTGGAGCCGATAAGATGACAGCGTGATATGGCCACAAATGTGTTTGTGTGGTGCACACCATGTCGCATTCTGACTAAAGGAGGAAAGCAAGAACCACCACTCTGAACGGAGTGAAGGTCACAAGTGCTGAAATGCCAACATCGTGGCTGACTGCGTTCCACAAAGTGTGGTACATGTCAAATATGACACCCACAAAGTGAAACCCACCAGTGGTGATTCGCATACCGGTGCTGGCGATGACACCTTGCCCCCACTGTTTGCCGACCTGACTGACTGATAGCCCGGTGCCAGACGCACCATTCGCCGGTTTCCAGCTCCATATACCTGCACCACAAAAGAAAAATGAAATTCATCAGATCAAATCCAAGATCAAATACAATTTTTCGCGGCAATCAATGCAGAATTTCACGCAGGACCAAGGCTGCGTCCCAAGAGAGCTGTAACAACCAATTTCAATGAACGACGAAAGCCGAATGATTGTTTCCAGATTCCTTTGTGATAAACTGAACGAAAATGATCAGCACGCACTTGAGGGCTCTGGAAAAAAAGCTCCCAACATTTTTGCACCTACATGGGCGACGTCTGGGACGGCCTGGAGCAAGGGCAGCATCCTCCGGAATGGTCCGTAATCGGCAGGACGGAGCTTGCGTTTAAACTGCAGCTGGTAGGCGGGACTCAGCTGGGACAAGAGCAGGCCTTTGTTGCCAACAGGACCAAGGAGCAGCACCAGTTCTTTGGCAAACTGGCGCAACCGCTCGGCCTCTTCCGCCGTTGGGGCTGTGATTTGTGTTTCAAAAGGAGTGAGACGAAGGATATGTTGATAAAAGAATCGTGTCCTGGGTTGGCACAGCGCGACAGTTACGCAACGAACTCTAACCCAGATTTGTATTTCCCGCAAATGGTCACAGGATGAAATGATGTGTGTTTGCATTAGGCCTTTGGCACTGGCTCAACGTTAGCTTTAGGGGGATCACTGCTGTGAAAAGGGCCATGTAGGCACTTACTGTATTTGCATGATTCTAACGAGCACCCTTTTACCCGAAAATAAGCGTTTAAAAATACATGCACGTTACAATCACACTCAAATCATACAGAACAATACTGTAAACCGCTGACTATGTTCATCGTGTGCTGCATTTCTGCAGATTTTGCTGACATCGTGAGCCATGGCTGCCTTATGCTACAAGAACTGCTGATCTCATTTCGACACCTGATATTCGGTTACCTTGGCTACCTTTGCCTTTCATTGGAGAGAAGGCAACCGATATTCGCAAAGGTCTACCCTGGCTCCTCCGTCTCAAAAAAAAAAAAAAAAAAAATTTCTGTAAAACATCTTCACTTTTGCAGGCACTGCCCACGTCCGGTCTCACACATGCGCTGCTCTGTGCCTTACCCCTCTTCGGAACGGTGAGCACTGTGTTGCCTCCTTTCTGGTGCACCTGCAAAGAAGGGGAAGAATGGTTTGTCACAGCCTAATCTCTACAGTCCCCTGCAATCATGTTAAAGATCACTTATTACGAAAAAAAAAAGAAAGGTACAACTGCTCAAATGCTATTGCCATTCTCTCTCACATCAGTTCTCAAAGTGCGCTCAATATCTTGCAAAAATAAATGTACAGCAGAACAACTCCAGACACTACTAATTAGACGTCCGTACATCTGGATTGTAGCAGAGGAGAAAAAATTTTACTTTTTTTTTTATCTTTTATTGCCTCCACAAATATTCCTAATACTTTTCCAACAGGTAAAATATCTGGGGTGGTTTATGGAGTTTAATGGCCCGAAGTGACTCGGGATAGGAGAGACGCCATAGTGGGGGGGCTCCGGAAATTTTGACCGCCTAGGGTTTTAACATGCACTGATAACACACAGGTAAAATATTTACACTTGCAAATATTTTCTTGTATCGAAACTGCAGCATGAAACCAGTTCGTTAAATAGAAGGAAAAAAATGACATGTATTTCAATGAAAGCAAGAAATATTTTAAAAATTCAACGGCGTTCCAGCCTCATTGCATCGAGGCTCAACTGTACACTCCAAATGTGCCCGAAGGATGAAGAATAAATGATTGAAGAATGAAGGGGGCACGCGACCTTTAAAAACCGAAAAATCGCAAGACAGTTGATTTTTAGAACATTGTATATTCTGATAGTATGTCTTAAAACTACCCTCTCTGTAATTATCAATGCCGAACTCGTCGTAGAAATACTGAAAATTATAGTATAGCAAGCGGAGCAGCCGCCGGTCTGCAAGCAAGCGCCGAAAATTCCCAAATTTCGCGCGTGCGATTCTTCTCCCACCGAACTAAGCACAGCCACCTTAGCATTGTTTTGTTTGCGAGTTCTTGCGCTTTCTTTTGCCACCTTGGGCAACGGCAACGATGGTACGGACGAGGCGTGGCTTGCATCCGATTGGGAGTCTCGTGGTGGCTTTCAAGTTTTTCGTGCTTGAATTCAAGGCTGTGATTGAGCAAAGCGCGAGCGAGCTCTGCGAGAATGCGGGGGGATGGGCGACTCCTACTGGTTGCTGCGCCCGCTGCCGTGATGGTCTCTGCCGGCTGCCTCCCCGCGTCGTCTACTCAGGCTGTTCACTTTCATTGATGGCTGTCTTTGTAATTCGTGCATTCCCTTTGCCTTTTGCCATTTTTGTGATCGCCGTCTTTGTGATCATCGTGTCTTCTGATCGGTTTGGTTGGTTTTCCTATGTCTGCTATGTTAACAACATTGCACACAAAAAACATGGTTACGAGAGACGCTCTGTTACTAAGGATAACTTTTGCAGGTCCCCAAGGTAAATTCTTCGCTATTTAGAAGAGACACAACCCAGATACGCTCATGCAACGTAGCTGACTTGTACCAACTCGTATGTGCAGCAGTTTAGATTTCCTTACCTAAATTCTGTTTGATATGAGTGTTCTTTTTGTTGCAATATGTCAGGAACTGATAAGGAGTGCCTCGTCTTGACTGGGAAGTAAAAATGTCCCTGTTGTTTCAGACACACAGGAACGTGATGACAATGGCTGAAACAAAGGGGTCATTTTGACTTCCCAGTCAAAAAGAGGCACTCCTTCTTGGCTCCAAAATATTACAACAAAAAACATTGATATGAAACAGAATTTAGACAAGGAAATCTAAACTGCCGCACATATGAGAGTTGGGAAAAAGTTTTTCTTGGGTCCCTTGAGTGTCTTTTGTAATGAGGTTTTACTGTATACTATACTTCAGATTCTAGCGCGCCCCCGATTCTAACGCGCACCCAATTTGCCTAGTCAACAAGAAAAAAAGATCAAGAAAAACAAGAAAACTTGTGCGAGAGGAAGGGGAGATTTATTGCTGAATTTTGCTTTTCATTGCTCTTGGATAGCTCCTTGTCGTTTCCAACTGACCACAACAATATCGCCCTTGGTGCCATCCAGCGCATTTGTGGTGGCACACGTTTTGAACGAGCATTCCACCATGGCTGATGGGACTGTGGCCCATGCCTTGAATGCCCATTCAGCGAATGTTTTCAGGGGTGCAGGCTTAAGCCTGTTTTTCGGTGTGAACGGCTGGGAGCTAAGCCACTCATTGTAGAGCACACGAACCTGATTCTTCACCTGCTTGTTTAAGGACACGTCGAGTGGTTGAAGCTGCGACGTCATGCCTCCGGGTATAATGAGGTCAGTATTGCACGCAGTGAGCTTGTCTCTAAAGCGCTGGTCAAGACGACACTTGAATTCATCTAGGACGAGCATAGCATGAAGCCCAAGGTTGGCCCCAGGACCATGTTGGTGTCCATCCAGCCTTTCTCGTTTGCTCGGACGATGAATCCCGCTGGAAAATTTGATGCCTACGGAAGCGTCTTCCGTTTAAAAATGAGGAATGGCGGCAATTGGTGGCCATCGGCAGTGCAGCAGAGCATCAAAGTTACTCGCGTCTTCTTACTGACTGTTGACAAAATGCGCACTTGCTTGGCTCCCTTCACTTCAACAGTCGCATTGATGGGCATGTTAAAGTACAGCGCCGTTTGGTCAGCGTTGGCGGTTTGTCCCAGCTGGTAGTTGTGTTTGTGCCATAATGAATTAACATAGCTTTGAAAAACCCAAAGGCTCTCCTCAAAGGCTTCTGGCAATTTCTGACATATGCCAGTCTGTCGCCGAAGAGGAAAGCCCTTCCTTTTCATAAACTTCGATATCCAGTTTGTACTGGCCCTAAACTCGCTCCTGGGCAAACCACTATGTCTAGCCAGCTCCAGTGCTCTTTTATCATCTCAGTTATTTGACGAAGTCCACTAAGTCATCCTCAACTTCAGAAAATCGGCCTTTCTGAGGTCCGCTGAACCCTTTGCGGGTAAACTTACTGAGGAAGATGCGCGGTCTTTCTGCTTTCTCCAATCCCAAACCAACGCTTCCGGCACGCTGCAAGCAAGTGCGGAGGCTCTGTTGCCGTCGGTCTCTGCGCAAAAGACTACCTTTTTCTTAAAGCCGACCTCGTAGTGGAAGCAGCGGACCGTTGCTGCGACCCTTGCTGCCACCTCAGTCAGGAAGCGCATAGACGCAATGGTTGCAATGCTACTACTACACAAAACAAATCTGGGCTCCCAGCGTAAGCGAGCGAAGGACGAAATTCACACCATTTTGGTTGCATGCTACTGGGTGGTTTTGCCCCGCCGGCTGGCGCAGTTTATTACGGTGCACGACTACTGTTCCCAAGGGTATGGGATCGAATCCCGGCCTCGGCGGCCGCTTTTGAGTGGAGGCGAAAAGCAAGGCGCCCATGTGCTGTGCGATGTCAGTGCACGTTAAATAACCCTAGGTGGTCGAAATTTCCGGAGTCCTCCATTACGGCATCTTTCATAGCCTGAGTCGCTTTGGGACGTTAAACCACACAAACCAAACCAAAACTTTATGGTTTTTAAAAAAAGAAAAGTGCGCTTCAGAATCGGGTAAGTATGGCACTCCTGTAACATGGGAACCAGCATGCACAGCTCTACAAGACTTAGTAGTCATTCAATTATCCATTCTATGAGCCTAGCCTAAAGATTTCATTGAGATATCTCAACAAACAAAAAAACGTTGGCGTTTTCTCGACCATGTAGGGCTGTTTTCTCAGAATAACCTTTTTTTGCCTAGTTTGGCTGCTTAGAAAGGAGCCGTATCTCGGGAACCGCTTATCAGATTACCATTGGGTTTCTTTTATTCCATACCTTAATAAATTTCTGAGGGCAAGACAATTTCATTTTTTGAAGATGTGTCTGGAACTAATGACAAATCAATCAAAAATTTGGTTAATACAGGTCTGATTAATAACGCTTATTTTGGGGCTATGAAAAAATTTCTCAGCAAGAAAATTTGGAAAAAGGTAATTGTCTTGCCCAGGGGTAAATATCCAGGAATGATCATAACGAATTTCCCAGTGCCAACGCACTTTGAAAATTATCCATGCCTGTCCTAAGAGGCCTATGTAAACCATCTTGATATACTCCTCTAACTTGAGAACCAATGAGCCCAGCTCCATGAAACTTGGTAGCTCTTCAGGTGTTTGTACTTTGAACCTACCCTGAAAATTTCATTCAAATACCTCAAGAAATGAAAAACGTTGGTGCTCAAGGGTAGCCTCCTCCTTAAGTAAAATAGGAGAGCTCTGCTGGCCCGTATTTGCAACCTTTATGCCTCCATTATGTCCCACATACCCAATTACCCATACAGTTGTCAGCTGCGCCATCAAGAGCGAGATGGCCTGATAGATATAAATCCCCGCTTTAACCCTTTGAGGGTCTAATTGTTTTGAAAAAAAAAAAAAAAAAAAAACTTCCCCAGATGGTCAAATTACTTTATTGCGGATTTTGAAAGTTCAATATGAGTAAAGTCAAGGAATAGTTGTAGAAAAATATTAGGAACCATATTTTGGAGTCAATGTGGCTCCAGAGTGCAACCTCAGGAACCTCAGAAAACAACAAGGAGAGCAGGAATACCTTGTGAGCTTCGATGATAAACAACCCAACAGCAGCCCCAATAAGATAGAAATCGGTTTCTGTGGCCCCTGCACTGGGAGTGGCCATAAAGATAAAAATCAAGTTTTGCGGGCCTCCACTGCGATCACGAGGGGGGGGGGGGGGGGGGGGATAACCGAAACCATGCAAGGGCCTTGCCCCAGACCGGGCCCTGCAGCTACGAATCAGTTCTGTTCTTTTTATCCTCTGCACAGAAGCGCCCATAAAGATAGAAATCCAGTTTCGGCGATCACGTCGCGAAGCCGAAACCGGGATAGGGCAGCGGTGTTGCCGCCGCAGACCAGGCTGCAGCTAGGAATCACTTCTGTTTATCTTCGCAAGAAGGCAGCGCCATATATTTCAAGTGCTTCTTGTAAATCCTAGGAGGTGGCAGCACCTCCCAGTAAGCATGCATCGTCATTAGGGCGCAAAATTTCAAACGAAGGATTGAAACCGTACCGGTACGGCAAAAACCTTGCGGGACGGAAAACCGCCGCCATACATGTACGGCAAAAACCCTCAAAGGGTTAACCAAGCCCTACGAATGTGTTTGAGCCAAGACCCAATGGGTCCCGAGTTCGGGCCATGTCACGTGGTCTCGAGATGTCACACAACCCACCAACCAATCAGAACAGAGCCATGCCAACTGCCACTGTACAGGGGTACACCATAGTTTTGGGCTGAAAATGGCGACGCAGAATATTTAGGAGAAAAAAAAAAATCCTTTAATGCTGCCACGCTTCTTTAAAAAGTAAAAAGAATGCCGCCAGAAATATGGTTCACCAGAAGCACGGATTCAGGCAGCTCTTCGAGCAGGTCCTCCACACAGCACACGCCGTAGTCGGCCACCTCCAGCGGCCGCTTGTGAACCTCCCGGAAATGGTAGGGCAGGCTCGATAGCAGCAGGCTCTTGGGCGTATCTGCCTGCTCGAACAGCTGTTGGACATCGTCAGCGAATCGCTTTATTTGGGCTGCGTGCGTCAGCGTCAGGACACGGGTGTGGCCATAGCCAAGGACCTGCAGAGGACGTGAGGTGGCAACAGTGAAAAGGAAGGCCAAGTTGATTTATGCTAGTGAGGTATCATCTCACTCTACTAGTTCACGAAAAGGCACACCCGAAACAGGTCAATATGTCAGGTAATAGATCAACGAGTATCCGATGAAACCTAACAAAAAGAATGAAAGAACAAAACGAAGAGCAAAACATAGGCTCTGCCTAACACAACACTGGTGGACAATGTGAAGACTGAACCAGGATGACAAAATGACGGAAAAGTCTTGAGATGATGCAGACTAAGATAACGCATACTTTCAGTGCAAATTTCATGATTTTGATTCGCTGTTTGTTTTTCCGCAATGCTTTCGGCACACGAACCAGTGGCAGCCCACGTTGGATATGTTCGGTAAGCCGCGCTGCATAGGCTGAAAATTCAGTCCGTTCAGCCAGTTTGGTTTGGCCCGATTCTGTGGAGCTTAATGCCAGAAAGCAACTTGAGGCCCACAGTTGAGCACCCCGACCGTGGTGGAGAGTTCAGCCAGTTTATTCAAACAGTGTCCGAACAGAGGCAGCATCACAGTTCAATAAAGGCTTGTTAATTTCAATTTCGAGGGTCTAGTATAAATGTCTGCATTATCCAAGTTCAAATTATCAAATGACTTATGCTGACAAAACCTACTTGAACCATGGTAGATTTATCAGGTGAGAGATTGGGCAACAGTCTCCTGCTTCCAACAGACAACTAGAATTGCTCCAAAGTGTCAAGGGGCTCCGTAGAATTGTACAGGAGTATCGGTCCAGCCCTCTCAAGTGGCCATGTTATACGCGAGGAGGCTTCACTGTATGGGTAACCCTGCACCATACAAATTAGGCTTAAGTAGGGTTATTTATAATGCATTCTAGTGGAAATCAAGAAAAAGAAATGGACATGGGCAGGACATGTAGTGCGAAGAGAGGAACTGATGGTCACTTAGGGTAACAAACTGGATTCCAAGGGAAGGAAAGCGTAGCAGGGGGCGGTAGAAAGTTAGGTGGGCGGATTAGGTTAAGAAGTTTGCAGGGGTCAAATGAATGCAGCTAGCACAGAACCGGGATAATTGGAGAAAGATAGGAGAGGCCTTCGCCCTGCAGTGGGTATACTCTGGCTGATGATGATGATGATTTTTAATGTACATTTTAAGGAGGGACACGGGTCTTAAGACTTTACCGACCAAATTTGATGAAACTTCACAGAAATGTTCAGCTTTTTTTTCTGCTGATATCAAATATGCAAAAGTTTTCCTTCTGAGACAATTAGTTCAATATCAGAAAATTACTGTTATTGTCTGCCCAAACAGTAAGGGAAAAAATGCTCATAAGAAATTAATTTGCTATATATAGGTAGATATTATATGGTGTAAGGAATGCAACGCTGGAAGCAGTTTCTAAATTAGGCTAATTTTAAAGAATTTCACAGCTCCTTGAGCTTGGAACTCACAGCCCAGGCAACAAAATAAGAATTTCAAGATAAAATAAAAATTTTAAAGGGAAAATAAAAAATGTGCTTCCAACATTGCGTGCTTTATACTTTCAGCTTCACAATGCAAAAACAATTATAGCTCCAGCTACTCTAGTTGCTGAGACATCCTTTGAGCAAACTTGTTCCAACACAAAGCACAGTTTTGAGAAAAATTCAAATATGCAACAAAGTAATTGAAAGCGAGAAATATTTGCACTATTACATTTGCAAAAGCCTAATCAGCCCCAGGTAAGGTCTCTCTCTCATAGGAAACTGCAGTGTCCTGAATTGCTCACACTCAGATCGGTGTACAGCTTGTGAACTGACTGAGCATTTGTGTTTTTCTGTTGCCCGAATGGCAGCAGGCGTCAGCTTGTTTTTCACATAAACCTGCTCCGTTCGCGTTGGTTAACATTCATTTCTGAAAATAAATAATAGAAAACTGTTTGGCGATTGCCAGTAGCCGGCACCGCACATGTTGCGAAAACGTTCACGATGAAAGTGTTCTGTTTTTGGAGTGCTCGTGATGCGTGGTGAACTGGTGACGTCTCGTCGCAGCCTTCACGCATGAAAGGCAATTTCAACGCAAGTTCGTATTACCGCTCGTCTACAATTAATTTCGGAGCATCACAGCACAGTTTGCGGTCCGCGAGTGACGCAAGTAAATAGTTCACGAAATTTAAATTCACAATGGAGAACAAAGTTGCGCTGGTTGGTCAGGTCGCGATGCCGGCACTGACAACGAGAAACTCATTCTTCCTGTCCGTCGCCACATTTGAAGCCTGCTGTTCTATCTCGTCCGCCGCTGTCTTTTGCCGCTCTTCAATTTCTCCGAGCCGTGGTGTACGCAGCTTCCGTTGGAGCTACTTTCAGCCACCAGTCATGTTAGGCCTACTGCGGTAGGTTTCTGTGCATTCCGTGGTGTTTTTGCCGTGAAGTTTTTTGATTCACGAACAATTTACTTTCTTACCAAACTTGTTTCTGCGGTGAAATTTCACTCCTGGTCAATGCATCTCGTAATACTGCTATCAGGACAGAGAAACAAGATGGCACTTCCTCTCGCGTTGGGCTGTGATCGAGCGCTCGTGCAGACAACGGGGGGCCTATTCAGCCTATCGGGTAGCGCCGTCACGTCACATGCCCCGACTAACGAATAGGATTGCGCACTGGGACATTTTTTTGGTGCGCTTTCTTTTCTCTGGCCAATAAGCGGGCGAGAATGGTGGCGGCAGGGATTCGAAGTGGGAAAGCTGCTCTTTCAATCGATAACAAAATGGCTTCAATAGTATGCATGGAACAGGAGCTACGCACCATGCAAAAATTGCCATTTTGGCATAGATTTCAGTTGAAACTCTGTCAAAAGTGACAGCAAAAACTGTTCTTCCAGGCAAAATACTGAACTTAGAACTGTGAAATTTTGCAGGCAAGTGCAGAACCGGTTGAAGACTTCAAAAATCGATTTTTCGATTTTTAAGACACGTGTCCCCCCTTAATGAGCTCTTGCTGCATCGGCCATACCTTGATATGGCCTCACTTCAAGACCCTCGGTCAGCTGGTGTGAGTGCACAAGTTAGTGAGATATGATGACGTGCGCACGCTGTACGATGTCAGTGCATGTTAAAAACCCCAAGGTGGTCGAAATTACTCCGGAGCCCTCCACTATGGCATCTCTCTCAGCCTGAATCGCTTTGGGACGTTAAGCTTCAAAAACCAAACCAAACCATATCAGTGACATAATTATAGAGGCCGCGGCTGAAACTGTGCTGGCAGTTTTATGCAAATTTCCAAATGATTGGCGACAGATTTCAGAGCTTTAACTGAAGTTTCGCTTTCTGAGACCATTCCACGACGTCCGAAAAAAAGTTTTTTTTTTTTTTTTTTCTTTTGCAATGTAGGAAAAAGTATGGAAGAGCTTTGTGCCATCACGTCACCACGTGCCATAGTTTCATAGCGAATCTTCCCGCGTTAAATCAAACTCAGATGGGTAAAGTCCCATCATGAGCTACCCAAACACAACATATTTTCAAAAGTGGAATTCACACTTGTAAGTCTGTGGCAAAAGGTTGGACAAGTTACGGGCCCAGTCCAGCTACCTCGACAACGTGCCCAATGGCGGCCAGGAGGTCGAGGAACTTGGAGCAGCCGTAATTAGCCAGGCAACACTGGCGCCCGAAGTGCTGGTGGTAGGCTGGGATGAAACGGTGCAGGAGCATACTGCACCGGGGCTGTCTCGACAGCAGTTCCACCACCTCCTGCGACAGTGCCTCCAGGGCTGGGAGGTACCCTTTGGTGTCGCCTGGAGGGGAGAAAAAAGAGATGTCGGTCCAAGGCAATGTGCCAGACTTCAAGCACAAGAGCGGGAATTTGGTGGTTTTTGTTTGAAAACCACTGACGTGCCACATCACTGCTCACTGTTGGGGGATCTTTGATGTGGCAGATGCTGCCCTTTTCAGAAATTCCTTTGAGTACTGCCGAGAGTAACAGTGTTTGCTCCTGCGACATTTAGCCAAAAGAATGTGACCAAGGGTTGTGTCGGACATGGATGATCTGAACTGAGTGCGATTTTTTTTTTTTACAATACTGAACTGCCTCTCACATTCAGCATTGCTGTGTGGTATACAGAGGATTCCAAGCATTACTGCAGAGATATGGCTAAATGTCTTTTGCCCATCTGCGCCTATCAGCTGGGAGATGTCTTGGCACTGAAGGTTGCTTGAGTGCTTCTTCGATGAAATGTGCGTAGCCAAGTCCGTGCTGCCGCCGTGTGAGATGCTGATGTCACAATTGCAAACTGTGCAAAACGCATGATGCTCCATCCAAACTCAGCAGTATACAGACCTGAAGATATTTCTTGTGCTCTTTGCTTAGCACCATGGCCGAAGACTATGTTAACGCGGCACCAAACAACACACAACGCACGCCTCTTGGAAACTGCACTAGACCATGCAACTGAGCTACCGAAGGTAACAAACAACACAAGTAAACACGGAAGTTGCCTAAGCAAAAACCAGTGTTAGTGTAGAAACATTATAGGCAGAAATTAAGCCCCTGGAACTTTAGACAAAACCCGACATTAGCGCCACGCCTGAACTGCCCCAAGCAGTGGCGGCGCTACAGTCTCAAACAAAAAAGTGAAAGTAGTTCAGGCAGTTTTAACTACCAAGCTTGGCCGACTATGCTTTTTAGACCTTTCACTGATCATGGTGTCAATCGGTGTCAAGCGGTAGATAGCCTTGGAGCTATGCGGCCAGACTAGAAAAAGGATTTGACCAAACGTGGGAGCGTTTTCGGGAGATTTCTGTTTTGGTTGTACAATCGTACAAAAGCATCAAGATTCGGAAGTCTCCCGGATAATTCAGGAAACTTGGCAGGTATGCCCTTGTGAAGAGGAAGTCCTCCTCTATAATTTGATACTAGACACTTCTGTACCAAGCAAGTTTTGTTAAGGAAAAAAAATATTAATGACACCACCCAAAAACCGCCTCTTTTCCTGCGGACGCGGACACACACACGCACGCACGCGCATGCACGCACACACACAAAGGGCCTCTCTACTACACACCTGAGAAAGCAGCAGCCTTGCCAGGCCGACTCTTTCGCTTCGGGCCTTTGACCACCTCCTGCACGGCTTTCTTGAAACCCTGCGGCGACGTCACGACACTGATGCCCGGCACAGACAGGACCAGGTGTTCCAAGGGTATGCTGCTTTCTTTCCACGATTCCGAATGAGGTGACACCGGCATTGGGCCAAACTCAGCCTCATAGCATGCCTGGAAGCTGCACAGGATACAAGACGTACAAGTCAAGATAAGATAGGCAGAAAAATAGCAGCTACCCAATGGTCTGCTGGGGTAGCCAAGTCAGTTCCAAATGAAGAAAAAAAAAAAAAATGCCACCATGACTGTTGCAGATCTTCTACTGAAGACCGTCAGCAATGGTACCCGAATAATTGATATTCAAAAATCACCGAATAATGCGCCGAAAATTTTCGAGTTTGCACTTTCCGCGCACTGCGTGCTTCACCACAATGCCTAACCATGTCAGCTGTGCAGTAATCGTCCTCAAAACACGACACGACTGGGGCGTTTTGCGAAGAGAGACCTGCCCTTTATAGAAGAGGGCCCTCCCAACAGAGCACGCAAAGCAGCGCGCTTGACGAAAGCGGGGAAAAAACGTCATTCTCACTAGGGTTCCATCTTGAATGCAGACAACCACCGTGCAGGTGTTCATCAGGTAAAATTAATTTGAAGCAAATGATACTTGACAGCTTTTTTCAAGCACATTCGATTATTCGAGCTTTCAATAAATTTAGACATGTTTCTGGTCCTTTGAATGCCAAAATTAACAAAACTTTACCGTGTTCGGCAGCAATATGACAGCTACACCTGGTTTCATGAAGTTCCTTCCTGTAGAAAAACCGGTATACGGAATCCTTTATAAAAATTATACCGAACTTTTCAACAGAGTACGCACTTCTGTGTGATTCTAGTTCAATTTTATTTACAGATACCATGTGAATTCTACAATAAAGAAGATGAACATCATTTTTGACACCGCATCTTCATCCACCACTCCGTGATGGGCTGCAAGAGCAGAATCCCTTGCCTTGTGCTCTGTACCTCTTTAGTGCAGCGCCTCCCTCCTGTTCTCACACCACTGCCCCCTCCCCCCTCCCCCTTTCATTAACCTTCTTTACTGCCCAGTCGTCAAAAAGAAAAAAGATGTTATGGATCTAGGAGCCCCTCCCACTAACAGTAATTGTTGCATTAACACTGTGTACACAGTCGAACCATGCTATAACGAAGACCTACTTGCAGCCAAAAATTTCATAAAATCGCAAATTCTTTTACAGTAACAGCTTCGTGAAACACTGCTGCGAACTTGCAAATTACTAATTCGGGAAATAAGCAAAAAATTCTAGTAATAATAGCGCTAACAAGGGCACCAGATGTCATTTTGCATACCAGAAGCATATAATGAGTGACAGAAAACGGATGCGAATGCGTAATTTTTTTTTCGTGTGCGCAAAGAGCGAGCGGAGCGCCTAGTACACAAAGCCGCTACTAGATGTCGCCACTGGTATAATCTTCATGCGGAGACAAGAGCCAATAGAGTACTCGAGTCTCTATTATAGATCAGCTGATCTAGGGACTTTAACGAGGATGCTGTCGTATTATAGTGAACAAGATTAGCCGTAGAATTGCATCGCCCATGCTGGCGTAGCTACCTTGGGCGTGGCAATCTTTTGCTCAGGTTTCACGTACTCGTGCAGTATTCACTTGCACAAGAATCCACCTCCTACTTTTGCTACAGAGAACTTGTAAAAAAAGGAAAATGAGAAGAGTCTCAACTTATCCCGCATATTGAACCCTTTCCTCAAACGAAAAAAAAATTCATTATGGGAGCAAATATGTTATTTCCGGTTAGTGCTTTGTCACCAGTGACGTCACGGCATGACGAGTCCTAAAAATTCCACACTGCAGGTTTTGTATGCACACGACTGATGGCGCGGCGGTACGACCCGGTCGCCATTACAGTGAAATCTCGTTACTACGAACACCACATTAACGAACTTTTCAAATTAACGAATTTTTTAAGAATCCCCGGCAGATTTGCCATGTTTTCAATGTAAAACTATTTCAGAATTACGAAGTTCAAAATAGCGTATATTTCAGAATAACGAACATATTTTATTTCTTGTTCTATAATTTTGGAACATCAGTATTACGAATTTGGCTAAAATTAACAGCACCGCAGCTTGCAACTCTCGCGTGAAATGAAACAGAAACCGCCGTTTCTGTGTGTATGGTCCGTGGGCTGTAGCTATCATCATCAGGACATCTAGGACCAGCTCCTAGCGCCACCATGAAGCTATGGTTTATTACGCAGTAGCCAGCAGGCCTAGCTGCCTGCGTTTTTTTTCTTCCTGTGTTGTGTGCCGTACGCAACTCGGTCGTTCGTGCGTTCGCGCGTGCGGGACGGTATATATATATATTTTTTTGCCGCTGATTATCTTATTGCGAAGTTTGTGCGAGACTGACGATGATATTAGCCAGCGAAGTGCCAAGAAGATATGAACGCAGCTGCTTTCACTGCAAGAAATCGACGCAGGGAAAAAGCGATTCGGCCTCTACAGACAGCTAGCATTGCCCCATCGACTGCCACGATCATTATGAAAGACCGAGACAAGATTTTCAAAGCTCAGGGAGCATTGAAGATGGGGTCATAAAAAACTCCAATGGTTTTTTTTTTTTGTTTTCTTTTCATCTTTCACCTGGACAAAGTTTGTACTTTCATCGCTCGGTGCAGTCACGCACGCAATGAGGTGTTCCGGAAAGCGGAAGGTGTATGTGCTGTAGTGGTGTAATGTAGTGCACGGTCGTGTTTGGTTTGCTGCACGCGGCAGAAGAAAATAATGGATTTCTTCAAATAAATCAGCTTTGGAGTTAGTGCAACCTTTTCACTTGAGGTTTTGCTTGGCTACACACGTGCCTACTGCCAAGGTACGTCATTTTCATACCTAGGTTTGACCACTGGCTTATAATCGAAGATTTTTCATTACAACGATATTTCAAAATAACGAGTGATTTTTCACGGTCCCGCGGGATTCGTTATATCGAGATTTGACTGTATTTTGTTTTGCTCGCAGATTCCAGATTGGTGGCAAAATTGGCGCGTAAGACAACAAATATAAATGGCGGTGTGTCAGGGCTGAAGCTTTAGTTCTCATCCGATTGTCAAGGTGGCTGCTGGTACATATATGCGATGCGCGAAGACTCTGTTAAATTGAAAAAACCAACAACAACAACGAGAAAATACAGTAAAACTTGGTTAATTCGAACTCTGCTTATTCGAAGTCCCGCATAATTCGAAGGTTTTCAGCGGCCCCAACATTTACTATGAAAATTTTACTGGATAAATTGAACAGTCTGCGCGCCTCAACTCCGTTAATTCGTCGGTTCCGACTGTGGACTCAGTGATCTGTGCTATGCAGCGCACGTCTCGGAGGCTAGAATCAGTTTTCAGAGATGCCGCTAGGTGCCGCTAGCACCACTAGGTCTTTCCGCATTTCCATTGTACCTTTGTCTACCCTTTGCGTTGTGGTCGTCGCACGGTCCGGTCTCGTCGTCTTCGCCGCATTTCAACCTGTTCTGTGCCCTGAGTGGGCAAGTATGTGCTGTGCTCTTCGTTTCCGACCACGTGCGCAGAGTTTCTGAGAAGAAAATGCCCAAGTATAAAGCCTTGACTCTATGCCAACAGGTGTGCCTGATTGAAGAGGCAGAAAAATAGAAGAGGTCCAAAACGCAGCTGGCAGAAAAACACAATGTGCCTCTATCAACCCTTTTGACTATCTTGAAAAACAAAGCAAAGGTTCTCGAAGCTTGTGGAAAGACCCATTCGGTGAAGCAGACAAGAAGTCGTTTTTCAATCTATCCGGACGTTGAAGGCGCTCTACTGAAATGGCTATACAGCACGCAAATGCAGTACACCTACCTGTTAATGGCACGGTGATACGCGAAAAGGCCAATGAGTTTGCCCTGCGGCTGGGCCATGAAGAATTTAAGTGCAGCAACGACTGGTTGTGCCAATTTAAAGACCGTAACAACCTCACATTCGTGACAGTGTGCGGCGAAGGTGGCAGCGTTGACACAAACGTTGCCGAGCAGTGGAAGGCACATACACTGGCTCCACTGCTTCAAGAGTATGCAGAGGATGATGTCTACAATTTAGATGAAGCTGCATTGTTCTACAAAATGCTCTCAACAATGACGTTTGCACCAAAAGATGCGATTGTCAGTGGAAAAAAACAACCGAAGACAGCATAACTGTACTGTTCAGACCGAATATGTCCGGCAATCATAAGCTCCCACTTGGATGATAGCAGCGCTTTTCGAGGAGTATGTGCGTCACCTTGACCGCAAGTTTGCTGCATCGGGGCGGAAAGTTGCTTTCATTATGGACAACTGCCCAGCCCACGGTGATATCCAGAATTTGGAGACGATTAAGCTTACCGTATTTACTCAAATCTAGGCCGGTACTTTTTTTTTTTTAATTGGTTACGAAAGTCTGGGGTCGGCTTAGATTCGAGGATGTGGTTTGCCCGCAACCGCTAGACATGTAGCGCCATCTCGCGGCTACTGCTTGAAGCTTGCAGGTTTGCAGGCTCCATTTTGCTTTTGTGAACGTTGCACCAAGGTCTCGTCGTTTCGCGTTTCCTTGTGTGCGTCTCTGCGTGCCCTCGAAAAAGCAGTCGTGTTCGCGGTGCGATGGCTCCCACCAAGCGATGCCATTACACTGCGGCTTTTAAGCGGAAAGCAGTTTTAGAGGCGGAGAAGACGTCAAACCTACAAGCTCAGCACGACTTCGGCGTGGATGAAAAAAACGTGCGTCGATGGCGCAAGCAGCGGAATGAGCTTTTCGACTGCGCTGCAAAGCGAATGGCCTTCACTGGACCCAAGAGCGGGCGACACCACGAGGTGGAGAAGGATGTCGCTGCTTTTATCAGGAAGCAAAGGGAAAGTGCAATGCCCGTGACGACGGAGATTATATAGGCGAAGGTGAGGGAGATCGCAAACGTTAGAGGCGTTGGACGGACCCAATTTAAGGCCAGCAGGGGCTGGGTCACTCGCTTCATGAAGCGTTTCGGGTTCAGCTTGCGACGGAGGACTTCTGCGTGCCAAAACCTACCCCCTGACTTTGAGGAGAAGCTGGTCGCATTCCAGCGCTTTGTTATCAAGAAGCGGTTGGAGGAGGACTACAGACTGGGCCAAATCGGTAACGCCGACCAGGCCCCAGTCTGTTTTGACATGCCTGTAGCGTTCACAGTGAATGAAAAGGGCGCAAAACAGGTAAAAGTCAGAACTGCTGGGTACGAGAAGCAACATTTTACCGTGATGTTACGTTGCATGGCCGATGGGCGAAAACTGCCGCCCTACATCATATTTAAGTGGAAGACGCTTCCAGCTGGAGAAGTTTTCCCTAAAAACGTCTTTGTGCGCGTCCATGAGAATGGATGGATGAGTGGTGCCCTTGTGGAAGACTGGGTGAAGACCGTTTGGCAACGCCGTCGCGGGGCCCTGTTGTTCAAGAAGTCGCTCCTGGTTCTCGACTCCTACCGCGGCAACTTGACAGATGCCGTAAAGTCCGTGCTTTCGGATGGCGGTACGGACATTGCGATAATCCCCGGAGGTATGACGAGCCAGCTACAGCCGCTCGACGTAGCCATCAACAAGCCATTTAAGGATAGGCTGCGGAAGCACTACAACGACTGGCTGACAATGCAAGATCACCAGCTCACACCGACCGGGCGCATCAAGCGTGCTTCGCTTAGCCAAGTGGTGAACTGGGTCACCGCGGCGTGGGAGGAGATTCCAGCCGAACTGATTGTGCGGGCCTTCCGAAAGTGCAGTATTTCCAACGCGATGGACGGAAGCGAAGACAGTGCGCTGTGGGAGGAAACCAGCGACAAAGAGGACAGCGACGGAGACGAAGATAGCGAGTGAGCATTGGACGTGCTACAATGAGCGTCGCAAGCACAATAAAATGCATGTTCTAGTTCCAGTCAATGCCTTTTTTCATTCGGCTTACATTCGAGTAAACTTTTTTTTTTTTTTTTTCTGACCGTCTGAATTTAGGGGGTCGGCCTAGAATCGAGGCCGGCCTAGATTCGAGTAAATACATCTTTCTGCCACCGAATGTGACCGCAACATCTCAAGCCATGGACCAAGGAATCATCCTGCATGCAAGGAAGATTTATCGCTACCATCTGTTGAAAAGAATTTTCCTCTGCTATGACAACGGTGGATCTTTTAGTTGCCATTTGTTTCATTGCGTACGCCTGGAAGCAAGTCAAGGGAGATCTGATTCAGCGCTGTTTCAAGCACGCTGGGTTTTCTAAGCAGGAAGACGCCGGTTTGCCCAATGAAGAGAGCGACGGTTGCAATGACTTGTCTGATACCGATAGTATGTTAGACAATGAAGGGGAAGCACTCTGTGTGCGCATGAACGACATCACTGAAGACGACGGCGGCTGCAATTTAATGGATTACATGAATGCAGAATGTGATGTACAAACGTCGTATGCGGACTTCGAAAGTGAGATCACTGACAGAGGACATTCCGACGACGATCCTGACACTGAACCCGCCCGTGCACCATCTTCAGCTGAGGTCGTAGAGTCATTAAATGTTGTGCGCAGTTTTGTTGAGTGTAGTGGTGGTAACAGTGATACGCTGTGCATTGTTAGTCAACTGGAGGACATGACTTACGGTGCCACGAACTACCGCGCCAAGCAGTCGCGCATCAATGACTACTTCAAGTGAACATCTAAATAAAGGGGCTGTATTGATGTACCAAGGTATTGTGCAATTATTTTTCATTTTTCGTCCGTTTTTAATAATTCGAAACTCCGGTTATTTTAAAGGGTTTTCGCGGTCCCAAGGACTTCCAATTAACAAGGTTTTACTGTACATGGTTTTCAATGAAGCAGAGATTGGGAAATAAAAAAATTCGTTACATCGCAAACTTCGTTACACTGAGGTTCGTTATATCGAGGTTCGACTGCACTCAAGTAATGAACCTGCTTTATTTCAAGAAAAACTGACATCAGTTTTAGGGGTAGAGTTCGTGACGCAGAGGGAAAAAAAATGTTCTTGTTTTGTTTGTTTTTTGCGAGTTGCCTATCCTTCCATCTATCAAGCATCAATGAAAGCATGAAGTCAGCTGTGATCACGATGCAGGATTTTAGCACTGTTTGCATCAAAAGGCGTTTTCTGCTATCATGCGCTGCAATGATTTCGTGGCAAAGACAGCGCCCAGCCCAGTCGCAGCGTGACATTGCAAACATAATGAACTTCGGGCTTGCGCAACTGGACGAGCCAAGCCATGCCGCGCCACCAGCACTCCTGTCAAGGGCACCTCGGCATTCTGCCAAGTTATCACCACCACCATAGGAACTGTTATCGCCGTGCAGTATCTTGTTGTGCTACAGACTGCAATAATGACGGCGCGAAACTGAGGGAGGGACTAACGACTAACACCTTTCTTTTTTTTCTTTAACTTCTCAGCAACCCAAGTGGGGGGGTCGGTTCACTGAGCAAATAAATGCAGCATCTGTAGAATACTACCCGTATGCACACTTCCTGCCATAGAACTGAGACACATCTTTTGAGGGCCATGTCACCTGTCGAGAGGAAGTGATCCCTCGTGCCAGTCCAGCAGGTGTCTGAGCCGAGCGACCCACTCAATGTGGTTCAGGCACACCTTGGGTAGCGGTGCCGGCACGGCAACCCACTGTGCCCACGGGCTGGACGCTGAAAGCGCAGATGATGGGGATGATGGCACCGGAGGCGCCGAGGTAGAGTTGTAATGCATCTCACAGTATACCGGCTCCGTAGCCTGTAAATAACAAAAAGAGGAGGGAGAGAGGACTTCAGGCTAAGCTATAAATCTAGCAGAACCCCGCTAAAGTAAACTCGCATGCAACAAAGTGAAACTGAAGTCCCAGTTCATCTTCCATAGATGACTACATTTCCCCCCCTTTATAGCAAAAATCTTTTTGATAATTTTCGGCTATAGTAAAGTGCATCTGGTCGTGGCGACGCCTTTCCACGAAATGACGTCGCCGCATGCGCGCTACCTAGAATCGCGGGGCAAATTTTATTTTGAAAAAAAAAAACAAAACAACACCGTGTGTTCTTATAAATTGCTATACCACTAGGCTTAGTAGTACTCAGGAGAAACCAACTTTACATAAGCCGCCGTGAAAGAAACCATGCAGCGCATAGGAAAAAAAGAAAAGTAAAGCTGTTTACAAGCGTGGAAAGGCGGAGTGATCCATTCTGAAAGTAAGGGAGAGTAAAAGTGCAGCGAGAAATAGGGAAGGGAAAAAAACGACCGAACATTCACAGCACTGCGCAGCACGAGGCAGCAGTGGCAAGAACTGGAGGTGTGGCATGTGTGGTTTTGCAGCCCTTGACTGCCACGCGCATTTCTCATTCATTGCCTTCTTACCGACAGAAACAATGGAAGATGACGCCGTGTTCATGCAATGCTTTGGCTTTCACATGAAATCAAACTGTTGTATTCATAGCCACGTTGCCCTCATGCTTAAGAAGTACTTCCACAAGATGTAAGCAAACAATTTGTAACTGAAAAAAAGGGAAGAGATGATAAGCGAGAGAGAGAGTGACGAATGGTATTTGAGAGTGTTTTTTTTTATTAAGCAGCAAGACATGTTCAGTACGTAGGCATTTAGTTACCGAATGGCAACTTCAGGACCATGTTATCACCAATCACCGATATAGTAAATACCCTGGTGTAGTAAAGATTTTTGCCGGTCCCAGTGATTTTACTATAAATGGGTTCTACTGTAGTAGCCTGCCTACTTCCAGCTGCGAAAGTGCTGTTTAGCATAAATATAACACTCATCCCTTGAAATTAAATGGCCCCTCCCTACCTTTGCCTCAGGTACCTTAGCCTCGTTGAAGCTCAGGTGCAGGCAATGCAAGCCCAAACGGCGCTGGTGCAGGTGCTCGACCGCTTTCCGGGCGTCGGCCACGCTGGCGACTCTGACGGATGCCGTCAGACTGCTTTCTGGCTGCACATGCAGTGACACGTGCAACACCTGGAGGAGAAGGAGGAGGAAGAAAACGGAAAGGTGGCGGCAACAGCCAGTAAGCACGTCCAGCAATGTCAGGAAGGGGGCCACTGCTTAACGCCTCAGGAAGGCTTTAGCCGCCGCATTAGTTGGCACAGCACGTTGGAAACTCGCCAAGCACGGCGGCAAGAGACGGGACGACCCAATGGGACGCATGCTCATGTCGTCCACTCCTGGCCTCTCTGGTCTGCTTGCGCACTAAAACTTTCAGTAACATCTCGACTTTTTCATGACAACACCTACTCTCATCGACAACCCACTATCGATGGTTTCAAAGCCCTAGTAGAGTGAGAGCTCGTTAATTTGAATTTTTGGATATATCGAACTAAACTACTTAGTCTGGCCAAGCTCCATAGAGGTCTGGAGCTTGGCCAGACCTCTATGTTGCATTAACAATCTCGTTAATTCGTACTAAGCACCGCCACCCTTGGTCAGCCTGGCGACCAGCATGTGGCAGAAGAAATGCCTCCATGATAAGGTGGCATAGTTAGAGGCTGCGCGCGCCCAGAAAGGGGTTAGAAAATGAAACCAAGTAAAACTATGGAGGGGTGGATAAAGCCTAAATGGCGCCATGACCGGCAAATCGGCCTGGGGCATCGGAGGGTAGAGGTCGGCAGCCGTGGCAGCGGCTCCGATAATCGCGTGGCAGTAGACGGTGCTAGGTGCTAGACCCAATTCCCCCCCCCACCCCACCCCCCCCTCACTAGAGATGTGCACAGGAATGGGTAGTAACGTAGTACTTACCGTCACATGCTCTTGAAAAAGAGCAAGCAGCATCTTTTTGAGTTCAGTGGCCTCTATGGCGGGGTCAAGGTTGGTGATATGAACCTCAACAGGGCCAGCCGCTGGTTGTGCCGGGTTGTTCTGGTGCTCGGCTTTCGCGGCAGAGTTTCGCCTCCGCGGGCTCCTGGGGGACATATTTCCAGGTGAGCCCTGCATGCTGCCACCATGCTCTGACGTGGCCCGCCCATGCAGGTGTCCCGACTTGCTCGGGGCACACGACCGGGGTCCCGGGGAGACGCTCAAAGTCCGCAGGGACAGCAGCGACATGGCCGCCACCTCGCTAGACGCACGCTGGTGGGCTGTGGGGGCCTCTGGCTACGGACGCGAAGAAGAGAATGGGGTCTCCGATTAAAAGAATATATTACTTCATCACACGATGCAACATCTTTTATGTCTCCATCAAAATGCAGAAACTGTGGCCCCTAACCACTGAGCCATCACCATCACTGTGGGTCTGTTCTGTTAGATTCATACATTTGACCTCTATCTGTCTTCGAAGCCTAGTCCATTGTTTGTTTGGCAAGTGAAAAATGTGTGTAAAGGGATCAGCTTGCATTAGAAGTCGGATCATACATGGTAATATGGTGTTTGCGCCGCTTCGCACTCTGAGCTTTATTCAACCTTGAAGTAACGAAGACGAAAAACGATGCTGAAATTGATCTGTTATAACTATAGCTTTACTACGTCCAGTAAGGCACCATTAAGGTTCAAAAGAAAGAGCAGCTCTTTCTTTGCACTCGTTATCGCGCTATATCGCATTTATTCGCGACAATAATTAGGCCTCTCACCTGGCTGCTGCAGCGATAAAAAGGAGACACACGGCCAACGCTCCGCGACTTCTTGGCTTCTGAAGCAGCTTCGGCCTCCAGGTCGGGTAGGGAGCTTGTCAGGAGTTCTGGTGCCCACGTGCCCACTTCAAAGCCATTGCTGGGGAAGAGGCAATAGGAACAGTTCTGTCAATAACTTGCACAGCAACACCACCAGACCCTGTGGACACTACAGAGGTGTATTATACACCCGCATCCCACTCACACATAGCTCGTAAGTATCGTCCGGGCATTCATCGAACAAAAGCTTCATTTTAACCAAAGGCTTACCCATTTTCACGGTGATGTGATGAGAACAAATGGTAGCTGTCTGCTTCCGCAGACGATGACTCGGGACTCCGGCTGGTGCTGCTGCTGCTGCTACGCTTAGAGTCTCCGCGGAGACCCCTCGACCGACGCCTCCGCGTACCGTGCAGTCCAACAGCGATGGTGCACCCAAAGACGTCCTCACCATCCATGCGTTTGCTTGCTCTGTGCGTGCAATAAGCCACAGAAAGAACATATCACTCTCTGGCTGTATATGCCACACTTCTTTAGTTAATAATACTAATTCAAACAGTGATAATAAAACTGCACATTTGTTGACAGTCGATGCATCTTTATTCCATACAAGCGAAAGCACTTATCAGTCAGCTGTTTGCCAAACAGACAGAAACAACCCAGCATCCTTTAGTGCAAGAACACTTGAACTAGATCAACAGCAACAAAATAAAGGCCAGCTACATCTCAATTAACTGAACTTTACGGCACTCAAAACTGGTTTGATTTACGCACATTCATTAGCTTGTGCTATCCGGAGGAAACAAAAATAATGCTGTGAACTACAGTCAGAACTAAAAGTTTGGTTTGGATTATGGGGTTTAACATCCCAAAGCGACTCGGGCTAGGAGAGCCGGCGTAGTGGAGGGCTCCGGATATTTCGACCACCTGGGATTCTTTAACGGGTGCTGACACTGCACAGCACACGGGAGCCTTCTCGCTTTCGTCGAAAATCTGCTGGCGCAGCCGGAATTCGATCCCGCAACCCTGGGTGCAGCAGACGAGCGCATAAGCACTGCACCACCATGGCGGGGCAATCAGAACTGAAGGGAGCATAACAGATTGAATTGGAAGAATAATGCCTTTCGTAACATGGGTAACTATAATGCAGGGGTGTGTGAATATTTGAAAATTTCGAAGAGCAAAGTCGAACACTGCTATGACTGATCATTCATATGAGTCAAAAGAACAGGGGCACCCTGTGTGCATAATGTTAAGGAAATACTGCGGGCATACTATGCGCAAGCAGAAGAGGCCAAGAACAATCAATGTTATGCAGTTTGAAGACAATAAAGAATGTCACACCAGCGTTAAACTGATAAAACAACAAAAACACAAAGCAGAACATAACACACTTCAAATGGGCGGCGATAAAAACAGCGAGTTAATTGGTAGGGCGTCCAGTCTGCGATTTCCTATGGAAAAAATGCAAATTCGTACATCAGTTCCCGCAAGTTCCGGTGGTAAGACAGTTTATGTGAGAGGGTCTGGAGGAGTGTTTTTTGTTAGGCAGTGCTCAGGATTAATTCCAAGTCTGAAAAGTTTAAGGATTTTAGAAAGATTAGGTGGGTTTTGTTTCTCCTTTCGGCTGGTGGTAAAGGACAGCAAGAAGAATCGTAGATGAAGGCGAGTCTCGGCACCTGCATTGATTTTAAATGAAACGAGCTGCTAAGCGTTCAATGTTCTCAAGTTTATGAATGTCACTTGGGTAAAATCAGGTTTTATCCTGAAAGAGAGCCCTAGAGTAATGAGCTAAGTTCCTAGGAGGAGGAGAGGGGGGCATGGGAGACACTTGCCTGAGTGCGGCGTCCGGTGTGGGGAAACGTAGGACGGCCCTGGGCCCCGATATGGAGAGCACACGGCCTCCGCAGTTGTCAGACAGCTGTCGGAGCCGATTGTGAACCAGGCTGTATTCCTTGTCCGTCGGAAGGTCCTCCACCACCAGCTCGCAGCACCGCGGCTGGCCCTGTGTCATCCCATCATTCCTCCATTAGGCACTCGCATGCATCAACATTTCCATTGAATCAAAAATTTACCAGAGCCAGGCATGCAAGCAAGCTCTAATGGCAAAAAGAATACAAACTGAAAAACTCATTGCAAATCAAATAAGATATTATTAATTATAAATGCATGTAGCTTAGATAAAAGAAACGCTTTTCCACAGAACACATGTGTGAAGCGAAACATTTTTCAGCTTATACTCAAAGTTAAACGTGGTTTATGGGGCTTAATACCCCAAAATGACACTGGCTATGAGGAGCGCTGGTGTAGAAGGCTCAAGTAATTTGCAATTTCCGGGGTTTATTATTAACATGCACTGTCGTCCAGTTCTCACTATCGAGAGTCACCCGTACTCTGAAAGAAAGCAAACCTTCGAAGGTTGGTAATAAGAAACAGTTCCTCTGGTTTAAGGATCACTTTCAATGGACATACCCCAGTTACAAAAGCTGAGAACTGAGCTCAGCAGATAAGTGCAAACTTTTCACCATTAGATGCCTGTCAGACAAATCTGCTCTCATAAGGGTTAGTATCCGCTCACCCGTCATGTATCCTGTCATTGTTCTTAGCGCGCTCTGCGTCCATAAAAGCCATCCCATGCAGTCAAGCTCGCGAATTTAGCCCTTCCAATGGCCCTTGTGCAGTAGCTGTCACGTATCTCACCTTGCGTTGCGGGGTGCGATAGGACACGCCGGCCGCCACCTGGGAAAAGCTGTAGCACTCGTGTGCACAGGCGGTCAGTGCCTCGGGGGCTGAGCTTCCATGCAGCAGCACCACCCGAATCTGGCGGCGGTGCCGGAAGTCTGACAGCTCCGTTGAGAAGTTTACGTCCCCTGTGAATACCACGAGCACAAACAAGAGCTTTATACGTCAGCTCGAACAGCTGCCAACACAACTTACAGTGACTTGTTTGCACAAGCAATAAATCAACCACAGCATTCAGCAGAACTGACCGTGGTCAAAGAAAGTGTAACGGAAGAGCAAAGAACAAACACAGCTGACATTTATAACCTGCAGGTACAACAGAACCTTGTTAACCCCTTAACCAATTCGGACGAGCTGCGCTCGTCCTTGCAAAGCCGTCCCCAAACCGTTTTGGACGACTATAGCTCGTCCTCGCTGAATAGGTTCTTCCCTTCAGCGTTTCGAACGAGCAGCGCTCGTTTGTGGCTTAGATGGCATTTTGCTCGACAGATGGCAGCACTGACCTGTTAACTTCGTTTTTTTCTACCACATAAACGTCTTTTACGTATGGCAGCATAATAACCGAAATCAGCACGAAAAAAATAAGCAGTTTTGTTAAGAATTTCGTTGACATAACAAAACGGTGAAGGGGTTAATACCTTTCCGGTTCATACGATATCCCGTTTCATATGTTCAAAATCGCGAGCAGTAAAACATCTCCCACAGAGTTACACTACTTTTCTTCCGATTAATACATTCCCAGAAAACACAATTTCCCGGTTACTATGTTCGAAATTTTGGCAAACTATGGTCGTATAATATGTTTGCGATCAACCGGACATAGCCTAACGAGCGCTAGCAACAGAAAAATCTCATCAGCCCCCCGCCTCCCCCACCCTATCGAAGAAGGAAGTGGACTTCGTGGGAAGAGTTGCAGGCAGATGAATCGAAGAAATAAGAAGGTGTGCGGTTCTAGGGTAACAATAGTATAGCGGTCAGTGCAGCGTTGTCCCTTCTCTATTTTTTTCAGTGATGGTGTTTCCTCTGACGCTGATTTAATGGTGCATGACCAACTAGTTTAACAATCCACAATATTAGTAGTGTTAAAGCGTAACGGCTTGTTTTCACATTCTGTTCACGTAGGCAACAATCGCCTACTTTTGCTGACAGTTGTCGAAGCGAATATATAAGCACTACATGTGGAAGTAGCATTGGTAAATAGCCGCAGATGTAGCCGATGAGATATTGTGCCCGCTAACTTGAATCACACACATATATATCAAAATTTTTATTTGGTATCCACACTGCACGCAATTATGTTTGTTTATGATTATGGTCACCCACTGCACATTCATGTCGGGCGATGAACGCATGGGTCTCGCATATCATTTGTTTGTATGTTATTTTCTTGCCGAATATCTGCTTTTTTTCGCCGACAAAAATGTTAGAAAGGCTAGCAATAAAACAAAGTGGTTGCTTTGGATTCGTGAGCTTTGATCTTCACGTACAGGCACCAAAAATTCGGACCCTTGATTCTTATGCCCGATTATCCTGACTTCTTTGTGGCACCGCGACATGCGCCACAGAACTAGTGTATAAGAGTACCTGCAATTTCGGACGCACCATGACTGACTGCTCAATTTTTCGAACCCCATTCGCGTTTGCCATAGCATCGCAGTCAATAGATGATCCTCCATAGTTATATGTACAGCAGAACAACCTTAATTCAGACTTCCAAGGGGCTGAAAAATAAACCAACACTAAATTCAAGACGGAAAGGAGCCTATTAGAAGTGGGGCTAATAATCTGTGCAGGTTCGTTCAGCACGAATGCATGGCTGTTAGCTCGTACCATTGGCTGATTTCGTCCACTCCCAAAAACTTGCACTAGTCAAAAGTTGTAGAATTCACCTGTACAGTGTCCTTTCTTCTCAAATACAGAAAATAAAAAACACAGCTGATGTGCCACGCAGCCCCTTTGTCACCAAAAATTGGCTTGCAACAAATCCAGAGGTAAATGATGCCTTAGCTATCTTAGTTATCTTCAGCAGCGAGAGAAAAAAAAACTGTTATATTTGTCATACCTTGCATCAAATATGACGCAGAACGCTTTCTGAAACCGACACACCGAAGAAAAAAAACTCAAATCCTATTTCTATAAATGTGGTAAATAACCTGACCATTTTCTTTCTTTTTTTGCATGAATATGATTATGCCGATTATGCCAGAAGCGGCGCGGTTTGGGCTAGTTGGTTATGTATTCTAAAGATTAACTCTTTCGTTACCGCGAAATAGCCATTTTTCATAGGTCTTGGGAAGATATTTTTTGCCAGTACAATTAATAGTGCAGCACTTGTTGCAGCACACAAAATTGCACATAAAGGCCGGAATACATGCGGCGTTTTTTCCCACGATTTTCCCGCGTCGAAAACTGCCGCGCCAACGCGACGCCCAGCTCGAGATACATGGAACGACGAAGCGGCGCGAGCGCCGCCGCGGATCCCTCGATGCGAAAGCAAATGCATCAGCGAGCGGAAATAACCGCAGAGCGAGGTACGTGAGAGAAGCGACGCTGTCCCTTGTGGTAAAATCCCGAAAGTGCTCATTCTAATGCTACTGTGCTAAATGTAGAAAGCATACATAGGTGCGCAAGGATTTGGCTCGCTCGAATGAACGAAGATACTTCGGAATGCCCGCTTGGATACCAGCGGCACGGTTTTCTTTTTTATTTTTACAAATTTCACTCCAGGGAGCAAACAAACACACAGCGATCCGAGAGTAGGTCGTATACTCACAAAAGAGCGACATTCCGTGCTTGATTAAGCGTTTATTTTTACGATAATCACATTTCTGCGGCCAAACTGCCCCATACCTCGTCAGCCATGGCGGCCATGTTGACAGCGGCCGCTCAAACCGGAAATGCCAGCTTTCCGCGCTCCCATTGGCTCGCGTCGACAGTAGTTTCCGGTTCGAGAGGACGCCGCGCCGCCCGCGCGTCAAATATCTGGCGGGGCCGCGTATTGCCATACCATATCCCATAGGCGCACTGGAACAGACGACGCTTTCAGCGAGTTAAACGGCGATTGTTGCTGAAAGATCTCTGTGAACGCAACCTAAAGGTAACATACACTCACTGTAAAGGGCGATTGTTGCTGAAAGATGTCAGTGAACGCAACCTAAAGGTAACATACACTCACTGAGGCATGAAATGATTGTGGGAAAGGTAATTGCTTAGTGTAACTGTTGTCATACCGATTGTTACTTAAAGGTGTCTATAAACGCAACCTAAAGGTAACCTACGCTCACTGAAGGCAGAATATAATTACAGTGAAGAGAATTGAAAAAAAAAAATATTCAGAAAAAACAATAAAACACAGGAGTCGAACGCACGTTGAAGTGGCATCAGTGAAGAGATGCGTGGTGTTAATCCATTCAGCCACCAAAACGACGGGAACGGTGGGCTTCAAATATGTTCTTATTTGTTTAGACAATATATCCACTATTTGTCGCTTGGTGGCGCTGCTCAGAGGAATCACGCGCCAGAGCGTCGTCTGCTCGAGTGCTCCTACGGGATATGGTTTGCTAATAAGCGGCGGGGCCAGATCGGTGGCGGCGCGCGTTTTTTCTGACGCGGGGCGTCGAGTGTGCGCCGTCGGGCGTAAAACGCCGGTTTAACGCGGCAAAAACGCTCCATGTATTCCGGCCTTAATGGAATGCTCTTTCCAAAAACATAAGTTACTACAAAGCAAAAAAATTTATTAGGAAACAAAAAAAAAATTGTAAAATTGCTATTTTTGAGGCGAGTTGTCGATAGAAAAAGCACAATGTCAACCCGACCCATTATTAACAAAGAAAATTTAGAAAATACATTTTGAAGATTGAAGAACACTATGTAAAAAAATAAGCCATCTTACAGCGCTGTTCTTCAGCTACATAAAAATAAACACCTACAGGTGGAAACAGCCTCACTTCTCATGCCATGTGGTCAAGCAGTTCCTAGTTTCCGTCAGGCATCAAACCGAAACTGCTGCAAACCGGCTGCAAAGGCCGGGTATACATGCTGGATAAGCGGCGGGCCATCAGGAATAAGTTTTTTTGTGAAATAAATCCACCCGGACTCACTAGAACATAGCTGGTGACATTTTCAAGTAATTATCACTACTCAACACCATCAGATAACAAAGCCGACAATATGATTTGATATTTGACTTGCTGGAAGTCTTTCGATCACAAAACTTTCAATACTACTGCTGCATTACCGCAAGCGGCAGGCTTATCTTTAGAGCATGGCCGCCACACCCCCTTTCGCAACAACGCATGCACATTAGTTCTCAAAAAGGTGCATCAAAAATCAGAAAGCTGCCAGAGAGGGAAAATTTAAACTGGCTCTAAATGTACAGTGTCTAGACTAACGACTGGGTGATGGTAGGTGCACGAGAAACGATTCCAGTCATTTAAACCATCGATCACCAGTGACTGATTTGAATAGGCATGTTAACGAGAGAGTTAAAAGACAAAGGGTGTACGAAGAACACACACCTGTCTTTTAACTGTTTTGTTATCATGCCTATTGAAATCAATCACCGGTGATCAATGCTTTAAATCCCCGATTTCGACATGACTTTGTGGCATCTTTTCAGCACTTTTTTCTTCACAATACCTCTGCTTAGTTTGTAATTTTGATAAATCCTATTACGGTATTTACTGCGAAACATTTTTTTCTGCATTTTTCTAATCATGCATTCTGCATGATTAAATAAGTGTGTATTTGTACCACACCATTAAACTTAATTCTGTAAGATTATATGGCCTGAACATGTGTTTCTTGCCAAACTGCTTTATTTTATTTAGTTTCTGTCTTCGATAAACGATTCTCACAGCGTTCAGTATCAGGCTTATGTCTAAATTTTTCTAACCACGTGTTCTGTGCAATTATGAACCACACAGAAATATTATCTGTGCCTAACTGGGCACAGTTAAATATAATTTGAACACTTGCTTTGTATGTGGCTGTTCAGATTTAGTTTACATTTGTGATACGAGGCCTCGATAGTGCTTCCAACAGTAACTATTCTAGCAGGCTTCTATCCAAGTGTCCTAACCGCATGTTCACCGGAAAAATAAACAAACAAAACACTCTGGACCCCCGACAGCTGCGAGCGGACTGACCTGATATGAGCATGAGCGTTGCGGGGCTTCCGTGGATGTCGACATATCGTCGCATGCACTGCTTGAGCTTGTCATCAGCCGCATTCTTGCTGGTGGCATTGATGTGGACCACCGTGACCTGGGCCAGATTGAGTTCCTGGATCACCTCGGGGCGCTCCTTGCGGATGTCACAGACGCACAGGAACTCGGCCTCTGCGTGGCCCGAGAAGAACAGCTGCCGGATGTGGCCTACCAGCGCCGTGGCCGACTTCCCTCGCGGCACTTGGCAGTTCTCGATGTCCCAGAAGACGCCGATGGGGAGCAGGCTGGGGCCCTCTGGAAAAAAACAAAGAATGTGTCGCACTGCTGCGCTACCCCGCTCGGCGATTATCTTATCTAGGCATGGCAGCTTCTCAAAAAGGCACTGATAATGACCAGACAGTCTTTATCTGCAAAACATACAGGGTCACATAGCGTATTCGATAACATCTGAACTTCAAAATGTCCCACAAGACACTGACTGAAAGCAAACTGCTTTTCTCCGTACTGCAAACGTCATCCAGAAGGGGCACCGAAAAATAACTGAAGTCGGCCTTAGCTGGTGGAATGGTGCATGCTGTCTTCATAGTTTTATATCTGCATAGTCATAGTCTTGCATAGTCTTATATCTCTGTACAACTGGCCTCTAATATCAACAGGAACCTTATGCAATGTGCAGCACAAGGACCTCACCTTCAATATTAACAATCTATTCCGAAAGACTGCTTTCCTCAACTGCGCCGTGCCATAAAATTCAACGCATCTAAAATACTGACACTAATGGGATGAAACAACAGCTTCGGTGAAAGACCATAAACAAAAAAACTAGTAAAAAATGAAGACGATTGATAGCTATCATTCACTCACACTGTTGTTGTCTCGATCTCTGCAAATGTTCTTTGATGCTAGCAATCATGGCTCCCAATTTATAATACCAACAAGCTTGATTCTCTGCTTGGAACATTGATAGCAAGCGACTTACAGTGCACGAGTCAGTACCTACAGAACCTTCATTTTGAACACTTGGCATTTTGGTTACAGTGCAGGACAGTAAGACTTATTTTATTGGAAATAACAACAATAGTAAAAATAGCAAGACACTAAGTACTAATGAAATAATATATCGCAAAAGGTGACATACAGCAATGAAAAATCAAATGCAAAATATAGCAGTATGCAGTACAAAGCAAGAAAGAATGAAACTGAAGCTGTATATAACATTCAGCACAGCCATGCAAGAACTGCAAAAAAAAAAAAAAAAATGCAAACAGGATCACAGGGGACAGAGGCCTATTAGGAAACTGAAGGGTGCAACAATAATGTCGAAGTGAGATACGTGAAATGCGGAGAAAATTCTACACAATGTGAGAAAATCATGAAAAAACAAAGAGGCAAGGACGGCACGGACCTGGCAAAAACTGAATGCATCAGTATTTTCTTGTTACAAGTGGAATTACACTGCTGCAAGAAGGAACTGAATACACAAACCCGGCACGTAAAATCTGAAATGTTTAGCGGTTTGGTATAAGTGTCCTAAGGCAATGTTTGAGTGCCAAGGGGCGCCAAGATAGAGTGCTCCGGATCAATTTCAGCCTCCCAGGGTTGTTAAATATACACTTCCATCGCACAGTACATGGATAATTTCACTTCTACCTTTTTGCATTTCATCTCCATTAAAATGCGGCTGTCCCAGACAGGATTGAACCTGCATTCTCGGTCTGCTCAGCAGCTCAGTGCCCTAAACACTGAGCAATGCGGCAGGTAATGTTGAATGTACAGTGCTATGCAGAAGTGGAGAGACTACACAATCCGCTACAACTGCTCTTTTTCTGTATAAAAATGCATGCCTGACAAAAACAATCGGGCAGGCAGGCAAGCACATTATGGGGGGGAACCTTACACAGACTTTTAAAATAGCCGCCACACTGTCAGAAAACGCTGGGAAGCAGCTTTGACAATTTGCGTGGTTTCTCCAGCACTGTAGAGATTCAGTGAATTCCAGTAACAAATAAAAAGTTAAATTAACAAAGAAATGATTCAGTTTCAAGCAACTATGTTCAAACAAAGTACTATCGTGCGCAAAAGTTGAGAGACCGTGGCTTTGACGGCCACAGTGCCTGCGGGGACGCAACACGGTGCTGCTGCCTCGCTCTGCGCGCTTGCTGCGAGATTGCCTGGCGTGATGCACAACTTTTCCCTCGCCCTCGGACTGGCGCTTATCCCAACTGACAAACTTCCAGTGCAGTGTTCGGCTACTCTGCTGTTGAGGGTCGCGTCAAAGGGAGTGGCATTGGAAGGTATTCAGAAACAGCGCCATCCCGCATTAGTGAATGAAGCGGACGGTAACACTGCGTCGACTCGACATCGCTGCTGCAACAGACATTTTAATTATAATTGCACCGCCACTTCACATTTTCTCCCCACAGAAGGAATTATGGTGTTTTTTTTTTTCTTTGTTAGCTGGAATATTTTCCGCTTTTAATTCGGCTAATACTTTAGTAAAATCAGCGCTTCGGAACAAGCTTTCTTGCTTCATGAACCAGAAAGCACATTTCAGATGACTCATAATTGTAAAACAGCGCGAACAACGGTAGACAAGAACGAGAAAGACTCGTACCGTGTCTTTCTCGTTCTTGTCTACCGTTGTTCGCGCTGTTTTACAATTATGAACGTCTACCAGCTTGCCCAATTGAACATTCTGATTAGCCATATTTCAGATGACTGTTTGTATTTAGATCTTCATTCCTGAATGAGTGACGTCCTGTGATGCATCGTTCAGTCGCTGTCAGGAGTTCCTCCAGGGTGGGGGCAGGGGAAATTGTCGAGACGACTCGAGATGCAACAAACTGTTTGTCAGCACCATAAAAGAGCATGTGCCTGAATGCACAGTGCACCCATTTTAAAATTACAAGCTTGTTCACAGACGCGTTTCTGTCAGACATAGAGTTTTGCATACGGAAGATGCAAAAAGCCGCTCATTGTTTTTGCTGATACGCTGGTAGGGCGAGAGAGTTAGAGCTTGCAATAAATTGGTCTGTAGCATGAGCCACTTTTTCAGCATAGGTGATCAACGTATCAAAAATTAAACTGAAATTAAAGCAAAGCAAGAACAAAGAGTTGCTCGTTGTCACTTCTGTATCCGAAATTCCGTGTGTTATATAAATATGTGGGTGAACAAGTCAGCGTCGTTAAGAAGAGCACATTACGCATTCGGGCACGCGCCGTCATATCGCGCCACAACAGTGAATTATATTTTGTGTCGTCACTCCACTTTTTGGCACCTGCAATCTGGAGGACCTTGGTGACCGAACGATGCAGCGCAAAAAATATTACGGCATTACGGTAGCCAATCAGATACTGAGGATCTTAATCCAAGCCATCCTTTTAAGTGCGCTCTCCGGTTTGTGGAACAAGAAAGCTTGCTCCGATTCTTCGGTTGGAATAAGCTATTAGCTCCTTTAAAAGGGGAAACTCGTGCAGACGAGTTTTAACTTAAGTGAAAAATTCTCAGGTTATTAATGACATGCATGCCCCAAATCCGTGATAGCGTTACTTTTCTACTGCATGCCATATGATCATTACCGTCCATGTAATGAAATGACATAGAGAATAATGCTTCTTTTTCAATCATTTAGTGTTGCGGAAATGTCTTTTTAAATGATGTAGACCACATATCACGTATCCTGTCACCGTCGACGCTTCTTTCAAGCGAAAATTTCGAGCCCAGTGGTATCATCATAGTCTTGTGGTAAGAGAAGTGCGAACTTTCATGCTATCTCTCAGGCATAATGCCATCACTCGTTATTTTACCAGGCTGCCATGTTTCAAAAGGGGAGTGGGAGTGGTCAGGGTTGCTCAATTTTTCAAGGTTTCGAGTATTTAAACGGTGATGCCTCTTTCTTTCTATGGAGAGAAAAATACAAAGCATCAGTGCAACTAGTATTAAATGCATTTTGCCGCATTTTGGAGTTAAGTGAGTGGGCTGCAGCGCTACCGTCCACTCCCTTCACTAATGCCGGACAGCGCTACTCCTGAACACCTAGAGTTACTCTATGAGCACATTACGATGGGTGCTCTTTTTCGACGCGACCGTCAGCAGTAGAGTGGCTGAATGCTGTGGCTGAATGCTGCTCAGAAGTTTGTCAGTCACGATAAGCGCCAGCCTGAGAGCGAGGGAAAAGTTGTGCATCACGCTGGCCACTCTCGCAGTGCGAGATAGCAGCACCGCGGGTGAGGCCACGCAGCCGCTCCTGCTGCCGAAGCCGTGGTCTCTCGACTTTTGCGCACAACAGCACATAGAATGCTCCACTGTCTGCTTTGGTTACTGCTTTCAAATTGTGACTGGCAACATTTTGATGCACCCTTGTTATACATAGGACTTCGAAACAAGGTAAAGCTACAGAACTGAAGAGATACAGGAGTTCAAATGAGGGTAAAGCTGGAGAACTGAAGAGATGTCAATCCGAAGTGTGACAAGAAAAAAAATTAAAACCATTAGGACTTTTACAACTTCTCGCCACAAAAGGCTGCGAAACCACTACACCTGTTTACTGCAAACACTAAAGAGGCGACCTGGACCTGACTTTATCGCCATCATTAACGACAGCAAAAATTTACAACAGTTAAGACTTACAAAGGGCATTATGGTGGCATGGTTGCCCATTTAACTTTGATCTCAGTGCAGCTGTTCTACCAAAGTTAGAAAGAAAAATATTATCTCAAGTCTTCTGCACACACGTGCCACAGCCACGATACACGAGACTGTTATCGTAAACCGAAAGCACGTTAAAGTGCGACAGTATAGTTATATTTCGCATATTTCTTTTAATCAACAGAGTAAAGGGGGCTAAGATGTTGCAGTGCATAGACAGATATACACAAAGCACCGTTTTCGCCGTCCCCACTCCTTGTTCCAAGAACCCGGATGTACGATTGTTCAGCCTCCTTTTGTTTAGTTGTAGTAAAGACATCGCGTTCCTCACCTTTTTTACTTTCTTTGGTCTGCATGTTCAGATCGGACTTCAAGAACAGCTCATGCTGAAAGAAAATGCAATAATTAGGCATTAGCAACGCATATATAGCGCATATGCTGTCGTTCGGCCGGTCAACGAATGCGATCACACGGCAACAAGAAAGTCAGCCTGATGCGGCAGTCGCACACTACAGAAGCGCTCGTGCTCGTACTACGAACGCATGAGTTCACACAGACGCAAAAAGCTCTAGAATGGATCACAACTTCGTACATTCGGCATCGAAACACGGCGAAAGCCGAAAAATCATTAAACTGACTCTAGCTATGGTGACGAGACATCTGTAGACACGGCACTACGTTGGAAACGTTGCACAAACAGAAAGCAGACTTGATAAATAGCTACGCTCCAGTCTAAACGATCATAACCGTTGGTGCAAGCTACTGTAAATTTGTACCTGTTGATGAAAGCTGCGATCAACAACGGGAGGGCTGGCAGTGAGATTGTTTGATGCACAATAGCGTCGGGGAAGTGCTAAAAAATTGTGACTTACCGCTGCAGCACCGGAGATTAAGATTTACAAGGCAAGATGAACGAACACTAGAAGCTCGTACAAGCACGACGTTTTACAAAAGCGGGCTGATGACAACGCCCGACAGCGAGAAATCACACAAAGTTCTGTTGACAAATTCCTTCAAACTACAGGGCCACCAGCCATCTTGTCACGCACTCGACTGGCCTCGATGTCGATACTCTGTCGATACCATTACGGTTACTGCAGCTGATGCAAAATTATTTATACAAATTTATTTTAGCAGCTATTTTTTACACTAAAGTTTAGCTTTGTTGTCTAGCGTTTATGTAAATTTAGTTTGAAACGATTTCTGCTTTCTCCGCCAGGTACTGCTAGCCACGGGACCGGTGAATTCAAAGGTGTTCTGAACGCGTAAAAATGGACCTATTGTCACTGGATTGTAACCCAAATTTGATAATAGCCATAGACTTGCGCACAGAGGGAGCAGATAGCTGCCTCTCTAATCATCTAAGCTGTGCCGAGTCTTGGTGGTGATAGAAACATTTATTGCCAATATTACAGAGGGCGGGTGTGCAGCCCCCTACATGGAATGTGAGAGCCCTCTCCATGTACGGCTGAGGCTGATAAAACTTTATTCACAATAAGTGGGAGGAATAGGGGAAGTCAGCTAACGTGCCGCAGGCCGTGGAGACTTTTGGCAACGCCGGCCCATTCGACGGCCTTGAACTGAATGCCAGGGTCATCGTTGGACCTTAGCTTGTCCCAAGCTTCTTAGAGGGATCAGGCAAGAGTTCTGAGGGAGGCTTATGGGCTCTGCACGCCCAGATCATATACTCGAAGTTGTCTTTCTCCCCGGAAAATCGGCAGAAGGGATTCATATCCTTATTTATGAATTTTTATATGTAGTTTGGATTGGGGAGGGTCCCCGTCTGTAGCTGTCTCCATATTACTTGTTGTCTGGTCAGTGTTTTATGGGGTGGTGGGAGTGGTCTTCTCATTGCTTTGTAATGTGCAGTGAGTTCGTGGTATGATACGGCTGGCGACGGAGGGCCCTCTTACAAAGGAAAGCCCTTGGAGGGCTATCCTAGCGAGAGCGCTGTAATAATCTTGAGCTGGTCCTCATCGGGGGTACTGATGTGCTCCCAGTTGCTTGTTTAACGTGCAGGGGGTTTTAGATTCCCCACAAGTATTTAAGAGCGGTCTGGGGCCCCTCGCGCTCAATTGTATATAAGCACTACATGAATATGAAACAGACGACCACTTTTTATTCTTCTCGTAAGCGGTATAGTGAGAAAATTTATTCTCTATCGATTTGATAATTTCGCAGTGAGTTTCAACAAGAACCATTAACAATTTTTTCTAAAGCCTAAGAAGGAGAAAAATAATCTCTCCCCTTTCTATAAAACGATGTGCAAAGCTGGCCATTAGCCGCTTTCTCTCTCTGCTCCCTTATTGAGGAAGAGAAAAACAAGAACCGGAAAGCATGAAGATTAACCATGCGAAGCCTAGTTTCTAAGTTGCGCGGGGAAAGGAGAACCGAAAGGTTAATTTGCAGCTGCACGAATAATCGTTAATTCTTTGCCGGTGGGTGTTCTCTGACATGAAATGAGTTATGAATACTGGTTTCCTCATGAAAGCTCCTCATGATGCTGGTTAGTCTTTGATATTTGTAAGTGTTAAAGCACTCGACACAGGGAATCCAGCACCAGTATACGACAATTCCAGCAGGGCGAATGACGCTGACCAGCGCCTTCAGGATCGCGATGGCTTGGCGGTTTTGCTCTGCTGGAGCCTATCAGAAACAATCGAACAACTCAATGGCCGATGGGCTAAATGAGCTCGCGTGAGAAATGTTTTCTCTCGTTGATTTCGTGCACTCCTTTCGTGCCCCGTATCAGCTATGATTCCTGTAGCCACACAATGCCCTCGCTTAAGCGATTGAAAGAAAAACGAACAAATATTAAGAGAAATAAATTAAGAAGAAGAATTAGGCAAAAATTATAGTAGTTACCCCTTTAGGCGACAATCCTTAGTGATGCGTCGTGCGACGACGACGCCTTCGCGTGTTGCCGCTGGTGCCCTACCAAGCCTTTACTGAACTGCCTCAAAGCGCTCATATATGCATGGCCCAGGCGAAGTGAGTGTCTGCAGGTTTTTCGCTCAAACCAGACCAGGAAAATAAAGTTCTGGCAAACTTGCATCATGAACTAATAAAACTTACAATGCAGTTTTTTTTTTTGTTTCTCGTTACAGACTTAATTCTTCCACCTAGATACGTGACATGCCATGCGACATTTCATTTTGGTGCAAATCAGTTCGTGAGTCCGCCGATTCCGCGGCTTTAGTTAAGGACGGGGCATTTGCGACATTGCGAACAACAATCGCACGGTATTAAAAACTTTTGTAGTTGTTTAGAAGTTGTATTCGTGCTACACGTCTCGTGGCTCAGAAAAGTGGGGGCATTAGCAGAGATAGAAGATGGCCAGAATGTATCAAGACGTCAAGAATTGTCATGTAAGCAGCCTGCAAGGCAAATCTTGTCAAAACGCGTTGTAAATACGTAATAATGATCTAAGTATCAGTTGAGATGTTTGTAACTTATTTATTTTGCCAAGGCACCTTCAAGTTGCTTGCTCATCCTGAAATAATAATAATAATAATAATAATAATAATAATAATAATAATAATAATAATAATAATAATAATAATAATAATAATAATAATAATAATAATAATAATAATAATAATAATAATAATCAATCAATCAATCAATCAATCTTTATTTAATGTGCGCAGGAACAACCATGTGGTCTTTGTGCTGCAGCACAAAAAAAAAAAAATGAAAAAGCACAAACATGTTTACACACACAGAGAGAACACAAAAAAAAGAAATAAATAATACATGAAATGAAACTGAGACGAAAAGTATCACGGAAATTAAGCAAACAACGAGTATCATCACTTATATACACAGTGAGAGAATTTTTTAGCACACCAGGAAATAAAGAAAAAAAAAAAGAACGGTAGGTAGAAGAGAAAAAAAAAACAGATAACTGACATTGATTATAGTAATATAGAAATATACATAAAATAAACAACCATTCCAGGCGTAACAAGTGCATGGTACTTAAAACACAGGCTAGAAATACAGAATAATACAATAAAGAAGTAAAATTGAACAAGGGACAGTAAGATTCGAATATAAAGTTTAAAGTTGAAATATAAGCAAGAAACGGATAAAAAGTAGTTCAAGATACAGACAGCATTGAACAGGAGAAAAAGCAAAAAGTGAAGTAAATACAATTTAAGGCTAGAAAGTGGGAGTTATATGTGATAAAGTACTATTTAGAATACAACGCTACGAACATCCAATGTAAATGAACAGAGCGAGTTTTGGAAGATGTCAAGGTGAGGACAAAAAGAGTTAAATAACCACTGCATCCTGTCCAGAGGGGAGTGGGAATGAAGAGGAGAAACCTGAAATGGTCTGAATTCCCTCATGCTCTTTCGCGGAACGCGCAGTAGGATGTACTCTAAGAGCTGAGGGCACATAATGTGGCCATGAAGGAGTTTGTACAGAAATATGATATCAAGTCTGATACGACGGCAGTGAAGGGAAGGAAGATTCAGTTGGGCGCTCCTGGTGGAGCGAGAGGGGGAAGTTGCGAAAGGAAAGCGATAATGAAATATCCGTAAAAATTTTTTTTGTACTCTGTCAACCTTGTCCAAGTTCGATTTGCAAGTGCCATTCCAAACAACCGACGCATACTCCAAGACCGGTAGGCATATGGACAGGTACAGTTTTAGGAACGGAAGTGGAGTATGGAACTCTCTCGAAAGTCTGCAAACGAATCCGAGTGTGCGCATAGCCCGCTGAGCAATGCGTTTAGTGTGAGAGGAGAAGCTGAGGGTGCGGTCAAAAAGTACACCAAGGTCATTAATTTCATCAACCCTATCCAACAGCACAGAATTGACAGAATAATGGTAGAGAAAGCTATGTGTTTTACGAGTAAAGGACACAACCCTAGTTTTGGAAGAATTGAGGGTAAGTCGATTCATCGCACACCAATCAGAAAAAGCAGATATGTCCGATTGCAACAACACGCAATCTTGAAAAGAATGTATTACCTTGAATATTTTTATATCATCAGCATAAAGAAGAAACGAGGAGTTCTTTATCGCCGAGGAAACATCATTAATAAAAACGGAGAAGAGAAGCGGGCCTAGTACTGAACCTTGAGGAACTCCACTCGTTGCAGGGTAAACGAAAGAAGTCTGTCCATTGACACTGACAAAGCAGAAGCGATCAAGGAGATAGTTGCGTAGGAGGGCTACGAGAGAGACTTCAACGCCAGAGAGTAGAAGTTTTTCAAGAAGTAGTGAGTGAGTAACAACGTCGAAAGCTTTGCTCATATCACAGTACACAGTGTCAACCTGACCCCTCTGAAGGACTGCTGCAGAGGCATACGTCATAAACGTGACTAGGTTGGTGGAAGTAGAGCGACCCGACATGAAGCCATGTTGATTCGGTACTATGATATGTTTGAGATGGAAGGAAAGTACGCTGTGCAAAGCTAATTCGAAAAGCTTAGAGGTTGCACATAGAAGAGAAATCGGACGATAATTGGAAACATCAGTTTTGTTTCCAGACTTGAAGACAGGAAACACGCGTGCCATTTTCCACACGCGAGGAAAGGCAGCATTTTTTAAACAGTTATTAAATATGGCAGTCAGTACTGGTACGAAGATATAACTGAAGGCTTTTATTATGGCAGCTGGAATGCCATCAGGTCCAGGAGACAAAGATGGTCTCAGACGCTTAAGACTCTCAGTTATCAACTCCTCGTCAAAGAGAATGGAATTAGATAGTGCACCAGATGGGAGGCAAACGGAATCACAATGTGGATGTTTGTAAACGGAGGAAAAATGTTGTGCAAAACTGTCGGCAACATCCCGAATTTCCGAACCCTGAGAGTCAACTAAGCTGATACTTAAATCTGATTTAATGGAACGCTTGCGAACGTAACGCCAGAACTGACTAGGACGATTTGAGGCATACCTCTCTAAAGACTCAAGATAGGAGTCGTAGTCCCGCTTGTATAAGCGTTTGCAAAGAGAACGCACACGGCGAAACTCATCTGCCCAATTGTGAAACCCAGGGCGTTTCGCTTTACGATGGGCGTGAGGTAGGTCACCGCCGCTTGCAGGGGTGCTCAGCCCTGATGGAGTTGGTGCAGGTGGGTCACCGCTGCTTGCGGCGGGGGCTAGCCTGGCACCGAATTTTTATCTGTTGTAGGCCGTCATTGCACCTGCCACCATTTCGGTGGTGGACGACGGCCGTTGTTGCGGCGCGCATCTTTCTTTCCCGCTTCGTTTTCTTTCTTCTCTATTTCCTCTTCTGTCTGCACGAGGCAGCGGAGGTGGCTCAGCTACAGAGCCTGTAGCAGGCCCGTGCATTTTCTTTTCCTTCTTCCTGCAGCCACAACAACAACCGCCGCTTGCGGCGGGGCTAGCCTGCCACCGGATTTTTATCTGTTGTAGGCCGTCATAGCACCCGCCACCACTTCGGTGGTTGACGGCGGCCGTTGTTGCGGCGCGCGTCTTTCTTTCCCGCTTCGTTTTCTTTCTTCTCTATTTTCTCTTCTGTCCGCACGAGGCAGCGGAGGTGGCTCAGCTACAGCACCAGTAGCAGGCTCGTGCATTTTCTTTTCCTTCTTCCTACAGCCACAACAACAACAACATGCGGCGTTGGCCTACCGTCCCAGCCCCGTAAGGCCAGGAATTGCCACCCTTCACCACCTCCCCCTCCTATCAACACGTTAAAGATCCTCAGGGGGTCGAATTACTTCGTAGCCCTCCACTACGACTCCCCTTTCTCTCTTTCCACTTTCACTCCCACCTTCCTTCCTCCCTTCCCTTACGGCGCGGTTGATAATAATAATAATAATAATAATAATAATAATAATAATAATAATAATAATAATAATAATAATAATAATAATAATAATAATAATAATAATAATTTGTTCACAGGAAAGGAAAGGCGCAGTATCTGTCACACTTGTTCTGTGGACACCTGAACCGCGCCGTAAGGGAAGGAAGGAAGGTGGGAGTGAAAATGGAAAGAGAGAAAGGGCTGCCGTAGACGAGTGCTCCGGAGTAATTTCGACCACCTGAGGATCTTTATTGTGCACTGCACATGGACGCCACTTCGTTTTGCCTCTATCGAAACGCAGCCGCCTTTCCTGACATGTTAGTTTACAGATCATGAGTGCTCCCTCCCCACTTTTATCGCAATTTTGGAGGGTTGTATATGACATTTAGTCAGAAAACTCCCGCAGTTGCCTTTTCGTGTGAAAAAAAAAAAATTAGCTAATGAAGATGTTGGTATAGGTTCCAATGACTCACACGAAAACAAGCACGGCCGGAGTTCCCGGGTTCGAACCCGACCGCGGCGGCTGCGTTTCGATGGAGGCGAAACGAAGAGGCGTCGTGTGCTGTGCGATGTCAGCGCACGTTAAAGATCCCCAGGTGGTCGAAATTACTCCGTAGCCCTCCACTACGGCTCCTCTTTCTCTCTTTCCACTTTCATTCCCACCTTCCTCCCTTCCCATACGGCGCAGTACGGGTGTCCACAGAGCAAGTGTGACAGTTACTGCGCCTTTCCCTTCCGTGAACCAATTTAACTTAGCACTCATAAGGCCATGTCACCTCTTCTTAAAAAAATAAAAAATAAAAGTAAAAGATATAAAAAACAGCAGCAATTTCGTGTTGCTTTTCTTCGGTAAACGGATGCCTGTGCATGTCCCTCATTTTTTTAACGCTTATACTCTCATCCTTCCCTTTGTCTCTATCCCCTTTGCCTCTTTTTTACCCGGTTCGAGGCTGTGTATCGACCGCTAGTTTCACGCCTAAGGCACCCCTGTTTTCTCGAATTTCATATAAACCGGGAACTGTTCTGTACTGTACTTTGTTTACTTTTCTGTGTTTCTTTACCAAATTATTTCGTCGTGTCCACTAGCAAAGTAAGGGGACAGAAATGATTCTTTTTCTACGTTTATTTTCGTTCGCTCAGACTTTTAAACTTTTGCGTACATGGCTTTCTCCGTAGACACGCAAGTATAAAAACCGCAAAAACTTCCACGTCCTAAAAGAAGACAATCGCAAGCGCAGCGTACAGTGTTCGAAGCCAACCAAAACCATAGCCAGAGCCAATGAGACGTCGCGTCGTGGGGCAGACGACAGAAGAAAGCAGACGAGAACGACTTCCAGCGGTGGTGCGACGGTGGTTAGCAGGCCGAGCACGTTACCTTGTTGCCGCCACTCGTCCGGTCGCACTAGCAAGGAGAAGCAAGGGATAGAACAGACCGAATCCGGTTTTTATGAGCTCTTTAGGACGCAGCGACGTCGATTCTGGAAAAACCAAATAGAACGCTGCCTCAAACACCGACTGATATGACGGTGGCAGTGGCACCCTAGGTCTGAAGGCTAGTATCCTCAGCCATTTGTGCGATGCGTCCTCGAGCCATTGTCTGCAGTGACGGACTGCAGCATCCGAGTGCAAAGAAAATCTCATGAGAGAGAAAACGGTGTAAAGATATGACAAAGGTGAAACCGTTGTTTTTGTTGAGACTGTAGGAAGAAGGAAAAGAAAATGCACTGGTCTGCTACTGGCTCCGTAGCTGAACCATCTTTTTTTTATTGGTTTATAGGAAGGGAAAGACGCGGTAACTGCCTCACTTGTTTACCATGGACACCTCAACCGCGCCGTAAGGGAAGGGAGGAAGGAAGGTGGGAGTGAAAGTGGAAAGAGAGAAAGGGGAGTCGTAGTGGAGGGCTACGAAGTAATTCGACCCCCTGAGGATCTTTAACGTGTTGATAGGAGGGGGAGGTGGTGAAGGGTGGCAATTCCTGGCCTTACGGGGCTGGGACGGTAGGCCAACGCCGCATGTTGTTGTTGTTGTGGCTGTAGGAAGAAGGAAAAGAAAATGCACGAGCCTGCTACTGGTGCTGTAGCTGAGCCACCTCCGCTGCCTCGTGCGGACAGAAGAGAAAATAGAGAAGAAAGAAAACGAAGCGGGAAAGAAAGACGCGCGCCGCAACAACGGCCGCCGTCAACCACCGAAGTGGTGGCGGGTGCTATGACGGCCTACAACAGATAAAAATTCGGTGGCAGGCTAGCCCCGCCGCAAGCGGCGGTTGTTGTTGTGGCTGCAGGAAGAAGGAAAAGAAAATGCACGGGCCTGCTACAGGCTCTGTAGCTGAGCCACCTCCGCTGCCTCGTGCAGACAGAAGAGGAAATAGAGAAGAAAGAAAACGAAGCGGGAAAGAAAGACGCGCGCCGCAACAACGGCCGTCGTCCACCACCGAAATGGTGGCGGGTGCAATGACGGCCTACAACAGATAAAAATTCGGTGCCAGGCTAGCCCCCGCCGCAAGCAGCGGTGACCCACCTGCACCAACTCCATCAGGGCTGAGCACCCCTGCAAGCGGCGGTGACCTACCTGTTCCAGCCCCATCAGGGGAGTGAACGCCGCTAGCGGCGGGGGCTAACCAGCCACTGATTTTTATCTGTTGTAGGCCTTCATTTCACCCACCATCGCTTTGGTGGTGGCGGACGACGGCTGTTGTTGCGGCGCGCGTCTTTCTCTCCCTCTTCTTTTTTTCTTGTCTATTTTTCTTCTGTCCGCACGAGGCAGTGGAGGTGGCTCAGCCACAGAGCCAGTAGCAGGACCGTGCATTTTCTTTTCTTTCTTCCTACAGCCACAACAAGAACACATTGCACAGCATACGGACGCCTCTTCGTTTCGCCTCCATCGAAACTCAGCCGCGGAGGTCGAGTTCTCCGCTGCCGTTTTTTTTCTGATTTATTGATAGGAAGGGAAAGGCGCGGTAACTGTCTAACTTGTTTTCTGCGGACACCTCGACCGCGCCGTAAGGGAAGGGAGGAAGGGGGGAGTGAAGGTGGAAAGAGAGAAAGATTAGCCATAGGGGAGGGCTACGGAGTAATTTCGACCACCTGGGGATCTTTAACGTACGATGACATCGCACAGCACACGGACGCCTCTTCGTTTCGCCTCCATCAAAAAGCAGCCGAGGTCGGGTTCGAACCCGGGTACTCCGGCACAGTAGTCGGGCGTCTTACCACTGCACCACCCCGGCGGGGCATTCCGCGGGTTATGCGTTCAACGAAACTGGTTGTGTTCGATGCAAGGCTCGGTCGCCGGCAGCCAGAGCTTTCGCTCCACATTCGGTTCAGCAGCGTTGAACCCCTCTAATGTTTTGTTTTCATTGATTGACAGTAGCCCTTCATGGAGGTATTGGAATGGTGAGGGTGTGACCTGAGCAGAAAATAAGATAACGGTTCTTTGGGGCACAATATGACGTGTTTAGGTGGAGGCCATCAGTCACATGCGCACACAGGGACTCACAATGGTGTCAATGTCGTCAAGCCACAGCGACATGCTATTCTGGGGATTTTTCCTACTCCAGGAAATCTGAGGGTAAAACTTTGAGAGAAGGGAAGTTTTAGAGAGTTTCGGGAAATTTGTAAAACCGAAATTTTGTCACGTTTTCTAAACGCTGTTATCACGCCTTTGCTCAGAAAAAGGCTCAAAAATAGAAAAATACGGTTACGTAATTGAAGATAACTGCTAAGCCGCACGAAACCGCTTTTTATGATAGTCACGTAACCACCCAGCAAGGGTTAATGACCTGGAAGAAACGTTTGCACGTCACCGTCACGACATTGTGCGGCCACCAGTGACAGAACGAACAAAAAATGTTGGTTTGGTTGGTTTGTGGGGTTTAACGACCCAAAGCGACTCATGCTATGAGAGACGCCGTAGTGGAGGACTCCGGAAATGTCGGCCACCTGGGGTTCCTTAATGTGCACTGACATCGCACAGCACACGGGCACCTTGCTTTTCGCCTCCACCGAAAAGCGGCCGCCGAGGCCAGGATTCGAAGGGTGCTCTTTATCTAACCAATTAATCAGGGCATGAGTGGGACGCCCACTTACAAATGACAAGCCAACGAAAAAAGGTTGCTCTTTGAAGCCAGTCAATTATTGCACACGTAGGACTGGGGTTAATTTGTGTTGTCAGATGCAGGTGGGAGAAGGCGGGTGATATCTCAAGATCTGCCGATACTTTATTATTCAGTCGGAGATGTTATATGCGAACAAGTTACTTAAATACGTCTGCTTTCTGACACGACCCTTGTCGACTAATGCCAGAAGGATGCTAACGAAAAATTTCACTTCCCCCGCATAATTCACGTCACTACGAATATAATAGCACCGTTGCTGATAGCGCTAGTGAACAATCATAGAAACTGTGAGCTGAATATGCGTGCTCGATATGTGCCGCCCTGAGCTCTGAAGGTGACACACAAACCCGCAATGCTTCTTTTTTGCTTTCTGCATCACCTGCGGTTCGTTGGAACTAGCGCTGACCATGTTCCTGTATGCTACCGTCGAAAAAAGGAAGGAAGAAAATGATGGCTATGACTCACCACTGACGATGTTAGTCGTATAGATCCGCTAATGTGCGTCCGCGTCTTGTTCACTTCGTGTGCACAAGAAACACAACATACGCGTTACAGAGCTTGAAAATTCTCGTCGGCACCGCTTTCGTCAGCGGAAAACAGCAAAAAGAATTTTCCTCACGCTTTCCGACCAGAGCACGTGCGCATGATACGTGGGTGCAAAAGGCGTGGCCGTGATGAAGAGCAGAGATGCAGTAGTGACAGCAGACGACACGCGGCTATGGTAGCGCAGAACATTCTTGTATCATGCGCGAACTGAACCACTGTAGTGGCGACAAAGACCTCTGTGTCATTGCGGCTGTGCCGAGCATTATCCCAAGAACGTTTTTATTTTCCCCTCCGTGCAGTGCAGTCTGAAGGGACGTCTCAGGAGCCCTTGAGCTAGAACTAAAAATACGCACGTTCGTCTTTTTGTTGAGTGTCGTTGCACTCACAACAACAGGAGGAGGTTCGGCCGCCCCAACCGAGTCAGCAAGCCTGCCAGTGCGTTGGCGCTCCGACTTGGTGGTATCCTCGAAAGTTGACGAAACAACCCGGCGCTCGAGGCGGCTAACTGCGAACGGAAATTCGATCAGGCGGCGGACCCTTAAAGGCGCGCCAATAAAAGAAGAAAGAAAAAAAAAAAACCGGACGCCAGCGTCGGAACCACCGGGCAGGCCCAAAACGTGCCTTTTTTCTTCGGAGTAAGAGGTAGACCTGGAGGAAAGTGGGAAGGAGGTTGTTGGCTGGTCGAGGCATTAGCGGCTGTAACGACTTTTTCTCGGGGGAGGTCCATGCGCTGAAAAAGCTGCGGGTGCGTGCGCCTGCTTTTGCGGACAAAGCCAGCTTTGTCGCCCGCCGGCGACTTTTGTATCTTTCTCTTGATTTCTATTTCGTTAGCCTTGAAATAAGATCAAGACGGGGGCGAGAAAAACAAGGCAATTCGTTTTTGTTTTTCAACAGCCAAGCTGTGTACAAGGGCAGAGTTTGTTTTCAAGAAAGCAGCAGGGGTAGGAAATGGAGAGTGGAGGCTTAGGTCTCTGTTCCTTTCTTCTGGGTTATTTTCATGTCTAGACGACGGTAATATAGAGGGAGACAAGGTAAATAAAACGTAACAAGAAATGTGGCGTGGCGCCTAACTCTCATACATACGCATGTCGTGGGGATGTTGAGAGACGTAGTAGACTTGAACATTTTGCGCAAGGAACAGTCTCTAGATGCATGTTTATGCTGCATGTCATCTTACAATAAAGGGGGGGGGGGAGGGGGGGGGGGGGGGCGTGGATTTCCTTTGTGAAATGGTGGAGCTGAAAGAAAATAGGTTTCCTTGCATAGTTTCTTTGTGTTCCTGACTACGCTGAGAACAAGGGCACATAATTTATGGTTAGCCTCGGACATGTAACGTCTAGCACCTTGGCTCTCTATGATGGAATGTCATTCACAGGGAGCAAATTGCTTTCCTGTAGAAACAACTCAAGCTGATGCCTCGGTCACTATATCAAGTGTTCCAGCAGAACTCCAAACGCCTAAGTTTTCCCTTACCGTGACTCACAGTAATAACAGAATGAAGTTCGGAAGACTGAGCGGGGACTCCACGATGTGATGAAGGAAGCAACGCGCAACGCAAGCGCAATTTCTTGCAAGGACCCTGCCTGTGGAGTTCTGCCTTTGAGAAACGACATATTGATATTGTTTTCGAAGCTTGATGCATGTCAAATGCTCCTTACGCGGTCAGGCAAAGAGACAGAAAAGTTTATTTATAGAAAGATGCAGAGAGATCTGCTGAAGGTATAACTCTCATGCTCGCTTCAGTCGCACTTGGGCAGGAGCAACGAGAATAAAGTGGGCTTCGGTAGGTGATGATGAGGGCAGGAAAGAGTTGAGAATGCGTCAATATGTCACGATGGCATTACAAGCAATAATAAATCAGCACAGAATTTCAGAAATACTATCGTAACATAATATTTATACGCGCTGTCAATACTCGTATATAAATGAAGGACGCCGATTGGTACAGTAAAATAGATTACGCGGATAGGGGTATGTTTTACTATATCACGGGATAGAGTGGAAAGAAGTAGGCGCCCCAGGATAGGAGAGGAGGGAAAAGCTTCCAACGCACCGACGTAAAGGCTCACGTTTGTTCAGCCGAGATCGTTGTTGCTGAAAACACAGTCGCTTCCATTGTTACAGCTTAAACAAGGGAAGAAAACGTTATGGGGAACACTTAAGCTCTGCCTTTAAGGGTATGATGCGATAACGCGGGATACCATCTGACATGTGGAGCCCCCAATTTTAACCAAGTCGTAGGAACGTGCCTACGTGGCATAAGAGTATAGCGTGCTTGCCTCGGCATCCAAGAGCACTGGAAGGTTGATCCTTATTCCACCCTCCCACCTCAAATGAGTAACCTGAGTTCTCAGCTCCTCCCAATTTTTTTATACCACGTGATCTTGTTACGTCGCACCAACAATCAAAGAATCAGTTTTCGGACATGTCAGCTGTCACCTACCATATCCGTCAGCGCAATGCCCGTAAATCTTCGCTCGCAACGTTGACTCCGACACTGGCGCTAGATTTCCTGTGTGACGCGCCCTTTAACGGTATCGCTTTAAAAAAAGCTTTATAGTACACAGAACTGCAGAACTAATTGTGTCGTGGCACTTTCGCAATCGGGCGGAAAATATTTCACATGTGTAAGCGGTTCATGATTACTGGCTTCGGCACTGGCACGTTAAGTTATATTCAGTTAACCACCAGCCCATTTTTATTGTTTCCGCGCTGTCACCGCCACGGAAACCACACAGGTATCCCCTTCAAGAACTTTATTGAATTTTGCTTACATACCTTTTTGCATGTAATCACCATGGTCCTGCGAAACATCCTGGTCTTTTTCCTTATTAGTTTATTGTTTGCGCGAATATGACAACCTCGACTCCTCCCCCTTTATCTCCGCCCCCTCATATAGCAAAGACAGCAGCGGAACGGTCATTGCTTGTCCCTTGCGATGGCCTTCGCGAAAAGGGATGGCAAGCCTGCTGAGTGACGTCTCGGAGGATACGGAGATTCTCACTGTTTGTCCACGAGATAAAGGCAGTCTCGTAACGTCAGTCTGCGCAACACGTGATTGTCTTGCTCCTAATCGAGCTAGAAGTTACGCGATAAAAGACCCGATCGGATATGAGGGAGGTAAACAGGTAGTAACAGCAAGACGAAAGAGCGTTCCTAGCGCCAAAATCCTGATTGCTACCACGCATGAAGTCCAAGAGATGCAGAGGAGCTGATCACCGCGTAGCTAAACGGCACCCCTTTCAAGATGGCGGCGCGTCAAGTAGGTGGAACCGCTACAACAGTTCAAGGAGGAGGAGGAGGAGGAGAGAGACAACGAGTGAGGAGCAGGACTAGCAGCGACGTCTAGCTACCGACTAGGCAGGCTTATCGAGCCACCACCACCTTCGATGTAAGGCGAGAGGCAACTCGTCTTGCTCGACGATCCGTGACGGCCCAAGATGGATCGGCGGAAAGGCGGCCGCGCCAAGCAACGGTGCCCTCGCCCCTGATCTGCCTGCCTGCCTGCCTGCTTGCTTTATTGCTTGCTTGTGTCGAGTAGTGGCGGGGTGGAAAGGGACACGACGTTGTGACGAGCCCGCATTGCCACACTCGGGATTGCCAGCAGGTTGGAGCGGAAAGGCCTTATCGCGGAAGCGACTAGCTTAATCGAGGTAACGATATCAGCACTGCGATGAAGCACGTCGTCAAAAAAAAATATATATATATATATATAGCCTAGAGACGCCGCGTGGGTCTACAGAACTGGAGAGGTTAAGACAGGGACTCTTGCTTGGCTGTTTCCCGCACATTTATCCGCAGCGTTGTCAGGGTTCAAATAAACTTCAGACGACTTTCTTTCACAGCATGAACTTTTGCAACAGCTTTTTCTTTAACTTTTGCCCCCCCCCCCCCCCCCCCCCCCCCCCCCCCCCCCTCCGGTTTCTTCCTGATGAACGCTATTAGTTTCTGTCTTCATAACGTCTTACTTGCCTTTCCCCGTATCTAGGCCCAAATGGTGTACCCAGGGAAGTTTTCTTTGAAGACGCACTTCATTACAGGGCTGATACCACTACTTTGAAAGGAATCCAGTTCTGATTATGGTAAGTATGTTTTCTTTTCCGACGTACTCTCCCACTTTCTTTTTCAGGATTAATTTTCTTCCGGATTCATAAGTGAAAGTAAGCCTGTTATGCTTGCTGGGATGATAAATCTGTGTATTCTACGAGTGTGGGTAGTACGAAATCATGTGTGGTTGCCCTGAGCTCAAGTAAAGGGAAATACCTGGCCACTGCGGTTGGAATAAGATGGAATGACATAAAAAGGAATAACTCCCCGCCGGGGTGGCGCAGTGGTTACGGCGCTCGGCTATTGTTCCCAAGGACGCGGGATCGAATCCCGGCCTCGGCGGCCGCTTTTCGGTGGAGGCGAAAAGCGAGGCGCCCGTGTGCTGTGCGATGTCTGTGCACGTTAAAGAACCCCAGGTGATCCCAATTTCCGGAGTCCTCTACTACGGCGTCTCTCATAGCCTAAGTCGCTTTGGGACGTTAAACCCAACAAACCAACCATAAAAAGGAATAACAAGAAATAAAGCACTTGGTCTTTCTGTGAAACTTTATTGGTTTTCCGTAATATTGTTAAGAGATAATAAGGAAAAGATGTGTGCTACGGAGTGAGATGGTAAGCTTAGGGATGATTTTTCGTGTAATCGACTCAATAAAGAGAAGACAGAAGCGCAGCTAAATATGACTGATAGGCAAAGTAGGAAAGTTCAGAAGTTCTCATAAAAAAGGCGGTAGCATAGGTGACGCCTTTACGGAGTGTTTATTTCTTGTTGTTGCGATAGTGCAGTTTTAAAAAAAGAGCAAACAGAGAACGAGGAAGCACAGGTGTAGAATTAGTGAAATTCTTGGAACATAAGTTTCCTGATATAAATCAACATAAAAAAAGCGCTGCAGTCACTCATGTACGAAGGGAGTGCCGAGAAACGGCAACATTGTATTTGGTAAGGCCAATAACAGCCCGCAAATGCTATTTCAGTTGTTAACAGCAGAGCTTTTTTCTGATGCAAACCTACCAGAAATGCTTTGACAATTTTAATACACCCTAGAATAAGATTCTGACTTGAAGTAAGTCAAGTCAGCAACTAAACATTTTGACTTCGAAAAGGTCATTTGCGCACAGTCATAACATATTACCGCGTTTCATATTCTGAGTCGTTGTTTGCAGCCTTACATTTGACAATATATAAAAATTCCGTCATTTCCCTGCATTCCAGTGGCGGATGACGCATCTCCCACAAACTCTTGGGCGTGGTGACAACTACTGAGAATTTAAAAAGAACTACGGACTCTTCTTTACACGAAAGAAGACAGGAAGCAAGTAGGTCCAAAGTGCTTCCCAAGGCTTAGGTAAGCAAAAGGTAAACTTCCCACAGTGGCTCAAGTATTTTCGCTGTGACGTAAGCTCATGATCACGTCTACAAACGACCATTCGTGTTTACGCACCGCACTCCGCGCATTTGTTTAGCGAGCGCTCAGTCTCCACAGAGGGAGCGCCTTAGGCAATCCTGCCTTTCGCTCGATCAACCCCGTACGCTATACAACAGGCAGCGGCAGTTGGGCTTCCTCCTACAAAGCCCATCAATGCGGCGAAGAACGCCTTACACACACAACGGGCCAAACGAGGCGATAAGCGCCCAAGCTCGCTCTTTCCCAGAGCAGTAATTGCTCAGGCTTGGCTGTTGGAACTGCCTGCGTCTTCGGATTTTCCTTTGTCTTGTCTTGTTTTCTTCTAGTACTTGTTTCTGTGGCAACAACAGTTTTCCCTCGGCCAGATCTTCCTGCCTCCATGTCGGGGACTTCTGAACGTGGTACAGAGTAATGCATCTTGTTCGCTGAATCTGTAGCTCCCGGAAACTGACTGTTGTATGCTTTTATTCTTATTTATTTGATCCTCCGATCTGTCGTTCCCTCTCAGTACGGAACAGCGTCACCGTCTGCCTTCGACCGTGTCGTCGTTTTTCGCCTACTTGTTAGGCTTACCCCACTGCATTATATTACTGCGGCAGAGCACCCTTTACAGGCAGTTTGAATGCATGGCAGTGTTATGCCGGCGGGGATGCACGGTGTCTTTTACAGCTACAGCTGGCTGCGAAGACGTTTATCTACTACTACTACTTGCATAATCATCACCCAGCACCATCACTATCCATACTAATGCTATGCTACCACCACAACAACCAACAGCAATGCCTTCGTAATGACAGCTACTACTGTCGAACACCACTGCTTTACTACTGCTGCTGCTGCTACTACTACTACTACAACTACTACACCACCACCACTACTACTACTACTACTACTACTACTACTACTACTACTACTACTACTACTACTACTACTACTACTACTACTACTACTACTGGTACTACTACTACTACCGATACTACTATTGCTACTACCACCACCACCACTACCACTTCCATTACTACTACTACTGGTACTACTACTACTACTACTGCCGCTACCACTACTACTACTACTACTACTACTACTACTACTACTACTACTACTACTACTACTACTACTACTTGTGCCTGGCGCATGATAGCCTGAGCCGCTTATGCGCCACTAGACCCAATACAATACAATACAATACCATACTACTACTACTACTACTACTAATACTACTACCGCCACTACCACTACTGCTACCATTACTACTACTACTACCACTGCCACTACTGCTACCATTACTACAACTACCACCCCCACCACCACTACCACTACTACTACTACTACTACTACTACTACTACTACTACTACTACTACTACTAGCGTTAGTTGGGAAGTTTAAATAAGTCGAAATTCACAGTCAACACAGCTCCTGTCTGGCGCAATTGGCAGATAACTGGCGACAGGCTTTTGGTGACGGCGTAGTGCGTAGTGTTCAATAAACTAGCACAACCCGCATACACGTTGCCCCACTCGACCCCTTACATACGCACACTCGCTCACGGCAGAAAAACGTCTCTCTAATTTCAACGCGAGGGCGTTAAATGCCCCGTTCGCCTAAAATTCATCGTCGGTGCCGGCGTCGACTTTAGAGCTGTGAGCGAACATTCAAGAGCACGACGCTGGCAGCGGAAGCTTCAAACAGTTATATTATAACATCTTTGTGCTAGCTTCACTGACAATGAGAGTGTGAGGGCGCTGCTACAAATGAACTGGCGCAAAGCACAGCGAAATTGAGGAGACCGAAAGGTGATAGTGTCCAACTCGCGCGCTCTCGAACTCTTCGTTCATGCCCAGAATAAACTAATCTGGCTTTACACTTCGGAAAGCTGCGAAAATAACTTACAGAAATCACGGCTCTCGCTGCTGAAATGTTTGAAGAAAGGTTTAGAAAGAAAAAAACAACTGACGTTGGCTTGGCTTAAAATTGCAAGTATGCAATCGGTTACTTAAAGAAACCACGAAAAACTCCATGAAAAACTACTTTTACTGAAATTGAACATTACTGAAGCTATAAACAGTGCACAAATAAGCGGCATTTCAGCAGCCGCCTCCGCAACAAACATGTTCTTAAGCTACCTTCACTAATACCAATGATATCGGCGATCCAAAATTATGTTTCTTTTTTCCCCTTTGTCTAACCAACGCCAACGCCGAAGGAAAAAAAAATGTAGAAGACACTTAAGGTCTGCCTTTAAGGGTATGACCCAAAAGCAAAGGCTACCAGCCCACATATAAAGCCGCGCTTTAACCAAGCCGTATGAACGTGCCTGCGTGGAGTAACATGAATGTGAGGGTCTTGGCAGGCTGATTCTGATATCACCCTCCCATATAAAAGGAGAGGCCCGAGTTGACATCTCCTGCTAAACGTAACGTCAAGCAATCCTACGTCCAGTCAAAGCGGACCATATTAGCTGCCAGCTACAGCCTGCGATTGCCATGCTCGTGTCGTTTCGCTCACAATGCCAATGCTGGATCATCTGGTGTACTAGGCCTTTAGAGCAGTCGCGTTCATAAAGCAAACAGTTCTTCACGGCGCCACATGCCACCAGATTCCGCATGCTTCATTTGGGTGTGCCACGTTGGTGGATGCGTTCACATAGCCCTTGACGTCAACTGGCAGAAGCGATGAAGGAAGTGCGGTGAAATGTAAATTATAGGGCCCGCTCAGAGCTCTTAAATGTGACTGAAATACTCACAGACACTCCTTACAGATTTGTTGCATTATAATTGCACCATTAATATCTTTCCAGGCCCCTTTAAGGATTGAGTTAGGCTTTTGTAAGCTTTATGGGAGCGTATGTATGACAGAATCCAGAAACTCATGGAGCAAAATGATGCCGTCTCGCTGGGCAGTCATGACGCAGCTTTTACTATTGATATGCTCAAACCTCCTTTCCAGGTTTAGGAATAATGCTGACATCAGCTGCCTTCCACGCCCTGGGTCCGCTTCTCGAACACTCGTTGATGTAATGCGTGAGAGGCTCAAACGCTTGTCGATTAAGATTGATAAGCAATCCCACCGTCACCCTGTCCTTCCCTTGTGCCGCGCCCCGCCTAATGGCCATAAGCGCCGCCTGTATTTCCTCAGCTTCGAACTCTAGCTCGGGTCCGGATTCTCCATACCTTCATAATCTTGCACAGGCTCGCTGTCTTTCGCTGTACAGAGACACTTGCTGGTGACTGGTGAGGTCTGCAATCAGCTACTCGTCCGGGCCCACGAAGCCGTGTAGTGCTCTCTTGAGGTTACTTTGCTGATCCCCGCGTGACTTGGAAGGCTTTATCAAACATCGTAGAAGACTCCACGCTGCCTTGGTGCCAAGTCTGCCTTTCGTGGAGTCGCGTTTGGCCAACCAGTTGTTTTTGGCCAAGGTCCGTGCATACTCTTCAGCTTGTAATGCTATTGTCGCAATGTTAATCTTTAGCTTGCGGTTATGTTTCTGTCTTTTACACCGCCGTGTGAGACTTCTTCTTGCCCCCCATAGATGCAGTAAGGGGGTTGTCAATATCCGGAACTTCTTGTGAGGTCTGAAGTGTACGTGTAAAGCGATCCCTGACCCACAACAGCGACGCAGCCCATTCCTCGTAATTTTTAATCGGTGCGTTAAATGCAGCAGAGTCTTCCGCCTTTCGGAAAAAACGACGAGTCCGTGAGCCGAGCCTGCCCTCTCGGTTTGCGATGCTTACTGTAGTCAAGGCAGATCTTGATAATGCAGCAGCCACTTCCCAAGGTGTCCTGCGTTTTGTGCCAATCCTAGTTTCTTGCTGCTTTAATCAACGAGAGATCTGGACACGTATCTCTCAAGACACTGTTGCCAATCCTGGTGGGATGCTGCGGGTCAGTAAGAATCGTCAATGCTAGGTCACATATGGCCCCAGCCAGTTTCCTGCCCTTAATATCCTCCTTACTATAGCCCCACAAGAAGCTAGATGCGTTAAAATCTCCCACTATGGTGAGACGTGTAGTTTTTGCCTTTTGGAAAACTTCATCGAAAGATGCACCCATGTTCTTCGGTCGACTATATATGTTAAATACATACGCACTTCTGTCAGTTCGTACGTTCGGCAATAGCTGAATAAACGTATTTTCCACCTCAGTGACTAACTTCAGCTCGATTGTTACAGACGCGTGCAGTCCATATGCACTAGAATGCAAGTGGATGAGCTGTTTTGATGCGTGGTGTATGGCCTGTTTGGCTTCCGGGTTCACGTTCAGCAGTGCGATAACGTCTGGTAATTTATCTAACGAACCTATGTATCGCAGCATCGAATCCCTCTTCCTTCTAAACCTCCTGCAGTTCCACTGCAAAATCTGCAACTTAGGAGGGCGGGACATTTTGAACAAGCAAAGAAGTCGCGCCTGGTGTGTCCACTACGGTGTCAGGCAAATCTTGAGCTCCAAGCTGCCTGTTACCCATCCGACCAGTTAATTTTGGAACCTTCGCCTGCGTGCACTCTGCGAGGTCCTGAAGTTTATGATTAATTCTGCTTTCAAAGGCTTGCAGCTTCATCAGGCGGGGCTCCAAGATCCCCTGTAGGACCCGTTGTACCGTGGTCTGAATGCCCCTCTCAATAGCTGCCTGAACGTTTTTCTGAATAATGGTTTGTGGAATAGCCACAAGGTTGGCCGGTATCTTTTGCGTTATACGAGCTTCGAAACGCGGAAGGTCCCTTAGCAAACATCAATCAATCAATCAATCAATCAATCAATCAATCAATCAATCAATCAATCAATCAATCAATCAATCAATCAATCAATCAATCAATCAATCAGTCAATCAATCAATCAATCAATCAATCAATCAATCAATCAATCAATAGATTTTATTTGCCAGAAATATCTGGATATCGCAGTTGCCTCAATTCTGGTTTCTTTCTCTGTGACAGAGGCCCCCTTATCGGTCTTAGTCTCCACTACGTTAGTGTTTTCCTCTTCCCCATTTTTCGTACCCTGACGGACAAGAGCTATTGCCTACTGAGTAGGAGGAGGGCAGCATCCTCCTTCATCGCAGATTTTTGCAGGCGTTTCTGGCATGCTTTTTCTACCTGCTGATGTCCTTAGTTCCGCTGAGTTTTATACTTGGCCAGTTCCTGTTTTAATCTATTTTCCTCCTGAAGTTTCTGAAAAGCCAACATTGCTTTGAAAAATATTACTAGCTTAGATCGATGTATTTCCTCAATTTCCGTATTCCAGTTAATCTAGTTCTGCTATGGAACAATTACCGAGCCTAGCTTTGCTATATATATTTATACTAAGACATATGCTATTAGTGACCATCACCACCATGAATATCATGACCAGGACCAAAGTGAAGGTCAAAGCTAATTAGGTTTAAATATCACTGATTAGTCCTATGTAAATTGCAGGTTGGAAATGAAATCTGAACGTGTCCGAACCCATAGTGGCGAGGTTGCACCTTCCTAAGCCTAATATAGCGTGTTAGGCTTACTTAAGCCTGATAGGTTTAGCTAAACCGAAATGTTTGTAAAGTCACATTACAATAATACGTCTGAACACACATTGACCATAATTACAGCATTCGAAGCCTAGTTATGGTCGATAAGGCTTTGCTAAGACTAATCAAGCCTAACTATGCCTATTTAATGTGAAAAAACTTTCACGCGCAAAACTTGCACTTAGGTATGGCTTTCAATGCTGCTTTCGATAATTGCTTTAGTGCATATAAAATTTGAGGCGATAGCAGGAGTTACGTCAGTAGATTCTTCAGAATTGAAATATAAATTACCTTTCTACAGCGTCACAACCTTTACATCGGCCAGTAAAAGTGAAAAACATCAAATTGACTCTTGCGACATTTAGCTTGGCATCCCAACTGTGAAAACAACTGCGCTCGAATTGTGTTTCGCAGTTAAACACAAGGCTGAAATAAGTCATGCCTGCGCCTTTCCTGTAGTGCACGCACGCAAAGCTTCTCCTTTTCGTTCTGCAGCGAAGCCTTTTAAATACAGAATCCACTTATCCTGCTTTCAACTTTTCCAATATCCACGGTGCAGCTTGCTCTTGTGGCGGCAAAGGGTGGATTTCGCAAAGCGCCGCCGCGACCAAGAAAGGCCATTTCTCAAGCCTGTCTCTTACTTTCGTTTCTTTTGTCCCGCTGGATCACATACAGCTACAGTGTGAAAGCTGCTCCCTCGACTTGACATCTTTGCTGCCGCTCCATTCCCACTTGTGCCGTTTCAAAACGCTCCTTATACCACCACCTCATCAGCGTATATACACACAAGGGAATGGCAGGCACGACCGCAAAGCTCAAGACACGCATTCGTTTTTTCCTCGAAATTTAGAGTGAAACGGGGCTCCCTGCACCACAAACGAACTGCGCGGCCGAGTCCCGAATCGCCAAATCCCTCGCGAGATTTCTTTATTTCTCCCTCGACATATTTCGCGCTCTTCCCCGAAAGAAGATCGAATAAGTGGCGCAATTCTGCTCGTCGCAAATCTAAGCCCTGCAGCTCGAACCGCGGCGCAGTACAGGAAGCGTTTGTGAAGAACATTTTTTTTGTTTCGGACTCCTCTTTACCTTTCTCCCTCACTCATTCACCCTTTTTCCTTTCGCTTTTCCCCACCTTCCCGAAGAGCTCGGAAAGAAGCACTCAGACACGGCCGAACGGATGAAGCTCTGCGGTCGGCGTCGTCGTGGAAGGGCAAGAAAGGAGACATTTCGTCGATAAAGGCCTCCCGACGCCACCGCCATCACTCCATTAACATCCGTAGCTGTAGAAGCAGAAGCGGCGACTGCGTGTTCAGCCTCCTATTTTCTCTTTTTTTCGTGTTTATTTGCACCCGGTTCGCCCCTTTTTTTCACGTTCCTGCACAGCGTCAGCTTCAGGAGGGGTCCATTATTCCGAAGCCGCCCGTTCCTTTTTCTTTTTCTTTTTCCACCTACCCTGTTAGTCGCCGTTCCCTAATCTCTGAGAAGAACACCAGAACACGCCTCGGCGACAGATTTCTTTCCCCAAAAAGGGAAAAAACCGCTTCTACTAGCGCACATACACACGACGAATCGAGGGAAAGGTACGCTGTTTTCGCGTCACGTTTTGCATGTTTCGGCCAGCGCGGCGTTGAAGTACTGCACGAGGTGCTTCTGGATGTTCCGAGCAGCACGACAAGAACGTAACCTGGTTATGCCAGTTAAAAAGGAAATTGCAAGCCTCTGCTTACGTTAAGAAGTGTGTTTTGTTCACGGTGGGCTGCTGCGGGTGTAGTACGCTATAGTCTGCTGCTCATAATAACCGGAAAACTTAAAACGAATGAAAAAACAAACAAACACGTGGTCAATACTCTTATTGCTTTGTTCCCATTTCTACGCTCTATTAGTGCGCCTCAAAAGAAAACAACGCCGTTCACAGCTCCGAACCTGCACCGCTAAACAATGCGCATATTTTTCTTAGATGGATAAGCCACGCTTTATTTTTCAACTAATGACACTGATATAACGGGCGGGTTTTTTCACGGATTAGGTTTGGGTTCTATGTAGCCCTTAGCAGACGCCAAATGGAGCGGAGTCTTGATGCCGCGCTTACTGCTTGTTCCAAAATAATTCGCTATGTAAACAAAGGGTGCCTTTGAAAGTGACGAAGACTTGCAAACGTTCTGGGTGACAACGAAGTAAACACAATCTACAAATTGTCCAAATGCTCCACTCCTAATCCCGGAGTCTTTTGTATCTGCAATGCACCCGAGCCAATCTCCCGCTGTGACTATGTGCCATTGCGAGTAAGGACATCGTCGTCGTCGTCGTCGTCGTCGTCGTCGTCGTCGTCGTCGTCGTCATCATCATCATCATCATCATCATCATCATCATCATCATCATCATCATCATCATCATCATCATCATCATCATCATCATCATTTCCAATCTTTCTTTTCACCTTCTCAAAGTAGCATAAAGTTGAAAATTGTACGCAATTGAAATTTTCGCAACACGGTTCCTCACTCTTGCAATCCAGGGTGATATAAAAATAGGGGGGGGGGCGGGGGGGGGGGAATAAAGCCCCTTAATAAACTTGGGGGCTTTAGAGTGGAACACTTAAGCTCAGTCTTGAAGGTCTCGGTGAGATAGCATTAATGACTTTTGTCTGTAGCTCTCTTTGCATATTCTCATTCACGCCCAAGCACTTTCATCATCACCATCATCATCATCATCCTCAGCCTGACTATACCCACTGCAGGGTGAAGGCCTCTCCCATATCCCTCCAATTAACCCGGTCCTGTGCGAGCTGCATCCACTTGACCCCTGCGAACTTCTAACCTCATCCGCCCACCTAATCCAAGTACTTTACCACTCTCTTAATCAATAATAATAAAATTATATCTTTATTAGGTGAAACTTGCTATCATTAAGCCCACAGTTACAAGCTGCCGAGTACGTAAGAGGCCACTCGAAATAAATATGAAGCTCGGATCTATCCAGTGCCGTATTAACGTGTCAATGTGACCGAGGGGTAGCATGGGTGACTTGGAATCCAATGACATATCGAAAGCGCTTGAGAGAGCAATAACGGAGAAATACATGGTCAGCGATGAGTGCTACTTCTTTCGAGCGTTTCAGTATGTAATTCATATACCAACTAGCCCGATATCTGCCGTCCTTCTGGGACCCAACGGTAACGATGGATTCGATTTTGATCTCGATCAATCATAACGCCACGTGCCAACTATACCCCCTTCCGATATTCAACGCATCAAGCATGATGGCCTTAGTTGCCTATGTGCCAAAAAGCCCAACCCAACCCAACACAACCCAACACAACACAACACACATTTCTCGGCTCATAGGTGATGTGGACAGGAATTGTGGACAGCTCATGTCTGCACGAAATGTCAATACAGAACGAACAATTCAGCCTACCCGACACAGGAACGAGATCACTATACAATCGCCACAGCTTTTCTTTCTCATTAATTGTTGCATGAGAAAAGCACCTAGGAACAGAAACTGAGACAGCGAATGCCTCTTATCACCGGGCTTCATAATGCAAGCTTTTTATAAAACAGTAATTCCCCGCCACAACAAACGTAAAAATTATAGGAGGCTCGCCCAAGCATCGAGATGCGGTAGCCAACCATATGACCGGCTCCTCCAGGGCAGCATACACTCCCTGTACCAAAAGCGCACTGCTCTCGGAACAAAGACTTCGATGATCGTGCTGGAGCAGCATGACAGCATCATTCGGCTTTTCCACATACTAAATAGATCCATAAACATAAACAAATCATAAGTCACATCACAGTCCTTCCGAACAGGCAAAAAACGAATAATCTATGGCGTAATTTAGATGTCCTTCTTTAGCGTCCGCTGAAATATGTCACAAAAAACATAAGATCATGACACTGAATAAAGCAGTGGTCAAGGTCTCTGGCGTGTTACACAGGCATCTTCTTGGCGTGAAGTCATGCCCTAACAGGAAGCATTGATACGTGTAGATTAAAAAAGAACGTTTTCGCAGCAGTGAATGCACATAGGCTTAACACGCTTAAAAACACTGGTATCAAGAGAATCCTGATAAGGTTGCCGATAAAAAGGTGCGGAGAAAAAAGGCTGAGTAAGAACCCCGGTCATCTGCCTCCTGGATAAGCTATACAGGTAATCTAAAGAAAAACATGATGTGAGGAAATTGAAGGTGTCCTCCGCAACCTCCTTAAAGAGTCCCCATAGAGTCCCTTCATGCGCCTGTCCAGTCGGTGCTAATAGATAAGGCAATCCAGTCGGAAAAAACTACAGAAAATTTTCTGATGTTACGACAGAATTTCTGTGTGGTTTTGGGCGAGAAACCTGTTATGACAACAGAATATTCTGTAGTAACATCAGAAGTTTCTGTAGTTACAACAGAAAAGTGCTACAGAACTACAGACAACAGAAATATACAATAGAAAAACTACAGAACTACAAAAAAAATCTGTTGGTTACGACAGAGCTTCAGGATATTTTGTTGTATTTTTGACACAGTTCTGTAGTTTTTTCGACTGGGAAGTGAGAACTAAGACGCCTAATAAGCAGGAATACTAAAAAGTGATGGCTTGTCAATTTAAAAAACAAAAACGCGAAACTAGGTGATGTGCAAACAAGTGTATATGACCTAATTCTGCAGACTCTATTAGAAGAAACAGGTTGCCGTGACGCATCGGTTCCCATTAAGAGCACCATACGAAAGTTCCGAATATTCTGCGTATTGTCTGCACCTTCTATCTCGCATAATATAGAGCTTGTAGGACGTAGGTAAGTTTTGCAAACAAGAATGTTTTGCAGAGTTACGCGCGAGAAAACACCGAAAATTTCCAACCCCTCAACGCCTTTGTTTGTCGCCTAACAGCTACGATTTGTGAAACCCAGTAAGCTCAACCGTGTCGAACCTGACGCAGAGGAACTTCTAGGTAGTGTAGGGGGACACGATCACATCAATTTATGGCATACCCCTAAAAGACTTTCACGTCTGTTGTCTTGCAAAAACTCAGCAGCGTAATAATACGCTCTGGGGGGCTAGTTGGTGCATGCTGCTGAGTTTTCAGCGTAATAATACGCTCTGGGGGGCTAGTTGGTGCATGCTGCTGACTTTTTGAAAACTCAGCAGCATGCAGTCGTAAACTGCCATGTTATGTCGAAGAAACCCCGCTTTAACCAACGCGTACGAACCTGCCTGCGTGACCTATAGGAGGAGTTAATATGCATGACCTGGAATGTAAAAGTTCTGGAAGGTGCGATTTCCATCGTCCTCCCATCTGAATTGAACAACCCAAATATGAAGCTCCCGCCAAATAGTCCATGTTCTGTAGTCGCGTGAAGTCACGTGATCCCAGGACTAATGAACACCCACACTCTAAACACAAATAAGCTTAAAAAGGAGTAAAAAGGGAGTAACATGCCTTCCAGTGCGCTCCTTATCAAAATCAAGGTATGCTACCCAATTCCAGTCGTGAATCTTCATCACCTAAAATGCGAAATGAAATTCCTACGGTAGTCAACAGAAGCAGATCTCGCAGCTTCCAAGATTTTGCCCACTGTTTACCCACGGCCGAATGCTAATCTCATGATTTCTAGTGGCGTGGTTAAACGCCTTCTGCGATTTTCAATAACGTCAAATGAAGAGTTTTTGTTATGGGAATCTACATCTGTTGCCAACACTACAACATTCTGTATATTTAGTATTTGAAAATCTATCTTTGGGGATGAAAAAATACTCTGCTTCTATGAGTGCGCTAGAGACGGGTTACTCCGTTTTCACTCTCTTATAAGGTAATTCGTGTATTCAATGCTGACATGTATGCTGTTAGCTCCCTATGAGTGCGCTAGAGACCGGTTACTCCGTTTTCACTCTCTTGTAAAGTGATTCGTGCTTACAGTGCAGACATGTATGCTACCAGCAACCAGCTGCCATGACCGTTATTTTTCTCACACAACGCTGACGCTGACAACGCCTACGGCGGATTTTTTGGTGAAAGGGACCTTTATTACCCTCCTGTTAAAATTCGCCTTGGTCCTGGGTAATGCTGGTTACTTCCTTGCTACAAGGAAGTAACCGTCTCGGTGGCTCTCTGGTTAGGGCAGTCGACTGATGAACCCAAGGACGCAGGATAAAACCCAGGCCGCTGCGGCCGATTTTCGATGGAGTAGAAAAGTAAGGCGCTCCTGTGCTGTGCGATGTCAATGCTCGTTAATGTGCGATGTCAGTGCTCATTAAATAATCCCAGGTGATTGAAATTTTCAGAGCCCTTCACCCCGGCGTCCCTCATAGCCCGAGTCGCTTTGAGAAGTTTAAAAATCCCACAAACTAAATCAAACCTTATTAAATTACTCCAGATTAGAAGATTGCCCTAAAATGACTAGCACAACGGCCTTATCGCGCTGTTCATAAATTTACCCTCATTCCACCACAAACTTGCCGTCTTTGCATAGACCTACCGTGGTAAAGCGAATGGCGTGGTGAGTTGGCGGTCGCGGGTTCGTTCCCCGGACAAAGACCAATTTTTCTTGGAGTATAAGTTTCTGCAGACGCTGCATAGCTCTCCTGCATAGTCGTTAACCTGCGCTTTGGCAGATGCTAATGAGTAATTACCATGTTATTATTACTCATGTTATAATGAAAACTTCCTCCTTTTACATCCTTCAAGACGGTCTTTAGGCAATGCTTGCGTTAGACGGCCCTTGCGTTGATAGGATTTCGCCTCCGAAGAAAACTAAAAACCAGAATCCCCCTTTCTGCGATAAAATAAAATAATTTATTGGTGTTCATAAAATCGAGGAAATCGTGAAATCTAGTTTTGAGCGCATTTATCACAGCTCGGTAGTTAAACGTATCGAACGCACGATAGCTGAGGTAAATCGATTGGTAGAAAGTTGTCAACTCGTTTCTGCTACATGCAAGTAAACACGTACGTGTTGAAGATTTTTGAAGGAGGCGGACACGGCACCCCTAAAGCTTGTTAAGGGCTCTCGCAACCCACCTCTTTTGGCGCTGCCTTCTTTCCTTGCGCGCCGTCACTTTCTGGCGACGCGTACTTCAGTGGAAAAGGAAACGAGTGCAGGGGAAGAATGGCGTGCGGTTTTGCTTTGGGCACGCGTTTTTGTCGCAGAAAGGCGAACGCGTTCGTTCACTAGGACGTGTTTAAAAGTTTAAAAAAAAAAATATGTACAAAAGTCCCTTGTGCTACACTGTATATTTCAGGAAAGAGAGAAAAACAAATGTTCAGAAGGAAACAAATTCAAGTACATGCATTTCTTCCCCGTTCCTGCATTGAGGAGAGCTTTCAAACCCACTGTCGTTCAGAGTTCCGTCTGCTTGCTGCCGAGTGCGTTGTAATTTTACCTGATCGTTCCCCTTTCCGCTGGAAGATGAAATACGCAGTCTTGCGTGAATAAACAGCAATGGAACGAAATATCACGCGAGCGATTTACTAGTCGGAGTTCAGTGAACTAGCGAAAACGGTATGATCCTTCTCAAGTTGAAGCGTCAGAAGGAAATAATGAAATTAAACACGTCTGCTTGAGCTGTTCTCTTTTCTTTCTCACAACGGGGCCGCATTCTGTTGTCAGTCTAGCCGAAAAATTACTTAACGAGTGGTTGCCTCATACAAAAGGCTGTCGGGGAGTGAAGGGGCGGCCGAAAAGAGGCAGCTGGCGTAGCCATTTTGTGGACATCAGTGGCTAGCACAGTGCATTCAGATCGACGTCTCTAGGAAGATCCTGCATATAATTTATAAAGAAGCGTTTCGTAGAAACATTCTTTTTAAAGGTATGCTAAATAGAGACGGGTTACATAGATATTCATGTTCCATATATATATATATATATATATATATATATATATATATATATATATATATATATATATATATATATATATATATTCTATATGGGGCACATAACTGTAGATAATGAGCACGTGCAGTGTATGTATATATATACATACACTGCACGTGCTCATTATCTACAGTTATCTGCCCCATATAGAAAAGTGCGCAAGAAAAAACACTCCGTAGATATAGTATATTCTGAACCGAAAAATGCTGAATGTCGGTGTCTGCCTGGTGCGGCGCACTCGAAGCTGCTGTACAGGCTGGGATCTATACATTTAATGCATTCCATGTCTCGTCAACGTTGTTTATTTGTCCCTATCATTCTGCTGAAAAGGTGCGGCAACTATTTAACCAAATAGTCTGAATTATATGCTTCCGCAAGTTTTAAAAGCTTAGTAGTTTGACACCGGTAAGGAAATGTGGGGCTCGTTACGAGAAACCCATTAAGGTAGCCAACGTTTACCAAAACTAAAAAAAGCGTAAGGGAGAGAAAGAATGCTGCCGGCAGCTTAAGTTGTTGTCTGGTACATCTTAAACATCGGGCTTGCGGCCGGATGAAATAAAAGGACATTGCAGGGAAAGAGGGACAGCGAGGAAAGACAAGAAATATATTTATGTGCACTATTCATAAAATCTGAGGAGAGACAGTTTGCTTTCGAGTCAGCCAAAACGTAGATCACATTGGCATCTTAAGGCTCGGCAGTTTTACGAAAATAACCAGCGAAAAAAAAAAAACATCACAGGAGAGCAATGGGTAGTTTGTCGTTTATTTGCAAAGACGCTTCTTCCCAACGCGGTGTACAGGTCAACAAGGCGCGAAAACCGTTTATACATATGTATATTAATATATATTACTAAGAAGCGCCGATGACGGCACCTAGCTCGTCTGTGTATAAAGACATTTTTTTTTTATTTGTCCAACGACTTCCGAGTATGGTCATCATAAAATAGGTATACTAAAAAACAACAAGTACCACGGAGTCGTGCAAAAAAGACAGTCCTCGGCAGGAATTACGTTCACAAGTGGTTGCTGCATCGTTGCCAAGTCCTCTGGAATGTCTCCGGTTCTTCGGGGCCCGTATTCGATCAAATAAAGCCTCAGACAAGAGAAAAAGAAAAGAAAGGGAAGATATTTCGGTCCTTCACGTGATCATGGGCGCCGATCGGTCATCCGTTAGCACCTTCTTCAGTTTGACGGACGAGAAGACGTTTTCTCTAAAGAAAGAGAAAGAAGATACGGAGAAGATAAGGATAATGATGATGATAATTACGATGCTTATGGCTGAGTACAATTTCTTGAAACTAATCAGGCACAAAGAGGTCTAGATACAACTTTGATACTCTGCATAGAAGGACACTCTGGGTTAAGCCTGGTTGTAGAGAGATTTAAGTCAGTGCCTAACTATTTTTCCGAGTTTATAATCGCGGTTAGGGGCGCTTGCTCGGAATTTCACGGAATTAGTTTAAAATGAAAATTAAAGTTTGCCAGATCAGATGGACTTCTGCGGCCTGCTGTGGTCTTCTGATGCACCACATGGTGATAGTGCGTAGTAAGCCTTAATATGACATAGCTATTCAACCGCTAAATTTGGCAAGAAAACAGAGGGTGAGTGCAACACGGTTTTCAACACTGTGGGGAAGATGGTTACTTTAAAGATCAACTCCTCATTCCCGATTCCCACCCTCCTTCTTGCATCAAGGAGGTGCTTCGCTACCTGGGCTGTTCCTCCTGGTCTTCGTCCTCCTCGCGCACACTGTCCTGAGCCGTCGCGGTGGGTGGCCTGCAGGCGTCGGGAGACGTCACCGTAGCGGCCGCCGCAACGGGCGCCGCTGTGCCGGCTGCCGCCGCCGCCGCCGTGGCCTCGTTGCCGAAGCCACTGTCGCTGCTGCCGTGCATGAGGCTGCCGGCGGGCGGCAGGCGCGGCGGCGGCAGCAGCGGGAACGGGCACGGTGACGTCATGGAGCGCCGCGGAGGCCTGAGTGCTCCGCTTCCTGCCACGGGGAGGTGCCGATAGACGGGGTGGATGGTGGCGGGGGCGGTGGTGGTGGAGGGGGTGGCGGCGCATGACCCACCGGTGGAGGAGATGCCTGTGGCGGAGGAGGCTGCGCAGAAGGGGACAAAAACACAACGCAGTTTCGTGTTGTTCTCTAACCGTTAGTCTGGATCACGGTGCGGCCACAATGGCCGTTTGAAGGTCCCCGGGAGACAGGATTTGGGAGAGCAAACGTTGCCGGTGCGAATCCCTCGCGTGGACCATGCTCCGACTCAACTATTAGTTTTGTGCCCCGTGACCTGCTGAATCGTTTGGCACCATCCCAAACCTTCTGAGTCAAACGAATAGCCTACAAATTTTATACGAATGCTCGTACTAAGGGGTCCAAACTCGGTGCACACCAGACATCTATATATAACGAAACTAAAATGTGTTTCAATTGCAGCACTCGGAAAAAAACACTTATCTAGGCCAAATAGACAACGCTGTTGTTTAGTGCCACGGCCAGTCCATTGAGCGGCCGTGTTAGTGCAGACAATAAGTACAGGTGGTCATGTCGTGGTATGGCACCACTATGGTCACATGGCATATATGTACGTTGTTGCTATGCGACACCCTCTCTGGGTTGCCATTTTGAAACTATGGCTGACATGACCTTGGATTGCGGAATACATGACCGTAACTAGCAGTTGAATAAGTATTTTCTATGGGCGATTTGGTTCATATTAGCAAAAGGAATAAACTTGCGCAATAGGCCTTCTTTCTTTCTTCGCCTTTCTTCTTCTACCTATTGCGCAAGTTTATTTATTTTGGTAACTGGCAGAGCTGACTGTTTAAATCAGTTCCTGAGACCCTGGCCCCTAAGCCTTACCAAGCGCTACGTAAGCTAGGTTAAACAATTTCTCGCCAATAAGTCAAATGCTGATTTTTCAGAGGAGCTGGTATGTCTAGACTCTCCATGAGCCAAGTGCAGGATACCTCATATACTTTCATGACAGCTGCACCTGTCGCGCGCAGAGACCGGCTGTTAAAGGTCCTCGCTAGCTTCTACGACTCTTCATGGGAGCCGGGAACTCTAAAGTGCGCAAGCGAACGTCTGAAGCGGAAACGCCCGCGCCCATTTGAGTGGAGGGGCCAAAGGTGCGACTTACCTGCGGAGGAGACACCGGAAGAGGAAGATCCGACTTCTCCTCCTCGTCCTCTTCCGGGAGAGCCGGCGGCCGGAAGTAGAGCGGGTTGTAGCCCTCTATGATGGAGCTCATCACGCCCGTCCTCGGCACTCGGCTCCAGCCGTAAGGGGAAGGACGGCTGCGCGTCGACGCCACAACACACACACACGCACGTTCCGGCGGATGATTGCGGCAGGACTCGGCACGCATTACTTACTGTCAAGCGGCGGAGTGCGCCGAAAGCGCGGGGCACGATAACCTCGACTCGCACACTCTAAGCGGTACGCGAACATGCACACACTGGGCAAACGTCATGTTTCCAACGGGACTGTTTGTTTGTCTAGGATTTTTAGTCGCACCTCAAAGGCGTAATGAACCGCCGAGTGACCTTTAGCGGCTCGCTTGTGAGTCACGCAGCACCAGATTCGGTTGTTTGCACCTCTAACGAGATGGTAAACAGTTCCAAACATTTGCGCTCAAGATCCCGACTGCGTGAGCTACTAGACTCCATTGTGATGAAGTGTCTTTCTTTATAGGCATGGGGATTTCATCAACGCTGTACAGATAGAGAACAGTATGTCTTACTATTACTGGTTTGATATTAGACCTAGCAAGCTTCTACATCGTTGGGAAAACTTCCTTAGGTATGCCTACAAGACTGATACCTCTACTAAGTTTACTTGTTTCCACGAGCAGCCTTTGAACCGATGAAACTAGGCTCTCGGACACAGATTAGTTCCAAGTTTGGGAGAAGATTTATGAACTTGAGATCATATGGAAACAAAAAAAGAAACAAACCAAAACAAGATACCATACACATCTAGCGCCACGCGGTCGTGTTCCGTTACAATTGATCGGGTATCACTTCGTTGTCGAGGTGTAGGCAGTAAGTAAATATTTGAAGGCAAGCGAATTTCAAGCGCGATCTTTGTAACCCAGTTTACGTTATTGCACAGTCGTCTCGCTTTGGCTAGCATGACATTTTCTGGCGCGACGTCAAGCTGCACTGCGAAGCGTGCGGCTGCCGATCACGGTGAAAATAACCGTCGTTTACGGCCAAGAGGGACATGCGAGAACGTGATCAAATGAAGCACAGAGTGGCAGTACAAAAGCGTGAGAGTGTGCTACTATGAAGCGCCTTCCTTGCGGGCTGACAAAAATAAGAAAAGAAACGTGATCACGTTAGGCGCATAATCAGACCCTTGCCGCTCGTGTAGTGATATACGTGTCACATATCGAGTGATGTTTTAAACGAGTCTCCGTAACACGAAACGCCAAGTGCGTGCAAATGATCTGACCCGGTATGAGCGTGGTTCTAGAAGCGTGGAACAGCAGAACGCAGGGAAGACGGACAACAAGTTACGAGAACTTTCGCAAGCATTCGTAGCCTGTCGTTCATATTTCTGTGCATTCGTGTTTCACACTTCTTCGAGGATGGCTTGCACTGAACCTTACGTGCTCTCCGCCCTGTAGTACTGAATAGGCTGATCTGGACGAGCGCAATGATCGAGATTTTTGCCTTTGTTTGCTCTCTTCAAGAATCTCTAAGGCGACAAAGACAGGTGGTATGTGTAGGGACGAGGAGCCTCACGATTATCTCTTCGTCTAATCAAGTGAAATGTGTATTGTTGAGGTGCACTGAGGCCTAAGAGGAAGTAAACGATGTTGTCTATGCTTGCAAGCGAAGATAAACTACGCATGATGATGTTCATTTTCTGGCAAGCGGCGCTGAAGGAGAAATTCTGGCAGTGCGCGAGGTCAGAAATGTGCAAGCGCGTCGAGAAAGAAACAGAGAGAACCAGAAAAAGACATGAAAGAGAAGAGGTAGAAAGGAGGAAGGGAGGGTGGATGGCGGCGACAGGGCTTACAACGTCAGCAAAGCTGGACAGTGGGCGGCGCGGCGCGGGGCCCGGGGGCAGCAGCAAGTCGGTGGCGAAGTAGGTGCTGCGGGGGCGCCAGCGGCCCAGTCCGGACGAGCCACCCGACGACTCGGAAGACGACGAGGGCACGGCCGCGGAGCTGTCCGAGCCGCTAAGCGAGAGGGTGAAAGCGAGGCTTAGACTCCGGCCGGGTCGCCGCCAGACCCTCGATGCCGCTACAGCTAGCGCCGCATTGGGCATCGTTGTCAAAATGCGAAGCGCAGCATTCGCGGCCGACTTTGGATATACACGAGAAAGTGCAAGTAGTGCCTGCCTTGTGACTGACCATCAGCAAGTGATGACCGGCCCATGGCATGATATCAGTAAGCATCGGTCTTTAATCATTACAGCTACAAACTGCGATACAAAATGCTGCCAACACCAGTTACCAGCTTCCGGAGTTTAACGATAGTGGTGCCGCCTATAATGAGACTAGCCAACCCTAATGGCACCCTGCAACTTTTGTTTCCAGCCGATATTCGTGCTTGAATAGTTCCCCCGAATGCTGCGACTGGGGCGACACTTGGCTAACCTTCAAGATTTTAGTTCAGTTAGAGTGACAGTTACTATTACGTAGGGTTTATATAGAGATGGTGTGACTAAAGAGCTCTGGCAGTAAGGCCCCAACAAGCGTCATGAGTAACTGCACAGGAGCAGAGACATGTGATATCTGCACATGCGCAAGAAGGCTGAGCATGCCCCGTGGGCCGCAGCTAGATCTCGTTCGTGGTAAAGAGTTCTTGCAATCATTATACATGTAATGATTCTAATAAAATGGTAAAATACTCTATAATAGTTATTGAGCATCCTTCTAGAACTATCTAGCACAGTAATAACCAAATCTCAATGTAGGTGAAGCTTTGAAATGCTGCGCTCTGTTTTTGACAAGCATGAAACAGCGCAAAAGCGTGCAGTTGTAATGAGAAAAGCGCTTTAGGTGCCGGGACTTTCTACAAGATTCTACGAGAGAGAGGCAGGTGCCTTTGCACGAGGCTGCAGTGGTTGAAAAAGGAAAGCTGGTGGGGTACCTTATGAAGCTGTCGAAGTCCGAAGCATCGCCTGGGTCATGCGGTTCCGTGTAGGCGATTGGAAACCAACCACACCTGGATCCAGGAAAGAGGCATTTCCAGGTTTTGCGAATGAGTCAACATAGATGGCGATGAAGACGCAATATATAGGCAACTTAGACCAAACAGTCCCACTCCTCTCAGTTGAAAAATAAAAACTACAGAAAATTTTCTCTCGTTAAGACAGAATTTCTTTGCGGTTTTTGACAGAAAACCTGTTGTGGCAACAGAATTCTCTGTAATGACTAAAATTTTCTGTAGTTACAACAAAGCAGTACTACAGACAACAGAAATATACTACACAAAAACTACAGAACCACAGAAAATTACAACAAAACAACAGAAAAATCTGACGTTGACAATAGAACTACTGAGTGTTTTGTCGTATTTTTGACATCTGTATTTTGTTTCGAAGGAGCCAAGGCAAAATTTATTCATAATTGTAATAAAACATGATAAAATGATCAGATAATGTGAACTGTACGTAAATAGTAGTTCAGAGGCACTTGTTTTAGCGCACTAGAAAATTCTCACCAATCACTTGAGATGATTATGATGATGTTTGGGCACTAAGAAAAATGACTAGAAGTATGAAACATTGCCCACACGACGGGAAAGAAAAATTGAAAGCGAAGTTTATGCACTTCAAGATATGTACGTCTTCGACGCAGTAAAGAAGGAAGCGATGGTTCAGGCTTAGCTGAGTATACGTAAGAAGCAGTGGCTTCTTCGCATATGTATATTAGGGAGTTTATCAGACCTGGTTCGGTGCTAAGTTGCACTAGGATCGCATCGGGCGTCTTCCGTAAACGAGAAATTTCAGAATCAAACTTTAAAAACCAGTTTATTGAACGTGCAATGACTGCTTACACATAATTCCTAGCATACTTTTCCATCGCCGTTGCAAACTCTGCTAAGTCGTAAAGTTAAAAATCACCCAAATCTCTTGATGCAATCCTCAAGAACTGTGCAGCTGAGCAGACAAATAATAGGACCTGACGGGTTTATTACGGCTCATTAAAGAAGCCAAGAGCCATTGAAATCAAGAAAATTTACTACAGCACTGCACGCGAGATACAAAGGTTGTGGGTTCGAGTACTGCCGGATAAACGTGACTATCGTCTTTTCTACCCTAGCGAAGAAACCTTTTGAATCACAATAACCTCATACAGATTTCTTATATTAAACTCATACTAAGCTAGTATAAATCTCATATAATCTCATACAAATATCATTCAACGTATGAGAAATATATGAGATTGTATGAGATTTGAGATTGGTATGAGTTTAGTATGAGAAATCTGTATGAGGTTATTGTGACTCATATAGTTTTTTCGCTAGGGTACTTTCTCCGGTCACGTAGTGTCCAGGCGATCATGCAGTTAACATCATCCACTAAGTAATGACAACACAAAGACAGTAACCTGTGCTATGGCTGCCCTACTGAAAAACCAAAAGTTCTACGGGGCAATAACCTCATAAAATCTAATTTAATCGCATAGAGTCTCATACGGTGCATATCCTTATCATAAAATAACGTACGTACATAATTTATGATAATGTACAAGAAACTATGAGAGCTTATGCAATTATATGCGACTTGTACGTGATTTCTTATGTGAATTGAGTGAGATTGTGTGAGAAAATGTGAGGTTATTGCCCCTTACAGTTTTTTCAGTAGGGTGGTAATGCGCTCCTAAATGTTTTTCCCTCAACTTTCAAGACACATGAAGCATCATAAAGCAACACACAGAAAGACATCTACAACATAACCAACTAGCTCGAGACCAAGTAATTCGCTCGTGCTTTTCTAGGTTGCGGCCATCGCTGGTTGCGTTACGTCAGGAACGGTGCATTGGACAGAGGAAGGATGCGCACCTGTTGTTGCGGAGGTTGACGCCGTACTGCCAGCCCTTGTTGCGTCCGCCGACCAGCGCGATCACGTCTCCCTCGTGAAAGCTGAGCTGGTGCTCTCCACTCGACAGGTATGCGTAGAGGGCGCGCACTCGAGGCCTGTCACCCGCGGCCACGCCTACCGCCACGCCGCCGCCACCACCGCCCACAAGGGGGCTTCCGCCGCCACGGCCAGGGCTCACTGAGTTTGACACAAGAATACATCTGCTCACAGACCAGAAAGCGACGGTTCATTAGTGATAATATGAAGAGATAGTTCGACAGAAAACAATCGTTGCTTTAGGCCGCCTTCTTTACTGGTATTAGGGCCGATCTACGACAGACATGTGCGATTCTAGTTTATTACAGGCTCACAACCAGACCTTCCGGCTCAGTATTCGTCTGATGCAAGTAATACAGCAAACCCGCCTCACAGCTGGTTGAACGACAAAAGGCTCGCAAGAATCTCATGGTGTGATGTAAAAGGTATATCACCATGAAGTATAGATATGAATGCGTTACATGCTCCTCATTTTGAGAGCGAATACATCACTTGTGTGATTTTTGCTGACTCCCAGCTTCTAAAGCGCGGTACTAATATGCTGCTTTACAGACCGTATCAATTCTTTACTGCCTAGTTTGACAGATGTTAAAAAAAAAACAGCATCGATCGATAGAGCTACGTTATCATCTGGACTTATGAGACGCCTCTTTTCAACAATTGGATGGAAGACTTACTGTCGGATTGCTGTTTTCCTATGATCTCTGACGAACCAGAGAGAAAAAAAGACAACGGGCTGGAAAGAGGGAAAACGACGCAGAGTCGTGGACAGCCTTTCTGTCCACGTTGTCCTGTTTCCGTCTAGTCCACTGTATTTTCTAATGCTAGTTCGTCAAAAAATAAAACATGGATAGAGGTTGAAGGTTGCGGCACTGATCTTTGTATCTGATCACAAGCAATATCACCTCGGGAATTCATGGCTACTGTACTAAACATTTAGCGGGAAGACACCAACAACGACGTTTATGACTGCTATCGCAGACACATCGTTCAGATAGCGCACCGTATTCGGCCGAGTCCAGGCTCGCAGTAGAGGAGGCCAGGTTGAAGTCGGACTTTGCGCGCGCCATGCTCGACCTGGGGGGCAGGCCGTACGGGTCCCCACCGATGAGGGAGCGCAGGTCGACGCAACTGTTGTCGGTACTGCGAGGCATCCGGCGAGAGAGGCTGCCGTACGAGTACTCCGGGTCCGAAAGGATTCCTGAACACGCGTACTCGCTGCTGCAACGCACCGGGAGCTGCACGGGAGACGCCGAATGGAGGAAGAAAGTGATCGAATTAACTTCTTGGAAAGATTCGATAGCGTTCATCATCATCCTCATCATCATCCTCATCATCATCATCATCACCATCATCATCATCATCATCATCATCATCATCATCATCATCAGCCTGACTATACCCACTGCAGGGCGAAGGCCTCTCCCATATTTCTCCACTTAACCCGGTTCTGTGCTAGCTGCAGCCACTTGACCCCTGAGAACTTCTTAACCTCATCCGCCCACCTAACCTTTCCTAACGCTTTCCTTCCCTTGGAATCCAGTTTGTTACCCTCAGCGACTATCGGTTATCCTCTCTTCGCACTACGTGTCCCGCCCATGCCCATTTCTTCTTCTTGATTTCCACTAGAATGGTAGTACTTTGTTATTTCTCTGACCCAATTTGCACGCTTCCTATCTCTTAATGTTGCCCCTACCATTTTTCGTTCCATAGCCCTCATAGCCCGATATCGTTAGTTTCCTCTTATACCGAGACACGTGGTCAGATTGTCGAGTTTACTTGGAGTATGGTGATCCCACGAGTCACATATAACGTGACCTCGGGTCTCGTGACTCATAGTAACGTGACTTTATGTGGTCATATAACTCGTCTGGGCACATGGTTCAAAGGGTTTGACACATGGGGTCATGTGACTCCTGGTAACCTCGCGAACTAACTTGTGAACACATTCTCATGCAACCATTTGGATGGCTGTTACACATAGGGTTAGTGTTGAATAGTGACTCACCTGTACTCACCTATGGGGCTGAAACGTGGAGGCTAACCAAGAGGGTTCTACTTAAGTTGAGGATAGCGCAGAGGGCTATGGAACGAAAAATGGCAGGGGTAATATTACGGGATAGGAAGCGTGCAGAGTGGGTCAGAGAAATAACTCAAGTTACTGAAATTCTAGTGGAGATCAAGAAGAAGAAATGGGAATGGGCGGGACACGTAGTGCGAAGAGAGGATAACCGATGGTCGCTTAGGGTACTAGATTCCAGGGGAAGGAAAGCGTAGCAGGGGACGGCAGAAAGTTAGGTGGGCGGATGAGGTTAAGAAGTTCGCAGGGGTCAACTGGATGCAGCTAGCACAGAACGGGATTAATTGGAGAAATATGGGAGAGGCCTTCGCCCTGCAGTGGGTATAGTCAGGCTGATGATGATGATGAGTGACTCATAGACTAACAGAGTAATGGAGGCTCGGTGGTACAAAAGTAAAACTTGGATCGCGATGTTGGAAATAAAGCAAGCGAAACGTGACTGCAGCGTAGACCTCCCCTCCCCTCCCCTCCCCCTCAAACACACACCCTCCCCCCTCCCCGGTCTTATATGCAAGCTCGCAGGCACGCAAGCACGTTCGAACACAGAGACAGAAAGCGCCTAATCACTCAAGGATGCTTTAAATGATGGCAATGAATACTTAGTTAAAACGCTGTTATAGTTACTCCCAGTAATTAATAGCCCCGCGAAGAAAACAATACTTCAGACAATTATTTCTCCGAGTAATTGGTTCTATATGTAAAAGAGCCACGCCTCCGCGTAGCGCAGCTGAGGAGTCCATCGAAAGTTCACTGAGAACGATGGCACGAATGTTAACGGACCCTAAAAAGTGTCCATTGAAAAATGATGTGGCCCGTACTTCCAAGATGCTTAGGACGTCTACACGTATCAGCCTTGTACCAAATTTCATCCAAATGCCCCACGCTGCTTCCTTCAGTCAACGTACCCGAAGTTCGGGCACCGTATTGAAGATCTTCCCGATTGACTCCGGCAGCGTCTCCCTGGTCCTGACAATGTCCAGCCAACCTTCGACGTTCTGCTGTAACAGCGCGTGACCCTGCAAGAGGAACAAATCCACCCGTTAATTAATCTCGTTATTTTAGGAACTGCAACTAACGGTAGCTTTTTTTTTTTAAAAAAAAAGGAGTCGACTCGCGGAAATTCCGAAAAACAAAGGCACGCACTTGTCCCCGAAGACTACCGATGAAGCAAAGCTTCTTAAAAAAAAAAAAAAAAAATCATCGGGGTGAATGTATTGCGATTCAGGAGGAAAATATGGACCATCAGCAAAGAAATATGAGGAACTAAGCGCAGGCTAACCACTTTGTACACACTTCACGCGGCCATTGTGCATTATTTTGCGCGCGGTTGCTCAAGAATGGTTTTTGTCTGCCCAGACAGACAGTTTAACTGGAAGCCTATATCACGAGTGATTCGTGAGCATATTCAAAGTTCATTTTTGCCATTAATGACGTAACTTGCGCAGGTACTTCAACATGCGCGTTGGACGAGTAACCATGAAGAACAGGGCATCGTGAATCGCAATCCGATCGAATAAAATTCGGTCATGTTATCTTCAGATGGGTTGAGCTGAGTTCATTTCAACCTAGGTGCAACAAAAAGCTGACAAAGATAAGCGTATTCATGTACCTGTTTAAGGAACGTTTGCGTAGAAAAAGTTTTAGGGTAGTTACTACAACCTCTAAGATAAAATTTGAGCGTTTTTGCGACACATTGAAGCAAAGCATTTGAGAAGTATTTGTACGCATGGATGTGCGGTTACAAAACACACTTTAGTTTTCTCACTAGCTAAAAAGAATTTTTCAGATGAAGGGAGAGAAGAACCCCGAGGGAGCTGTGCAGAGCTCGTGGCTCTTCTTTCCCTTCTTCTGAGAAATTCTTTTTTGGTTCGTGCCTCTCTTTCGCTTGGTTACACCGGCAATGACACCAGCAACGAAATGACTCTACCGCCGAACGGGCTCATAAAAGCAGCGCTCTGCAGTAAGAGCAGATTGACATACCAGCTCTGAAAGTAGAGAGGGAACCAAACAGATTTCAAAACAGGTGACGGAGTGAAAGCGGGGTAAAAAGATGGCAAGAATGCGCTTGCCTTAGCTGTGTAGGCGAGGTAGTGCTTAGCCAGGGAGCACTGTCGTTCCAGGACGAAGCCGAACCTCCGCCGTTCTTGCGTGATGGCCTGCGAGCAAGAAGGAGACAAGGTAACAAGTAGTCGACCATAGTGAACATTACATTGCGCAAAGCCAAGCGGACACAACGAAAATAGTGCACAGGTATTTCTTAACTCACCAGCTTAAACTAAAAAAAGAAGTAAATAACCAAGTGAGGGACTAAACTTCGGAGCTCCGTATGACTGAGACATACTGAACAAACTAGTAAATAGACAAGTATATCAGAGGTGGGCAGCCACATCAATGAGCCGAAGCATGCGACGCTATTGCTTTATATTAGGATGCAGAAACTGTCCCTGGCAAACTGTAAGGACACGAAGACGCGCAAACATCAATCCTAGCAACATTCGGTTTACTGGTTCGCGAAGAAAGAATAATGAGTGATTAATTTGCCTCAATAGACGATAAGAACTCGACTCTGCTCATTTCTCATTTCTTAATATTTTATCTCCTCCGCTTAGCACGGCAGTTGAGGAGGATACTTTTGTTACCTTAACGATTTACTTTTATCACCTTCATTTTTCCTTTTTTTTTTCTTGTTAACGCTAACGGCTTATATCCGCCCTTTTTTCCCATAACGAAATAGCAGATTCCCTTTTGTGTTTTCACGTTTCTTCTTGCAACGAATAACGACGTCCTGTTCAAACATTCATTTCAAAACCTCCATTCCTAGCATCTGGGTGTTAACGTGCGAGACAAAAGGTGTTCAAAGCTCCGACAGATAACTCCTTCCTCCACGTCCTTTGCCAAAGATCGATTTTTCATGAGGCTTCAACCAGAGCTTTGCCCAAGTAAAACCTTAGACAACGTCCTCCTTAATCGCGATGAATGCCGCCCAGTGTACCCGCCGCACCTTTTTTCCCGCGAAGCCACAACTGATTGGCGCGCAAAGCGAGCCTCGTAGCAACGCCTGCCTATCGAGAAGGGGGGGTCGTCAAAGGCTTTATCTGTATCAATGTTGTCCTTCCCCATAGAAAGGCACGCTGCTCTCGCAAACCGTGTGTGGCGAACGCGCTCTGTAGAAGACACCGAAGTGTTGAGAGCGAACTCGGTTTCATCCGTGACTCGCCGACAAGACCGACCGCACGCACGACCGACCTCACTCTATACCGCCTCGCTACTTTTTTCTTAGTTATTTGTCTGGACACCGTTCGCCTCCAATTTATAACGCTTACGGCCCCTCCCGATTGCTTGGACACGGCCGACGGAGCTTGCGCCATCTCTCGGAAGTGTATGTGTGCGCAGAAGGGTAAACGAAACGACGAAGACAATTCTGGGCGGACAACACACATTCCGCGGGTGTCGAGGAGAAGGTGAGCGCGAGACACTGGCGACCGTAGCCGGGACAATTTAATGGCTCGCTGGACAAGGGAAGAGGGAGGAGGGTAACCCTGCCTTCCGTTCCGGTCCAGAGGTGAAGACTTGGGCAATACGCGACCGTCCATTAATTCTCCTGGACACTGAAGAAGTCTCGGGTCTTGCAAAACGCACGGCTGCTCTTTGCCTATACTGGCGGAATTGCGTAGGGCCGAATGGCGACAGTCTAGCGTATGGAGGCGGTTGTATTTTCGGCCTCTGTGGCATAGGCAACACATTTGGGAGGTAAGAGGTGTTTCCTTTGATGCAACGAGCAGGCCATAGATAGTATGCCTGGCTTGACTTGGCTATAAGTTGGCGCTACCAGTGTCTCTGCGTTTGGGCGAAAGAAATGAGGACCGTATTTTGAAAGGCACGTTCGTAGGAGGCGGTGGTGGCTTTTCAGGTTTCGTTCTAATAACTTGAAAACGCATTTCGAAGTATTGCGTAAGAGCTTCTTCGGTTACGGTGGACAACGCGAGTCGGTAATTAGTAATGTTTTCTCCTCTCGCAAGAAAGATGCGCAAGCAGGATGGCGCACTTTGTGACAATGGAGAGCCATCTGGCCTTTCAGATTTCCGGTTCCAAAAAAGAGTTGGTACCGAAAGTGCTCTCATTACGAGAACTCGACGAATGATTATGAAACATGCGCATAGTAAAAATCGAAAAGGAAAGAAGGAAGAAGTACAATGTCAAACACGTGGTATTAGAAGAAAGAAAGTCCTTCCCCGTTTTGAGAGGGACTGGAGAGAGAGAGAGAAAGAAGCCTTAATGTGAAGAAAAGATGAAAGTTCGTCTATTTGAGATAAAGGTGCAGCAAATGACATCGCTCGAGCTGATTGCGGATAGCGCTTGGAACTTTGGCGGGCATATCGTCAGTACGAGGTGTCATTATCTCTGCAGCTACAGTTGTTATTGTCTTGGAATGCGAGATTTCGGCCGCAGCGGTGTTCTTGAAACGCGCAGCTGTGAGATGAGGCACAAGTACGAAATGGCCTGTTCACTCGAGCCTTCCACGGTGGGACAGGTGCAAGCTCATAGCTCATGACAGCATGCGCTGATAGACTGGAAAGCGGCTGATATAGTATTTTCTTGCCATTATACGGCTGCGTAACGTTCTCCTCTCATCTACGACCACGGAGCTTGCAATAACAGACCGCGTCGCTCGAGACCGGTAAAGAAAGCGCCTAGTCCCTTAAAACTCTGCTTTTCACGCAAAAAAGAGAGGCAAGACTGCAGCGCGATACGCCGAAACCGAAGCGAAGAGCATTTGGCGTGAAGGTCCCAAATGTGTCTCGAAGAAGCTTGTAGTCAAGGCTGTTTCAGTGTCAGGGCCCTAAAGTTTGTTCCGAGTACGCAAACAGGGGCGAAGAGGCATCGGGCACGAGATAAAGACGATGACTCTCATAGGCATTTACACAAGCAATCCGGTGTACGCTGGTTTAAGAGTTCCGCGTATGTACAGTCGTGAGCAAAAGTGGCATACAACACTCAGTTGGTGGCGGAGCTCGAGAAAACTGCCTCAACTTTATCTAGCAGCAGCTATCTAAGATCAAGATAATAGTGGCGATGCCCCATTTTATCCATATGCTTGTGTCGGTGTCGCTGTCTCTTGCTAGATGGTATTTCGATGCAGTTTTCCCGAGCTCTGTCACTGGCTGAGTGTTGTATACCACTTTTGCTCACGACTGTACATCTGTGGGCCCGCAAAGAGCTCACGGTGGTATCGTCTGTCAGCTTAGCGATTAAATATGCTTGATGCTTTTATTGCAAAAGCAATACTACGACAGCAAAAACGAGACTTCGGGTGCCCGCTGCTACACCGTGAAGAGGCGTAGCTACAGTCTCATCATAAAAAAATCAGCCTGCCATGACATTTGAATTCACGTACTAACCCTATGCCACGGGCAGGAGCTGCCAACTCGGGTCGCTCCTTTCATATGTGAGGGTGATATCAGAATCAGCCTGCCAGAACCATTTGCATTCTCGTTACCCCTTACGACATGCAAGCACGTCAATACTGAATGCTTGAAGCGTGACTTTATATGTAGGCTGGTAGCTTATGCTCTCGCTTCATACCCTTAAGTGTCCCCAATAATGCAGCACCTTACACTGATAGGGTGCGATAGGGGATTAATGTAGCAGGCAAAAGAAGCTTCCGCCGTTGCTTTCGCTATTCAACTAGGGTTAACCAGAGCCCTAAACCACAACTAATTTTTTCAACTGCTCTCATTACTGCATTCCAGTTGTTAACTAGGTGCTGCTGATTTCCGCGTTATCTGGCTAAAGTTTACGCCTTGCAGCGTAAACATTCGTCATCTACTATTGAGACCAAGCAACAACTTGATTACAGGAAGGAGTAATGCGAAACGGTACACTTAACGCGAATTCAAAATACGTATTCATTTCTACTTTTAGTTCAAACTCCTAAATACACTAAAAACCATGCACACTGAGGGTAACTGTATTGGGAAAAGTGCATACTACAATATGCCTTACAGCCGTCTTACCAGGTCATGTTTCAGTATTGTTTTCCTCTATTAGAAAATAACGACTCCATATTGTTGGAGAGTTAAAGGTAAGTGGAGTATTACACCCGCAGGACTTGACTGCATACTGCGTATTTTTCTTATTGCTTACTCCAGTCACATGATTAGGTAAAGACAATTCAGAGGAGAATTAATTAATTTGCACCCAGGAGATGCCCAATAGCGCACTGAGTATAGTTCGCGCGCCCATAAACAAGTTCGGTGGCTAATCCCAGACGACGTCCAGAAAACGAGGTAATTCTTTTCTTGTGTTTTTTTTTTTTTGCTACCTTAGTTTTTCACGAACACTTGATTGCGCGCGTGCATATTCCTGTAGTACGAAGCTCATTGCAACAAAGACCACAAATATTGATCAAGTTCCGACAGGTGCTGATATACTGAAATTTGTATACCAAGAACGCACCGCATATAGGACACAACGGGCTATACATGATGAACTTCAGTTCCACACGTTTCGATTGCAGTAGAAGGTGACATTATAAAGAAACTACGCACCTGCTTCAGGCTGCTCTCACAGAAGCCGTCCAGTTTTCCTTTCTCTTCCTCCAGGCTTTGCATTTGCTACAGGGAAAAGCATAATAATAAATGAATTGGAGGCGTCGTCACTAATTGTTCACTCAATCAAGTCTCAACACTCGGAACTAGAAGGAGGTAGAATTTTTACTTAATATGCGAAGTTCTAACAAACAGAACACCAACCAGGTTGCCTTTTTAAAACATATATTATATTGGCGGGACAAAAGCGTCTGTTTGAATAAGCCAGAAGTTCGAATTGACCAGATTTCACCGTAGTTAGATACATTTGAGAGTATTCTTCATTGGAGAATTGGCGCAAAGCAGCTCAAAGCAGCACAAATCAGCACAAAGCCGCACAAAGCAGCACAAAACACTAGAAAGCCCCGCAAGACATGAGAAGGAGCTGGCGGGACTGCACACCTTGATCTCCTTGTCGACGGTGTTGCCTCGGTTTCCAGCGCGGCTCTTCTTGCGTTGCTTCTTGACGATGGAGGCCACCTTGAGGTAGGACTCGTGGTGCGTTTTCTGCTGTTGCATGAACCGCTTCTGTTCGCTCTGTGAAGCCGACGAACACGGGATGGATTAGAGGTATACTGGGCGCTAAATTAGCTGGCAGTCTCTTGGTCATAAACAAAAACAAACAAACACAGGCGACCAGTTTTGCTACTGGACCATGCACACAATCTTCCGAAGCTCTTCCGAAGCACCTATATGTTCCGGAGAGGTGATGACGGCAGCTATTCAACCCTCAATGCATCTAGACCGTATGCCATTCCAAAACTATCCGACCAGGGCTTCACCGAGGTACACCTAACGGTCTGTGTATTATTGGCGAAGGCTATACATATTTAGAAAGAGCATTTGATATCTATACTTTAAACGCAGGAGAGGTGAATACTTGGAAAAACAGCACAATTTTGTGTATCTTCCGGTTAGTGTCTTTTGTTCGCGCTAGAAGGCTATATAAAGGCACTAAGGGCCTTTTGTGCCCAGCAGTAATCTGCTTGTTCCTTGTCGTAGAATTGGGACACCACCAAATAAATTCTTCACCATGCCGTTGGACGCACTGACAGCGAATTTCAAGAGAGGCTCCGTGTTTACATGTATACATGTGCCCATGAAGCAACAATAGTTGTATCCAACCTAGGAGTAAACCATATGCCAAGACGACCATTGCTTTGGTTTGATGAGTGATAATTTTTGCTCACAATGAAGAAATATTGTCAGCAAATGAAAAATGGTCAGCGCGACGTACAAATCTGACAATACGACGCGTACGGTGCGGTCCGGTAAGGGCAATCGACGAGGCAGGCACCTTTGTGAAAAGAAGATGACTAGTGCGGGGACGGATATATTCACACTTACGGCCACCACCTTGGCGTCCTTTTCTATGTTCGACTCCAGGGGAACGATGACGTCGACGTAGAATGCCTTGAGCTGCAAACGATCGGAAATAAAATTAGACCTCAAGCAAGTCAATATCGCCACATAACAGTACTACTGTAGAGCAGTTAGGGCGCTGTGGCCTACAATGGTGTATGGACTGCTTCATCGATGGCGTAATTAAATGTGGGATCATTTAGAAGCAACAAAAGTTCTAAGCTAAGGAAATGAAATATATGACATCAATTAAAGATTTTTTATCAAGAGATTATCAAGAGATTAAAAACGCAAACTTAGCACTTTTTTTTTATGAAATTTGACGGCGTATATGCTGTTCCCCTAGAAGCGAGATATATTTTTTTATTGCTTCACGTATACGCCGATAAAGATCAGTTATGAAAAATGCCTCTGACAAAATAATTTGAGGCGTTCAAGGGCATTATGACTGACGTTACAATTTTACAGTCAAAAAGGGGACAAGTCTGTAGCTGCACTAGGCTGCAGGGATCCCACTTTTTCCCATGCGTGTAAGGCCTTTAAAAAACTCTATAATCTGCTAAATGTTGGCATGTATATAGACGAGACCATGTGTCCTGGCACGGTGCTTCCTATAAGTTCCTTTTAGTGGCGTATTAACAGCACATAACCGCATAATTTACATGTCTCACTTGAGCCAACCTGTGGGTATGTACGAATGTTGCCACAGGGTAAGGATGAGAGGCCATGAGATAATTTTCGGAAAATATTTAGAATTTCCAGTGACATTTACAAGAGACGCTGAAGTAACTTATTGCTTTGCATAGTAGATGAAGTTGAACATCTATCGTAAACGAACCTTTAGCTGCTCGGATCGAATAACCACAGGGATTGACATATGGCCGCTGCCTGCTGCCCCTTCACAGCGTTGACGTCGTTTTAGAGCGCAGCTCTTTGACGCCCGTTCTTGGGTTTCGCTTCGGCGTCGCCGTCGGCCTCGTAACCAGCTTCGCCCCCCTTTCAGCCCCCCTCTTTCTGCGTGTCGCGGACCGCGCGTGTTATCTGATTGCTGCGCGCGCTCTCCCGTTCGCCGCTGCTTATACCGCTCCTCCTCCCCTCTTCCTGCGTGGCGGCGAGGGTGCTCTCCGGTTGCCGAAACACCGGCTCGCTATCAGCGGATCCCGGTGCGTGCATCCCAAGCCGAAACGCAGAGCCACGTTCTCTTCACTCGCTAGTGGCGTCAGCGGCATCAGTCAGTCGGTGCTATTTGTTCGTTGCGCAACGTTCCTATGGGCCCACGCGCTGCCTCCCGCAACCTCCCGATAACTTAATTGCTCTCTTCATTTCTCCGACCACAAAGCTTCTTTCATGACAGCCAAAGACTGTTAGTGGAGTGTTTCTTGAAGGAATACGCGTGAAAAATTAAAAAAAAGAACTTGTCTGTAATTGTACATACGTGTCTTGCTCCAAATCTTTGCCTCAATCTATCGAAAAGGTGAAACAGCTGATGAGCTGCGCTCAATTTTCGCATCAGAAAGTAACGCAATCGTCGGTAATTTTTTTGTTTCGTTTATATGCGTGAGCGACGAAAGCATATTCCCTGTGCAGTCGTTCGCTTCGGTCCTGACCCGCGAGAGTTAAAGTCTATGCTTTGCATTGCTTGAACACTCTGTGACAAGTTAACACGGCTTCAAGCAATACTAACCATTAGCAAGACAGAGCTGAATTACAAAAACAGAAACCTTGACATACGCAGCATTTGTATGCTTGCGGCAGCGACATTATTCTTCTACGTATGCGTTATTTCGGAGCCTTGCTCGTGCTGACGCGGTAATGCTCTCGCAGCATGCACATGGTGGGAAACCCGACGAAAGCACTTTTTTTTTGTGCAGCACCGGCTGTGAGAGGCGTTAAGTGCGGCTTGAGAGGTGCCTGGGCGGCGCTGCTGAGCCAACAGGGTTGTTCGGAGTTCTTACCACCGACCGGCATCATTCATCATTCAAACAGGAGAGCGAGCTCCTCTGAGCATCACCTGTAAGACCGAGCCTTTTACTTCTCTCGTTTATGTCTCGGAAGCTTAAGTTTGATTAATGCGACTGCGCGGACAGCATCATAGAAAGGAACCGACACTCCGCACTTCTAATACCGCGCAGCATTGAAGAAACTATGAGGCGTGTAGTGAGGCAGATAGCGATATGTAGTATGGTCGCCGTTGGACAACAGCGTTAAGCTTCGACAGCTAAACGCAGGAAATGGTGAGTGGCTGCCAGTCGGATTTACCTCCTTATTTGTAGCTGCCGCCCCTATGTCTCCAGTGAACCGCTAAAATTCTCGAAATATTGGTAGGTGACACCTCGGATGACGTCCACAGTATCGTATCGTCAACAAAGTTGCTTAAGATAACGTGGTGAAGCGGTACTATACCTCTGCCCTCCCACAGCATCGTCTGCTTGGAAAGCGGGAGCATACGACGCTGCGATAATGAAACTACGGATAAAACATTTCAAACATGATATGCTGCCAGATATGGAAGGCTAGATAAAAAGCGGAAACAGTGCCATATGCTTGATACCTCTAAGTCTTTGATACCTCTAAGCTCCCAAAATGAGATTGGTAGGTATATACGGCATATACACACAGACGATGCTTGCGTGAGCCTCCGGCATATTGGGAGCGCAGGCATATTGGAGCAATGTCTGTATCTGTATATAAAGACAAGTATATCCGGATGCTCCCTGTATGGCCATCCAGTCCACAACAGCAACGTTTGTACTGGTGCTCGGTATACAGAGAGAGCTTGTGTACAGGTACAACACGCACTGGCACCTGCTCGACATCGTGACCGCAGTTGACGCCAACGCCATAGCTTCAGCAACGCTGCACATTTTTAATGAGATTAGGCCTAGTGTCCAGAGCGCTGCGCTGCACATTACTGCATGCTGTCCGCGCATTTCGAGCTCCAGGACTCACTGCGATGCAAGCGCCCTCTGGAGTAGTATGCGGATACCTGGCCTAAAAGTGCCTGCCTGCTCGTGCATAATGAGGCGTGGAGAGATTAGTCGCCGGATATGACTAATTAAGATGGGCGAGCCAAACGCGAGCGTCCCTACTTCCAGCGTCGCCTGGCCTCATTCATATTGATTGAAGCTCGCGGTGGCGAGAGCGCTGAGCTTGCATACGCAGCCGTTGACAGCGCTCCTAGAGTTGGCGTGGCATTAGGCGGACGTTGAGTGGGCGTTAGAGGGAGAGGGGCAGCTCGACTATCCGTTCTGCAAGTTTGCTTACCGAAAGCAGCGCTCGCATTTAAAAGACAAATATATTTTTACGACACAGACAGTGCAGTTAGGCTAAGTGGTGCGAATTTCTTAAAGCAAAATAGCGCTATATGGTTCCGATTTGCATTCGAGATGCTTCTGTATGCTCGCCAAACGCCGAGAGTGACCTAACTGAAAGTGCGAGCACTATAGTTTTATATGTTTATTTGAGGTACCGCACATGAAGTATAGGTCTTACATGAAGCCGGTTACAATCGAAAAAAAAATCGAGTAGAAAATAATACATGACTTGCCAATGATAAAGCAGTTTCGCGCGTGACTTGCTTTCGGACAGTTATTGTGTTCACGATTTAGCAGCAAAACAATAAGAGTCACATCTCCTAAACTGTCCATACTTCTGCCCTGGAAAAGCTATTTTGAGAAAAGCTTTTTTGGTCCCCAAGGAGCGGATACTGATACTTCTATTTAGCTTCAAAAATTAGAAGTAATATAGATGCTGAAATTTTCCTCAGTGCACGTTAAACAACCCCAGGTGGTCGAAATTTCCGGAGTCCTCCACTACGGCGTCTCTCATATCCTGAGACCAAACCTTTTCTTTTGGGTATGCGAGGCTGTCCGGAAAGTAAGATTACAAAGCGCACCGGCAAGATTACAAAGCGCACCAGACTTTCGGCCGGTGCGCTTTGTAATCTTACTTTCCGGACAGCCTCGCATACCCAAAAGAAAAGGTTTGGTCTCAGGATATGAGAGACGCCGTAGTGGAGGACTCCGGAAATTTCGACCACCTGGGGTTGTTTAACGTGCACAGAGGAAAATTTCAGCATCTATATTACTTCTAATTTTTGAAGCTAAATAGAAGTATCAGTATGCGCTCCTTGGGGACAAAAAAAGCTTTTCTCAAAATAACGTTTCCAGGGCAGAAGTTTGGACAGTAAGATTACAAAGCGCACTGGCCTAAAGTCTGGTGCTGGGGCAGGTAGGTCACCGCCGCTTGCGGCGGGGGCTGGCCTGCCACCGAATTTTTATCTGTTGTAGGCCGCCATTGCACCTGCCACCGCTTCGGTGGTGGACGACGGCTGTTGCGGCGCGCGTCTTTCTTTTCCTCTTCCTTTTATTCTCTATTTTCTGTTCTGTCTGCACGAGGCAGCGGAGGTGGCTCAGCTACAGAGCCAGTAGCAGGCCCGTGCATTTTCTTTTCCTTCTTCCTACAGCCACAACAACAACAACCTAAAGTCTCTATGAGCAAGTGGAGAGGTGGCGACATCTCATGAAGCTTGAACCTCATGACGTCATGCAGTACTAGCATGGCCGGTTAGTAGACCTCGGAAATTTCGTTGCAGATCAAGGCTCGATCCCGCCAGATGGCGGAGAGCAATCCGTGGTGCGAGTGCGATTGTGTAGAGTTGAAATCAGTTTGCCGCAAATTCTCTTTAAAGTGATGTTTTTAGTCATTTTAGCTCTATTTAGAGTTGGCGGTTGTGTGATGAACAAGGAGGTTAGGAACACTGTGCAGGAACACAACGTGGTTAGTTTTATGCGCGGAGGTGCTAACAACTATGAAAATATATTTTATGTAGTTTTTATCCTCTCCCATTGAAGGCGTAATCCTGATATATGGCATCACCCCCTTTTTCAGTTGTAGTGTAACTTTTTACACAGTGCTAGGCAGGGTTTCGCGCATGTGAACCTGTTCATTTGAAGTGCCACTGCTCTTTGCACAGTCCCGAAATACATAAGGACATGCCGCATCAGTGTTAATGGCTCCTTTCTACGGCTCCCTTCATGGATGCACGTTTGTATACATGCACCTTGTTGCTCGTTTAATTGCCGACTGCTTAATTTGCACCTTTATTATCTCGCACATTAATTAGCATACAGTAATAAGCTACTACATGATTCACAGAGAAAGAAGTTCGTGTTCTTCATGGTGACAGAATTGATCGAATCGGTTTAATAATTGGTTTACAGGAACGGAAACGCGCAGTATCTGTCACACTTGTTCCGTGGACACCTTACCGTGCCGCAAGGGAAGGAAGGAAGGTGGGTATGAAAGCGGAAAGAGAGAAAGAGGTGCCATAGTGCAGGGCTGCGGAGTAACTTCGACCACCTTTGTATCTTTAAAGTGTACTGACACAACACAGCACATGAGCCCATTAGCGTTTCGTCTCCATCGAAACGTGGCCGCTGCGGTCGAGTTTCAACCGGGGAGCTCCGCTTCAGTGTCCGAGCTAACCCAGTCGGGCTAACCTTGTAACTTTTTTTCGTTGTAGACTGGCTTGAGGTATATGCAGATAAGGTAAGCCAGTCATATAATTTTCCTCTTGTTATATTAAAGGTGCGGTTTAGTCTGCTAATAAGGCTGGACCGGGAGCTAGACTGATTTGCTTGATACATACGGTCCTCGCGCGACTGCCAATCTAAGGTCAATGTTTTAGTGCGTAGCCTTCAAGCTGCAGTCACGGATTTCACTGGTGGCGGTCCGATTTTTGCTCTCTCTCTCCGTCAGTTTTAGGTACGAATGCGACGGTGGCGACGCCGCGAGCCTAAGTGGTGTTGAGCCGCGTTATGCGTCGTAGCCAATGAGAAAGCAGGGCGACCTCACAGCTGCAGCCAATGAGAGTGCGGCACATATCACAGTTGCGGCCGTCGCGGCGGCCGTCGCGGCGGCCGTCGCGGCTGCCACCGGTCAATGTTGTACAATTGCGTGTTACTCTGGACCAAGTATCCGCGTGTCACTCGCACACCCTCAAATTCGGACTCTCGATCCCCCCAGCGTCATCTCTTCTCGGCTTTCACAGACAGCAAACGTTTGCGCACGGCGCTTCCTAGACCCATGGGCTCCGATCACTCAACGGGCCGCTCGGTGATAACCATTGCAGAGGGTATGAGGACAGCTCACGACGCGCCTGCGCCAAGCTTTTGATTGGCGTCCCAATGGATGAGGCTGAGCCGTCTGGTACTGCAACGCAGGTTCACCGGCCTCGACGTGTAAAAATGCTCATGAAAGCATAGTAGGGGTAAGCAGCGCTACCTACATCGCATCTGAGTAACTATGCAAACTGGCTGTAATTTTTCTTAAGACCACATGGATATTATCCCCGCCAAAAGATCCTAACCTCAGTGCTAAAGGTGTGTACGACACCATTGCCGTGTCCGCGCTGCAATGCGCCCAACTAGCGAGAAGAGTACAGCGGGCTTCGCGCGCAATTTAGTCAACGGAGCGGCAATGGCTCCCCAGGGTGAACCAGAGGCGGCAGCTTCTCTGCCTTCGCTGTACCCCCCCCCCCCCCCCCCCCCCCCCCAGTGGTGCTCGCAAAGGAGTCGTCCTCGTCCCCGTGGGCTCCTGAACGGCTTTAATCTACGCGCAGGGTACGGCGCGAAGACCAGTTTCGGCGCTTCCGAGCTCACCACGTTCATCTGCTGATTCTCGATCTCCTTCTGCACGTCCACCAACTGCATCAGGGCTGTGCCTGCAAGGAGAAAGAGAAACGACCGCTTGATTTTCAAGTACCCAGGGGAAAGCGCCTGCGAAAAAAAAAAAAGCAATACGTTGAACAATCTGAAAGATAAAAGTTGGGAATACTGCTCTGGCTGTATGCTAGCCTTATTGTATACACGGCAATACCACATTCACAGTAATGCAGACGTTAAACGCTAGCAGGATTTCCATTGTGACTTTTGCGATTGTTTGCTTCTCGTTTTTTTTTTTTCCTTTGAGATTTGTGATTAAGCTACTCCGTCTGGCATGGTTTGGAGTATGCACTGCTACAGCGTACAGATGATATATGTCTTGCATCTTTGCGGTCATGATTGATTCATCGCTATACCGCAGAGATGATATAAGACCTGGGGCGTCTTTAATGGGTGGCAATTCCCAGTCGAAAAAGACCACAGAAATTTCTGTTGTACTACAGAAATTTCTATCGCGCTAAAAAAATGTTTGATGTTACTACAAATATTTCTGTCGCGACAACGGAACTTTTGTTGTTACGTCAGAACCTTGTGTCGTTACGACAAATCATTGTGTTGTAACAACAGAACGTTGTGTTGTTACGTCAGAGCATTTTGTTGTTGCGACAGAACGTTGTGTTGTTACGTGAAAACTTTGTGTTGTCGCAACACACAACGCAAAGTTTTGACGTAACAACACACCGTTCTGTCTGTTGCGACAACAAAACTTTGTGTTGACGCCGCAGAGAACACAATATTTTGACGTAACAACACAACGTTCCGTCTCAACAACAAAACGTCCTAACGTAACACAACCTTCTGACGTAATTGTCGCGACAACCCAAGGCATGTAGCGACGTCAGGTAGCGAGGTCACAAGAAAAATATTATGTGTTCTACAGTGGCAAGAAAATGTTTTTCGCGCATGTAGAACCGCCCTATTTTTCTTAATTCAACTCGGCGAACCTATACTCGATGGTTCTGCAGTGTTTCGAGGGCCGCCTGGAGCTCATGCGTCCGCAACTTGCGGCTCGCCCTCGTCATGTGTTTGCTTACGTTCGGTCTCGACCTATTGCTCTGGACGCGAACGCTTCTGTGCACGCGACTGTCATGACACCGCTTGCACCTCTTCTCTCTCGCGACCCCTGACCGCTAATTTACAAGCAACTTCCTTCACTTGAAATTGTGTACAATTCTGTCGCTCCGTGCGAATTACTCAAGCTTCATCTACACTTCTCTACTACGAGACTGGCAGCGAACGTCACAGCTCTCCGGGAAGCGCTGTTACACATGCACAAATTTTAATTAATCACGCAGCCCCAGGTGGGTTGGGTTTTTAACCCATGATCCGTGATTGTCTCGTATCGTTTTGTGTGCGTAAAATTAGGTTTTGAAGTTAGCAATAAACAAACATCTCCAAACAGAATTAGATGGTTTAACTTAACACATATGATGGTTTTATCAATGGAAAGATTTATTGAGCATAGGTTATATAGTGGTCCGTATTCCTAGTCCAGAGGCTAGTCGGTTTCTGGCGCAGCTATTGTCCTTTCCGTCGACCGGACCTGAATTCCATGGCCGTGCTGGGCAGCGTCTGTCAACTCCCAAAAGTAGGATCACTTATAACTCTAAATATAAGTTGTTGTGGCAAGGTCACGTTATAATCTAGTCACCTTTCCACAGAAGGCGCAATACAGATAAAACATTCCTTGGAGCACATGCAGGTAAGCCATTTTAAACATATAATAAAATTGTGGTGGTTCAAGCATGGCTTGAACCTAGTCATAGAGCGAAAGCGGTGAGTGTTGCAGAGAAATTTTCTGCGAACATCTGGATTTAATGTGCCGTTCGCTAAAATGACCAAACTCCGCTAACTGGCCCAAGAAACAGCCTTTTGAAGGTAGATCACAAGCTGCGTGCGACTAATAGAGAACGAACATTGAAAACTTCCCATTGAAACGGCGACCTCTCTTTAAAGCGTGAAAGACCACTCCGCTGACTGTTATCTGCGAAACTGGGAGAAGAATCGACGGACGACAAATATGACCGTTGAGCAACCTAAAGGGCCACAACGCATCTAAAGTGGGCAATTCGCCGTGAACTTAAAGGGGTCTTTACCGTATGAACCGAACCGGGGCACCGATACTGAAATGATACATCCCAGTAAATCGCGCCGGTTACCGGAAAGTGGGGACTGAATTACGGGGCATTTTATTTTCGGGATATACACATGGAACGGCTACACATCAAAGCGTGGATAAATGTTTAATATATATTTTTTTTTTGCGGTGCGCATGGGTGGCTGTTCATGTCATCTTTAGCAGCGGTTTATTTAATAATGATAATAGAGGCGATCGTCCACCGGCGGAAAGAATAAGTGATGTTGTAGAGAAACAGACAATGGAAAAGGAGAACAGGTTGTATACGAGGGAAAAAGATTGAATAGGAAATAGGCGCTTAAACAGGCTTGCATAAAATCACAGGCATAAAAATAAAAATGCATATAACCAAGTGAATTTTTTATTTGGTTGTTTTTGGTTTCATATTCTTGTAATAATCTGTAATCCTCTTTTTTTTTTTTTTTTGAGAGGATAAATCTGGCGCCACGTAGTGGTCCGTTAGTGATGCCTTAAAGAGCAAATGGCGCGCTAGTGGTGACAGCGGGGGAAGAGCATACGACAAAAGGAGTAATCTATTCATGCTGGGTGCCACTCGCCGTTTCCGTGGATCGACAATGACTGGCATCACAGTTGCTATGACAACTCTGGCATCTGGTGACTCGAGCGAGGGACTCGAACCCGCGACCTTCTCTGGTACTCGAGCCCTAGACGTTACCCGGGGCTCAAACAACCCCAGGCTTGAATTTAAGAGTAGAATCCTTGATAATACTTTGGGACTCAAAACCTCTAACTTTTCTCTCTCTCAAACCATTGACATAATGACACGTCACACTAACGTCACACAGCTTCCGGCACCATTTCATGCGGACAACCTCTGTGACAAATTGTGAGGAGGAGAATTCGTCTCATGAGCCCTATAATGCTTAACGCGTGGGCCTGTATTTCGAATTAATTTTCAGAAGTGTCGTTTCACATGACTGGTGGAAATGTGGGAACCGGAAGTGTCGGTCACACTCGCTTTCTGTCACCGGTTGCCGTGGCAACCAAACTGACACCCGGTTTAGATGTTTCCGCCAATTAGGTGACTCGAATTGAGGGGGAAAACGATGCGATTCGGAATAGGGGCCCCGGTCTCAGCAAGCGTTACACTAGCCACGTGTATGGCGCACACGTGGCTGCGTAGGCGCAATATAGGATATCTACATTGCTTGAGGGTTACCTTGGAAGAAGAGAAATACGATGAAGAGTATAAATAAGGAGCAGACCAAGAAGGAAAAGGATATATCGGCGGGAATGCATTTCTTTCTGCCGTCGTTTCCTCTGGGGATCACGCACGTGTACCGTCATTTTTTCTATTTTCACTCACCATTGTATGATTTGATACTGAAGAAAGATGGAAGCAATTTCTTCCCCGTCCTCCTCTTCATCACCCCGCTCTTTCTCCTTGTTCCGAATCATCGCGCTACATTCAGGCGTGCTTTCACGGTGGACTGCGCAAAGTCATCCGAGCGTACACGATAGCCGCTCGTTCACAAACTATATGTAGTGTATATGGTATCGGCCCTGGAAGCCCCTAATGTAGTTAGGTGGTGTGGGCGATTGCAGGAGCATCCAAGCCAGCGCATGAGCCGTACCCCAAAGCAGCAGCACCAATGAATTTCAATTACAACTCGTCGTCTTCGTCGTCGCGTATGAGACCGCGCGCTCGTGCGAGCCGCCACCCTCCTCTCCCCTCCTTTCGAAGGAAGAAACCATAATCAATATTTATACGAGCGTAAATATTAAATCGCTGCTCGGCCACTTTGCGTTACAAGCCTGCTCGGTCTTCCGCGCGCGTCGCCGCGTAATTAACCGTCCTTAATTGAAATCAATGAAAACGAAGCCTCTTGCTTTTCTCCATGCTCTCTCGACTACCTCCTCTGTTCTCCTCTTCATCTCGCTCTCGCAGCAGTGTTCTCCTCCTCTTCCTCTTGGGAATCGAAACACGAGGAAGGCTCGGCGAAATTGCTCGAGGCCAGCGCACGCTTCATGCCTGCAACTATCACAGGAAACGAACGAAGAAGAAGAAGCCTTGAATTATGGCTGTTTCGCGGAACACTGTCCCGAGCTTGTCGCGCTTTATTCTGTTCCTCTCTTTTTCTGTGTACTTAATACTCTTGTTGTATTCATATTTGTTTGTTTATTGAAAGCGGGATTTGGGAAAACGAGGCCTGCGCCCTTCTTTCGCTGCTGTCGCACATCGTCCGCGGCTGGGCATGCATGAAGAGTGCCGCGGAATAAGCGTGGGTAGCACGAAGTTTTCATCCGCCTTTCTCATCCGGGGGTCCTGCTCCTTCTTGCCTCGTTCTATCTTTTTCCTTCTCCATCTACCACACTGCGACCGCAGATTTTGGTAAACAGAGAAACAAGCAAGACAGCCAGCCAGGCCCGCATCGCAGACTGCGGGGGCAAACACTTTCTGAAACCGCTCGAGAAAGCGGTGCGGTGCCGCATTGTAAATTTATTGCGTGCGCTCCGCTGTCTGAATTGGCTCGAGATTGATTTCGTTGTGCGCTTATTTCTTCCTCCTCACGTGGAATAGCAGTTAACTTAACTGCGCAACTTTAATAAAAAGCTATATACAGGCGCGGTTGGGAATATTGAATGACGCGGAGCTGACCTCACGAGACGGCCAACACATGGTGGTTAGACAAAATAGTATAGGCGTGAGAATATTGGTTTCCGGCGCGGATGCCATATACATGACTTCGCTTCGTTAAGCCCAGTAAGAAACAAAGGAACGAACGAACGAAAAAACAAACAAACAAACGAACAAACAAAGAACGAATGAACGAACAAAAGCATCCTAACAAGCAAAAAAAAAAAAAGCAAATGAACAAATAAACAAAGATTATAAATAATGATAACGAAATGACACGATGGCTACAAATCTGTAGTGCGAACGCTAAAGCGTGGCGTATTTGGTTCGACAGCAATTAATTTTCTGTGGAAATACTACGTTTCATTTTTGTGCAAAGTCAAGCAGCCGGAAGAGAATCCGGATTTGCCCAGGATTACCGCTGTACTATGAAGTCAGCGTCTTTTGAAAGATCGCTTACGACAGTGACAGTTCGGTTTAGACAAGCTGATTACAGCGCATCCGTCACATCCATCCGTTGTCGCCATAACATTCCTCCTTCCACGGCAGCCACCATCCGGGTAGTCGTCATGGCAACAATCTCCGGTTGCGTATTCCTTTCTGACCATAACCTACCATATACTAACATAGCCTTCTATTTTCGCTTTTTTCTTCTCTACACTACCTTAAGAGCGGAAAAGGTCATTTCGCTTTATTTACTTTGTCACCTGCCAACCATGATAGTTGTTATGCGGATGACGACACCGACTTCCCGAACCCGAGGGACGAGCTCAGCCGGGCAACCACTCAGTTGGTATTCCAAACCAATAAAGAGTGCATAATCGAGCGATGATCGAATCAATTAACGAATAATTTCACAAAAGAGGGGCTACGAAATTGATTTTTAGAATATAGCCGCACCTAATGACGCACCACATTTTGTTCAATCAACACATGAGGGCCATACGAATCTCAGCTCGTTTCTTATTTTCGGATGATTTCTCATGCACCATCGACAGTCATGTAAAACCGTTCCACGAAAACTTAGCCTTCTATCTAACCCTACCCTTCATCATAGCCCACGCTTTCCCGTTCGCAATCACCGACGCTTCGAAACCTTGCGTCAGAGACCGTCCTTCATCACTTACTGAAGTTTCCCACTCCGCAGCAACTGAAAAAAAAAAAAAAGAGTAGAAAGAAAGAAAAGCTAACGAGAAGCGAAAGCCTGTTTTCCGCCCGTCTGCTTTTCATTAAACGAAGTTCATTTAGGGCTCGTTGCGTTAAATCCGGAGAAAACCGCCGCCGAATTACGACAAGCCTGGATGAAGAAGCGAAGGAAATCCTATCAGGAGAAAGGTATATGAACGGGGCTGGGAATTTGGGAACCACGCTCAAATAAGGTGAAGAGATTTATTTCGAAAAGAAATAACAAAATTAGAAGCAATGACGAGGAGCGCGTACAGAGAAGCAAGCATCAAAAATGGACGTAGCAGGCGCGGCCGCAACTCGCTCAGACTTTAAAGAAGGACATGCGGTGCGAATAATTGATCACCTCCTCCTTCGTTTCTCGCACAGAGACAAAAAAAAAAAGTGAATGAAATGAAGAACAAGAAATCGACCTAGCGTAATCAGCTATGCAGGCTGTGGAATGTTTCATTAAGCGCCGAAGTTAAGAAGCGCTCCACGCAGCGACCGTGTTTCGAAAGGACGCCTGCAGAGGGCGCAGCGCAGGCTTTTTTGTTCAGTTAAACGAAGGCGCTTTACATTTAGGGGATACAAGGATGGATCTGTGAGAGCTAAATGTTAACAAAGAAAATTGGGAGGCTTAGTGAGATTTGCTCCTGTTGGAAGCAAGGACAGCGAATGCCATAGATTCTATTCTTGTACAGTGTGATGTTTGCGAGTAAGCGACGCCCGAAATGATATGCGAGGCGCTTTACTGCATAGGAGTAGCCAAGGATAATTAGTGTTAAGAAAGCAAAGTATGTTTAAGGTCGTCAAGAGGATGGCTGTAGGAAAGCGGATTAATAGTTTAATTTAGCTGCGACAGCACAGAAGTCTGAACTCCGCTCGCCTGCTTGTCCCCTTCTGCTACCAGCCGCACACGTCGAGTATGTTGTTGTTGTTGTTGTCCAAATAACTTATGGCACATACCCACAGAGGGGGATCGGCCAAGAATTGGGTAGCAAAGAATTTTTTTTTTTAATATACCTGCATAAAAAAAAATGATTTGAGGGGTAGAGCAAAGGAAACAAAACGGGAAATAAGTGAAATATAAAATGAAAAGTGGTAACACTCACGGGAGATTGACACTACAATTGTAGAACAAGTGATGTTTAAATATTTAGCAAGGCAAACGATTTGAGTCCAGTGAAAAATTTTGCATGGCGGTAAACACAGACCTGTGACTGTGCCCAAGGATGGTGGCGCCAAATGATAACAATGTCGGGCTGCTTAAACTAAGGCCAAGCTGTTGCAATGGCCTTTCCATCAACTGTTTTCTCAGCGTAGTAAAGCGGCGGCAAAACAATAAAAAGTGATCTAATGTTTCTTGTTCACCGCAAAATGCGCAGACGGGAGACAGTGCCAAACCAGACCTCTAAAGATAGAAATTTAAAGGTGGGATACGGCATCGCAGCCTTGTTAGTGAAATCTCAAGTTGCCGTGAATGACATAATTTTCTATTCCAAGAATAATTTAGATGCAGGTAGTCATCAGATCTTAAAAGATGTCCATTTTTCATATTTAATAGGACGTTTCTTCGAAACCTCGCTGCGGTGATGTACGCGGTCGCCGGAAGGATAGATAATACGGGGCCATTAAGGGACTCTTTTGCCAAATTGTCAGCATATTCATTTAAAGTCACATTGCTGTGGCCTGGGACCCATACCATATGTATAATTTTCAAATGTCTAGGGATCAGGGAGACAAAGGTTTTTACTATTGCAGAATCCACCGACGAAGAGAGAGATGAACACAAGGATAGAGAGTCGGAAATTACTGCCACTTCAGAAAAAGAGGAGTCTAATTTCCGTAAAGCGAGTACCACCGCCAGAAACTCCGCCTCAAAAATTGGGGTGAAGTCCGGAAGCCGTACAGAAAAAGACCAGTCTAAATGTGGACAATATATACCCACACCCGCCTTTTCATTACTTTGAGATGCGTCAGTAGCTACAACTAAACTATCAGAAAGACTTCTTAAATGATCTTCTAATAATCCGTTTAGAATAACGGATGATGATAAGTATGTGGAGCCGTCTTCTTCAGCGATTGACTTACTTCTTCTTCATCTTCATCATCATCATCATCAACATCATCATCATAATCCTGACTATGCCCACTGCAGGGCAAAGGCCTCTCTCATATTTCTCCAATTAACCCTGTTCTGTGCTAGTTGCATCCACTTGACCTCTGCGAACTTCTTAACCTCATCCACCCACTTAACTTTCTGCCGCCCCCTGCTACGCTTTCCTTCCCTTGGAATCCAGTTTGTTACCCTAAGCGACCATCGGTTATCCTCTCTTCGCACTACATGCCCTGCCCATGCCCATTTCTTCTTAATTTCCATTAGAATGTCAGTAACTTGAGTTATTTCTCTGACCCACTCTGCACGCTTCCTATCTCTTAATGTTACCCCCTACCATTTTTCGTTCCATAGCCCTCTGAGTTGTCCTCAACTTAAGTAGAACCCTCTTGGTTTGCCTCCACGTTTCAGCCCCATAGGTGAGTACAGGTAAGATGCAACTGTTGCATACTTTCCTCTTGAGCGATACCGGTAAGCTGCTAGTCATAATCTGCGAGTGCTGGCCAAATGCGCTCTATGCCAATCTTATTCTTCTTGTTATTTCCTTTTCATGGTCCAGATCTGCGGTTACTACCTGTCCTAAGTAGACATATTCGCCTACTACTTTCAGTGATTCGCTACCTAACGTAAACTGCTGTTCCTTCCTGAGGCTGTTGAACATTACTTTACTTCTTCATACTCCACCTTAACCGACATACTCCAGTAGTCACCTTTTTTGCCCGCGAGGATTTCACGCTGCGGTTGAAAAACGAGGGGGGATCCCGGCTACATTTAAACAGAATGTGCAGAGCTATGCAGGCATGGCGTATGCTGATGCAAACATTCTTTATGAAAGAAAATTTGGTGTCCGGCCACCCTATTCCGGGAGTCAGTTGGGTTTTGCAGCCGCTCTTGTCCTTAAAGTCAGCAAGTACAGAACGCTCGGGTCCGAGCTGGACAGCATTTCTTCCCATCACTCTATCGTCGGGCCTTTTATCCCTTATACCATGTGGTATAGATCCGCCTCCATGTCACAGTGTACGCATTGTGACTCGTGGTCTTGTGGGTAGATTGCGTGAAGTCTTCTTGGGCTTGGGACCTTTGGTGCACGTTTGTTTCAATTCTTCTTAGTGTTATTTCTTGTTCTTTGTCTAGCCGTTTATCAGGTGCAAGAATAGGAGGAGTATTAGAACTCACTTTGGAGGAGTGTTCACTTCTGCCATGTTTCACTCTTTTTTTGCAGAGCAAGAGAACTCTCTCTAGCCATAGAGTGATCAGACTCCACCTCATGGAGTACTGTACTCCTCCTGCAATAGAGTGAAGGTACTCCTCTGAAGGGAATTAAACTACGCATTGCAGCAGGGTGTTATTACTTTTGCAGGAGGAGTTCAAAGAAACTACTGATTAGATTGCCTGCACTCTTTCAAGAAGAGTTCGCCCACATTTTATTTTACGTCTTCTGAAGAGGTCTCATGGCCTGTTCCACGTATCCTGCCACTTTTCTCATTTCATACCTACAAAACCAGTTTCAGCATGTGCTTTGTAGGACTCACCTTGTCCATACCTGCAGAAGGAAATAAGCGTCATGGCACTTATACCCTTCTGCCTAGCCTGTAGTGTTGTAGGATTTCCGAGAAACTGGTCGGCATGTTTGAGTAGTTATGCTTGTCCGTGTGTTGAGGTGTCCGGAGTAGGAGTGCTAGGTCTGCGGCGTGGTGCGCTCGGCCTAATACCTATCTCTCAACGGAGCTTCTTCTTTCTGCTCACCGGTTGTCTGTCAGCGAGTTAAATGGCAATTGCGGCTCAGGAGTGCTTGTGAACGCAACCAAAAGTTAACACAGACTCAATGAAGGCGGGGAATGATTACGATGAATGTAATTGCATAGCGTGAGAGTTTCGATAGGCCGACATTTGATGTTTCCTTCAGGCTTTAATGGCTATTTGAATAAAAAATATCACGTAATACAACATAAAGGGAAACACACCCCCAAATAATAAGTTACGAATTTGTTTGTTTGTTGTTAATTAAAAAAAAGAAAAAGAGTAAAAAAATAAAGTGCTACGATGTGGCTCCCAACTTATGTTTCTGTGTTTAAAAATGTAGCGTAAACCATTGCGCTACAGAAGTAACAAGAATGGTGAGCTTTAGTTTCACTCTTCTTCGTTTGACCAGCGTCGCCAGTCGCCAGTGACGCTGGTCAGAGGATTCATACCATTGAGAGAACGGAATGAAGCGTAGGCACGTCTGCACATAACTTAACGCAGCTGCTGACACCGAGCATAGCACCTTTCTCGGCCATGTCACGAGACAAGTGCACCTGCCAACTCAACTATGCCACGTCATCTCACGACGTCACATTCACCATCGACCAATAGGCGAATTTTGTAACAAACAGTACCGGTCGCAGGACGCTGCATTTTTTTTCGATAAGGTCTCTAATGATTTTGTAATAAAGCTTAGCAGTCTTGTCTGCCCAGTTTGGCGACAAATCCAGTAGATATGGAGGGTAGGCCCTATAAATACTAAAACAAACGGCTTGACGACCGATTTCGCTTGATTTCGGAGCACAAGTAGTTGGGTTACAAATGCACGTTGAAATATTGTGCACTGGTAGCTGTCACGAAGGGGCAGATATTATTCCTTATCCTTTATTGCGCGCTTCGGCAGCCTGGCAACCAGAAAGATGCAGACCATGACACGCACTAGCACATTCACCTGCCGCATGGTGTCGAAAATTGGGAAACTCAGCAATCGTGTCGGCGGCGTGCCGACTCGGTTTTGGTGCACCCTGGATTTATGGGAATTAAAATAAGTACACTCGAAGTTAACATGGCGCTAGTCGATATCAGAGGATGCAAGTAAGGAACATTCCTAGCGCAGCATAATAGCCTGTTCATTTCCGAATAGTCCGTACATATCTTGAGCATGGTGTGTTTTCACATCATGCGTGTTCTGGTTTCTCAGGGTGCAGTAACAAACCAGGCGAAACTGATTATATCAGGTGCCTTTTACTGGACGTCTACGTTTTCAGGTTAATAGACCGGGTGAAACTTATATCGGGTGCCTATCACTGGACGTCTACGTTTTCAGGTTAACGGACCGGGCGGAACTTATATCAGGTGCCTGTCACTGGACGTTTACGTTTTCATGTTATCATTAGACGCAAATTTTATCTCATATAAGTATGTGTAACGAAAAACATCGAGGCTGCTAATATGTGATATCACATAGCAGTGCCTTCTCTTTAGGTACATGTATTCAGTACAGTTGACGCTACTGCGATGCAATTCATGACTCCCACTTCCGGTCGTCGCAGTTGCGGGCAGTTCTGCGATGTGGTAGACACTATGTAATGTATGCGGAACAACAACACGTCTAGTGTGAGCTTCTGCTGAAAGCCCCCGACTCTCCGCTTACAAGCCACCGCTCATATTAAAGTAAAGCGCAGGAAAGAGCTAAAAAGTATTTCACGCAGTGCAAGTCTAAAGTATACGCGAAAAGTGCACCGTTTTCGGAACAACACGCTTCTATAGCAGTTGCTGCACCTCACTTTGTACGCTTGTATTTTTTTTATCTTATAGCGCCATTTCCAGGCGCACTCATGCTCTCAGCGAGAACTTTCACGGCTCGCTCTGGGGTCTGTTCAGAACAGGAAAAAAAAAAAAAATGGAGAAGGAAAGTGCGAGGGCGAGAGGGAGAGGAGCGGGAGACTCTACGTGCTTTCATTGTTAACACCGTACTGCACTCAGTCGTCGGCCGCTGGTGCGGGAAGAAGTGGCCTCGCCGGGGATCGTGCAGCTTTCTTACTCTGCCGAGCTCTTGCGCACCCCAGCACCTCGCACGAAGTCGGTTCGCCACCTCAGAGTGGAAGGAGAACCCCGTTTTTGCTGCGAGAGGTTGTACTACGCCCTCTCTCTTCAGTCATGTGCGCGCTTTATATTTCTGCTTTAGTTGCCAAAGGCGTCTCGCCGAAACGTTGCAGTCACTTGGAGATGCTTTGTCGTTGGCTTGATACTGAAAGAGCTTGAAAGCGCTACATCGAAGCATATACAGCCCTATTCAGTAACAATAATTTCAAAATAATCAGCTTTCGAATGTAGCAAACTGCATCTGACAAGTCGCAAGCTTTTTTCCTGTTTTATTCATGCATAATATACACGGTCTTGGCACCACGTGGTCAAGTTAATCCAGAAAATTTTCTCAGCTTGACTATCTTCAACTCCCGGTTATGCTTTTCTTCTCACGGTTTGCCCTCTTACGCTATAAGGACTGCGGGCAGTTAGTTTTCGACGAAATAAACGTGCTTCACAAGTCCACCGGTTTACGCTCCAGCTAAGAATTAAAGCTGCTTGGACTGGCATAATTATCTATGTTGTACTGATCATAATAAATAACTAAAGGCAGAAATCTTTTGACTGGACGTCATGTTAAAAGTGCCTGTACGTTCCTTAGTTGATGGAGCCAAGCAATTTCAGTTTATATAACCCAGTACCACAGCTTCAACGAATGCAGCTATGATAACAATTTGAATGTGCCCAATCGTGCCAGGAAACGGGTTGCGACGATGCTTGGCGAGGCTAGATTTTACCTCACTGTTCAACGACCGAAACTTATTCCGTCGAGAGCCTGGATTTTCTTTATTGCAATATATTCGCGCTTTAATATACAGGATAATATGAAAGTTGAAAAGTAGGCTAGCGCTAAGAGGTTATGTCAGAATTTCTATCCGTGGCACATTATACTTTTTCAGGCATGTCTGGTTGCATCTCTTCAAGTTACAACGAAAACAGCAGTGATACTACATAGGTACCCACGCAGGAGAAACTTGGCAAATGCCTGCATAACTATTTGGTACTCGTTATGGTCGAAAACTCTAAGAAATCTTTTTTTAGTTAATAAACACACTCTTTGCTATAAAACCACACGCGCTTTGCTCTTGAATTGACAGATTTATCAGCGCTGAGATACACATGATAAAAGTGGTGCAACGCAGCAGCATACGCCAAGCCGGAAGTCTTTTGAAAGCCTTTTTTTATTCGACTGATAGTTGAGAACTGACAGGCACTCCCGGCTTTAGCTCCCGGCTTCGATTGGAACAGAATCAATCCCGTCACAAATTTACTACCTCCATCGACAAAATCTGGGCAGGGCCAGATTTTCGGGGTATTACATAAGCCTTTTTTTATTCGACTGATAGTTGAGAGCTGACAGACACCCCCGGCTGTAGCTCCCGGCTTTGATTGGAACAGAATCAATCCCGTCCCAAATTTACTACCTCCATCGACAAAATCTGGGCAGGGCCAGATTTTTCCAGCTAGAGTTTGGCGACCAGAGAGGGCCAGATTTCCCCAAATCTGGTTCAATGTCCCAAACTCATTTTGGGCAGGGGCTAGATGTCCCGAGAAAGGTTTATTGACTCAGGGATATAAGCGGTGTTTGCACACAGTAACGACGTTGCCGGGCCATTCTTCGCAGTCATCACCGACGCCGCACGTGTAAGCGGCAGAGGCGTTCGGGTTAAATGAGCGCGATAGGCTTGAATGGCGCACTTTGCATACATTAAAGGAGGCTTGTCCGGGCACCGAGAGCGGCGCGGAGCATTCTGGGAAAGCGGAAGGAATTTCGCGAGGCAGTAAAGCATCTCATTACAGGGGCAATAGGTTTGTTTTGCTTTTATACTGTTACCGCATGGGGCACGGAGAAAGTGAGGTCCGGGAAATCCGGAGCAGTGTTTGTTCTGGAAAAGCTAGAACGGGAAACTGGATATATTCTTTTGACAAAGTAACGAAGCTTTGGCTGCGGCCGTTACAATCGGAGCTCATTTACTTCGTTATTTTATGACACTCTGGCCGGATCTAGCTGCAAAATATGGCAGTGTACGTGTCTACACAAAGTGGTTGAATGCAGTACCGCTTAGACAACGAAAAAGTGGGATGAGAGTTATCTCGTTGTTACTGAGCTCCAGACAGCAGCAAGGGGAAAAAAAAGGAAGAAACGACTGCAAGACTAGAAAAAATGAATACCGCATAAACCAAATTATCAAAGCGCAGAATTTGGACAATATCTAAAGATCATAGAAATCGGCAACAACGCTCTGGCGTATTCAGCAATCGTACACTGAAATACAAAATTATTTTTACACATAGATAATTTTTATTGTTTTTTTTTTGTACGAAGATTACCTTTTGCAGTTAGAAACATTATAGCCAAACGGGTGAGTTGTTGGAACATATTGGATGGAAAAACAGCGCAAAAGACAAGCACCAGAGCAAAGAAACACAAGACGAGCGCTCGTCTTGTGTTTCTTTGCTCTGATGCTTGTCTTTTGCGCTGTTTTTCCATCCAATCAGTTAGAAGCATTAGACAATATATAGTCTGCATTGCTCTGGCAGCTCAGATTTCGAATCTCTTTCAGCATTGCTTTGCAAACTGCACTGTGCGTTATACTGTAAGGAAATGATATTCTGTTGTCAGCAAAGACCAAAAACCACATCCTACGTTTGTACTGACTGCGTTTGTATGTCACAGTCGTTATATGCATGTCATTAAAGTCTTCTCATATCAATTGGGCGCCCACTATCCTTCGGCTGGATGTGATAAAATGATTACCGTTCTTACAGAACCGCTACAATGCAAGCAGAATGGACGCATACAAAACAAAGCGCATATTGTGGAAATTCCCTTCAAAACCCGAGCTTCTAAGATGATGGCAAAGAGAAAACTATATTTAGTACGTGAAATTTCACTCAAATCATGCCTTGGTGGCTCAGTCAAAAGCAAAACTGCACATAAAAGGCAAACGCTGAAGTGGATTGAGGAGGCAGAGGCTTCAAGAGATAAGAAGTTTGAATAATATCAACAGATAAAGGCTTCGAAAAAAAAAATAGAACGCATTCCAGCTTGCTAGGAGGAGGAATATGAGCGGAAACGCCACCGACACCGCTGATAAAGAAAAGTAAAAAAGAACACGACTTCACAAATGCGCAGGATACACAAAGTAGAACAGCAAAGCGAAAGCTTAATGAGATTGGGACGAACTAAGGAAGTAGGTTGAGATAAGAAATGCGAAAAAACGTGAGATTTTCTGAAGCTGTTTTTTTTTTTATAGGCGGAATAAAGTCTGCACCCCGGAATTAAGGATACGGCACTGCAGAACGTTTGCCAAATCAATTAGATTACTGCCGTAGCAATCTTTCCCCGGACTGCGCGGTTTGAACAGTTCAAGAAAAAAACTTGGTTATTAACCCGGACAAGGCGTGCGATAACTGGCAGCACCATCAGCACCAAGGCAGTATTTCTCATAAGCTCATAAGCAGCACATCAAGAGGGGTGCTGGAGAGCCAAGTGAATCGCTAGATCGCATTGCCGTCATATAAAAGCGGTAGATTTGTTTGAAGACCCGATTGAAAGCCTTGATTGTGCGGCAGACTTTGATTTCCTTTCCAGTTCATTCTACGTAAAGCCTTTCATGATCCCTCGTGTTTCTTAGCACATTTTTGTTTTTACCCTGACAATTCCTACCTCTCTCTATTGCCTTCAAGAGAGCACTGAATAACTCTGAATAACTGGGGCTTCACTTATTGAAGAGCTGTCTTCAAAGACGAAGCTGGTGCATCTGTAAAGTTGGGTGCATCTGTATCTCATCTGTCTACCCTGAAGTAGGTAATAGTATTATTTTGCGCTGTCTACCCTCAATGGATTACCAACTTGTCCAAGCGTCTGCTTTAGCCGAAGTAGAAAGCAACAATAAAAACGTCAAACAATAAAAACGTCTTTCTAATCTTTGGTACTTAGACAGACAGGCGACGGTACTTAATTTGTAGTTCTTTTTAGAGGCCTTACACTTCAGAATTGTCAACCCTCAGTGAGCACTCTCTCCATCATGATTCAACATGTGGAGTGCACTGAAGTAGGTAATGGTATATTTGTTTCCTGTTCATGCACCGTATGCACTCCTGCATGTCCGCAGATGCCATTTACACTTTGATGAATACAGTTTTGGCGATCATATTCAGGGTTCAAGTTTGGGCCTCCTATTTTTAAAACATGTACTTCCTTCTTCTAATGACACCTTGCAGTATCCCTGCTCACACCGAACACCCATCATTTTCTCCAATCCTCACGCCCTACCTGTTGGTGCATCTGTATCGCTTCGTCAACAGACTGCTGCTATGAATGGCGGCAGCTGGCAGCAGTCTACGGATATCCTCTACTACATACAAGAAAACAATGACAGTGATGTCACAGTGCTGTTTTTCGATGCGTATACGGGAGCATTGAATAAAAACACATTCCGTCGAACAGTAATTAATTACTCCGACCCCTTGGCTACCGTCTCCTGCGGCGCCGACCCGCGCATTATTATATACCCACACCGAATACCTGGCGGTGGTCTTGAGCATCATAATTCGTGTTATTCATACCTCATTCCCGCTCTCCCGCACCGATGGGTCACGAATAATCCGAGATATGAGTATCGTTCTTTTTCATGACCGTAGCTCACCTCAGGCACGTAAACCTGACACTGAGCCCAAGAAACCCTCCCCTCTTTCTCTGTCTTTCTTTGCTTGCTTGCTGTTTTGTCATGCTGCTTTGTCCAATAGTTTGCTAATTTGTCTTTTTTCTTTCACATTTTATTGCATATTCCCCCCCCCCCCCCTCCCTTTTTTTTCTTAGGAAATTGCAGAACATGGCCGACTAAAAAACTCCAGCGTCGACGGCTTTTTTGATCAAGTGTCCACACATTTGGAGCCCGTTCGACACGCGATCAAAGTATACTCCAGATACGCTCGCATCGAAATGCATTCTTTTTTTTTTTTTTTTTCATTTCCTCTCTGACTCTCCGAGTTCAATGCCCTTCCCCGTTTTTCCTTCACCCGCTTCTTTCTTCTTTCTGTTTGTGTTCCTGGAGCCGAGAGAGCAGTGATGCGCACAAGACACACACAAACACTCACGCGCGCGGGCTCGTTCGCCCGTAATAAACGCACCCGGTACTCCTCCTACAGACGCAGGTCTGGTGTATTGGGCATAGGCACCGCCGATGCAGGCTACTGAGCGAAATAAACGGTATAAAAAATAAAAGGTGGGAAGAAGAACCAGCAACCAGGGTGCGCTGCCTGGTGAAGATCAACCACGCCCCATCGTTCTCTCTTGCACAACCATGCAGCGCCGAGAAAGGCACAGCTGACGTCACCGCCGATCGCGGGTGCCCGATTCCTGCAGTTGTCTCCGCATATCAGAACGTAGCCTGATTGCCTGGTTCATGTTAACTGGCCGAACACCATTTATAGAATTTACGCATAGTAGTGGAATGCGAGTGGAAGTCATGAATGCTTTCTCAAAGCGCCCGAAGCTTTTCTGAACATCGGCGTGCAATCCAGCTCTGTGTCCTGAACAAGACTGCACGGCTATACGGGTTGGACAGAGTCAGAAAGGCGGCATCGCCTCTCGACCCGTTTATTTCTTTTATTTGCTCGCTTTATCGACTCGGAGTAAGCATTTGTATACGAGTTCTACTAGTGGCTTCTTCGCTGCTTACGAGTTCTTTTTCGTTCCTCTTCTCTCGCGTTTCCTGGGGCCATAGAGACACTGACCGCAAGAGAGGAGGGCCAACGTGAGCGTGGTGCTTCCCGGCCAGTGCTGCTACGTATATTCGCGCACTAATGGAATTCCCCGTGGCCGAGCGGACCCAACGCCTGCGTGCCAGGAATAGAAGCATGGTGGCGCAGATGGTTCGAAGGTGGCGGCAGAGTGGGAACATAAGCAAAGAAAAGCAGAGAGAGAAAGAGAGAGAGGAGGATGTACTTGGGGCTCAGTGTCAGGTTTACGTGCCTGAGATGAGCCCCGGTGATAAAAACAACGGTATTCATATCTCGGGTTATTCGTGACCCACCGGTGTGGGGGAGCAAAGGCGAGGTGTGAATAACCTGGAGGGCGATGCTGAGACGCTTGGGTCGACGCCGCAGGAGACGGTAGCCGAGGGGTCGGAGTAATCGCTGTTCGGCGGAATGCATATCGATTCGATGCTCCCGTATTCGTTGAAAATCAGCACTGCGACGTCACTGCCATTATTTTATTGTATGCAGTGGATGGCATCTATAACACCTTTCAACCGTCACAGCATCGTCCACGGATTCACTACGCTGTGATCTGAAAAAAAGAATTTATGGTTTCTAACGCCGTGTTGTAAAATTTATGTGACACTAGGATACAGATCGAAAACCAGAAGAGGCAGCTTCTCGCGCCTGAGGAACAATTTTCCAATCAGTTTGAATTCTTGGCTGCAATGACGAAACGTTTGGATTTGGTACCAACGTTTCCTCGCCGCCTAACATTTCTGGAACTTCAGCTTTTTGTTGACGATCTCTGCCATCTTGGAATTCCTAAGCTGATAGTGCAAGTATTTTTGCCGCTGTTTCAATGGACTGCATTAACCACCTGAATTTTCGAAGAACCAGTCGGCATGCACGTAAGTCCTTTTCGACTTAAGGGTAGCTTTACAGCATCGCGCACTTGATACCACAATAGCAAAACCTTTTCTGTGACAGCACCACGGTAAAACTAAAATAATACCTCAGTATCTATCGCCCCATCTTTTTATATAACCCATTCGTTCACTTGGGTCTGACTACTATAACCGATGACTAAGAAAGAACTTTTTGTTTTTCCCTTATAAACTAACCGGAAAACAGTGAACATTGTGAGATAGTTACATAGCTTTTCCCTTGACAGCCTAGCTTTGAAAGTGAAACGGGTTCTTATCCCTTTTTTGTGATCATGTTTCGTTCCCACTTCCGTCATGTTTCGCCTATGCGAGCAGAAGAATTAGATACGCAAGGAACATTCTTTCGCTAGCAAACTATCCCTAACATCGGTGGAACAGCAACAAAACTTCCCATGACAACACTGCTCTGAAACTGACGCACCCCAATCTTCTTTCTTCCATTGCCAGGGATATTGTTTCCTCAATTCTTTCCCTATTCCTCCTTAGCACGCGCCACCTTCCCTCTTCATTCTGAAACTGACACCACAATCTTCCTTCTTCCCTTGCCAGAGATTTTTTCCTCCATTATTTCCCTGTTCCTCCTTACCACGCACCACCTTCTCTCTTCCATTCGCCTGACAGGTCTTGGGATTGCCCATCGCGGACGGATGATGCCTCTCCAAGCCACGTGCTGCTCTGCATAATGGCGCAGGCGTTAGCTCGCACGCTCGCTTGCTGGAGAAAGGGAAAAGACCAACGGCCCGCCGCGCCAACAAGATGGGGTCCGAATTACGGCAATATTCCTAATTGCGGACGGCCAGGAGGGCTCGGTCCGCTCGCTTGCCCAACGCCTGGTGCAAGCGCCCGCTCTCTTAGAGCTGGCGTCTTCCCCCATTCGCCGGGGCACGCGCAGATGAGCAGGACGATAAGCGTTGCCGCGTCGACTTGCGTTTGGCAGAGCTCGTCTCCCTCGCGGCGGATTGCTTCCGCTTTAGCGTAACGCCACGTTTGTCTCAAAGGATGAGGAGGAAGCCTGCTTCGTCCAACGGCCAGTAAGAGAAAACAGTCAGAATGCGACTAAGGGACAACGTAGGAAGGCGAATGGTTGCAGCTACTAATGATCCTGCGTGATGCAATTATAACATAAGTGTCGGCCGAAGGAGTGCGAATATTCGTAATAGAAAAGAAAACTCCGCAACACAAGCGGGTGGCGTGTACATAGTTGGCAGATACTGGGCCCCATGCTATAATCTCAAAAGAGGGCCAAGTCTTCTGTCAGACAATTGTCTTGAGAGCGCTTTGAAGGCACTAATATTTTGTGAAGGTAGAGGAACAGAAGGGTTGTGTCTTCTATGAAGTTAATTCTAGTTCCTTCTTTCTATTGCCTTATATTGGAACACTTAGTACAGCGTGTAATTCTTGAAGAAATTTCTAAGGAGCAAAAAAAGTGCCCAAGAAGGGAACGGGAACAAAGAAGGCTTCTTAAAGACACTTGCCTCTCGTGATGATCTGCGTGTTAGAAGGACAGTTTCCGGTTATATAATCTTGAATAATTATGGCTTCTCGTATGTTTCATGTTCCAGTCTTATTTCAGTGGATTCTGAAGAGTAATCCTTACGCTTGAAATTTTACGGTACGCAACGTGGGCTATTGAGACTATACGACGTGACACCTCAACTATAACCAGAAATTCGCAATATGCGCCTTCTTTAACGGGAAGTTGTATAGTATACGAGGCTTTTCGCATATCCTAGGTACGTAAATAACACTGAATACATCCATAGATTCTCCATCGGAACGCTTGCAGTGTTCTCATGTTTATTTTTCAAAACAGACGCCCCCATTTCCAATTTAAATGCAAGATTTTTTTGCTACGCATAGACACATTAGATCCTTCCCATGAACATGTCCTTTAGAAGTAGGTTAGTCTGGCTCCCGTCTGGTGCTCAGAACACCCCAACCACCATAACGTAGCCAGCCAAACCATTTGGGTGATACTGCAACTTCGTGCAATCACGCGAACCCAGCACATAAGAAATATAACAGACCATTTGAGCAACTGTCATCGTTCCAGGTCTAAACGCAGCATGAACGTTAAGCATGCGGGACCCTGCTTCGGCCTAATCACAATCGCCCTTTTCCGACCCATGGAATTTGCCAAGAGGAAACAACAAACACACTGCGCCGTAAGAGGGAAGGTCACTCCGCGAGAATGAACACCACGAAGCAATCCTCACAGTCGAACAAGCGTAGAGCCGATAGGCCAAGTATACAACCGGCTTCGCGGACTACATCGAGAGACGTCAGCAACGTCAGCAGAAAACGGGCGTGCTTCGCAACACGATAAAGCCCCGGAGGGAGAAGAAGCCGGCAAACAAAGCGTGTCAGCGACAGAGGAGGCAATAGCACTTAGCCCCCAATCAAGCGATAGGCCGGTGTCGTTCTCTGGTACCGGGCGTCGGGTGTCGTGGATCGGCTGCCTTTAGAGCACTGCGATCTATACGCAGGTTCTTTCGGCCCACATGCAATTGCGACATGCGCTATTGACCTGTCGGCCGCAGCTGCTGTTTGTTTTAGCTAGCCGAGAGTAGCAGAAAGGCTGACATTCTTGCTCACAAAGCCTGGGTGGCACCCTGGCCAGGTCTTTGTTACCTGAAGCGACACGGTACGCGGGCTTTACCTGGTATCGGCTTGAGCGATGTGTGTAGGCAGGCGCCTGTCCATTACATGGCAGTCCTCTTTCGGTGACTGCCCTGTTTGTGGATCGCAACGAAGACTTGGTGGCCGACACGTGGATAGCTAGGTGTGCACTTTTCTAAAACTTGGCGCTGGTTGATGACGGCTATTGTATTGCGACAACATACTGTGAGAAAAATGCTGGACAAACTAGCTCCTTAAAGGAACCATGAAAAGCTATTTACTAGAATTATAAAAGGCGCACTAGCAATAGATATCTCGTCAAAACTCTCTGCAGCGGAAACATGTTTAAATTATTTCCATTAGCACCGAAGATATGGGCGATCGAAAATGATGCGCCTGCTCCCCCCCCCCCCCCCCCCCCCTAAACTGCTGTCCTCTCTCACTGTCTTACGATGGCTCAGTAACTAAGCCTTTCTGACATCGAGCACAATGTGGCGGGTCGTCAGAATCCGGTAGCGGTCACCGCATCTCCATGGGGAAAAAACTGTAAATCACACGTGTAGTGAAACAATGATGCACAGATTAAAGAAACGCTGAGAATAATGCGGTCTGTATTCCTTTTTTTTTTTTGGTCCTTACAAAAATCGATAGCTCGACGTGCGCTGATTCCGCTTACGATTGTTTGGAAGTGAACGATGCTTTCATTCATGAAAAATTTGAAGCTGAAACATTTATTTCCAGCGCTCCAGTTCGAACTCATAAATCAATTATTTTTTTTCAAATACAATGAATGTCTACTAGTGATAGCGGTAAAAAGGTTACTTTAACAAATGAGCGTAATCGCCCATTGATGATTCCAACGTCACCAAACATACCTCGCACATAACGCCACCGCAGTGTATTTTTCCAAACGTGCGGTGATGGCTGCGTCTCCTATGCATTTTTAGTTTTTTTTTTCTTATTTATAGGAGGTAAATTTTATTTTATTGAGCCTATCTATCGTCCGCAGCCCACTTCAAATTATCCCTAGTTCTCCATTTAGGTCATGTCGAATGGGGAGAATAGGGAGAGAGACCTTTTCCCTGTAGTGGGCCTAGTCTGGGCGATGATGATAATGCTGTTGCTCGCTTGAGGGAATCGCACATAGTACGAGCTAACCAGGAGCCCTCTGTTGGGTTGGGTGGAAGAGCCCTCTGCTTCGTGACCACAGAGCACGGCGTTGGCAGATTTGAAAATTATTCAGTGAATAAGACGTCATTCAATTTCCAGTTCCGGTTCCGCTACTGTTCTCAACGATAAGAGGATTTAGTCCGTTATTCCCGATTCCGACTCCCCGAGCGGTGGTCCCGGCTTCCCTAAACTAGTTCAGTTTTCTTCCATGACGCAAGGTGGCTCTGGGACCGCACGGATTCATCCCGAATCGAGCTGGTAGGAGGCGCGAAGAGAAGGGAAGGAAAGAAGGAAGGGGAATGATTTTCAAGCAGGCGTCCGGTCTATTGTTGGGTGTCTCCGTCGACCGGTGTGTGCATTGTCCGACTAAATACGTGCAGCAAAGAGGGCGCTAGAGTTGCCGACAGCTCATCTGGCACTCAGTTCGAGAGGACTCATTTATAGAGAAGCGGTGGATCTGTGAATGGCGCTGACCAACCTTGACAGTAAGCTGTAAATAGTTGCCGAGACAACCAGAGCAGGAACCTCTAGCTAACCCGTCTACTTTCCTCTCACCGTTGCCGTAATTAAAGAGAAATAGCACACTGCTCGCGGGTTTAATATTGCTTAATTTCTACAAATCTGCGCCAAATATAGCCGGACTAGACTTCGTTATCTGCACGGCTTTAGGCGGATAACAATTCAGTTGCATTTATATTCCCCTGTCCCAAATCACTTCGTATTAAAACGAAGAAACGCAACGTAACACGACCGAGGCTGAAACCGCGCGCCCTTTAAATCCAAAATAATCTTGTACTTCCACCTGATTTTATCGTAAAAGTGAAATAAAACGCTCTGTTGCGGAAATAAACTAATGTCGCTAACAACATTCGCCAAGCAAAATGAAATATTCTTACTTAAAAATGCAAAGGATTGTTCCCAATTGCTAGTCACGGCTCTGAACCGGCTTTCTAATAGCCAATTAGAGCCAAAAATTAAATAACAGGATGGCCAAATCAGAGCCAGGGAATAAACGAACTCCAGCACTGTTACAAACGCTGCACCGTTCTGCCGACTCGGAGCGTAGCCAAGACGGCGGCTGCCGGCTCAGTCGGACATCCCTGGCGACCAGAGATAGCGAGAACTCGTGCGCGCCGCGGATTGAGTGTGACCGGATGCAAGGGCAGGTGGCGACTAACAGTGTGACGAAGGGAAGAAAAAAGTAAGAAGAAAAGAATGACGGGAGCAACGACGAGATAGAACCGGGAACTGGCCCGAGGTGGGAGCACCATTTTCCGCTTCCCTGCCTCGTCCTCCGATCTCGCAAGCAGACTTCGATTTCGGGCAAACTGATGGTTTGTGTGCTGCCCAAGGCCGTTTCGAGAATTCATACAGAGAATGAAGATTTACGTTTCATGGCTGAAACTTTCCTTGCACCCCAGAAGTAATAACGGAGAGCTCTAACCAAAGTTTTATGTGTTATAGTTAAGGCGATGTCGTAAAATAGCTCGTAACAGCCAATTTTAGAGCGAGGACGTTAAGTGCCTCGTTACGCAGGAAATCTGGATTTGGCACTGTCGGCAGGAGTTAGTAGGAGACACTAACACTTGGACCCGGAGTAAGATACGCTACTATTGGACTACATAGGCCGATTTGAACGGCTTGGTTAAGGCGAGCTTTGTATACGTTTCAAGTGGGCTTTCACATACTGTGGTAGGTTAAAAATGTATACTAATGAGCATGTGCGAGATACTACTGGCACAAATGTAGGGATTAATGACTCAACTAGTAGCAAAAGTGCATATGCGCGAACCAGGGTTTGCACGAGAAGAAGCTCACGCAAAAAAAGTTTATCACTGTTGCGTAATGCTCTTAAATGCGGAGCTTAAGTGTCCCCAAAATGTTTGTAAAGATGGTAAGGTGTGCGGTTAGGGGATAACTGGTAACCGGAGGAAGGATTAATAAGTTTCAAGAAAACATGGGTGCATGACAAGTTCAAAAGTACATTATTCATGATTATGAACTGTCGTGACGGCCTCATAAAGAAAGTAATCTCTTTTTCGTCGTTGTCATACCACCAGCGAACTGATTACGCTCATTGGGCCACGGGAAGTTACATGTTGTTTCCACTCGCACATCTTTGAAGCAGGCAGCTTGTCAACAATGAAACATATTCACGCTGCGGCGAAGTGGGCTTGTGATGAAAAATTATCTTTTTCCTTTCCAGGTGGCTTTTTAGGGACGCCTTCAGTGCGCAGAAAGAGCCTCAGCTATGTAATTGTAAACAAACTTGCAAGTTTCAGCCATTTTATTGTGCTGCATTCTTCACAAGCGTGCGGCATGATCGCCTTCGAGAAAAAAAAAAAAAAGCATTCCTCACCAGTTACTGCAAGAAAGAGAGTCTGCTAACTGACAAGCAGAAAACGGAGCATTTCTTTTTTTTTTTGCAGTACATTTCCTTTTTTTGTTGGCAATGATGATATGAGCTGTAAAACTTCTACGCGCCACCCTCGTTAGTTCCGTGCAGGGAGGTAAAGCTAGCTAGACGACGGCAAACAAACAAATACACGACAGGACTGGCAAAGACAAAACAAACGCAACGCAGCTAACAACAGACAAAACAAACGCAACGCAGCTAACAACAACAAAGAGAACAGCGTACCCGAAAAAAGCACGTGCGATGTCATGTACCGCACCTCGTTCGAGCTGACGACGGCATTAAGGCCTCTCAGTTTGATAACATGCGCTCGCTCGCTTCATGGCAGGTCTGGACAACGTACTAAACGAGGCGTGCGTGGTATCCGCTCAAAAATACAGCGAAGTGACGTCGAGAAATAAAAAAAATAACGAAAGGTACGGCACGGCGCCATCTTTTTAAATCACCGTGACGATGAAAATGAAGATCGCATGCGTGAAATCTAAATAAAAACAGCGCAGCTTAACTTACCATCCTGCCCGAGGGATGCAAGGCGTCATTATACGCCTCTTCTCTCTCGGGCACGAACGTGGAAGTAAAGGAAACATAGGGAAATGAAAACAGAGTTATCGACCTAAGCCCCTCTTCCCAGCGCCATGAAAGTAAGACACGGCGAACAGCAGTGTTAAGCGAATTCGATACGCGTCGACTGGCAAATCCCTTGTTCTTCGAAGCCTGTCCTCCCGTCCAATGTTTCCCGTCAAACCAACCCCTCCATCCCTAGCGCAGCTTCCCTCAGTGAGAGCACATTTCCGAGTTGACGAGTTGCCACTGGGAAGAAAAAGGAAGAAAAAGGGATGAAAAGGGTGAAAACGTTAAAAAAAGACATGCATTTCCCTAGCAACGCCAACAGTGGCGATGAAAAGCGGCTGGTCGGCGCAGAAGCACCAAAGAGCTGCCTAGGCACGAACAACCATCGAACAAGCCGGCTGTATTAAAACGTAAAAGCAGGCCGCTCGCCTGCTCGTGGGGATGAGATGAAAATGCAGCTCCCCCTCCTCAGAGTGTTGGGGAGTTTGGGATGAACGGGCATGCTTCTCTACCATCGCTTCCTTCTATGTCCCCAAAGCTATACGCGTTATTAAGACTCATCTCTCCCTTCCCTATATCCCTCCCGCGCCTTCTTGGCCTTGCGACGCCTGGCTCAGAATCCGTCACCCTGGGGGACGCTCCCGGCCGTGGCGGTGTCTGTGGGAAAAAAGGGTGCGGAGGGGAAGGTTTCATAACCGATTCTGCCCTCGGAACTTTGTTCCTCCTTTATTTATACACTCTTCTCGCCGCGTGGTAGCACGACACCTCCATAGACGGCATGATTTTAGAGCCATTTTATTATTCCCCTTTTTACTTCCCGCGTGTCCCCAATTGTTTGGGGGGATGTCCAGCTCTAGCTTGCCGCGCCTTTCGCGGCATTTTTGCGGCGTTGGGGAAGAAAAAAATGGTAAGCGCCGCGGTGTTGTGGTTTCTCGAAGGATTCCCCCAAGTCTATTTGACACGTGCATGCTTTGTTGAATGGAGTTCCCACAACATGATTATTTTATTTTATTTTTATACTCTCATGACAAAACTGAAACGGTCTTCGCGTCAAGACGTGGAATAACGCAAAATAGCGCGAGCCCATGCGTAGTGCCAGGTTTCCTACTCAGTGGCGATTTTTTTTCGTTTCCCTGGGATCAACTCTTACTTTATGCAGCCTTTATTTTTAATAAAACAAGAAAGACGGAGACAGGGGCATTGCTGTTGCATTATTGCGGCGTCACGTTTCTGGAGAATACGCACTGCGTTTATCAACTTTTTATGCGTTTCAAAATGGAGTGTTTCATTCGGGGCAGCATTCAGCTCTGCATTTCAAACTTGGATGTAGGAGATATATACTGTTCTTTTTTTAAGCAGCCTTATGCGTGACCAGCTATATGCCCCTATTGTTCGCCTTATAAAACAAATACTAAAGTTCCACTTTTCTGGGGAAAGCAATTTATCCTGGAAAGATTGGAATATCCTGGACTGACTCCTGCATATTGCATTTCCATACCTTTGCCAAACGAAAATCTTATTCTGATGTTCTAGCTGTTGTTAAAGTGGAACGTACTAGAAACTTTAACAGCAACAGCGGTTAGTGCGCAGGCTGGTCATCGTATAGTTTAGAAACATACTAATGTCGACTTCGTTGCCAGTTTCTTTTCCAAAATTGGTGGACCTCTAGCCATCCGCCATTCTAAGATTTTAATCATTACGACATCGCCGATTGAGTAGTGGCATGGGCAAGGGGCCCAAATGTTGCACGCATGGTCTCCTTCTGTCTGGAGAAAAGAAATACCGATGAAGCGCTATTATTTGGAGCCAATATTCCAGAAAAAACGAGCAGAAAAACAAACTGCTTCGCAGAGAATAGAATCGATTTTAATCTTCAAGCTCATTTCCCTTTCAAGGTGGGAAAGGCAAAACCGCTCCAATGCTGGCAGTAGTCATGGCAACTAGATTGAGTTTAGAACGAACAGCTTCACTATCTCCTTGACACTCGCTTCTTTCATTTCCACACATCGTTTTGGATTCACACGGACCTCCTTCCGTACAATATTTTGAAGCTGAATTTCGCCACCAATCGAGAGAGATCGTTGACAAATCGTTATCCCCGCAAGTACCACGCCGCATAAAGATATTCTTGAAGTAAGTAAGGATAGCGCATAGCTAGGCAGCATGAGTAATGCGGGTCAGGGAGCAGCATCGTCTCATTTGCATAGACCGAAGTCGAGTCGAACAGGAAGATGGTTCGCCGCCTCTGCTAGCTCAGGCAGTGTGAGAAGTGCGCTGGGTTTATATTCGCGACTGTTTTCTCACAACTATTACTGCCACGCGTCCGCCTTTCTCCGACTTGGCAGTTCATTTCCGGTTCCGGCGGGGCTCGTTAGGGTCGAACGCGGAGGCCCCACTCAAGATGGCGGCGAAATGGGGCAGCCGGAAGGGAAGAAGAGGCAATGCGGAGAGGATCCCGAGAATACGAACGATGAGCCGAGCTGCGCTCAAATTAGCTCCAGCGCAACAGAAAGGAAACTTCACGGATGCATGCACAGCCGAAGGAATGAAAAATACTTACAGAGGAGAAAAAGGAAAATGAGGGAAAAAAAGAGAAATTAAAACACTGCATGTAGATGTGGGGTGCGAGAACACGTCTTTGTTCACCTCTCGCTTGGCTAAGCCTAACGTGCCGCTCCTGTCGAGCGAAGCGGAAACGCAAATGGGAAATAGGGGACAGCAGGGAAGCAGCCGCCCTAATGACAAGACCTCCGAGTTAGACCTGAACCCCGTCGCTCCCTAGACATGCGTCTATTAATTAGGAAATAGAAAAAAACGCCTAAAAAAGACGTTATGCGGATTCCGCGGTGGATGCGATGACGTGCCGGCCTGAGCTTTTTATGTCATTAGAGCACTGTACTGCCTACTGCGTGTCTTCAGCTGATCGGAAGCCAAATTCGCATGGTTCTTCGAAGCCCTTCTGCCAGCGCGCCTTTGGCTCTTGCTGGTGCTGATGATAGTGGTAATGTGGTCCTTGCCCTTTGCATGGGGGACCAGATTTAGAATCAGGTGGAATAAAAAGGAAAAAAGCAAGGTTGTCGAGCCAACTCCTGCACTCTGCTAACTTGTGACGAACTGTCTTCGCCTTTACTTCAGCCTGCGCTGAATATGTGAACTTTATGGCGAAACCAAATTCGTTGGCACAAGTTAGTTAAAATCACAAATAGCTTGGTATGAATATGAAAATGTGAAATTATAAGTAGACGCCTGCCTCTAATTGCTAAAAGTTAATTATCAGAAAATAGTGAAAAAGCTTACTGGTTAACGCTATGCCGATGTCTCGTGATGTACGCTCTCACTGGTACCATTATGTTGCAGAAGCAGTGCTCAAGTCACGAAAATCCTATATTTAAAAATCAGCGACGGGTTTCTTTGGAACACCCGCTATGCTAAGCCACCATGTTGCTTGTTGCTGTTCACAGCTTTGATTTAAAACCTGATTTTTTTTGCCCAGACATTTTCACATATCCTGGATCCGAGAGCATCTTTGCAGATGTCCTCGAAGTCGCGGTATGCCCTGTCCTCTTGCCTTTCCCTACTTACTCCTGATGCCTAATCAGAGCGAGAACCGCCTCGTACAGTTCTTACCAACCGTGTACACTGCTTGTATTCCTCATTTTCCCATCTCTCCTTTCCGCCTTTTCCTTATTTGCTGGCAACACTGCGCGCCTTCTTCCACTTCGACACCCTGGTTCGTGCGCGCAATATGGCCTGTCATCTGGACACCACCGCATCCCCAGTTTCCTTTTATATCCCAGCGCGCCCTCTTCGCGCTTCGGTCGGACAATGGGGATTCGAGGGAGGTGCTTGACAGGTCCGCCCTGGGACTTATTGCTGGCGTGCCCTTCCCTTCCCCAGTTTCCTTTCGTCTCCAATCTTCCCCTTTCCCTAACCTCGCACTCTGACGCGCGAAGCACTATATGAGCTTTGAGAAATTGTGGAAACACTGAGAAAGGGGGAAATCTTCGAGAGAGCAAGAGAGAGTTTAATTAAGAGCCAGGGGCCAGAGCGAGGAAAACCGGTTTGAAGAGCAAGCGGCTCAAAACAAAAGGATCCCCTAGAGAGAGCAAGAGAGAGAGAGAGAGAGACGAAGGATGAATCGAGGGGGAAGATGGGGATGTGCGCATGACGGAGAGTGGATGTATATAGCGGTCTCACCATTGCGTTCACGCGGTAAATCGAGCGACAGAAAGAAGAAAAGGAGTAGGGAAGAATTAGAAGAGAGAAGGAAAGGAAAACAGACAGAATAAAAGAGCGAAGGAAATACAGAAAGAAGGAAAAAAACGAAAGACAAGCCCTTTTCTTTACTTGGATCCTGAAACGAAGAAAGAGTTTGGGCACCTTTTCAGTTATTGTTTATATTTTTACTTGTGACGTTTCGAGTGCAGCACGCACCACTGCCTGCTGCATTATGTGCATATATGAAAAGCGGTGAATCTCTGCAGCCGAGCAGTGCTGGATAGAAATGGAGAAAGTGGGCTGAAATTGAGACGATTCCTAGCGCTACGCCGCCTTCACTTTTGGGCTGACAGCCTCGCTGAGGCGAGGATATTCTTTTCGCCGGCTGTCGAGCGTTAATTTCTCAGGCCGAAAGTGAAGAGAACCGGCCACGGCTCCGAAATTAATTCGACGCCGGACCGAGGCCTCTCCGGGTCACTGGGCTTTGACATCTTCTGCAACCGAGAGAGAAAATGCGCTGGGAAATTCAAGCTGGAACGATGGAAGACAGAGAGCGCACCCCTGCGTCGAGTGAGAGAAACTGCATTTTGCTGCAGCAGAGTGAGGTACCTTCGCCCTCTGCAGACTTCGTCTCAAAGTAAAATTTACGAAGAAAGGTTGCCCGGTCACAAATATTTAGAGAGGTCTAGATAGCGTCTACCTCGCGCCTTAAGTCTTTGAGTCTAATTCGAGACCAGTAGTGGTAAGTTGAGCTAAATTCTACATATCAGGCAAAGCCTCTGATGACGACACCTTTAATATTTGACTTTTTCAGGCGACATCTTAGACTCTTGACTTTAGCCAGTAGAGAAATTTTCCCCGAAAAGCGGAAACAAAAAGCTTACTCCTACGCTCTTACCCAAGAGGCATTGTAGTGGATTTCTGAGCTGCTTTTTCACGGCGTTAAGAAACGACGGAAAATTTTTACCCTTCCTTTCCTTGCAAGGAATAAAGCACACGGAGGCCAAGATGGCGGAGGCCTCGCAATATTATCATATATGTGCCTCGGCTTCCACTTCATTTAGAAAAGAAATAAGAAAGCGACGTGTCCGACATCAAGAAATAGGCTGAATTCCAGCTATACGCTCCATGCTCACTAGAAAGCAGACGGACGCGGGAGCTTTCGGTTGCGACGCCAACCATAGAGTACACGACGCAAAGACGCATGCCCCGTGAGAAGTACGACGTTTTCTTGATTTTCTACCCTGAAGCGCAGTTTCTTGAAGATTAGCGTCACCTAGTGGAATAAAGCTGTAAGTTATAGGGAGGTAATGCTGAAGCACCTCGGGGTTTCTATAGTGAAACGAGGACCTTATTGCGTTTGGGTATGTCGCTGTCTGCCACCTAATTCTTTGTTTGTTTGTTTTTCAATTTGCAGTGCAGAGGTGTGAATTAAAAGTCTGAATTGGTGTCCCCTACGACGACCATTAGAATCTGAGCAGACACGTACAATGCAAAAACGTGAATGTCTGGTCGTGTTTCGTTGCCTCAAAGCCGCAAAAATGTTGTCTAGGTATATCATTCTTGCTGCTCCCGATCGCAAATAAAGTTATCGTTATTCTATTGCAAGTTAAGGGCGTTAGTCTACATCACTTACAGCGAAAATGGAACTGAGTTAGGTTGGCAAGAACTATGTTTGTTAAGGAAACTTGAAGAAGAAAGTCTCGTGTAAGTCTCGGTATCTAAAAAAAGAACAAGTTTGAGGCCTCAGAATTACCTAGATAGTATTTTTGACGCGGAGTTCGTCCTCTCGGAACTCAATCTGCCCTCTGTCTCTGTTAGACTTTACAGTAAGCCAAATGGTCTCACATGAGCCTATTACGACGAGGCCAACGTTTGCACTTAAGCGACCAGAAAAAGCTCGCTGAAACACTAGGCGAAAGCAACTGCACTCCACCATACAACCGGCAATACCTATTTATAAATCTCACAGTTCCAGAAAAGAACTAAGAATTCTTGATCCCAGCAGATGTGTGTCCGGTTGAATAGATGTTGATAGATGGGACACAAATCCAGCTAAATACGAAGCTAACACAAACCGGAGATCAGGCGTCCTGTTTCTCTACGTCGGTACCAGGCTTGATTTTGATAGTGCAAAGTGAGAAAGCTTTGATAGATATTCTGCCCCAACAAATAAACACTTGGTATACAGTTCCAATATGAGGTGTGCACTTGGTCGTGATAAACAGTATGCGTCGTGCTCTATACCACAGGGTTAAAACTTGACTGAAATCTACAAACGGTTCAAACTAAAGAATACTTCGCGGATCCCTGTTGTACGGGCTCACTGTCGGCCCGTCACGAAACATCTTGAACACGTGGAAAGCTTCAGCCTAGCTGAAGCCCGTGTTGACTACGGCATCGTGAACACACCATACCAACTCAAAGACGCGTTCAGGCTCCCGAAACTCATCTTGTATGCGAGCGCTACTTGACTGTCCAGCATGTTGGCTCTGGCCGGGCACGTCATTGGAATTGCAGCACATCTGCCAATAATAAAAAAAGAGGACTTAAGTGGAAGAAAATTTGTGGGTCATGGACATAGAGACCGAGAAGGCGGTGTATGGGCAACCCACATAGGCATACGCAAACGCAACGTACACGCATGTGCATAATCGACGTGACTGTTCCACCAGTTCTCGTGCGGCCATGCTTTACATTACTGTGACGTCACAGCTTTCTGCAACGCTGTACGCTCATGGTGCTACATCGCATGATATGAAAACCAACATGGACAGGCCCCAAGTGGCATGTAGAAGCAGGGAACGGAGCCTTCGTTTGGGACCTGCTGCGAGCCAAGGAACGTAAAAACGGGACCGGGATGATATGAACGGGGAAAGACTGGGGAAGGATCGGCAATAGAGGGCCGCCGATGCTGGAGAAATGAAAGCGAGCTGAGCTGTCGTAGCCGGAAGAAGTGGGAAGAACGGGAGAGGCACGGCAACACTCCGTGGCGCCAGTTTACGACCGCGACGCCCCCCCCCCCCTCCCCCTCCCCCTCCTATCCCTTCTCCCTTCTCCGTTCCCCCAACACTCACCCACACAAAAATAGGACCTCCAGCGTCGTGCTTCCCCGGGACACGGTCACTGCCAGCTCCCGGAATCTCTGCAATTCCGGGTGGTGGGATGTGCACGGAGATGGGGACAGGGAATCGCGCATCCTCCCACTTGGGCGCATTTTTCCACTCTTCAAAACGTGGTGCCCGGTGAGTCGGCCGGGGTGCAATAAAAGATGGCCGTAAATGTATGAGAGACCCGCCACTACTTTCTCGACGAACTCGCGGTCATCGGCCGAGAACAAGCACGGCATCGGTGTCGTGGTCACCGAACTGAACGAAGGAGACAGGACGTCGCCATGACTGAAGTCCGCCGCCACCTCCTTGAGTGGTGGGTGTAGGTTTGAATGAAAAGAGCGCTGCCAACAACTTTACCTGCGCATTCTTTGCAACAATGATTGCGTTCCGCAGCACGGATTGTGCAACGCAAGGAAGAGAACTAGGCCGAGAGAAGACTATACGACAGGATATGAACTTGAATTTCGAAATAAGCAGCAAAAAGCTACAAGACAGACGATGGAGGAAGGATCTGCATTTGTACTATTTTTTATATTAGGTGAAAAATGCACCTTCAAAAACATTTTTCGTATAATTAGCACGAAATGTCTGGGTATGCTATAAGCTTTTGCTGCGCTAATGGTGTACCAGGAGGATAGAGCCAAGAAACAATTAATCAGTGGGGGAACTGCAATAAAACGGAGAGTTGAGCTAGTAGGTGGAGCATTTTTTAAAACACACAGCGCAACAAACGAAGGACAAGCGAGTAGACGGGAACAGCGCGGGAACAGTAGACGGGAACAAAGCGATTAGACGGGAACAGACGGGAGCAATGGGGAAACCGCACTCTAACTATTGAAGGACAGATTTTGAATCCATAAAGATGAAAACAGGCTGAACCGTAGAAGGTCCTAGCCTCCATAAGGCCATATCAATGGTTACTCTCTTATCTGTTCTGGAGGACAAGACACCAGTAAGGCGTACCGACCAGTCAATGAACAAAGATGGAATACGAGGCGCCACTGATCTAGGTCCACTGACCATGTGAGCAGAAGCATCATTGAAAACGTGAAGACGACGAAGATATTGTGTTTAACAATGCCTAAGAGTGAGCCACTGTATAAGCCCCAATGAACGCCGGCCGCTTAGCTCGAATGTAAGGGTGGTGAGCCTATACAGTCAAGGCTCTCAGACAACCAAGGCCTTTGAAAAATAACACCTATAGGGCATTAAGACTATTAAATGTCGAGTGAGCCCGGGCCTCATCCTTATTTCAAACACTCTGTAGAAAAGATCGCCTGACTACTGTCTCTCCGAAGGGGTTAAGTTACATTATACGCTTTGTGAAGCGAGAAGGTTAAGAGGTTCGGATAGTGCATTGTTCGTGGCTTCTGCGGAAACCCAAGTGCTCTCCTAAGGTACTTTCTATGCAAAATCTCGAGACACTGCAACTGTTCTACCGACGTGAAAACTAACGGAAGCTGGCACATTATGTTATTCACTCCCAAGGTTTCGTGAAATCTGACTTCAGAGGTAGAGTGACTTTCTCATTGTCGACCTATGGTCCTACTAATAGCATTGAGACGGAAATCTAGGGAGGAGAAAATGGTGTCCGCAGCTTGTCGCTGGCGGAGACCGGATTTAGGAATCACTTCATTGTTAATTATTATTAAATAATAATTATTTAATTAATGAGAGGCTTCGGCATTTAAACATTTGCACTATTGTTAAGGAAGGATATAGTTTGTCAAACTATTACTGAGAGCTCCAATATATGAGTTCGAGCAGCCTCAATGGTAGCTCTTTCCGATTATCATTGTCGGTATGCTCTTTTCGACGCTGTTCCCCATTTGCCGTAGGAGGAGTGCATTTTGATTCGAGTTATCGTTTTTTCAGTGGTAAATCAAAGTAATTATTAGTCGACAATAAGCATAAACGTAGTTAACGAAATCTAAGGGTTTTGTGAAAGGATGTTGGCACGGCAGGAACAAGGAAACGTTTGATGGATTAATATGTTAAAATAAAAATGCCCATGGCGACGGTGTATCGCTCTACGTCGACTCGAGCCTAATACCCACAGCCAGCGTACCCCCCCCCCCCCCCCCTTTCCTTACTTCTCCCCATCGTACGAGGCAATAACAGTGCACAAAAGAAAGGACTGAAGTAAACAGAGTAAACAGTACCGTCTCACGGGTTTACCGGTCTTAAGGCTTAAATCAAGCCAGACGCGGCGATGGGCTCTGCCCTAAGGGAGGAATGGAAAGGAAAAAAAAAAAGAGGTGGGGGGAGGAGGGAGAAGGAACGGGCACTGGAGGTTGAGTATCAGGCGTTTGCAATTCAAGGCACACGCCGGAGCGGCCAGCCGCTCGACAAACACTGAACAAACGCAGCATATATATACACACATATACACTCAAGACAAGCAAGTATATCTATGGGAGGGAGAGGAAACGACATTTCGGACTAAGCCCGACAGGAGGCGCTCGCGCGGGAGGAGGCTGCGGGAATGGCTGGGTTCGGCGGGTGCGTGAAGTAGATCCCCTAAAACAATGGGAGCCTTAAAAGAGACTTGTTCCTTGCATCTTCCCGCTTCGAGCTTCAGCTTCACAGGGTTCCCGGACGTGACACCGCAGGGCGCGAGGATAGCCGACGATTTTCCATTCTCTCTTCTTTTTCGCTGTTTTCTCACAAAAGGATGCAGCGAGGAGAAATTTCCCTGTGTTGTAAGCCATGTATAAACAAAGATGCAGCACACTGAAAACTACAGCTGGCCTCTGTCAACGAGTCAGAAGTCGAAATTACGAAGACAGCCATTTTGCGCGTTAATCTTGGCCGCTGATTGGCTGGCAATCGGGCCTCGGGTACTAAAGCGCGTCAGTAAGAAGTGCTGACAATTCCCAGGCTCTTGGAAGTTGTTATTCGTGCGTGAAAAGCTTCGTGAATTAAGCGTATCCTCATTGGTTGACACCAGCGATAGGTCTCACAGTGCTGCATGGTTTTAACGTGACAGGGTATACGAACGGCGTGAAGGCCATTACGTCAGAGAATGGCTGACAACAGCGGGCGGGAGGATGCTGAGGGGAGGGGGTGAATGGTGAAACGTGGAAGCGACTCCGACTACTGCCATCAAGAGGAAAGCATTGTCGCGAAGTTTAAAAGCTGGAATAGAGACTAGAAAAGAAAACGCAGGAGAGAGAAAACGTCGTATCCTAACACCAGCGAGGCGACATAAATAAAGGATAGCTCCGAACCAGAAGCGTGATACAGTTCAAGGCCTGACGTACCAAACACGGTTGCTTCAGAAGTCAATTCGAGATTTTGTTTCTTCCTTTGCTTGTTTGCCCCTGCTTTTGTTCACTAAAATGAATGGAGAAGGCCGACGGTGAATTTGTGAGCGGATCGCTCCGGCAGTTCGTACGACTAAGAAAACGGCGCCGAGAACCAAATAGTAGATAGCTCGAATGTCACGCTTTCTAGGAAATTGAGGATATATTTGCGCCTAAGTCACTCTGAGGGCCGGTGAAGCGAGTGGGCAAGGTGGGAAACAAGACACTGTGTTTTCGAGCTCGAAAGACAGTGCAGAGTCGCTCGCAATATCAGACTGTAACACATCACCTTGCCTAACTCGGCTCAGTTTTGCAGAAAGAAGAGAAGAAACGGAAGTTCGGAAGATTGAGGGCACTAGTATTCTCACTCGTGATATTGCTTTATATTGTGTGTCACGCTATGTATATGTTTTGGTGTTTCCGAGAATATGCAAAATGAAAGACGGTCATGGTTAAACCACTTAACAGAAGGCACTCGAATGAACACGAAAAAAAGGAACGCCTAAACAATATAACCCAAGAAATATTTCTATACATACAAGCGTGTGGTCTAAACGACTCCATTTGGCTCGGCTAGACTGGCGAACTTCGATGAATATTTGAGCGCCGGAGTTAGCAAGTCGTGAATCCCGAAAGAAACAAAGTAACAGAGTAAAAGGAGAAGCTTGTAAAATGTGCGAAATGAGAGAAAAAATAAGCCTATCTATAGACGAGCTGTGCCTCGAGAAGATGCAAATTTTAAAGCAGTACGATGGACAACGAGGAGTGCTACTACTGAATATGGTTTCGTCTACTATGAACTGTGGAAGTTTTAGGTCAAAGTTTATTTTAAATTCTAATTGTTTCCCAGGGCTATGCAGGAAAGTTTACATACCGAAATGCGAAGAACTTAACGCGACTAAACGCAGACATTAAAAGAAATAACGCGCACACGTAGCGGTAAATTCAAGAATCATTTTTTGTTGCTCTAACAATAACTCTTCTAGCAAACATTTCACAGAGTGTTTGTTCCGAATTAAATAACTTTGGTCTTCTTACGCGTTATACCGGGTTTCTGTCTACTTTACAAGAGCAGTGGGAGAACTCGTTAATTTAAAACAAAATAAAACTGCGGGAAAATGTGAAGGAGTGTAAAAAGAAAGTCGCCAACAAAAACATATACTTAACAAATCCACAGGGGCACCTGATTGCTTTATATGTTGGAAATGCGCTATCATTAGAAGCTATTGATGCCTCTACATGTAATTTTGAGTCATGCTGTCATGGGTTTGTTCGTGGACTCTTACTTATCTGCCTCAATACAATAAGACATCTATTAGGATCATCTTGCTAGTGTTTAGGTATTTCCCAGAAAGCGTCTAGACGAAACAACCCGGACGTGATGAACATACATCGAAGCGTATAGTTGTCACTTCCAGTCTACGTATGTCATCTTTCCTCTACCAGCAAATCACCAAACTTTAGGTAAAAAAATGTTTTTGACTTGGATTCAAATGGTACCGCTTTAAAAATTGATCGCTTTAATGCAGAATAAAACCGGTCACTACAATTTAAGAATAGTGACACTTTGCCACTACCATGCGAGTGTCGTAAAGCTCCGATAAAGTCGGGTCACCTTCCGCACCAAGGAACCGAATGTTGGGCGACTTCCACAGTAATAGATTTGTGCGCAGAGCAGGTAGCCCTGAACTATGAGTCCAATGGAAGCAGCGTTTCCTCACTGAAGCGCGGTGCTATATGCTGCACTCACCTATGTCGGTGCATCCTCCCCAGGTGGCTTGGTGGGCGTGGCGGGCTAGCCGGGAGATGGCATCCATGTAACCCTTGGATGCAGCAACAGCGGCTGCGATTGAAAAAAAAAAAAGAAAAAGAACGGCAGCATAAATATATTCAATTCAGTTTGGTTATCATCGACAACAGTTAATAAATTAATCTCGTTTCCCATTCATTTCAATACCGAACCGACCTGTGAGTAGGGTTTGTAGCTCGGCTACTGTTCAGTAATATAGACTATTGCATCCATTTTACCACGCATCTTGCTGCATGCTCCACGCTTTCAAGAAATCGCAGCTTCTCAAAAAATATATCCAGTCACATTACTAACACAGTGTCAGGTTTGGATTGATTAATCGAATTGGACACCTTCGTTAGCGACTCTAATAGTACGCGCATGATTTTTCTGAGCCCTGGATTGGCACCGTTGAACACAACCTCGCTTTTGTAGTTTTTACATTTTGGAGCTGTGTTTATAAGCGCGTTATTTTCAAGCACATTGTAGTACAAATTTCGTAATTTGCATCTCGGCATCATTTGTTTTTACCCAACCAGTTCGACACTAGTTTGTGCGGTTCAGCCTCTACTGCGTTTAGTTAAGGTAGATAAACAACCGCATGCCGATGGCTGCCCGCAACCTCACCAAGGCGTTTCAGCAAAGTTTTTCTTCCTGTTCCTGTCCCCTAAGCGTGCAATGCAGCGCTCAGGTGGTTGGTTGAGGTTAGGAAATTCGCGTGAATAGGTGGCCGTGTCTGTAATGAGACATAGTTAACCTGGGAAAATGAGAGAAACTTTCACTCTGCAGTGTACGTCTTTAGATGGTTGATGACACTGGTGATGTATGGAGCGACCGAAATATTAGTTATTGAAAATAATCAACGTATTAACTACAGTGTGTAGTTGGTAGTGTGCAAGGTGAATGATTAGGTTACAGTTCCTTTATTGTTACTGGTATAAAATGATGAGTTTGTTTAATGTTATAAAAAAGCGAAGTTAGATCCTGCAGCAGCTGAAAGCTACATACTCAGGATCCACACACACCACCAGAGGAAATGACACGTTACTATTTATTTGTATTTTTTTCCTTATAAAGGTTTCAGCGATCGGCGGACTTGTCACAGAACATGTACGTGTCTGAGACGATGTACACCAATGTCACCATATTTGAAGCATACCAGGTTCATCGAACGACAAATATTATTACCAAGGATACATTCTCCTCAAAAGCTTAAGAATAATGAGCGGTGCCTTGATCCGCGTAAGATCTTGAGGATAACAGCGCGGAACACAGGACGGGAGCACAAGATTAGAGGACGACACAACGAGCGCTGACTTTCAACAACGTTTATTTTGGAACACCCTCAGCTTCTTATACCCTAACGCCACAGACGCGTACAGATGACTTGCACATATTAGCAAAGTTAAAAAACAAAACAAAAACATAATATTAGATAAATAAATACACGTTCCACATAACCTTTTCTTGCACACAGCGTGGTGAACTCTCTGAACACTCATGGAGACGATTGCACATTCAGCAGTTCGATTTCTTTTTGTGTTAACAGCAGGGACGGTTTGCTTACACATCGTTCCTGCAGTCTAGCTATCTCAGAGGCTTCAATTATCTCCCGAACCAGCGCCTCATTATGTTTTGCTAGAACTTTACATTGTGTGAATTGCACGCAGCAAGTTTTTGACGCGCAGTCTCTTACATGGATCCCCAAATGCCTGCTTTTTTGTTCGGCGTTAGGGTATAAGAAGCTGAGGGTGTTCCAAAATAAACGTTGTTGAAAGTCAGCGCTCGTTGTGTCGTCCTCTAATCTTGTGCTCCCGTCCTGTGTTCCGCGCTGTTATCCTCAAGATGCATAACCAACATGCACAAGCTGCTATTCTAGCGTAAGATCTGCCTTAGTACTATTTTCATACACGATACACAGGCTGACCTGGGCCCTTGTATCTTATAAACAGAGTACAAAGTTAAATTCAACATAAAACGTTGCACTGGAGGACAGTACAACAACCAGTTTAGGTCAATGCAACGTAAAATGGCTTTGCCTCGTTACTTTGACGCGTGTGGTAAAGCATCCTTTACAGGCAAAATAATAGGTAGCCGTCAAAGCAACGTAAAGTGGCTTTGCCTCGACACTTTAGCGCGTGCGGTAAAGCACCCTTTACAGGCGAAATATCAGGTAGCAGTCTCGGTTCGAAAGGGGCATTGCATTTCACCTTCGTAGCAATTCTTCGCCCCGCCCAATACCAAGTCCCCTACTCTTGGAAGAGTTCGGCTAGTATGACGCACTCCACTAAACGTTAATATCAATATTAGTGACTCGCATGCCCCTTGTGGTGCGTTTCCTGCGCACTGTGCACTCAGTCAGTCTACTAACTGCAGAAATCGTATTGGGTAAGGCGCCCGGGAAAAGACTAAGTCACCTGTTTAAGTAGGAAAGCTGAGATCGTGAGATCGTGGTTATATTAGGGCAGGAAACAAGGTTGCCCTACAGAGCTAGCGTTTTTTTTGTATATTTTCCCACTATTTCCGCACAGAGACCCTGACTGCGCCTAGATGATTTCCTTTTTGAAAGCTAAATAGTTGGTTGCCTTCGCACTCACACATGTACCGTGGACGCAAAAGGAAATGCATAGGCGTTCGGCAGTATTCTTTGTGAGCGTTTTGATTAAAAATAGATATACAAGAAAGAAAACAGGGCATCGCTTTCCCCTTGCACAAACCGTACGAAGACGTTTTCGCAGAGTTAGAAGTATTGCACAGCCATCCTTCGAAATTCACAGGTCACCAGATTTCCTTCAGGAACGTGCGCATTGCGCATTGTATCATTTCGCGTCGCTAGCACATTCAGGTTGTTTACAATAAGGGGGTTATTGTGACTAAATCTTCACCCTAAGCACTACAAAGTTAAAAAAAAAAAAATTCCGAGAGCACTGTGGAATCTACACTGCAGAAATGCGAACGCCTGATCGTTGCTGCTGCTCACGGCACATCCCGTTCGCTCTCATTATCATTAAAAACTAAATGCCGTTATCATTGCTACTGTCATCATTGTCAATATCACTAATTGTATTGTCAGTGTAATTGCTACTATCATCCTCACGGTAGACAAGGAAATTCATGATGTGCGTTGCGTGATCCTGGACGTGGCGCAGTTGGTTAAAGCGCTCGGTTGCGGATGGGAGGGTAGAGGTTCGATTCTTTTTGATGGCGTAATCAGGATGATTGACAAGTGACACATCTGCGCACAAATCTCGCGCACAACTCTCGCGCACAGGATTTCGTTCCATGAGCCTGGAGAGACTTTCATCTTAAAACGTGCACCAAAAACTGCCAATTCCACCCGAGGTCAAGTTGAAATACTAGTGATATGTGCGAAAAATCGCTGTAGAGCAGAGATGCCAGAGTCGTCCCGCTATAGAGCGGGAATAAATTTATGGATCTTCGAAAAAAAGAAAGAAACCGCTAGTTTGGCATGAATTGCAAGCTTGCGCGAGCTCGCTAAAGTATCACATCGAGAAGTTCCCTGAATGAATCTACCGCTCTAAAGTTTACTGCGTTAAGCAGTAGAGGCGCTACTTTTTCGTATGTTTTGACAATTAGTTAATGAAACAAGTTCTAAACAAAGGTAATAAAAACGCGAAATCATTTGTTTATTTCTTGTTTTCTGGCCCGTTCCTAGCTGAAAAACTGCAAAAAAAAATATGAAAGAAAGCGAAGCGGTAGATACATTAGGAAGTCGAATCAAAAATAGTGTTTTATTCGCTTTCAGAGTGGGCCGCATTTGTGCCATGCTAGTACTACGCGCAAGGTATATCTTTAACACTTGCCTGGTGTACAGGTCGGAGGAATAAAGTAGTTTCTCAATCCCCGAAGATAAGCGAAACCTAAAGATCAAAAAGAAAGAAAAAACTACTTTGTCCAAGCCATAAAGCCGCGTATTTACCTCGTCTACAAAAATAGCGTCGACCAAATTTTGTGAAGAGATTGCCCGAGAATCCAGTAGAAGACGAAGAGTATCTCTCACAGATTGTCCACGAAAGAAACGCCACCTGGCGCTAAACTTCCTCTCAGAGAAAGTGAAATGAGGTATCTCATCTACGAAACAAGCAATTCTGAAAACAAAAAGAAGAAAAAATGAAGGACCAATTTCAACTAAGCATGTCAAGCCAAAGTGAGCCAAGTCTACACAAGCCAAGCCAGAGCGCAGGCAAATGAGGACCTCGGCGTTGTTCCGCGTTCCCCCGCTTCACCCATCCCCTTCCTTTTCCTCCGAGGGCCATACAAGATGCACACAGAGCCTCTCTTTTCGAAGCGATCTCCCGGGGCGCCCGGAGAGCGCGTGCTTCATAAAACATGCACGACACATTCGGAGGAACGGATGACGCGGGCAGGTGCCGCCCGGTAGCACAGGTGAACTCTGCTGGGACTCCTAAGGAAACGCGGAAGTAGCTGTGGCTGCAAGCACGCACACTTTCTGTTGGTAGCGCCCTTTCGCTCCAACCGATCACCGTTCCGCAAGCGTGTTAGCTTCAAGATGGACCCATGGCATGTATTACGATGTAGTTTTTCGGGGCGTTTGTTGTTCGATACAGAGTGAGATAGATGAACTAGGGTTCGCGTATTGACACCCCGAGCAACACCGTCATTTGTCAAAGAGGTCCAGGTGAGTAGTCAAGGTGCTCAATGGGTCACGTGACACGCTAATGTAAAAATTATTACATCGCGCTCGTCACTGCCGTGACGCACGTCATCTTATCATTATCAGACGCGGTATGAATGCGGAATGTCACAGATGTACCCAATGCACGACACTTCAGTCATGACAATTATGGTCTACGCCTGGAGGCTGGACATCCCGTTTGCACCACTTTGATCAATTACTTAAACTGCAGATACCATTTTGCCTCTCCAGCTGTGATGCTGCAATGTTATGTCGTCTGTAGCTAGGAGTGGCGTTGACAAGCGCCTGTTCCCAGCTCATAGCAATGCCAGACTCTCCAACGTGTGAGTAGTGCAGGTGTGTTGAAACAATTGCGCGCATACTTTGCGACTGCCCTCAGTTTGAGCATGCCTTCCTGACTGCTACACTCCGCCGCTTGGACTCTCGCCCTATTACAAAAGCTAAGATTCTGGGCCCTTGGACGACACCTTCATCACAAAGGAAAGCAGTGAAGGCACTCCTTAAGTTTTTAAAGGACTCGGGGTTGAGTTCTAGACTTTAAGTGCACTCTCTCTACCCTCCTTTTACTATATATATCTCTGTACATGTGATAGACTCCTTTCCTTGGCGCTCTTTCTTTCCTTTTCCTCCCTTTGTTCCCCTCCGCACGTGTAGGGTAGCCTACTGCGCCCCACCTTGTTAACCTCCCTACCTTTCTGTTCTATTATCTCTCTCTCTCTCTTTCTTGTAGATAACTGTTCATAAAAATGAACAATAGAACGGACCAAAGGTGAAGCGAAAGAGAGCGAGAAAAAAAAAAAAGCCCCGCCCTGGCTACGGGAACTGAAAAGTAAGCAAGGAAGAATTGGATAGAGAATTTCTTGCGTTCGCGCCTCAAATTTATAAGCCGTAAATATGCGAAACGTAGTGATAAGGGGAGGGGGGGGGGGCATCAAGTTGGCTTCACAATTTTCTCCGCATGCATTATTTTTAAGGACTGATGGTTCCGTCTGGCCACCATTGAAGGACATGTATACATTGTGGTAGCCCCAAGTAAGTAAGATATCCAGCAGCCACGCAACAATTTCGTTGAACTGCTGCAACGTGCAATGAAATTACAATGTGACACGATGTTTTTTTCGTACTGGTTTGAGAGCAGAGTTTTTCTATTCATGAACGGGGTCTTTGCACCTTCGACCGCACAAGGCTCGAGCTACGCAGGCATCCAGCAGGCACACGTTCTTTACGAGGAATACGCGCAACGCATTCTCTTCTTGCCGTCCTACTGGAACAGCGTGTTGCTCGTCAAGAGAGAGCAACTTTTAATGCCGCATTTCGAAAGAAACTTGGCGCAACACCCATTCAAAAGAAGTACGGCACTGTCATATAGGAGGAAGACAGAGAAGACACGCAAACGCACCCAGCCAAGCTCGTTGTTTTTCCCGTCGTCCCCACGCGAATCCCGTTTCGTCGCGTCTCCATGCGAGTGAAAACGAGGCAGCCCGGTAGAAATGGGGAGCCACCTCCCATTCACCCTTCAACCTCGTTCTTTCTTTCCTGCTTGGTGAGAACGGGTTTCAAGAACGACCGCGCTGGCCCTGATTTGCATCTCTAGCGGCAGTGACACCAGTGGGTCCTTCCTGCTTTCCCCACTTCTGTTCCCTCCTTTGTTCCCAAGGGAAAAGCGCAGGACTCCCAGCAATGAGGCTCCCAAGGCATCATTGCTACTGCGTGGCTATTAAACCCGCAGGAAGCGTGCATCACTGTAAAAACTAGAGCTGGCGCAAGCTAAGAATACCGAACTCCTGAACGCACACACTTTGCACAGAAGGTTGCTTTGTTTTCATTAATGTAAAGGCATACTGACTGGCAGCTTCCCTGACCCTTCGACGGATCTGAATCCGTTACGCAGAAACAAACTCTGCTTATCTGCTACGAGAAATTTAAGTTTTGCAGTGGAGACAAATCTCATATAAAAGCATAAGTCAATTCCCTATCTATTTATTCTTCCAAAACTAAACCAACCCAACGCAATTGAAATCTGCTCTACTTTGTGGGCAGGGCGGTTGGCAGGGTGGGCTGGGACGAGACTGTGGACCAGAATGCTTTTTCAGAAAACATCTTAGCGGTTGAGCTCATATAAAGATTTTTTGCACGTTGCCAGTGGCAACCTGCAAAAAATGTTTCTGGTACTTTGGTTGGTCCGTCGCGAGTGATGTAGGCAAAATTCGTAAAAAGAAATGCGGCACATTATCGGCCTATGCTAATGTGCAAGCTGACGTCACTTAAGTGAGCAATGTATATTTATCGTTCACTTGAAGAGACGCTAAGGGATAACTGGACACTGGCTTGTATTGATTGGTAATTGCGTTCTATTTATCAAAGAGAGACTTGATAGCAACAATATAATATATTCATCTCGAAATAATTCAAAACGTTGTATTTTACAGGTATCGAGTTTTTGCACGGAAAGTACGGGACTGGTAAACAGCTTTCAACACGAATCTCGTAGGCTATCCATTTTACCTTCCGTTCAAAATGGGCAGTCCTTTCTTTATTCTAACTCCTGATTTTGAACAGAATAGCAGGCAAATCGATAAACACAATTTTCGCTGCTATTAATGCGTTTTTCTTCTGCAAAAGATCCATAAAGATTGCAATAAGGGGCCTTGAATTGGAATTGTTCCCGGTGTTGGTTTCATCTCTACCTCGGCACCACGCGAGCTCTGCACCACAACTGATTGTGACGGAAGCTTTAGCTTACCCGCCGCTGCACCGTTTCTTCACAACGACGAAACGGAGAGAAAGTAGGGAACGCTGGCATGCGCCTGTTCACGATGCCAGGCAGACAGGATGCTCAGTGTTCGCATTGGCACGGGCGAGTTCGTAGGGGGTCTCATTCTCGTGAAATCTCGCGGGACCCGAACCGGCGCGGGTTGCACGCGCGCGCGGTTCATTTCCTCCTTTGTTGTCGCCGGCGAGGATGGTCGGATCGCCTCACCCTCCCTCGCTGCCTTTGCACACCGCAGTTCTTTTCCACTGCGTGTTGAGAAGATGAGTTTCTGCGCCCAGGCGGAATACTTTTTTTCTTTTTTGCCACTTTCTTCTTTGACAAGCCGCGATGACCCGGTGGCGCCAGGCCGGAGCAGCAGCGGCGTGTTCCGGGGTGCGTCTGAAACCAGGGACATCACTCCTGGAGCAGTGGCCATGAATCCGTCTTGTGCCATTGAATAGAGGGCGCACCTCCCCGTCGTATGGCCACGTCTTGCCCAGAGGAAGTGCTTGACCTAGCGAGGTAATTATGGTTCGACCCGGGCTCATCCCGCTATAAACATTCCTGAGGTTGCGCTCGATCGTCTCTGATTTGTTAGAAAACTTTAATTACAACTGTTGCAATGTACGAAATATAGGTGAGAATTACTTGTCCAGAAAACTTTTATTCGTAACGTTAGTGCAGTTCGAACATTTTGAAAATGCATGAAACAATGCACCGCACAATCACTGCCCCAGCTAACAAATGTTTTAAAACACGCCACAAATTTTCAATGACACTTGCACTCACACTTGCTTTTTATGTGGTTGTATTATGTAAAATATTTTATATTCATCAAATGTGACATAAAAGATTTTGTCATTTCTTCGAAAAAAAAAGAACTTGCTCTCCACAATTGACGCAAAGACTTTTTTTTTTCTTTGCGTGGAGAAATACTATTCCTCTAATTAGTGCTACAACTTATGAAGCTGAACACGTCGTAGTAAAGGAAAATGTTGCAGGCAAGTGAAATTTCAACCATCAACACCTGTTCAGTTCATCATGTTGTGGTCCAATTAAAAATTCGAACTCGGTTTAGTAGAACAGTCATTGCTTTTCATACCTCACCTTTTAAGGCTAAATCCATTCTAGGCTGATGGTGACGTTCGTGTCTATTCGCAAGAGTGTCAGCCTCTCCACTGGGAATGTAAAACTAAGCTATGTAAACTGTATTTACCTTTAAAAGGATATTGCAGCAGTTTATTTTCGCCCATATAGGTTTGATATACAACAAATCAACGTTCCTTCTGTTACGAACAGTAAATTGAATTATTTTTTGATGTGGTCGGAAACGCGTGAACTAAAAGCTGAAACAAACATTTTGCATGCAGGAATAAATGTGATAGAATGCGACAGAGAAATAAGTTTACAAACTGTATACAGTTATTTTTGTTTAGGAAAAAAAAAATGAACAAGAACTCTTCCATGTTTACGTCGGCGTACACAGGAACCAAAGAACAATTTACTTCCAAGAGCGGTCTGGTTTATCCTTGGGGTGAAAAGTTTGAGACGGTAAAGCTCCATCAAACAAACGACGCACCGTCGCGTGGGCGGTCCACGATCACCGCCAGCGTGTCTCGCGTTACCCGCTGCTTTGGTGAGACCACTCGGTTGTCGAGCCGGGTGGTTCTCGTAGACCACGTGAGGCACTTTGGACACCCTCTTTTTTGTGCTTATTGCCTGGCCGACCCCAAAGCGGGTCCGTTCGAACTTCGAAAGCAAAAATAAATAAAAAAAAAAAAAGCTGTAGCTTATTGCGTTCAGCCATTATAGGTGCGGGCCCCTATGAAATGTTAAACCGCGGAATGTGATGCGGTATATGTGGTTTGTCTATGTTCACGCCCTACAGGTGTAAGACTATGAGCGACAGCAAAAATGCAGCGGTTATGTGGCCATAAAGGTCGTGCCAGGTACCGTGCTGTGCGATGAAGAGGGGCTTAAAAGTCGGTGCAACTAGCAGCGCAAGAGGCCAAGTTCAAAAATTTTTTTATCACTGGAAACAATAATATATCTCACAAAAATTTAGTGAATGACGTAAAACAAACTGTTCTAATAAACCTGTAATTATTTGTATTTTTATTTGCACCAGCTCAAACTGAAATACATGACAGTACATGGTTTAAAATGATCTTTTATGCCTATTTAGTTTTTTGGTAATTCGACGTATTCAGTCTTATGAGGTGTAATAGTTCTTTTATGGGCAGTGCACATCCAGGGACGCAAAATGGCTACTTCCTAATTACAAAAAACTAAGTTCATAGTCTCCCCCTCCCCGCCCCCCTCCCTCAAGAGAAGAAAGACGAAACAGTAAAATTTTCACATTTTGTTGAAAACGTGTTTATACTGTGGAAAAATGCAAGGTTCTATTTGTAGATACGATGATCCGAAACATGTTTCATGCCTTCTGGAAACGTTGGAACTTTATTTAAGCAAAAAAAAAAAATTCTTCCGCCGAAAGCATTTAGTATTTGATTACACATATTCATGCAAGTTCTCATGATTTTTTTTTTTCGAACCACTCGAAGGTTGTCTGGCGTAACCTCTGGGAAGTTTGTGTGGAATGACCCTACGCTGAATGGGACACTGATCACAACTGGCTTTGGTAATGCTTTGGCTAAAGGGGTTCAACGTCACAAAGCTACTCTGGCTATGAGGGACACCATAATGCAGGACTCTGATAAGTTTCGACCGCCTGAGATTCTGCAATGCTCATTTTCGTTGAACGGTACACGGGCGCCTTGCCTTTCGCCTCCATTGAAACATGGATGCCACGACAAAGGTCGAACCCCTCCCTCCCCTCACCCCCTTGTCTCAGTAGGTGAGTGCCCTAAGGAAGGAGTCACCGCTGTGGGACTCCTATCACAAGTGCATCACGTGTTTGTTCCTGGGGAAAACCCGCATCTCAATTCACGTCCGGTCGGTGATGAAAACAAAAAACGCGTTCACTGGCTGAAGAATGTGCAGTTCAGCTTAAAATATATTCAACCCCTTCATTCCCTTCAACCCGAAGTAATGATGTGATGGTCACGTTGTGTGTCATTGTGTTCTCTTCACTTAGTCCTCCCCTATTTACCTTTTGTATTAATCTCTCTTGTGCGATGCAAGCGCTCTAACGGTGAAAAAAAAAGTGAATTTATCGTGATAATCAGGTACGTAGCACGTTCCTTTTACTTGAACAAAAAAAATACATTAGATGGGGGTTTAGCTTTAGCTAAACTCGGCAGATTGCGTAAGCAAAGCCGACGTAGCTTCTTCTTCTTCTTCTTCTTCTTCTTCTTCTTCTTCTTCTTCTTCTTCTTCTTCTTCTTCTTCTTCTTCTTCTTCTTCTTCTTCTTCTTCTTCTTCTTCTTCTTCTTCTTCTTCTTCTTCTTCTTCTTCTTCTTCTTCTTCTTCTTCTTCTTCTTCTTCTTCTTCTTCTTCTTCTTCTTCTTCTTCTTCTTCTTCTTCTTCTTCTTCTTCTTCTTCTTCTTCTTCTTCTTCTTCTTCTTCTTCTTCTTCTTCTTCTTCTTCTTCTTCTTCTTCTTCTTCTTCTTCTTCTTCTTCTTCTTCTTCTTCTTCTTCTGCGCGGCGTGGCTACCAACCGGGTTTACCTGGCGGCTTCAAGAGGGACCCCATCTGTGGTCGCGCTAAAGGTCGAACGTGGATACCAGCCGTGTTTACGCGACGGGCTGAAACCTGACTTAGTAGAGCTTACGCAATAAAAAGAAAACGACCCCCGATATCACTGTCACCACGAACGAGACCACAGCATACTCATAGAGACTGCCAGTGGAGGAGATATACCTCCTCGTCATTTCTCGCCCTTTTATATACCCTAAAACTTCCCTTTTCCTTCATGTGACGGTGACCGTGTTGTCACCAGTTCAGAGAGTGGTAGTCCACCAACATATGCAGGCTTCACAAAGTTCTCGATGTTTTTGATCTGCTGTCGGGACAGCTGTTCGAGGAGCTCGACACATAACTGAGACACAGAGGCGCCTCGCGTTTACATGTCCGCGGGAGAGCGGAAGGAAGCGAAGGGATTGCGAAATTCGACTTCACGAAGGACAGGCAATCACCGGAGAGGAGAGCATTTATTAAGGATATAACTTTTCGGAGCACGACACGAAAAAGAGCGCAATCAACACGTCATCGCTGGAACTTTATTTTTGACAGTATATGCTTCCCGTGACACGAGCGCGCGACAGATCGCGCATGTAATATTGATGGTCGCCAAACGGATAGCCAGCGGACGACGTCCAATATCGTAGACCAGGAGCGCGGCGCCGGTCGCTCCAATAGCCGGGCGTGATGCATCGCCCGCGAGAGGAGCAATCACGAAGGAAGATGGCAACGCGAAGAAGAGCGACAGAAAGGGCTAGAGAAAGTGGTTGAAAGAGGAGGGCTGCCCGAGCAGCCCCGCTGTCGTCACCGCGCGAACTCGCCTCCCCAGAACCCCACACCACCGAATCGGCATGACTCCGCTGACAAACGACACAATTTCGAACCGCGCAGTAGTATTTCTGATGAAAACTCTTCTCCGTGTCTTTCTGCTTCGGTCTTGAACGTACCAGTAAAAAGAATGAAGAGAGAGAGAGAGAGAGAGCGACATAATGTAAGAGCTAGGAGCTAGTGAGAGATAAAAATATGAATAGAAGGCGGGAAAGAAAACGTTAGATGCAAGTGATGAGCAACAATGTTCTCTCTTCGCCGTAGACTCAGCCAAAACGGGAGCCAATTCATATCCTTTTTTTTCGACATAGAGACACTGCCTAGGCGACAGACTGTTAGAGACGCTGTACGAAGAAGTGCCACGCGAGGGGAAGGATGAGTGTGTGTTTACACGATCGAACCCCGCACCGACATGAGCAATGCAGGTGGATTGATCTAGGGATGTGAGGAGGAGCGAGGCGACGATCATGCACAGAGAGACGTTTAAGAAACTGTACATCTGTACGTGTGCTATGCGCAGTCCTTCGTAATGTCGTGATGCGTGTTTACAGCGAGTTTTCAGCAAGTTCGCAGAACCACGAATCAGTGGTAACTGCGCGCTGCATGACTGCGCTCCGACGAATGTATGCGTTGATAGTTTATAAACTAAAACGAGTGCACTGAAAGGTACAGACACAAAGAAAGGAGGCAGCAGAGATGGTAAAAGGCAGGAAGGAGAGACTTTCAAATCAAGCTAATTTTTATTTTGTTTTATTTTCAACCGTGCGCGTTCAACTAGACCCTTTTAAGTATACAGATTATAGTTAAAGATGCAATTCACTGTTTATATGTCCATATCGTTTATCGTATTCGCATAGTGATAAAAAGAAATGGAAATCAGAGTGGCTAATTCGGTATAGTGACCGTTATAATTAATATCGGTTCATCAGTGAAATTCTCCGAGTTCGTCGACTTGCGATTATAACGTCTGGTGTTAAGCCACTTTCCATCCTCTCAGACGTGGCGCGAAATTATGAGCGTTTTCTTTTGATCTCACACACCATAATCGCAACTGCTCGCAAAATATTTACTGTTTTCACAAGTCCCAATCAGTAAAAGAAAAAAAATGGCATCTAATGTTACAATTAGCTTCTGTCAAGATAACCTTAACGGTATCGTCGAAATGACATAGAAAAATAGAAAAAAGAACGAAAAGTAATGAATGGGGAATTTGAGGAGGAAGACGGAACGAAGCACACGGCGCTAAAACCGCACACACTAAATTGGGAAAGACATAAATAAACCGAATTTCGGCGACGCTGTTTCCTACAGCGCAGTAACCTATACAGTGCGATGAATATAGATATAAACAACAAAACAAAATGCACTACACTGGATGAGCCGCATAACCGATGCTTTTTTTCTCATTTAAGACCTGTCAAACGCGCAGTCAGAAAGCCTAGCGATTATGCGCTCGTTCACCCGGACACAAGTAATAACAGCAAAAAGAAAGAAGGGCAGGAATATAAAGGGACCCCGATGCAAGGGAAAAAGCGGAGAGCCCTCCGACAGGCTGTTATTATTCTTTGGCTCCCTTTTGCCAGGCTCACCTCCAGAGGGGACGGGTCGAAGCCCGTCCCGGTGCAGCGCTCTGGTCTCGTGTATGAAACGCTCGACGGACGTCCTGCTTCTTGATACAGACGGGCCTTTCTGTACGCCCTCGATTGTATTAATAGCAAATTGAGGTCCTGAGATGCCCTCCTAAAGAGGAACCAGGAAATAAAGGCAAAGAAGCTCAAAATAGCCGTAAAAATCGTAAAAGCAAATATTATGTAGTCATCAGGATCAGTCATACAATGGGTGTTCCAGGCCAAGTCGAAAAACCAAAATAAAATAATAATAAATTGGCTTCCTGAAACTTAAATGGCGACAGGTAAAAGAAATTATCGATGCTCTGAAAAGCCACTGAAAGTATAAATATTGCTTATGAGGAAAGTACTTATTATAAAAGGAGATTATGTACTTGCCAGAGGAAGACGCTGACGATGCTTGAATTATGCAGACGCAAAACTAAATTGAATATCACTTCTCTTTATAGTGGAAGCATAATAAGACTGCTGTCAATGGTGGTAATGAGTTTTGTAATTAAGTACGCCTCACGTGGGAAGCGACGTTTCCCTGTGGGTAGCGGAAGGCTTTTGAGAGCAACGTCAAAGTTATACCAGACCAATTTTATTTTGTTGACTAGTTTGCGGTTGGCTTGTTGTAAGGAAAGAAGAACCAGCCACTGCCTTTCCCATAAAAAAAAAAAATCCTAGCGCAAAAGACTGCTTTGAAATAACTTTTCTGCCTAAAGAGCGAAATGGCAGTTTTCAAACTTGCAAACTTCCGATGTTTTGCAGCCTGAGTGAATGCATATGAGATACTCCCTTTCAAGCCATCCATTTCTTCAGCGCTTCACGATTCTCCTACCTTATCGAGACTTCAAGTCAAAGAAGCAAACGCATAGCCACTCCGACTCCGACGGCCGTGGACAGAGAAAGTGCGCCTTTTAAGATTGGCGAACTTCTGAAGCAGTGGCTGGCATATCGCGCTCTTTGAAGCTGCGTCAGGTGGACAACCAGGGACAACACTTTGGCTGCGACGGTGTAACTAAATAGAATAGGTACACTAGCAATGACCACTCGAACTGAAGGGTGCAGATAACGCATTTTTTTCTCGAGTGCTGCGTGACAATCGTAAGCGCCGTTGACCTCATTATAATACAGTGGCACGCCAAGGTGCTCTCATATATAAAACTTTTCTCGCACAGCACGTGGTCAACGACATAGTTTGCTCTCAGTACAAAAGGTGTCACGAATGTTATGAAAGCATGCCTTATCCGCTACTTTTTAACTGAAGAAGGCTACTGCGAGTAGAGTAGGCAATGTTAGCGGCCCTACTGCGAGTAGAGTAGACAATGTTAGCGGCCCGTAGCCCGCACTAAGGGCGTGTTTGCACGAGAAACAGTTTGCACGCTTTTTAATATGTAAAATAGTATTTGACATAACAGCCACAGTGTATGTCGCTAGGGTAGTTCCTAAAGAAAAATGTAAACTTGCACTATTAAATCACAAAATGAATGTTCGCTTCATTGATGCAAAGGGTACACTTTGGATGCAAACTACGTGCACTGAAGAGCATTGTTTTTACGATATGGTGAAAATTATCGCTTAGAAATAAGCATTTACAAAGCAACGCCTGGAATCCGATACACACAAATATGAAAGAATGACGTCGTCACTATACGGGCGAGTCAAAACTACGCTCCCAAACGCAATGCATCGTCGGAGACTCCCAGAAACAGACGTTGGTCCCTCGCGTCGATAAAGAAACTATGCAGAAGGCAGGCAGGCCGACCATACTCGTTCGTTGCAGGAGGTCGCAGGCTAAGAAGCCATCAAAAGTCAGTAGAGACCGGTTTGCTCGCGATGTCGAGCGGCTGCTGCTGGACTAAGGAAACACATCGGCGCAACCAGGCCACCAATCACGGTCGCATTAAATCTTCACTCGGCGGAAACCGCCAGGGCCGAGGCGGTGCGACGGATAGGAAGCCGAAACGCATTTCGCGCGTTTTTTCCCTTTTTTTCCCCCCGATCACGTTTCCTTTTTTTTCTTTTTTCTCCTCCATCCGCGCACAAGCGAGTGATGCCGCCAACTGTAGCCGTAATCAGCGAACCGCGGAATCACCCTTTGCGACATCTAAAGACAGGCGAGACGCTGAGTACGCTGCGTCGGTGGCGGCGTTTGTTTGTGTGCCCTTCTGTGGCGTCGTGTTCCTTTCATTAGACAGCGGGGAGAAAGCGGTGCGCAGGAAGCAGCGCTCCTCTGAACGATCAAGCGCTAACTGGAAACGACATTTCGGTTGCCGCTATAGATTGAACTGTACTGCATTAATACGCTGTTTACATGCGTGTGAACGCTTTTATTCAAGCTTGTCATTTATTCAAGCTGACGCAATAGGGTCTCAAAAAAACTACCTGCTATTTTTAATTACATCTAATTGAAATTCTCGGCACTTTTCGACTCCGATTTATTGTGGTGTTGCAGCCGCCTTTTGCCGGTTGTGGCATCGCTGGCTTGAATAGCGTCAACGACTCTTCGTGACTATAGAAACCACTAAGTTGGACGTTCAAAGAGGCGTTCAAACGACGTCAATTTGGTACAATTCTGCTTTGTTGCAGTGTACGAGTGTTTTTATTTAAAAAAATACGTATATGTCAGTGATTACTTTACTAATTATCGTTCTTAAATATGTATCAGGCGGCGACAACTCATTAAGAGTTTTGGTAGATGTTACGGCTCTGCTTCGGGAGTCTTCCGTAATCAGAAATGTCCATGATACGTTCCGCCCAGTCTGTTAATATTTGCGAAAGGCTCCTTTAGTGGGCTTAGGATGTTTTTTAAACTATAATGACTGTTCGAAGCTTTGCGTTTTTTCCGTTAACCCCTCTGCGTATAACAGTTATTCCATTGCATCACTAACAGTCGTATAACCCAGGGCCTGACAGAAAACCGTCAGTCGTCCAACAGATACACTTTTGTTTTGAATCAGCACGTACGCTGCGGTGGCTCAGTGATCGACTAGTGTGCCGCAGGATGCGGATTTGATCTCGGTCGCGGGGGCCGTGTTTCGATGGAACCGAAACACGAGGCGTTCATGTGCTTCACGAGCTGAAGATCCTCAGGTGGTAGAAATTGCTCCGTAGCCCACCACTACGGCATCCCTCACAGCCTGATTCGGTTTGGGACGTTAAGCTTGATAAACAAACCGTTTTGCATCAGTGGCACCTAACTCGTAGCCGTCCTGAATAACGTCTTCTCTCTCTCTCTCTCTCTCTCTCTCTCTCTCTCTCTCTCTCTCTCTCCCCTCCTCCTTGGTATCTACTCTGGCATTCCATTAGACTATCCAAGTATACTACCGCCTGTATTTGATACCGTACTGTATTATATTGCGGGGATCTCGGCAGTGCCAACGCCTATCGTACCCTCCGAGCCACTCAGTCCACTTTGTAAGCCCTGGAATACCGACAAACAAGCGCTATGACAGGGCAAATACACACGGCTCTAAATGTAAGGATGAATGAGACTATGGCAGGATGGCCCGGAGCAAAGAGCAAGACCTGCTTCCGGCAAGGCTGTCTGCTGGATAAGCACGACTTCTGTCCCCCCTCTCCCCCCCCCCCCCCTCTCTTCCAAGAAACTTTTTGTTTGTTTTTTGTTTTTTACTTTTATCAGGCCCGCTCTTCGGCCTGACACCATAGCTTCAATGTCAGGAAAACGTCAAAGGAGGACGCTCGCCAGTCATGCAGTGCGCGCATATTGAGAAAAGATGCCTGGATGACGTTGTCCCGACGTCGGCCATATCGAAGGCCCGACGCGCATCCACGGCCCACTTTGGCAGTGCTATGCAGCTCTCCCGACTCTGGACGCGGAAGGTCCCTTTTTCTTTCTCATTGCGTCTGCCGTCGTCTTCGGGAGCGGTGGACGCGCTTCCTGCTTATTCCTTTTTCTCCCGTTATATTATACTGCGATGCGTGGGAGAGAGAGAGAGGGGGAGGGGGGAATATTCCCGTCGCCCTGTCGTTTTATTTCCCTCTCATTCTTCTATATCATCCTCCCTTTACCTCGGCCTCACTCCCGGGGGAGTTTTATGGGTGGCAAGCTTGGGCTCCCAGCAACCATTCCCTTTTTTCCCTACTTTTTAATTCTCCTTTCCCTACGTTGTTTCTTCCCTGTCCCGTGCGGCGTCCAGGTCAGCAAGTCCAATCTTGGAAGGCGCCGGCAGCAGCCGACGATATCCTCCATGCACGCGGAGCGCGAGCGACGCAGTCCCTTCTTCCCCCATGGAGAAAGAGCTGAGGCGGCGATATCCGGGCCGGGTGGACATCGACGGTAAATAAGCTTTCCGAAGGCTCCCTTCGAGTTGATTCTTTGCTACTGCACACACGCCTCAACGAAGCAAATGCGAAGTAAATATCCGTCCCAGTCGGTATGGCCTGACTCGATATGGTGTTCTTGTTGCACACTACAAGAGACGGGCTGTTCTCTTCCTACCTGCTCTGAGAGCAACAGGACCAAAAAGTAGGGAAATTTGATTTACGGAATACGGTTGGAGCTTGTGTTGTGGCAGCGTTGCTGGAATCGATTTAGTGCCTTTGCGGACTGCACTGTAGTGGCATAATGTGTTGTTGCCCAAGGGAGCAACAGCAGGCATACGTGTGTTGCGTCCGCGAAGAAAATAGTTCGTAAGTATCTGCAATTGTTCGAAGAGGACTCGGTGCAAAGAGGAAAGCGGTCAAACATACAGACGGCGGTAGGCCTGTTTTTTATTTTAATTTACATTGCAAGTGCATGCGCTAAACGAACGCTTTTGTTCACGTGGACGAAACTTACCGGCCGTCAGGTTTCCGTTTTTCTTTCAATAACTAACGTAGTTATGTGGCGTGGTACTCGGCCACCACAACAAAGACTGTTGGCCATTTATCATAACGACAAAAGCCAGACTGGTTCTCCCCAAAATTTCCTGCGGTTTTAGTTTCATGTGCGCTTTACTGAAAATATATATAAAAAATGTGCACAAAAATGCTGAAACATTTCTCACTTGCAGACTAAAATAAATAGTTTCTTTCAGTATTCTTATACGATTTAATTCTGAAATAGTTGATTTGTTGTGGAGAATGGAAAATTGTGTTAGGAGGTCCCGGTGGTCCCGATGCAGCCTTCGTGCTTTGGGACCTCCTTCTGTACGTTCATCGATGTGCAGTTTAAGGGATCAACTAAAAACCTTTTTTTTTTTTCGTTGAAATTTATTTTCCTCCATCTTGACTAGAAACATCGGAGTAGTTTTCTCACAATTTAACATATAATTTCTTACTGTTTATATATAATTATTATTTAGAAATTCGGCGCAATAGGTGATCGAGGTGAAGCTTACTAGCGCAATATGCGCTTAATTGGAAGCAGGTTAACGTCCTCGTTCTACAGCGGACTTAACTGGGCCTGTGATGATGATGATGATGATGATGATCGTGGTCATGAAAGGCTCGTAGGCGTAACCAAGACGGAGTTGCGAAAAATATTTAAAACGTTTGTTGATGACCACAATGTACCCCAAGCAGTTACAGACCCCCGGCAACAATATGCGGATGTATAAAAAGAGGTTCTCTTCTAGTTTCTGGGATTACAATAAAGAAATTGGGAATTTGGATATATAGCCGGAGACAACTTAAGCCTGCCGTAACCAGCTCACAAAATTCCACCGCGACAGAAAATTATCCGCTGTTAAAGTTTTTCTGGTTACTCAAATAACAAGCTAACCGCCCGAGCAAATGAAAAGCGCAAAAATTTCGATGCCTGTGGCTCGTTTGCTATCGTCAAATATATATATATATAAAAAAAAGACGGCTTCTGTTTACTGTTCAGCGGAGTGATGCGCACGTCGCATACCGCTTCTCACAGTGAGCAGTTGTATCCTGGCCACCCCAGAGAACATTCTTGCGGCCGAGCGGGTGACAAAAAAAAAAAGAAAAAAAAAGAAGAAAATCAGCAGCGTTGCAGATACTGTGGAAAAACAGTGGGGTCTTTGTTCCTGTCGGAACCGACCACGACGAAAGTCAGCGGTCTTCAATGTTTCGCTCACACAATGGGCATTGTTGGGCAAACATGGGCAACTCGCAGTTAGAAATCGATGTAGAAAGCGGACTTTCGAGTCCACGTAACCTCCAGTGCCGGTTGCAAAGGAAACGTGTCGATCGTGCCAAATAAACAGGAGCGAAACCTCTCGGACCTTCCTCTTCGCACTAAGCGAATAAAGAGAAAGGAAGCTAGAGTGAGACATAGCTTTATCCGTCACCGACTACTTTATTTTGCTCGTGTTCAAAGAGTGAATCTCATAACAGCAAATCGCACTTCCTTCAGAGCCACTGGAGCCCGATCGAGGTGTCCAGACCGGAAATTTACGACATGTGCGTGCGAGGACACTAGAGAACCTTTTTCGGTTATAAGTACAGACGCTGTCATAAATGTACATCTGAACGGGACTGATTCTAGGTCACGTAGCAGGGCTCGTTCGCATATTCAATGCTTCATAACACACACAGGAAAGCGAAATTCTTCTTATTATCCTTCTCAATAGTGGGACCCCGCGGAGTGCTGGAGATATCCACTATAAAAGTGAGAAGAAAGCCCATTGGGGACTGCGTATTATTGAAAAATGCTGCACATCCCATTCTGCACTCAATACTGGAAACGGTAGGGAGAAAACATTATGTTGGTTAAACCTCCTTGAAAAGGAGTTTAGAAAGATATTCTTTACCTGTTCATAATTGTAAAACAGCGCGAACAACGGTAGACAAGAACGAGGAAGACACGGGACGAGCGCTGTAAGCAGAATGTTCAATTGGGCTAGTTGGTAGACGTTCATAATTTTTCTTTCTCGTTCTCGTCTACCGTTGTTCGTGCTGTTTTACAATTATGAACGTCTACCAACTTGCCCAATTGAACATTCTGCTTATTCTTTACCTGGTTGCATGTTACGGTTTGGCGAATAAGCGCAGTTATGTCCATCATGCGTCAAGCACATGGTTAAAATGGACTTCTCCTGTAGTCTTAGACTTGCGTTCAAAATAGTCGCCTTGTCTTGAAGGCCCGGACACGAAGAAAGTTTTACAACTGTTTCGAAGCAAACAACTTAGAGATGCGTGCATTGAAGAATGAAGCCAGATGGTGATTACACGAGGAAAAAAAAAGATGATACCAGCAAAACAGAGAGAAGGTGCGGTACCAGGGCAAGATGAGTGCGTCGAATTCTGTTATTTCTCTGCCGCGCATCCATCACCTCCCCTCGTCATCTCCTCTTTCTCTTAAAATACTCTGATGGTTCCCGTCGAATGTCTGTAATTTACCTTCCCGTGGGCAAAAGCGGCCGTCCTTACAAAGCGGGGCAGCACGATCAAAGTCCTTATTAGTGCAGCTTCATCCGCGCCACTTTGTTATGACCAAAGGTTATAGAAGTTACAAAGTGCTATTTTTTTTTTTTACTTTGAGACTAACAATAAGGTAGGCCTAGCGCACGAGCACTGAATGAATACGGCTTGAACTTTTTCTACCTCAAGCCGGGCCTTGCAGGCATATCCTTTACTGGTATTAAATATTCCGTAAAGGCTATGGAAAAAAAAAAATGAATCTGGCTGACCTCGCCTCACATTATTCGTAGCTTTTATGCCAGCCCATTTCTGCGTGAAAATGGCTATTATGCGCTGTTGTTATCGTTAACCTAATATTTGCATGCATAGGAGGACGACTGCAAAGATAAGGTCGCGCGTGATTTTTATGTCTACAGCCAGTTCCGGGTTACGAGGTGCGCCTGTTCAAGAGATTTCACGCTACATTTGGAGGAGGCTTGCTTATCTCTTGTCACTACAGATATGTGGGCACACAGTCCTTCACGCGTACAGGGAAAATACTTACAACAGCCCCGAAACTCAGCATTTTGCAAGCGAATGTCAACGGCTCTATCTCGTACCTACACCACGGTCGGCATCGAAAAAAGTTTTACTCAGCCAAAGAATGAGTGTCGTATTTCCTCTAATAAATGCAAGAGGATGTAAGTTTATGTGAGTTTCCTTGGAATTCGCGTCAATGAGTTCCTTGTAGAAGGGTTGTATTTCTCGGCGGCATTGAAAGGACATTGAGGGGCACCTACATTCAAGCCCTGTCAGTGAAAATGTATGTTTTTTTTTTCTAACTGCTCATATGTCGATGATTATTCGTCTGATATATATTGTCTTTTTTTCGTCTAGAAAATTGGATATACTAGGTGAGGCCATAATATTGTAATGAAACTTTACAATTTACGGTGCAGACTTGTGGTGTTGGAAATTTTCTCATGCCTTCAGTAGAGGCTATTGATAGTTATTTGTAACCGTACATGAGGGCACCAGCGGTATCCGTTGTTTACTTTTTATTAAGATGACTCCTAATATTCGCCTCGCTAGCGTGACAAATTTATCGCCGAGGCGTGCTTCATGTTATTGTGCCTGGGACTGTAAAAACGCAGCGGCTTATTTTCCCTGCTATTCAATTGAAATATTTGAAGCCAATAACGCAAAGGAGCACGTGGTCACCAGCTGGATTTGAACGGCCGAGTGGCTCAGCCTGAGAGGTCCACAACAACAAAAGAAAAGCATTGATATCATTGCCCTGTATTGGAACAACGCAGAGCTACTGGATAGAAGAAGCGACACAAACCGAATAACCAACATATCTGACCTGCTGTCCTGACATCATCGCCGCTTACTTGTGAGAATGGGCGATGACGGTTTTACTGTTTTTAATCTTTCGTGACTGTCTAAAACTGATGACCGTGTGTGTGTGCGGGGTGGGGGGGGGGGGGAGGGGAGGGGCGGGGGTTAACGTCCCAAAGCGACTCAGGCTATGAGAGACGCCGTAGTGGAGGACTCCGGAAATTTCGACCACCTGGGGTTCTTTAACGTGCACTGACATCACACAGCACAGGGGCGCCTTGCTTTTCGCCTCCATCGAAAAGCGGCCGCCGAAGCCGGGATTCGATCCCGCATTCATGGGAACAGCAGTCAAGCGCCGTAACCACTGCGCCACCCCGGCGGGGTGTGTGTGTGTGTGTGTGTGTGTGTGTGTGTGTGTGTGTGTGTGTGTGTGTGTGTGTGTGTGTGTGTGTGTGCGTGTGCGTGCGTGCGCGTGTGTGTGTGTGTGTGTGTGTGTGTGTGTGTGTGTGTGTGTGTGTGTGTGTGTGTGTGTGTGTGTGTGTGTGTGTGTGTGTGTGTGTGTGTGTGTGTGTGTGTGTGTGTGTGTGTGTGTGTGTGTGTGTGTGTGTGTGTGTGTGTGTGTGTGTGTGTGTGTGTGTGTGTCTGTCTGTGTGTGTGTGTGTGTGAGAGATATATATTACGGAGATCATAAAACCAGCTTACATCATCCTAAGTACCGCTCATCGCGTTCACATACTGACGGATTTGAGAAAATCCTTTCTATTGCAGTCAGGTTCAACCTGGGGAAGTAGGATAGCTTTTTCCCTATTAAGGTTTAAGAGAGAAGTTTCGCAGGGTATACCGTACAGCAAAAGTCGGAAAAATCTAGGCTGAATTTTTCTCGTGTTGTCTACCGCAATCAAACGTGGACATCTGCGCGTTTCTATCTTTACGCATTACCCGTCATCTTGAAAAGGTCACAGCGGTAAAGGCCGACTGCAAGCTCTGAGGTCAAATTCTTTTTAGAATTCTTTGTTATCAGACAGTTGAAGATTGCGATGGTTTACCAAGTTGTGCGCCGCAACTATATGGCTGTGGTAAAGGAGTAATCACTTATTAGCAGCCGCGCAAAAGCAGTTCGACACTACAAAAGAAATCTGCACAAATGTGTGACAAAATTTGTGGAAAAAACATTGCCGTAGTCCCGGGTGAAACCAGGACCACCTCCTGTCCGGGGCAGCCTCTCTACCAGCAGACCTAACCAGGACGGCCAGCAGATCAGACGGTTGGACTTGTGTGAATTGACTAACAACACAAAGCTGGAAATGGTTTAGATTCTAAAGTTTAGCTCCCAAAGCTGCTCAGCCTATGATAGACGCATTTGTAGAGGGCTCCGTTTCGACCATGTGTGGTTTTGTAACGTGCACTGACATCGTAGAGCACACGGGCGCCTTACTTTTCGCCTACAACAAAAAGCGGCTGTTATGGCCGGGATTCGAACCCGAATCCTTGGGTCTAGCAGTCGAGCGGCCTAACCACTGAGCCACCGCGGCAGGGTGCAATACTTATGAGAATCTTTCAGCACAAATCTTTCTGCGACTATAATGTTTCCGTGGCAGTGGTGTAGCTTTCCTTTGTGGCCATCAGGCTGTGGTTGGGCGAATGTTAATGAGTAATTACATCTGTAATTACATCTGTACTTATTACATCTGTACTCACACTTAGGATGTTCCCCTATATGTTGAACTAACATCGACAGCCATACCACCAGATCTGATAGCCGCCCTGGTTAGTTGAGTCGGTAGAGCGATTGCTTTGGACAAGCGATGGTCTCATGGTTCGAACTCCGGACCAGAAGATAAGTTTTTGTTTCACCAAATAAATTTTCTTGAAAAATATATTTTTTTCCTCTGTGAAGAATCGACTTTTGTGGATCCTAGTAAGCCCTTACTTTCTCGCTAAAGTCTACTGCACTTTGTGTCACTTACATATCGTTCCAAATTGCTTTAATGTGGCAATACCGGACGTATTAAGTGGGATACTGGCAATAAAAAGTAAGGCTACGTTCTTGCTTGCTGAAGCATCTCAATTATTATAATTTGGGTTGAAACAGCTCTTCCGAACATACTCGGTAAACAAAAAAAAAATCAGTCTCAGCTCTCATATAAGCCCACTACGATGATTACTACTAAGAAAAAAAATCAAATCACTCATACGAATCTCTCACAAATCCCTAAGATCATATTGATAAGCTTGCCGAATATGCAACTATATTTGTTCTTTACTTTAAGGTGAATGCTTAACTACTTAGGTAGAGATTTATCATCCAAGATGATTCCGGTAAGTTTCAGTGAGAATAAATTTATTCATTACTGAACTTATATATGGTTTTTAGAGTCGAAGTGAAAATGAGAAATTTATTTGTAGCCTTGAAAGTAATCACAAGACTGATGTAGCCAACGGATGTAAGGGGACCAACCACGGCATAGTAATATGAGTAATAACATATATAGATATAAGACATTGAAATAACGCATAATCTGTTAGACCTAGAAATCATATATAAACAAAGGAGTACGCAGCTCGGCACGTCCGGGTACCCATTAGACAGATGAGATCAGGAAGTCTACGGATATAAGGTGACCACAGCTAACTCATGGGCTGTGGTAACAGATTGAGTGGAAATGTTTCTTTGGCGGTAGTGAATGTAATTTAAGCTGGTGTCTCTGATGGGAATAATCATGAAAAGTAATATATGTACGACGTTTTCCGCAGATGAAAAGCACTACAAGGTGGGCCTGCGTCTAGGAAACTTCGCCTTGTTTTTACAAAGCCCGTCTGACTGCACACGTCTCGCTAGCCGGGACAAAAAGCCGCAGACAGATCTCTGTCTGGCCTGCCTGGCGTATCTGCACTGATCGCTGAGCGAGGCACAAGCGCTTACCTCCGTAAGCCCGAGTCTCAATACGGTCCCCCCTTCCGAGACGAGGAGCTCGAGCAAGAAGATCCAGGAAGGACAGCCTAAGAGCTTCCGCTGGAGATGGAAAGGAGGAAAAGGAACACCAGGCCTATACGACGCCTCCAAGACGTGAGTTGCATCCTTACAGTGCACCTCCCCATCGCCGCCTCCAACCGCCTGCAGGGCTTTCAGATGTTGTCTGTCCTCCCCACCGAGAACCCCACCTCTTCCCTCCAGCGAAATAAATTGATCAGGCACCTTGTGCGCATGCGTAGTAGCCCTTCGTCCCACTGCAGGGGGAGGAACAAAGTGGCCTAGGGAACGAGCGCGCGCGCTCGTGTGTGCGCACGTGACCAGAAGCAGTCACATTGAATACACAACGACGTCAGAAGAAGTGGAAGAGAGGGAGGAGGTAAAACTTACGTGTCCCCATTGCCACAAGTTTTCTGCGCCACGCCGGTGGACGACACACAGGCAGATTTTGTTTGGCCCGGCCGCTGAGAATAAACGCCGACTGCTGCGTGACTCTGTTGCTAAGATGATGCAGGGAAGGGACTTGCGCGTGTGTGTATGTCCCGGATCGCCCGCAAGGAATGGGAAGCGACGAAGAAACGCAGCTAGCGATAAATCGTGTGGGGAGCATCCACGTTGGGGTTCCTCGAGGCAGGAAAGAGCGTGTATGCTGCAAATCAAAGCTTAAGCCTCCCTTTTCCGGGAAATGCTGTCCCTTTAGGGAAGGAACAGCGGCCGACTTTTTTGTTTGCTTTTTCTTTTGATGGCGCACCGTCGCATCGAAATGGTTGTCCGCTGAAGAAGGTAGAAAGGAAGCGTTGACTATGAGGTTGGGGGGTCATTGGTTTCAGCAAGGGCCGCGGTGATGGACGCGCTAGAGATGATGACACGACTTGAAGGTAACTCGACGCCTTTTGAAACAAGGTTGCCAGAGTTTTTCAGCCATTGATCTAGTTCCCTGTTTCAAAGTGAAAGCCGGTAAGAGGACGAACCGCAGGGGTCGGGTATATCCATGCTTGCTCGATTTGGAAAAAAATGGGGCGAACAAAAAGAGGAATCTGGAGCTATTTAAACGCGGACAGCCAGCGAGACGCGGCCTGAGTGGCGTAAGCGGCGAGCGTTGAAGATAGCATGTATAACAAACAGTGTCATGACCTTAGCCGATAAGTCAGTGTTTTAAAAATAAGCATATTCAGCACTGTTCAGTTATTAAATATATACCATGATGTCCTAAGCTTACAGAAAAAAAAAAGCAGCAGTTTAGCGGTGTTGAACTGACTGTAGAGTGTACTAGTTTGCTGCATGTCCAAGACTCCACTTGGCTTAAACTGATCGAGAGCGCTGAGCTGGACTGCATGCAATTCGTCGCCTCCAGAGCAATGTATAGCGTGCAGAAAGAACTCTCCATTTTTTCATTCAATCACTTCGGAAGCTAGCGCTTTACACTCCCCCCAACCACCATTAATTCACCGACCCCACGTAAGATCCGGACAACACATTTGTAGGTGACAAGCAAGCTGAGGAGAAGGATAGTAGTCTATGTACCCTCCGAGACTGATGATACACGTGGGCAAAACAGAATGCGGGCAGCACAATACTGTAATTTAGCGACGCCGCAGCACACTGCCAACATCCTTGCCCTGGGGCTGCAAAGGGCTTACACCAGCGAAATTTGTTTGTGGATTCATTTAGAACAATAGCCCTGTATTCTACTATAAAATCCGCATATTCAACATCAAGACCTTAATTACTTGATGAATTAATTCGGCTACCACAGTGGGCAGGCGGTAAAACGCAGTGAAGGATGTTTAGAGGACATGAGTGAGAGAAAAATTGGGAGAGTCGAGAGAGAAGAGGTGGTACGTAGAGTAGTAGATTATAAGTTTGATTATAGCGAGAGCACAGGAATACGCAACCTGAAGGTGGCCTCCACGTAGGAAGAACCCGGAACTCTGTGGTTCTTAGATGTAGGAAGAAACCAGAGGGTGGTTGCCATGAGAGCAGGATGTTATGACGGTGGCTGAGAGATGCACAACATGACAGTGGTTTCACGAAATAATGTAGGACTAAATGACAAAGCCAAGGCTTTAACAGCTTTTGATTATTCGTGCGCCTAACTCTACCTACCATTCTTTAGGACCCTACTCTTCACAGGGATGCGGGATCGAATCCCGGCCTCAGCGGCAGCTTTTCAGTGCAGGCGAAAAGAAAGGCGGGGGGGGGGGGGGGGGGAGTTTTTTTCGGTGGCACTTGTTAAGAGATATTCTTCACACATGTGTTTCCTTAACTTGATACTGAATCTAACTTGACTATAATAAGCCAGGCCAAATGAAAAGTGCGAAAGGAGACACCTGCTACAAGCTCTTCTCGCCCCGTTAAAAGTAACCGCTCTCTACACGGAAGCCAATACAGAGAGAGAGAGAGAGAAAGGAGCTGACAAAATGTCAAAATGTCACTGCATCTCCCTGAGCTTTCTAATTCCTGACTCGCGGACGCTGTTGGTGTCAGCTTTTCGGCCGAGGATTCGAAGGGCCGCGCGCAAGCGGAGACATTGGCTGCCTTGTTATCTCTTCGTCTCAAGCCGCAGAGACATTTTCTCGCGCGCTGTTGGCCTCGAAATCGGAAACCCTGCGGCCGGGAAAGAGCCGGAAAAAGGCGCACGCCGGAGCTGTCGCCGCAGGGTGGCGACAAGAAAAGGAGGAAAGAAAAGTGAGACTTTGAAGAATCCGCGTGGCGTTTCCTCTCCGAAATGCGGAAGGGAAAACGTAAAGAGCTTTTTCCTTTTTTTTCCCCTCAGCCAGGAAAGGGATTCTCTGCGGCAGAAAAGCGTCAAGAAAAAGGCACCGTTGCCGAAAGCCATGTCTTGTCCCTTCTCTCGATTAATTCTTCATTCTTTTTCTGCCAGAAAGGAAGAAAAAAAAAAATGTGTTGCTCTTTTTAACAGAGATAATATTTGGGGAGGAAGAATAAAGAAGGGCAGTTTATTTTTTCCTTTCCTTTCTAGCACTTTTTTTTCGTTTGTGTTCGCTTCTAAGTATTTTTAAGTTGGCTTGTTTTAAGTGCTTTTAATGTTTTCATCGTTTGATGAGAAACGGTCTACACATTTTTATGTATCTCGAGGGGTATCCAAACATTGGTGACACAGCTTTAGGTCGGTTTTTTTTTTAACGCGCACATTATTTTGAGGAGAAATAGAAGGCGTCCCGAGGCTTTTCTTTCATTTCGCATTTTTGCAGTACATTGCGGAAAACCTTGCTATACACTTGTTAACACTCTCACAGTGTTTGGGGAAGAACAAAAAGAATATTGCTAGAATAACGTAGATATTTTGGTGTATATTTCCAGGGGCTCGAAGAGAACATTGCTCTTAGGATTATCCTTCATCTGACAGTGGGGAAAGGGGGTAGGCTGACAGAGGAGGTTTGGAAGGAAAGAATTTGAAGACATTTCCTGTTCTGTTACTGCACGCACACTGTTTTCCGGCAGGAAAACTTGGCAGCGGTTTATACCAGATGTTGATCAGTTCCAAAAACCTACTGAGAACAATTCGTGTCTGTGCATTTTCTGATGAATGATAATGCCCAGACTTAGAATTTGTTGTCGGCTGGTTCGGGTTTATGGCCATAGGGTTTTCTTGGCAGTAATGGTTAGCCTTGACCGCCTAGTAAAGAGCAGAGACATTAGTCTGCCAACCAAGATCCGTATAACTCGTGCTATGGTATTTCCAGTTGTGATGTATGGATGCGAGAGTTGGACTGTGAAAAAGGCTGACCGCCGAAGAATTGACGCGTTTGAATTGTGGTGCTGGCGAAGACTCTTGAGAGTTCCTTGGACTGCCAGAAGATCGAATCAGTCGATATTGTCGACCATAAACCCTGACTGCTCATTGGAGGGTCAAATTCTAAAGTTAAAGCTCAGCTACTTTGGTCATCTGATGAGAAGAGAGGAGTCGCTGGAGAAAGATTTGATGTTGGGAAAGGTTGAGGGTCGCCGGAGAAGGGGTATGCAGCGAACGCGATGGTTAGATGGCATCCTCGAGGCACTGCAGATGAAGTTATGTGATGTTAGGAAGATAGTGAGAGACCGGAAAGCGTGGCGTGACATGGTCCATAGGGTCACGAAGAGTCGGACACGACTGAACGACTGAACTAAACTAATGACTCGGGTCTATGGGGTTTAACGTCCAACTCAGGCAATGAGAGACGTGGTAGTGGAGGACCCCAGAAATTTCGATCACCTGGGATTCTTTAACCTGCATTGACATCGCATAGTACACGGGTGCCTTGCTTTTCGACTCCATCAAAAAGCGGCCGCCGCGGCCGGGATTCGATCCCGCACCCTTGGGGACAGTAGCCGAGCGCCCTATTCTCTGCATCACCACGGCGTTGCAAACATGGAGGTAGCATCGGAATCAGTATAAAACCAGAATGGAAATGAATTTGTGAAAATAAAAAGTATGCTAGCGCATTTGTTCTCTTCAAATAACTTTAACCAGATCTTTTTTGCGTGTTTCTGAGGTCTCTCTTCACAAGCTCGAGCGGATTTTCTTTGGCTGCTTAGGATGTCAGTCCTGGACGTCGGTCCTTTGGGAATAAGGTGACGAGTTCTAGATGAAGACTCGGAAACTATGTGTAACCGCCAGGAACGCTGCAGGTAACGTTATGTAGAAATGCATCGCCACGAAAGGACAACCTCAACAAGAGGAAAGGCCTGATGAGTAAACGTGCTGAAAAAAATTGTCAACGAGTTTCACCGTTTCCAATGGTGAAGAACCGATACCAGCAGCTGCAGTGCATAACCATTTTAGACAAAGATAGATGCGCTTCTTGGGATTTACAAAGACAGGGTTAAGAGACGACAAGAGCGTTTACGATAAGTTAAGAAGCATCTTTGTCCAAAATGTTCCAACAAGCCCGATAAGAAGCACGATCAGTTCAGTTGAGTTCAGTCGTTCAGTCGTGTCCGACTCTTCGTGACCTTATGGACCATATCACGCCACGCTTTCCGATCTCTCGCTATCTTTCTAACCTCACATAACTTCATCTGCAGCGCCTCGAAGATGCCATCTAACCATCGCGTTCGCTGCCTACCCCTTCTCCGGTGACCCTCAACCTTTCCCAACATCAAATCTTTCTCCAGCGTCTCCTCTCTTCTCATCAGATGACCAAAGTAGCTGAGCTTTAACTTTAGAATTTGACCCTCTAATGATCACCTGATTTGATCTTCTGGCAGTCCAAGGAACTCTCAAGAGTCTCCACCAGCACCACAATATAGCGTTCATAAACAATTCTCTCTCGCGCCAAATCCATGCCCAGGTCTAACCTAATGATAGATACCAGAAACACTCGCAGCATTCTTATTAGCCCTCAAGTGATGATTGGTTAAGTAATTATTGCGTAGAAAAAAGCGACGTACTCACAAAATTTTTTCCGATTCTAACCACTTGATTCATGCCCAATTTGCGGTTCTGACCTTACTTGGAACACGTGACCACAGACCGCGCGTATTTGGTTTTCTATGGTCGTTTTTCTATCTTCCGTCATCGGTGGTTGAATCGTATGGCGTCGTCGCGTCGGGTTACACAAGTAATGTCATTCGCTTGTTCTAGCATCTAGGGCTGAGATTAACAATAATGAGAAAGCAAGAGAATAAGCCCCGAAAAGAATCGTTAGTAGCTCACGGGCAGTGAATATCTCTGCCATTGTAGCTAAGCCGTAAACAGAGAATGTCTGCTTAGAACACATTGCCCCAAGGATGACGTTGACGCTGCTTACACTGGAAGAAATTATTTACACATTTATGGCTGTAAGATGAGGAAAAAAACGAAATAGAAGGGGATTCTTATGTTCCGAGAACATGCATGCGTCGCGAGATACGCCATAACTTTTGACTATTGGGGGTGTTAAACTATAGCCACTAATTATTCGAGTTATTGATTAAATCGCCCTCGCCTTGCCCTCTGCTGACCTTTCTGGTTACCTTATTTGGTAGAGCGAGTGTTCAAGAAGAAGCGATGTCGTCCAGGATTCGAACCCTTGACCAGGACGAATTTCTTTTTAACTACGAAGTTTCTCACAAAGCTATATATATTTTCTTTGTAGACGTATGGCTGCTTAAGTGGATGTCAATTACAAACTCTAATACACCTTTTGGGCTTTCCCTAAACTATGGACAAGCACACGAAACATTCGCGACTGGAATACCAGAGATTTTGCATCTCTCTGCGATGTATTATTGACCAGCATGATGGAGAGCTCAACTTGTATCCCACTTCTCAGCACCAGAACGTCAGAGTCGCTCATATGGTGACGCGTAATGAAATGGCGTCTATCCTTTGAATGCCAAATTTCTGCCTTTGGCGGAGGAAATCGTTTTTCTTTTCAGATGCAAATGCGCCTTCCTGCTATGGAAACACCCAACGCAAACAAGTAAGTACGAAAACAAATCACTGAGCAAGAAAACGATCACATTCAAATTTCAACTTGAACGCACTTTGGGGGAAGCCCAAATCGCTCCGGAGCGTTGGGGAGAACCGTCGCGCTCCCGTAAAGTAATGCGGTTTCCCCGGATATTCGGGAAAGCCCTTCTGCTCTCTCTCTCTCTCTGCTCTGGAAAAAAATGAACGTGTCCCATGCAACGCTGCCTCCTTGCGTCACTCAGCGCCCCCTGTTGCCACCTATTCCGCATAGAAACGCAGAAGCAGCGCCGTTCCCGGCCAAAATGGCTTATTGTCACGCTAGCTAATAGCTTTTTCCCGAATCAGGAGACTTTCGCCTGCACTTTTCCCAGCTTGCAAGAAAGCAACGCCGTGAAAGTGCTGAGCTGAAAAGTCGGGATTGTTTATAGATAAGAACACAAATTCGCCAAGCCGTTGAACACGTGACGAGAAAACTTAACTCGGGTTATTTAATTATTATATATATGCTTGACGGAAAAGCGGGATCCTAACAAAGAGTCCTACTCAATGAAAACGGGATACTATGCAGAGGGATAGTTAGCCTGTTTCTGTGTCATGCGCATTGGTTATATGCACCTTCTTGGACTTTATTTGTAGTGCGTGCCGTCCAACAAATGTCAAGAGCTTTCTCTTTCACCCGGGTCTTTCTTTCACTCACTCACTCACTCACTCACTCACTCACTCACTCACTCACTCACTCACTCACTCACTCACTCACTCACTCACTCACTCACTCACTCACTCACTCACTCACTCACTCACTCACTCACTCACTCACTCACTCACTTCATTCATGCTGCGATTTAAATGTTCTCCTCATTCTCAGAAACAATTCAAGCAAGACAGCGTTTCAAACTGCCGTTTCAGCCCAACCCTTTGATTGCCACTCATCACGTTTCATTGTTTTTTGTTCGGGAGTATTACCATTACAGATTTCCCCGACTTCCCGGCAGATGGCAATCAAGCAGATTCCGTTCCTTTGTGCCCGAATTCTTCTAGAAAACAAAAGGCTCATCATTTCTTGAAAAAGCCATTCGCTCCGTCTTTTCAAGTGCGCAAAGAATGCAAATTGTTCCTCGGTCTCTCTCAAGTGGCACGGCATTGATTTCTGGATCGTCCTCGTTAGCGGCACGTTCCAGCTGCGCCCATAATGTCGCCGGAAAAGCCACAACATCAAGAAAGAAATATATATCTTAACGAACTTCTTGAATGTTTGAGAGCATCACAAAACTGATATCACAGAGACAAAGTGTGCGCCCTGTTCACGTGATACGGTGTGGTATTATTTTTTTTTTTCACTTTTGGAGGATCTCGGGAAGGGGGAGCAGATATTTTTCCATTTCTTTTTCCAAAGTGACCTCTTTACCCTGCGTGTTGTACTTACGCGTTAACACTATCTGTGATAAGGCTGCATATTAGCTGTCAGGAGAGCTGTACTTGTTAAGGCGAAACCCTTTGTAGGCTCATGGAGCCAAATCCCATGCCCGAGAGTTGTGCTCGAGATGTGCGCGGGTTCTCTCCATGGGATGTGTGCATCGGATTTGTGCGCTGATGTGTCACTTCCCAATGATACTAATGACGTCATCAGAAAAATAACAATCCTGCCTCCCCGGAAATTAAACCTCCCTCCCTCGGATCCCCAGCCGAACGCTTTAACCAACTGCGCCACGCCCGGGACCGAGATACGCACATCATAATTCTGCTTGTCTACCATGAGGATGACAGTAACAATGACAATAACGCTGAAATTAGTGATAATGACAATGATGACAGTAGCGATGATAATGACGGTGCATTTAGTCGATAATATTATTGAGAGCAAACGGAATGCACTGTGTTCAACGGCAACGCTCAGGCTCTCGCATTTCTGCAGTGTATATTCCACAGTGCTATCGGAATTTTCGTCTTCCTGCGCATTTTCTATTTTAAACTGCAGTTAACGAGATTTAAATCGTATGAATCGCAACTAGCAAGGCTCAATACTGTATGGGCAAAATTTATACGCTGTCGATTATAAGCGAGCTGCTCGTGGCTTAAGCTTTCAATTTCTAGCTATAGTCGAGCAAGTCACGAGAAAGAAGTGGCAAATGCCCCCCAAGGGAGGTCTTCCGCTCAACGGCGTCCATCCTTTCTCATGATGTTTTGGTTAGTGGTTAGTGACCTTGGACTTGCTAATATGACATCGCAAGGGATAGGCAAGGTGATTGACGACTGATTAACGGATTAACCACAAAGCGGTCGATCTCCTCTGAAACGAATTTACCGTTTACTTCTTGAGTTTCATTCTATTATAGTCACCTACAGCAAGCTGACTTAAGCCGCGCCTTTAATTAAGTAAACAGGACTGCGGCCATCAAGTGCAGTAGGTTTCCTACATGCGCGGATGAAATCGAAGAATATATATGCTTCTACCATCTAATACGGTGATCATCTCAGTCTTTTGCCAGCTCGCCCAGTAAACGCATGTGCAAATGCAAAACCTCGAAGTGAACATAGCTTAGTGTATTGCATAGAAAGGGATGACATGGTATGGTTTAATGTCTAAACGCAACATCCGATATGCGTGATGGACGTCATTGCGGTGTGCTCAAAATTGATTTCGACCACATGCGGTTCCTTGACGCGTCCTCATATCGCGCAATACACGACGTGGCTTAATGTCAGTCATGTAATTATGGCATTTACATGGAAGCCAAGGAAAGTATTATCTGCATCTTCTTGTTACATGTGCCACGTTATTAATACGCGGGCAGTAATAACAGGAGCACTGTGGTTTCCATGGAAACGTCAACCATAGATTTCTTTTTCCACGGAGAGCAACATTTGATGCCTCAATAACGGGAAGATTGTACTTTTTATCGCTATTCAGGAATAGCTATAGTTAACGTTATCAATGTGAGGGCGACGCGGAAGGCCTTAAACAAAGACAGCCTCTCCATTGCTGCTGCGGCAAAGTGCCATTTGTTTCTTTCTTTGCTTTTTGGTTACGTTATCTGATTAACGGCGTGGCGTTATCGCTTCATTACCAACGCTAGATGCAACCGCAGTACCAAGGAGATGGCGCTGTCTTGTGCGACAGCTTTCGTGATGTTCGAGGTGTCTGTCGGCATTTCAGGCTCCTTATCTCGTAAGCATGAAATCCTATTTACATTTGGTGATAGCAGCAATAACCATTTATCTGAATACACACACACAATAGAAAATCTAGCGAAAAACATCACCGTTATAAGCGGTGTTGCATTACCTGAAACGAGCTGCAGTATTAGCTCATAATGTCTAATGACACACAATGCGTACGCATGCATGTTTTTTTTTTTCCTGCCCTAATAGGAGCCTGAACAACAGCAGCGATTTGCTCCATTATGCTTACATTTTTTTTTCGTTATCATTTACGGAGATTAGCAATAAGAATACAAGCAGAAGGTTTCTCTTAACAGACACCTTCTACTAACCATACTTTACCAAACTAACGCTAACGGTTTGGGGGAGCCCGCGCGCATTTCGCGGCAAGCTACCTGATGTACCGGTTAGCTCCTCTTGTCTTTTCACTCATGTTTTCACATAAAACGAAGAAAAATGATACATTTCTTTTCTTTAATTCTTAGGAAATTATGTCTTTACGAAGAGCAGCTGAGTCGGGCCTTCTTCTTCTTCTTCTTCTTCTTCTTCTTCTTCTTCTTCTTCTTCTTCTTCTTCTTCTTCTTCTTCTTCTTCTTCTTCTTCTTCTTCTTCTTCTTCTTCTTCTTCTTCTTCTTCTTCTTCTTCTTCTTCTTCTTCTTCTTCTTCTTCTTCTTCTTCTTCTTCTTCTTCTTCTTCTTCTTCTTCTTCTTCTTCTTCTTCTTCTTTGATATTTGGCACATACCCACGAAGGGGGATTGGCCAGGGTTCAGTGTGGACTGCCAAATGTCCTACACAAACTGAATTAGTGTATTGCAGTAATTGACAACTAAACAAAACATAAGATTTAAGATCACAAATGTTATTGAAAGAAAAATTATGAAACAAAAAATTGGAATTTTTTAAATTTGGAATACACGGACACCTGTCCCGTTGTTTTCATGTTCCGATTCCTTCTTTTCCCTTGCGCATCGCCATCAGATTCAACCTTAGCTAGGACCAACTAACCCAAACCAAAGTATTGTTTGAACATGGAACAGATTAAGTTCGAAAACCACAGCGTCTGGAAGAAATTTGATAGACTATGCCAAGATGATAATATACCGGAAATAAGGAGATGCAAAAGCAAATGCAGGAAAAAGAAAACTTGCGCCCTTTATGGGAAAAGTACTAAGTGAAAGCCGAAACGGAGGTGAGAACTTTTTTGTATAATTTTTTACAGAGTATTGAGTTCTCTGTACTCTGCCGTTGAGCCTTCGGCTGCTAAACATCGGTTAATTGGTAACCTTCCGCCTCGTCCTGTCTTGAGGATTTATTTTCTGATCCTTTGTTCTCTTTTCCTTTTGATGTGCTCAAGAGAGACTTGCGTGGAGCATTGCAACTCTGCTGCGGACAAGGTAAAATGACCCTGAGAAATTTTATTTTGACGCTACGCATTCCCATTGCACGTTCCATTGATTTCGTCCCTGCGAACGATTTGCAGCACTGAAAAAAACATAATAATACCCGCCTTATACACATGACGCACTATCTCGAAGTGACAGTTCCATCATCTCATTCCTCTCCTTCCTAAATAAAAAATGGAGCAACTTGATTTTCAATAATCTACGTCACCAGGCCGCACATGACACCACTGAGCAAGACGAGTCTCCATTCTCATAGGTCAAAAAGCCACCATGTAATATTTTAGAAGTACTATGGTCACTGATTTTTCTGTCACTGTGATCCACTTCCGATAGACCTACCTCCGCCAGGCCTAATATGTGAAATATAACTGCATCGCGTCGACGAATTCAATATTTACTTTCGCTTCAGTGTGGCTATTTCAATGCCTTCGTGTCTGAAATCCGCTTGGATCACTTAGGACAACCTCGTGAGTTCTCAGATTTTGACCCCCTCAATAACAATCATCAGCATCATCCTACTCACATGATTATGGCTTTAGTCATACTCACTGCTAGCATCTATACTGCGATCAAAAAAGGACGATGAGCTCCTGCCAATGATCTCCAATCAGTCCTGTCTTGTGTAAGCTGATGCCAAACGTGTCGCCTTCAATTTTCAAAATGACGACAACATTATCAATTCGAATGAAAACACAGATATATTCGAAACCGGAATACCATACGATGTTGTCCGCGTTAAGCATTACTGAATTTGTATGTTAAAAGAGAGTAGACAACAAGGCTAAGAGTTCGCCTGCGTCAGCACGTCGGTAAGTACATCACGAATGCTGTCCCAACGTCGATAATCCGCTCCACCAATCACTGCGCGGTGTCGGAGAGACAAAGGATGCTTGTACGATAGAGAAGGGACAGTAAAAGACGTACCGAGAGGAAATAAAGGGAGAACAAAAGACCAAGGGAGAAAGTGGGAGAGAGGAACTGGGAGGTGGGGCGAAGAAACCAAAGGCAGCATCAGTGTCCGACCGAGCGCGCGCCGCAGCCGGCCGCGTAACGGCGCGCCGATGATAAATCTGCGGGACCCATCCCAGCGTGAGGTCGCATCTATCTTCGGCGCGTCCAGTGACGCACTCTCATAGGACGGACAAGCTAAGCAAAAAAGTATTAAAGAAAGGAATAAAAACAAACAGGGAAAAGAGCTTGCTGTTTGGCACCGTCGTCGACCGCAAGGGACACATACTCACGCACGGAGGCTCTGCCTTGTGCTTTAGTTCCTTCCCTAGTAGGGATGGCACGCGGTTCTAAATGTGTCCCCAGAGTGTAACCACAGCAGCAACCCGTCCTGTCAACGGCACGGTCGGGAAGCGATGTCGACACGCTAGATGGGCCACCCGGAATCTATACGGGCTTGCCACAGGCGTGAAGGTTGAGGTAGGCCGAAGAGCATCATGGGACGGACATCTCCGGCGAGCGATTAGTCAACTTCGTGCTTTCCCTCAAGCTATAGAGATGGCGAGCGTGGGCTGGAAACGGAAAGCGTGACGGGAAAAGGGATCGCGGGAGAAAGTATGGCCTCGAAGCACCTGCGTGGATCACAATCCTTCTTCGTTTTAAGGTTGTTGACAATAAAAGGAAACAGGAAAACAGCTCCTTTAAAAACTGGAGTTCTGCCTGACATAAACAGATGTTTTGTTACAGTGTTGTTCTCGGCCGTAAGGATGGCTCAAGGACAACGAATGGTGCGCGCAAGACAAGTAGCGAAAGTGACACCAGCTTTTAGGACATTTTTTTTTTTTGTCCTGGTCTCATGACCTTACTACTTCATAGGTATATACGTAGCGAAGTACTGCAAGTAGTAGGCGAATATATCTACTTAGGACAGGTAGTAACCGCAGATCCGGACCATGAAAAGGAAATAAGAAGAATAATATTGGGATGGAGCGCATTTGGCAAGCACTCACAGATTATGACTAGCAGCTTACCGGTATTGCTAAAGAGGAAAGTATATAACAGTTGCATCTTACCTGTACTCATCTATGGGGCTGAAACGTGGAGGCTAACCAAGAGAGTTCTACTTAAGTTGAGGACAACCCAGAGGGCTATGGAACGAAAAATGGTATGGGTAACATTAAGAGATAGGAAGCGTGCAGAGTGGGTCAGAGAAATAACTCAGGTTACCGACATTCTAGTGGAAATTAAGAAGACAAAATGGGCATGGACAGGACATTTAGTGCGAAGAGAGGATAACCGATGGTCGCTTAGGGTAACAAACTGGATTCCAAGGGAAAGAAAGCGTAGCAGGGGGCGGCAGAAAGTTAGGTGGGCGGATGAGGTTCGCAGGGGTCAAGTGGATGCAGCTAGCACAGAACCGGGATAAGTGGAGAAATATGGGAGAGGCCTTCGCCCTGTAGTGGGTATAGTCAGGCTGATGATGATGATGATGATGATGATGATGATGATGATGATGATGATGATGATGATGATGATGATGATGATGTATATACGAACATAACGCTTGAGCCATTTTTCAATTTTTCTAAAAACCCTTGCTTGTGCAAGGCAAAGTTAAGACCTAGATCGCCGTAACTGTTCAATACAGCTACCAGTGAGGCCAGGCTTCTGGTCTCCCATTGATTGAAAAAAAAAAAAAAAAAAATATATATATATATATATATATATATATATATATATATGTATATATATATATATATATATATATATATATATATATATATATATATATATATATATATATATATATATATATATATATATATAAAGACCAGCCCCCTTTTGGCCAATACTAGGGTTTTTGAAGCGGCTGTTCTAGATTAAATTAACTAAAAGCCCTCTTTGTTTCATAGCTATACGCTGGAGTTTCACCTTTGTCTAATTTTTACACCGTTGACCGCATTCACAGCAAGTCCTTCCTTTGTGAGCTAGCAGTTAGAATATGAAGGCTTAGTATAGGCTTTTTTTATAATCACGTTTATAATCATTAGGCGAGCTATGAGGGACATCGTAGAGGTTCAATTCGGGTTAATTTAGATTTCCCGAGGATCCCTGAATTACACTGTAATTGCACAGCACGTGACATTTTTTATTATTTATGCAAATGTCGCAGCGATTGTGACTCGATCTCACGACCTCGTCCTCAGCATAAGAGCGACTTGGCCTGTGCACCTTCACGGCAGATGGCAGCACATAAATGACCGCTTCATCGGCTGCGACAGATTTCTAGCAAAGCTACAGGGATTAGTGTGTCAAATTAAGGCTTTGCAGTACGTTATTAACAGTTAACCTGTAACCCAATAGACGGCAGTGGCTAAGGTCGCCATGGTGAAGCACGGGAAAACTTTGAAAGTTAACCTTTGCCGAACCAATTGACGCGAGAATTGAAACCTTGTCTCGCAATGTGTCGGAAGATCAAGAACAAGGACGAACATATCTGCACTCTACAGAAGGCAACTGAAGGTCATTAAATAACAATCAGTAGCTTTCGATACTGTAAAACATACAAAGATACAAGCTAGTCCCGAGAATGGGTCTGAATACCAAAAGAACCGTGTATCAGTTAAATGGTGACCATATTCCACCGTAGTGGTGATCAATGTTAAGAAGTGGGAAAAGGAGGTGAACAGGCTTTTATTATAGAACAGTTAATTATTTGGCTATTTATGATCCAGAGGGTGTACACAAATATGCAAGGTGGCAAAAATATGAATATAAGAAATAAAACATTGTAATTTTTATTAGTGGGAACATTTGCTATCCTTGGCGCTATACCCTTGCTACTCTTTGTTATTTGAGAGCCTAGCCATGCTAGCTTAGCGTTTATCAAAGAGGATGTTCTTCGAATCGCAGCATATATGAAAGCCTACAAAGTAAGCCTTCCAGAGTGAAATGTCCTCGCCCATCAATCATCTTCCTTTTCGAGCCAAGTTTTCCGCCGATATGCGTAAAAGTAGAAATATAGCATTGCCGAACAAGAAAAGCAGGCTAAAGAAAGCAAATGTATCCCGGACAAGCAGCCGTTCAAAATAAAGTCATTTAGGCAGGCTTCCAGAGACTGACGGAAATCACGCCACAGCCATCAAGTGAGACATATTTCTGGCGGTGTCGCCTTTGTTAGCTGTGGTCATTGTTACAGTCGCTCCTGGGGTTTCAGTCTGTTCACACGGCGACAAAAAAGGTTCTTCTCACAATAGAGCAGCGCCGATATGGGAACCCAAAAGAACAAAGGCGTCTTTTGACGGCGGTCCGTCTGAATTATCACCCTAAACCGCCATAAGAAGATGACATTGCTAGAAAGAGCAAAAACATAATGGTGCTGGAAATCCCGGCGAAAGCTTATCTATATGGAGTGCGGGTATAGGATATTCGAGCTGCGCAGGCCTTTTTAGGAAGTCTTGATGTTGCAAGCCGCATATCGCTAAGTGTGTGGCACGTTGTGCTGTTTTGGTCCACTGGACCGCAATAACGACCATTTGTCGAGGCGTTTCACTATGCGGAAGTATTTCTTTTGTATATGATAACGAGGCATCGTCAGGAAATGTATTTCGAAGAAAACGGAGCAAACTAGGCGAAAAACAAAGGAGCGAGAAATGACGACCACGTATATTGAAGGAGAGTTCAACTTAAGGGTTCACTTCTAGTAGTCAGAACTGAGTCACATAGAACAATGAGTATCACTTCTCGATTTAGTTGTAATATACTGCATCTGTTAAAAACTCGCAACGCTCTTGACTGTTCAATGCGGTGACAAGAGAAATATTGTTGAGCCTTCGTCCGCAGATTATTTGTCGGCTAAATTATGCCAAATTGATATGAAGCCGTGCATTGCAGCAGTCAAAACAGTTAAGCCTAACATCGGTAAATTCATCCTAGTCCTGCTGCTGTAACCATAACGTTAACTGACACGCACGTTATGCATAATAAGAAGTCAGCGGCTGCTAAGAGTTAAGTAGACTGTTTTATCACTTCCCAGAGCACAGAATAAAAAAAAATACACCATCGAAACTGTATATTGTGGCGTATTCTGATCTGCGCTCAGAAAAAAGCGGCTCTCACTATTGGCTCTTGTTTATTTTTATCTGTAAGGAATCAATGCCTTCAACTAAGAGAAAATTGCATCTAAGCCTGATTAATTATAAGCCACTCGGAATAAGAAAAATAGCCAGCTTAGATAATTAAGCTAAATTAAAATTATGGCTAAAGCTAATTTAGGCTGACCTGACTGAGATGATTGCGACTAAGCTCCGGACTGTTAAGGTCGGGCTTCTAGCCGCAGTTTGTGCGGCTCCTGCAGTGGTCGACTACTGGAGCTGAGCGGGTGCAGGCGAGCGCCTGACGCCCTTTGAAAAGCCCCGGTGCTGCGTTGCATGACAGCGGCGCACTGGGGAGAAGCCTAGGCGTCAGGCAAGTAGGGACACGTTTTGCCAGACTCCGTGGCGCCTCGGCCCGCCATCCGCGCCTTAGCGGCCCTCCTTGGATGCCTGCCCCGCCGGGGTGGTGCAGTGGTAAGACGCCCGACTACTGTGCCGGAGTTCCCGGGATCGAATCCCGACCTCGGCGGCTGCGTTTCGATGGAGGGGAAACGAAGTGGCGTCCGTGTGCTGTGCGATGTCAGCGCACGTTAAAGATCCCCAGGTGGTCGAAATTACTCCGTAGCCCTCCACTACGGCCCCCCTTTCTCTCTATCCACTTTCACTCCCACCTTCATCCCTTCCCTTACGGCGCGGTTCAGGTGTCCACAAAGCAAGTGTGACAGATACTGCGCCTTTCCCTTCCTATGAACCAACCAACCAACCTTGGATGCCTGTAGGCAGCAAAGCTCCGTAAAAATAGCCGTGGCGGAACTAAGTCAGGAGATGGCGGTGCTGAGTGTACGAACCATTGCGTCGAATGTGAGGCGGATAGTTTATGCCTGGCGAACGCTGTCTTTGCCTTCCCAACTTCTGATAAAAAGCGTTACCTAAATTACGCGTAGCGTCTGTCGCATCACTGCTGCTGTGAAGACGACTCCGATATTTGCAGTAGGACCTTTGCATGGTAACTCTGTTCCCAGTTAGACTAACTACCCGTAACAGGACGCTGCCACATGTGTAAGTGGCCAGGAGGTTTGTGTTATGAACATAATTGTCAAAAAGAGCTCGAAATAGAAAATTTCGCCGCCTAAAGCTTGAAGTGATAAATAAAGAAAATCCCCTAAGCCATACTGAAGGTAAAGAGACGTTGGTTGTTTACATTAATGAATCGCATTTAGCGCACCTTCATTTTGCTGCTGAATATTTGGCTTCGGCTCATCCGAACCCCGTACACCACATGCACCCCCGTTACACTCTCCTCCGTAAACACTGGTTACAATCTAACCGGCCTAGTTCGGACGAGGTATCAAAACCAGGTGGGTGCACGCAAACTAAAATGAAGAATCACCGTGTCAGAAGAAGTGGGGGCTCTTCGACAAAAGCTGGGCCGCCAGCGGGAACAAAAGAGTGCGTAATTACGGCGGTGGTTTCTCCTCAAAGGCCCGCTCGCAATGTTTTTAAATGCCGAGCTTGACAAGTTTTGCCCACGCGCGGCAGCTACGGGAAGGGATAGACGAAAGGCTATATACAGGGATAGTGCGGGAGCCCATCTGACTACAGGGCCAAGACAGTGTCGTTGACACAATAGACGCGCGCCGCACGCGTGCCGTGACGGCGACAGGCCGGCCCAATTTTATCCGGAACGCGGCGAACGACCGAGCCCATTTGTCACCCGGTCGACGACGCGTCGACGTCGCGAACATTCTGTGCGAGGCGGTCCGTTAAGCGCGTAAGACCACCGCCCAGCCCGTTAAAGAGAACACCGCATCGCCACGCGCCCGCACTGCTGCTCAGGGTGTGGGAGGAGAGCTCTAGAGAAAAGGGAAGCTCTGGGGAAAGGGGGGACGAGAAATGACAAAATGGCGGTCTCCCCCATCACTGCTGCCTTCCCCATTGAACCTCTCTGCTCCCGTTAACAGACGCCGCCTTTTTCAAACTACGCAATCGTAGCCGCCGCGGCGGGAGATGGAGGAAGCAACACGGGGCTGTGCGTCTACGCGTAGTAAAATGGTGAACAGGGAGAACAGTTATGGGGAACAGAGGAGAGTGGGGCCGAAAGAGATAATGGCGAAAAGTGTCGACACAAGGACGAAGAAAGAGGAGATATGGGAGAGTGGTTACTACATATGCGCTCCCAAAAAGAGACAGCGTTTTGTGTGCGAGCCCCGCCGTTATAGTACAGTAAGCGGCTTTTGAGTTATGGGTCTTTTTCGCGGCTAAATATACGAAACTGCGGCGCGCGGAAGCGGCCGTAAAGTCGTTTCCGCTTGCCCGGAGCAGACGACCGTGCAGACGACACGAGCGTGGCATGCCTCACACGTCAGGCTCTATCGCGTTTAACGTTTTGCGGCGCCGCCGGCGATTGCGCTGGCCCCCTGGTGACATTGGCGACGTCAAGTGTACTGGTTTGGGAAGCGGTAAAGAGCGGATGATAGGAAGTCGTTCTAAGACAGGGCGGCGACGTTTTGTAATGTGAATGGCTCAGGAAGAATGGGTGGTTATCGGCTATGACGCTTCTATACCCGTTTTTCTCTTGTGCAACAACCATGCTTTTGAAACGCAGACTTCCTGGAATCCTTGAGCGGGAAAAGGCTTTCGAAAGTATCAGAGACGATTCATAAAGCTAGACATCGGGGCCATTTGTTTAACCTACACCAGCTACACCAGTTTAAGAAACCTCCTATACCTAAAATAGTTTTTTTTTCTGCACTGGTGTAGCTGGTGTAGGTTAAACCAACTCGCTAGAAGGGAACTAGTTCGAGTTCAGTTGTGGAAAGTGCGAAGCGCGGCATATGGCCCTATCATGTGCACGCGTTGCCTTGACCGAAGAGAGGCTTATACTAATAACACTTTTTATGTGAAACGAAGGTTTTAAGTGCGAAAGAAAAATAATTAGGATCAGGCTTTTCACAGACGTATTTCATGACAATGTGTATCTGCATCCCTGGACCACTCACCGTGAAGTGCTTTCAGGTACGTCTTGCCAGCTGCGATGAGCTGTCTCGCACAAGGGTTGAACTTCTCCAGGATGTTCTGCAGGAACAAAATCAAGGGGAACACATTAAGTACCAGCAATGTGCCGCTCCTGAGCAACGATAGTGCTGATAGTGCAGATACACAAGACCAACCAGGCAATGCGGCCATGTCGCCTAAAGCGAACCGTGATACATTTTTAATTAATGGTACTGGATCTGTGAGTTAATAATTTTGAGAGAAGAAAAAATCAAGGAGCGACTGCGTTGGACAGTTCCACCAACGCAACCAGCACGACTCTCTCTGGACTGCCCGGACACATGGCCAATGCGACGGGAACGTGACTGGGAGCGGTTATGTAATCAATGAGGAATTCGAAGCCAACTGGACTCAATACAAGATGATAATTCATTCAGCAGAAGTATTTAATTAAATTTATAGTTTGAAGACGTCACCTACAAATGTACAAATGCACCAGCGTTCGTCTTCATTAAACCAACTTCTGCTTTGAAAGTTACGATTCTAATGACTCAGGTAGCACGAAAAGTTACATTAACGTCATGCAATAACCTGAGCCTAACTTGAAAATGTAACCTAAATAGTTTCAAATGCATACAAACAGTAAAATTACAAATAAAACATTTGCATTACATACTTTAACCTAACGACTAACATCCATGTTTATATAAGAAGCGATATGTAATGCTCGCTGCGGTAGCTTAGTGGTTAGTGCGTTCAACTGCTGGGCTCAGAGACCAGGGTTCGAATCCTGGTTGCGGCTGTGGCTTTTCGATGGAGGCGAAAAGCAAGGGGGCCGTCTACTGTGCGATGTCAGTGCACGTTGAACCCCAGGTGATCGAAAGTTCTGGAGTCCTCCACTATGGCATCTCTCATGGGCTTAGTCGCTTTGAGACGATAAACCCCATAATCCGAACTCTATCAAATCAATAATGTAATGTTCCATATAGATTCGGAAATCAGCGTTAAAAACAAGTCCATACAAACATCCAAATGCCTAACACGTGAAGCTCGTTATGCCAATAATAACAGTTCGCGCATAATGTCAAAACAGTGACCAGCTGGAATGGAACTTGAGACAAAACTCTTCATTAATATTGCAAGTACGCTTCAGTAACGTATACAAACAATTTATTTATTACTTTAAGAAAAATTTAATGTACTGATTAAAAGAAACGTCCTAGAGTAACATGCAATTTCGTTAAGCACCTAATTTACCACTGTTCTAGGCACTTTTTTTTTTTATTTCGGGCACTAACGATGACCTTAATCTGAAGTTTGCAACTAAACCGTTTGTTTTCCATCAACCATATATAGCACATATACTTCAATAATGATTTAAAAATCATATATATTATCTTCTCAAGATTCACCCTTTTGAGGGCACAGCTACTGGGTATAGTGTACCAGTATAATCATAAAACCGGCTTAAAAGCATATAACATATGAGTGAGTGTGGCATGCCTTGTTTTGCTATGTTGCACAGCGCTATTACCGCTCTTGTAGCCTTATTCGTGAGGCGTTGATCCATGCAGCTAACATGAATGCGTGCAGTATATTGCAGCTGTAGCGTTTGGTACTCGAATGCGGTTAATGTAACTTTATTTTAAGGATAAAGAATATTATAATTTTATATCATCATAAATATGATTGTGTGTAACGTTAAAGCAACCTTAGAAAAAATATATATATTGAGAACACTGCACAACGTATGACTCGGATAAAGAAATAACAGTAACATACCGATGCTAATCTGGCACTGATGTCACAGTTAAGCCTCCAATACTGATTGCTTGTGCTCGACAGCAATCTACGACTATCAACCACCTCTTCGTAATTCTTATAATAATGCAATACCGTATTTTGTCCGCATAGCGGCTTAGTAGTCCTCCGGCATATTGACTACGCGGTCCGCAACGTGCAAGGAGTGTGCTCACTCGTTAAGCTCTGTATCGTGCGCACGAACACAAAATCTCCACAAGCGCATCCGAAGTGCACAGCCTCACGGAGTACGTCCAACTAGAGTTGTCTTATGGTACGTTGACACCAGCGATGACGCACGAACCTTCGAGCACTTCACTGCAACGGGAAAACTGGGGACTGCAATTGAAAAACCACGCACTATGCGTCGATTTCCTTAGCGCTCGTAAAACGTCACGCTTAGCGCTATGGCATAGCGCTTAATCGTCACGCTCAACGCTGTTGCACGGGGCTTAAGCGCCTTGCTTACGCACATCCCACTGGAGCCCTCTGCCGCGTGAGTAACGAGAGGGGACGGCCGGTGAAGAGGAAAATGGATGGCTCGGAGAAAGTGTTCACTATACAAAAAGAATCTGGGAAATATCAAAATAGAGAAAGAGACAGAAAGAGAGGAAACATGGGGTGAGGCACGCTTCGGCGTTCTCTGAGGAGCCCTAGCGCGAAGCGGCATTCTTTGTGTTTTTTGTTTCTGTTTTTGCTCCCTGAAGTGACTTTTTTTTTTCTTTTTCGCCCTGTTCTTCTCATCCAACGCACTTCGTGTTCCCGTATGGGCTGCTGCGTTCCGGCATAGTGCGGCGGCATCTCTCCTATTTTGGCGTTCCCGCCGCAGGCAGCCGGAACGACACGGCGACGTAAACCCGAACCCCCAGACCGGGCCTCGGGCGCGCGCACAGCGCTCGAAATAGCGTGAGGCAGTCCGGCGGCTGCACGCGCAGTTCCTCGGGTGCTTGCCTGGACACAGAACCACACACTGGGCGTATGCGGCATCGAAACGAGCTGCCAGGGCGACTAGGCAGGGACGAAAGAAGTCGGCAGCAGAGCGCTACTTGGCACCTCGCCGGCGCTCGCCCCTGAAGAAGGCGGTATTTAAATAGGGCCACTCGCGAGCAGAGACAATGCGAGACAAGTGGAGAAAGAGAACTCCCAGGCTTATCCGAACGCTGGGCATGATTCATCGAACTGTATAGCTCTGCGAAGCAATTGATGGGCAGGAACCGAAGAAAAAAGTTGTTTGTCTAGCGTAGTTTTGTAATTTAAATGACACTACAATACAATAAAATACAATACAATACAATAAAATTCAATACAATACAATACAGGAAACCGCAGGTGCGTATCGTACAACTGTAACGTTCACTCACATATTCACTTCCTCTCCGTAATCTACGCATACAGGCTACTTTGCGCCCCAACTCGCCAATAGTGGTACATTCTATTTCCGGCAGCATTCTTAGAAAACATCCGCCTTCACTCACTCAATGACAAAATTTCACCTGAAAGACTCTTAACTTGAGTAGGCAAAGTTAACATCAGGTTCGTTAGGCAGGGCGACCCTTTTGTGCATTTAAAAATGCCGCCGAAAGCTCTCATTTTCATTATCTTTTCCATCATTGATTACCTGCAGACCTGTCCAAGTTCGAAAGCTAACCCGTGTAACTAACTACTCAAGCAACTCGTAGATTTACTAACACGTCCTAATACGCACTTGATAAACCCCAATTCCTCTGCTGAGCCCACTTTTTTAATAATTTTGTATCCGTTTCCTTTTTTCGACGCTTACAGATTACTTTATGTCAGAGAGACGTTGCACCAAATAACGACTGAACGACTGAACTGACCAAATAACAAAACTTAATCAAGACTTCGAAAGGGGGAAAAGCAATCGTATCTAGTTTTAGTGAAAGTTCTGCAGAACGTAGTTACACGTAACCCGGAAGTCATAACAAATTCACGAAGCATAGACGGTAACCCGCAAAGCAATATACGCAGAACACCCATGTAGAAATCACAGTTGAGAACTCTGAGAACAATGAAAAAGATCAAAACCAGGTAAGTATACACTAAACTACATGATCAGAATAAGTTATATGCTTCCAAGAAAGCGTAAGGCTCTTCTTAAACTGTGTACATCTCTAACGAGACGTGTAAAGCGCGCACTGTCTCCCCTTGTAATGTACAATTGGTGGTTACTGCTCGATAATTCTTAGCGCGTATAAAAGGCGCCACTCCTATAATATCTATTATATGAAGGCTGCTCTTAACCAGAATTTGTCAAGGACGACATGTTCCAGGAAACGCAAAAGTTTGTGCTCGATGTTCTGTCTGGTCTCTGTGCGGAACATTATCAGCCAAGCTTATTTGATGTAAAAATACCTTCGTGAAAGTAGCACTTTCGGGTTTGTGCTCTTTTACAGAATGTCGGCTCTAAACAATGAGTACCTCTCAGCCTTGCTAAATTGATCTTTCAGAAAAGACTTTCACGCTCGCTCCAACTTGCTCATCATATATTCATAAGTTGGTATTGATTTTTCTGTTCAAAAAGTATAACCCTCCCATCCTACCGAGCTATATTATACACAGCTAACTTGAACACTACCCCTCGACTTCAACGTGGGTTGCTGGTTCGCAAAAACTCACTAGCTCCCAAAATCGCGTACCGCAATCACCCATCTACGCAGCCACACACAGAAACACGCTCACGCGTACACTGTTGTTGCACGTGCATCTAAAACCGAAACAAAGGGCCATCCGCCCGCGCCGGCGGAAAAGCACTTGTGAACCCGCGCGGCCACGGAACCGCTAAAAGCTTCGCGCGCTTTTCGCGCGCTAAAACCCTCTCTCCCCAGAGCGAGGACCGTGCACCCAACACTCGGGAATCCCGAGAGATGAGGAGCAGCAGCAGGAAAGGCGGTGAAGACGCGATGCGAGCGCGCCGCCGCCCTCGACACGCATACGCACTCGAGAGTGAGCAAGCAGCCACACAGTCATCCAGGTCGCTCAGGCGCGGCCAATCTAATTAAGAACCGCAGGCGGCCTCCCCGAGCCGCCCATCCAGCCAGCGAGACGGGACCAGAACCGCGGAGATCGCGGGAAACGCGAGCTTCATCCGGCGGAGCCGTCGCAACAACTTCGCTGCGAGCGCCAACCATTGTTGCAGTACATGTTCCCGCCGCCTCACTCCCAACGCAGGCACAAACATACACAGGCGAACGCGCATCTAAACCAACGCTTTTGCGGTGTCAGTGTACAGAACGGTGCAGTGTTGGACCAAGAGAGATATGCCATGCTCTGATTTTATCGCCAGTTTGGTGTTTAGATCTTTTCTTTGTCACGACAGTAAACATAACACGGTTAAACTGAAACTCGATTATAGAAAATGCAATCAGGAGATGTTAAGTAATATTCGCGAGCACTTATGAGCGCAGTACCTGCCAAGCCTGGTAACCCAACCTAATGAGCGGGGCTCTGTGCGTACCCTAGGTTATTTATCTGTAGAAAAAAAAATCTATAGTAAGAGCAATGAAACGCCTTGTGTGATCACATAATATGCCGTTAACACTTTACAAGTATAAGAACGAATAGATTCGCGAATGCGAGTTATCCGGGTTAGAAGCGGGAAACTCAGGTTGCACCAGTGCTGCACGAATTTGATTCACCCGCACCGCGTGTGTTGAGCCTCCACCAAGAGCTGGCTTGTCTTTCCGCTCTCGCAACGCGCGCCCCTGCTCACTCGACTGCGGCTTCCGGTTTCCTTGGATTGCTCGAGCATATACGCACTACGTCGACTACAGCAGAGGCACGCAGTGAGCTCGCGTGTTCGTGTAGAGGCACTGTCAGCCAGATCGGCAATACGCTAAATGCGTCGCGCGGGCGCGCAGCTACTCATACGTCGTCGAACCCGGAGAAGGGGTGGCGTCGATTCCGCCAGGACAATGTAGTAAATAGAGAGCAGAAGCAAGGTAAAGGGTGAAGCTCGGCAGCTTGTATAGAGTTGTTTACTCGCGTTCATACGTGCCAGCATGCGTCACAGTTTCGTGACAGCTCTGTGTGGGTATTGGTTTACACCCGTTTCTGCCTCCTTCGCGAGACACTCGATCCGTGGTCTTTCTGAAACCGAACAGATGCGCAAAAAACACCGGGCCGAACACAAATCCTGGAATCTTTCATCAATCCTTCCAAAGTAGGGAGAGGTCATATCGGGCTTCATGTGTTTATTCATCATTATTGGTGGCTTTTACTTTTTCCTATTGCTTAAAAGTAGCGAAAACACCATTGCCAGAGGAATCGTTCCGTACAAGCTCTTTAACGGGATCAAAAGTAGAAATAAAACGCAAAAATTATCGAAACAGAAACAAGAAATAATGAAATAAGGAAACAAAAATGCAACCTTAACCTTTTTTAACATGACCTTTTGTAAATTCTTTCTGAAAACTTGCGGGAGTATACGGCTTTTATATGACCGCATATTCACATTTCACCTCGTTTCTTAAAGTTCCGCTCTCCTTGATTGATTAATGCAAAACGTGCAAAAGATATTTTTTCGGGTCTACCCGCTGGTCATTCTGTACCTTCTGTGCTTACAATCTGTAACTGATTCTCTGTCGCAAACTTACCATCAATCATTTCTAGTTTATAGATTTTTTTAATACAAATCGCACCATCGCAATGACCTTCAGGGCCAATAGGTTATGCAAATAAAGAAGGATGCAAATAAAGAAAGGGCAAAAAAATATCAGCGAACGCTAGCTGTTCTGAATATAGTGCTTCATGCGCAAAAATTCCTATTGGAAATAAGATGGCCGCATTTGCCACTCGACGCAGAGCAGTGCAAGTCTAACCATAACTTATGACCGGCAACTGCATTTTATAGTCGACGTCTCTCCTTCACGAACAGCACGACACAAAGTTCAGCCTCTATGAGGCGACAGCAGAGAGTACTGAACCAAACGCCTGATCAAATCGCGAAAACATGAATCATCGGTAGGTTAAAAACTAAGACGTTCCGTTCCGCTCAGAAACGAAGCAGAATTACCACAGTAGTTCCGAGGCCGACTATGGAGAGGTGCTACTGCAGCCATGCCACTACACTGGACATCAATATCCTCAGCTATCCCTACTTCATTCGGGCAGAATAAACGCCTCGTTCCATCGCCTCTGCGTTATCTAATCAACTGACCAGCAGCCCTATCAACAAAGCGCGAACTGACGCCGCCTAAGCGACGGAGCGTGAAGGAGAACCACCAAAAGGAGGCCGGCTGATGACGATAAGATTGCTGGCAGCGAGGCATTCCTCATCGGAGCTCCGCGTTTGGGGAAGGCCTCTCCCGTTGCTCCCTGACTTCCCCGCTTCCTCGTCAAGAGGAAAACACGCCGCTCATCGCTCAACTTCCGTCTAGGGGAAGAGACGGTTTGCCGGTGGCAGCGGCAGCAGACGAAAAGCGAAAGAAAGGAAAAAAGCAATCGACTGCAAATTACTTGGGCGGCTGGAGTAGAAAGGAGAGACAGAGAGAGAGAGATGGAGGGTGGAGAGGAGTTGCCGCCCTTTCCCGAGATGAGGTTGAGGTCCGTTGGGAACAGCCGGTCGAGAAAGGATCAAAAGGAACTAGGGAAGCTCAAGGCTGGCGGCGGTAGCGCGTAAAGAGAATACGGAGCGCAGAGGGGAAAAAGAGGAGCGTAGGGAAGACCGAGGATGAAAACAGAGAAAGGAAAAGAAGAAAGAATAGTAGTTGGCCGTTGCAGGGAGTGACGGACGACAGCGCTAATCAGAGCGGCGTGTATTCTTGTTCGCCACTCTTGGAAGATGAACCGTTCGGAGCCAAACGGTTTGTCTGCCAACATTAAGAACCACGCTTTTGCTCCCAGTACGCTAACATTGACTGTGGTTTAGTAAAGTAGGCCGCAGTAGTCTAGTGCAGGCTGAGGCAGCTTCTTGGCCTCTTTATTCAGAGTAGACGAGAGAGGAAAGCAACCTAATTGCTCCAGTCATTTACATTGCATGGTTTGCTGCGCCGCTACCATTACTTAATCCGAGAAAATAGAGATGTGTGGGAAGTATTTTGACGCCCATGAACTTTCATTTGAAGATAATAAATGCACTATGGCGCTACAGCTTTGGTCCTGTTACACCTTAACTTTTGTGTAAGGGTGTCCGTAGATCGGCACACATCACAGGAGCTGTCGCACCACGAAAGGAAGCACCCGCACTGGCCCTCGAAAGGGCGGAAAGAAACAGTAGAGAGAGAGAGAGAGACCCTTTAATGAAAAACAGAGAATTTTACCGGTGTTTACATTTCGCTCGCATGTTACTCCGTGTAGGAAGGGGAATTCTGAAGGGAAAGATTGAAAAAGAATGGTGAGGAAAATAATAGAATTCAAGGGGGAGATTAAATGCGGCCATTAAATACGTGCTAAGGTGCTTCGTGGACTAATAGTATAAAATGAAATGATGAAATGAATGATCCGACAACTGTGCTTATAGAGTTCGAAAAATGCCTGAGGGTAACATGCAAGGTGAATTTAGAGTTTGTCAAGGGGTCCAGTGTCCTTCAAATACGTAAGAAACAGTAGAGGTATCCTCGGGGCATATATGCTTCTCAGAAAAAGTAATGATTCAGAAACGGTAACGATAAAGCTGGTCGTACAATGCTAACGGCTGGAGCAATTAGCACGCAATGTAGCTGCGTTTGATAGGCGACTGTCTCTCCGCCCCGCTAAGATGTCCCGGCTAAGATGTTGCGCTCTCCGATTTTCTCTCCCTCCTGACCAATGAAGGCACACACACCACCGGAGAGTGAGAGTGCATTCATACTATCAATGCTGCGTATGTGTGCGCCCAGCAATATCGATGAGAAATGGAAACCCGCGGAATCTCGATAAATGCAGCGCGTTCTGCGCTGCTGGACCCCATGCCTAAGAGTCATCCGGATGCTCTGAATAAGTAAACCGCTACCGTACGACTCCCGGATGAACATTAGAGTCGCTTACCGAGTCGTAGCGGGGGAGGAATCCCGACAGACTAGAATTAGGTTACTGGGGGATAACTGCTCGATCGCTTTCGGGTCGATCAGCCGATTGAACGTCAGGGTAATCATTTTCGTTGTCATTTACCATTATGTTGTTTTACTTCTTGTTATAAGGTCGCTGCGCATTGTATTGAAATCTCTCTCAGATGTAAGTGTTTAAATGCGTTTTTAAAGGTGAACTATTGCTATTGCTTATCGTCCACCTTAACACGGGGCCCCAGCCCATTCTCTGCCTTGCGACCAACGTAGCACGTTGGGCGCCAAATCGCCACCTCGTTTTCCTCACACGGTATACCGCTTTTGCGGCTGTGCTCGTGACGTCAAATGGAAGCCATATCCCTCGAGAGACCGAAGATGCGGTTACATATGCGTAACAATAGGGAACTGCCTTCCAAATCCAAGACGTCGAAACACTTGGTTTACAAATCAGTAATTCGATTTAACAAATACTTTTTGTCTATACTTCACCCAATTGATGTAATAAATGTACGCGGTACTTCAACGTTCCGCTAACTACGGACAAATTTTGTTTTTTTCGGTCTGCAAGCGAAAAGTAACAGTGAGCAGTGAGCAATTGTTAATAACTGAATGACTTAAATGCTGTCAAATGTATGACGTACAGCCCCTTTCGTATTTGAGAGTATGCCGTAATCGCCTCGGATTTTTCGTTAAAGTTTACTGCAGCCAAACTTTTAACCGCATCCTTTTTTCCAGCCACCTAGATTTGGACTGAATGTGGCTGGCTACCAACGTTGTATGTGCAGCTCAAGAATAGGCCTCGCTGTACTTTGTAGTTTTGCTTTAGCCGCGTCGTTAAAGGAGGATAATATTCGAGCTTGGTTCGTCTTCAAATTCCGGGAGCTAACTGTTAAACTGATTTTACTTTGTTTTGCCTTCGTCTATCCTTCCTGGCCACGCTGATAATAAATGCGCTCTTATATACTGAATAAGATGCCACTGGAGAGGCTGGCTATAATGTTTAGTCGCAACACAGCGAGAAACACCCCGCTCAATAACTTATTCATTCACTGGCGACGGAGAAAAGGAGGATACTTACCATGCCAGTCTTTAAACAAAATGATGAGATACAACAGGGATCATGAATGTAATCCGCGATGGTAAACCGAACTTGTACGGTAGCTTTTTCGCAACAGGTTACAAGTTCATATTGTTACTTTGTTAACATCTGACCACTTTCTGCCGAGTGACGAGCGATAGAGGTTGTGGGATAAGGAATATTGCGTCACGTTCCATTTTTGCCGTCTCTCGAGTCTCTCGTGACCCCGTCATACTCTACGAGAACTAAAAATAGATTTTGATGATGCGGCATTCCATCTCTGCGCCTGGCACTTCATGCTTTGGTCATGCGTGGCTATTTTTATGGCGCCTTGAAGAGAATATGGCCGCCAAGTTTCCACTTACTTCACTACAGAAAGAAGGAAACACTGCTGCGATCCGTGCTGCGAGGTCCCGAAGAAATCCCACGGGTACGGCCGTACTTGTAGCGCTGTCTCCTTGTTCTCGGCAAGCAAGCAAGGAAGAGTCAGCCCAGATGAGCGAGCACTGCAGGCGGAGGAAGCGCGGCTTCAAATTGCCGGAGGGAAAAAGAACGTCCTCTTCGTTTGAGAAGAAAACGGCGCTGGCCACTTTGTTTCCTCCAGACTCCGAATAGCGGACCAATGGCCAGGGAATTCAAAATGTTACAAGAATGTCGACGAGGTCGTTTCAGCCCCGAGACCAGAGCCCGAGTTGTGGACTTTTGACAGCAGGCGAACAAAGTGAGAGGAAAGCGAGTTGTAACTTAGTTTCTTCCTTTAGCGAAATGCATCAGAAGGTTCTTCATTCTGATCTTCGTGCTCTCGTTACACAATGTTTGTGGAATGCGTTCATCAAGAGCAGTATTTTTCTTTCAGTCAACGTTTTACACTTTTGCGACGGAAATACGAGGAAGATTATTTAGATAGGACAGTATAAAGCGCTTAGGAAGGTGGAAAAGACGTGAAGAGTGACATGCTTTTTTAATTAATATACTATAATTATTACATAATAGTGATAATTATAATAAATAAAAATAATAATTAACAATAAACAATAAACACCCAATAGAGACTTACTTGCTATTGCGCCGCGCCGAGTCCGAGTTGGAGAATGAGTTGAAGAATGAGTTGGACATGGAACGGAAAGCTTCGGATCAAGTTCCAAATATTCCTTACAGTGGATCAAAACATCGGTATACAAGCGCTTCATATCTAGCCTTTATCAAAATGCAGCCACTGGTAAGGGAGTCGTACCAATGACCTCAGATTCAGTGGCTCAACTCCAAGCTATCGGATAAAATAACGAAGGCGAAGTAGCGAGCCGCAGGAACGCCACGAAATCATAAGTAACAAACCAATTTGCCTGTATCGCACCATTAGCATCATATCATCGGACTTCTACAACGGTGTGCTCATGCGTTTGTGATCGGGTTTCGTTTTGAGTTATAACTGTAATATCGAATTTGCTACTAACTTTCTTTAGTGTTAGTACTAGTTAGCGAAGTGATCAGGACGAAAAGACAGCATCATTTTGAAAGTCTAAGCGTTCGTCTTTGCATTATTTGAAGGCAGGTGAAAAACAACTTTTTCTTATTCTTCTCCAACGAACTGGACGCTAGCAAATACGATGCTATCGAAGCTAAATCTAGAAACCAGACTCATAATCGCATTTGGAACAACACATCAAAGCAAAATGCGTTTATTCTAAAGCAAAAACTACGTTATCCAATGCAGGTTCACAGAAAGCTAAACATGAAAAGCCAAAAACGTTTCCTAAGCGAAAAAAAAAATAATAATAAAGCCCATAAAAAGGAGTGGAGAAAACATCTGCCAGCGTCTGTTGGATCACAAACTTAATTCTTGGAGACAGTCGGAACAGCCGGCATTAGAAACCGAACCCTGGAGAAAGCGCCCAACGAGCAAAGCAACGTAGGAGCATCCTCGCCCGAACGCGACTCGGAGAAGGCGGCGCTGGGTGGCGGGCAGAGAGCTGGGACATAGCAGTGCACTATTTCGCTAAATGAGCGCTAAGAAAGAAACTCGTAGCGCTGACGCCACGCGAAATGCCTGGGCTTCACGCTCGCTTTACCAGCTGACTGAAACTGCAATCTCGAAATACCAACGCAAGGAAAATATTTCGGCAAAATGTCTGGAATACTTTATTTAGTGCTTCGTGGCTTATTTTACATTGTACAAATATAATAAAGACAAATATGGCTTTGTTCTACCAGATAAAAAGTACGTTCTCCTATATCAGACGAGGTACTTGCTGCAGAGTTAGAAAAGTTGATGTTAGCCTCAGAAAGACGTAACTCTACTGATAAGTCTTGGACAGGTTATGGTAACGAGTTCTAGAACTTATTTTTCGCATATTATATAACAGTGCACCATAACAATCAATACATCAGCAGACCTTCCGTCGGCGGGCTTGTATAGTTCTCGCAAATTATTATTTTTTAAAAAATCTCCCCGTCGGTTTTCTATGCCAGGCTCAATTACTTGTTGTGAGAGCAGGATTGATTTCAGATACCTAGTTTTGGTACGCGTTGTAAGCTTAGACCATTGCTCTCAACGTTTTCATAAACTTATAATATTTCACATTTGGCTCAGTACTAAAAGATGTTTCAGAAATAAAGCCAAATCTACCATACTCGTCTAAACGAAACGTGTGCGGTCATAAGGAAAAGTATTGCAAGGGAAAAATTCTGCTAATGGGACTGCACGTGCGATTAGTGGCTTTGAGGTGCCCGTGCCAATCACTAAGTTGGAAGCAAAACACAAACGCTCCCCTGTAATGATGCTGCACTACTGCCACGTGCGCCGCTATATGATTTTGAACACTTCAGACTAGTGAAAGAACATAAAAGCAATAGGCAGGTCTCATTACGGAGACAGGCCGTTTTCCTGACTGTTTTTTTTTTTTTTCCCCAATACAAACCAATGACCTCGGGGGTTCTCCAAGGTTCTTTGTTGCGTGCGCTGTTGTTCTTGTTATATATTAATGATATTTCAATTTGCATGCGGTCTTCATTTAGAATGTTTGCTGATGATTGTGTTGTTTTTAGAGTAATTAGTGACAATTCTGATTCACAAGTCTTGCAAGATGACTTAGACATTATAGTCGGTCAGTGTGCTCGTTGGGACATTTGGGAAAATGCCCATGCCATTCGTATAAGTATATAGAATTGGTGACTTTACATTAAGCACAAGTAAGGAATTTAAATATCTGGGTGTCTTTTTACCATCTGATTTACGATGGATGAGGCACGTAAACTATATTGCCGTAAACCATTCAAATCTGTATTTGTTTTTTTTTTTTTTGTTCTTTAACAGCTGCCGATGCAGCCTTATCGCTGTGATTGTAACGCATGGATCGATTATGTACTCTTTGCTCGTTCATGCTGGTTGTTGCGAGACGCGGCTTTATAATTTCATTTGTTGCAGAAGATGTTGCGAGATGTATCTCGAAAAATTCCAGCCACGCATGTGTGCTTCTACAATGTTCCAAGTTAAGCTACTCACCGCGTTATCGGTTTTATCTAGATCTTTCTTCGTCGCCTTTAAATTGAACGCTGAAGAGTGAAACAGGCAATCGTAGATCGACGACCTTGTTCTTATCGTCGTCGCCGATTGCTTAGTTTTTTTGCGCGCACGAATCAGCACAATGAAGAGTTTATTCCAGTGAATTTCGAACCTCCTCATTTGTCGACAATGGTATTTTCAGTGACAATACAGTAACATGGCAGCATCAGCCTTGGTTTTTTTTTTTAGGAGAAATTTCAGTCATCATCCAAGTAATTTAAAAATTCAGCTATACTTTAGTCATGTTCGACCAAAAATTACAAGTGACTTCAGCGACTAAAGTAGTGAAAGGCGAAAGCCTGAGTGCCACATTCTGCTACGCAACTGACAACTATTGAAAATTAATTATTCAATTAATTTAGCTAGCCATTAATAGATCAATTGATCGATTAGTTATACATTATGTAGGTAATTATTTAATTACCTAATTGATTAGTAATCGATTAACAAATCACCGTTAATTATTACTTAACAAATTATTTAGTCATTAATTAGTCATTGATCATTGATTGGCCTGTGGCCATACAAGGCGCGCATTCGCGCATACTGTGGTGGTACTCTGTGATTGGTCGAGACCTGTATGACGTCATCCCGCCTATAGGCCAATCAGAGCCGTCGCAAAAGCGGGACACATTTTGTCCACGACAGCATGAGCCATTAAAGGCTCTCGCCTTAATACTCGAGTACGGATGTGCTTGTTGGGTCCCTCACACAGCTGAGCTTATAGGCAAATTAGAAAATAAAATCCAGAACAGGGCAGTTAGATTTGTTCTAGGTAATTACTGCCGAAAACGTAGCATGACCGAGAGCAAACATAACTTAAATGGTAGGAGCTAAGAGATCGTAGAGGAAATGTTGGATTAAAATTTTTTCATAACATTTATTACTCTAAAACAGGCATCAGCCGCGGGAAATAAATCCAGGCCCGTATTTATATATCAAAGCGATTGGACCACGACTTGAAGGTCATTTTTGTAGGAGTGACGTCTTACGTTACTCATTTTTGTTAAAACTGTCCGAGATTAGAACAGCTTGCCATCAAGCCCTGTGTACATTCCCTTGAACGAAGCCCTTTATCATGCATTGAAATTATATGTAACGGCACAGCTAACCCGTGTAGCCACCCTGCTGTAATTCCCTACGGGCGATGCAGGTATTCAATAAACAAACAAAAGGCAATGTATGCAAAGCGGTAGTCGGAGCGTCGTTGTGACAAAGAACCACGCTGTTGCCTTTTGTGGTATCATCAGTGAGTAATTCGAGGTTACCAAACCTACGGCAAGAGAAGTCGATGATCCACTGCGATGAGGGCACATATTCGTGCGACCTTAGACAGGCGACCACAGAATGTTGTTACATTTACAATGCTTTATATAGGCAAGCTGGATGAAAGCGGTCACTGCGCGGTGAGATGCAGAAAGGTGTTACACACATTCCTAATATGCAGCGTGTGTACGTACGTCCTCCTGTGCTTATTATTATTATTATTATTTAATTTACATATAGACAAATGAAAAAGAAAATGTACACTATGCAAGTGGAGAGAAACGGAAAACAAAACCTTTCGAACGATCGCTGTGTTGTTAGCGGAAGGGCCGAATCAATATACAGCGCATCACATAGTCGCGCCGAGAACAATACGAAAAACGAAAGCCATACTGCACTTCTTAGTGTAGAGCACAATTATACGTCGAATAATAGACGCGAACGAGAGCGTTCAAGTACGCAATGTTTCGGTGCCAGTCTTGGGCGAAAACAACTTTTTGTGCGTTTACGGCTGGCTGATTATAGCCACGGCGCCAGCTGTGTGCAGCATCTCAAACGGTGCACCGTTCCTGCGAGACGGAATGCCGCGCACGCACAACTGAAGCTGTAATGGGCCAAGAAGAGAGGGAGAGGGGATACAGAGAGTAAGAACGAGGGTAGCAGGGAAAGCGAACAATGCGACGGCGCAGACACAGAGCCAGGCTCTGTTCAGGCCGCGCGGCAGTTCTCTCAAATTCTTGTCGTTCCTTCCTGGCTCATTCGCCGCTCGGCGCAGCTCGTTGATGGCCTGCTGCGCGTCTCATCCGCGACCGACGCGCGTCGCCGCGGCGTTAGCGTCGCTAGCGCTGTTATTCTCTCCTCGGTGGTCGCTGTATACGTCTTCTTACTTTTCCCTCTGCCTATCCTTTGTGGCGTGTAATGACTCGTTGTCGTCTTCGTTGCGAGAAATGTGAGAGACTCGAGTGATCTCGTTGCGACCACCAGAGCGTCTTTCTTGTGTGGAGGCGCCGCTTCCGCCGGAAGCGTCAATGACGTCACTAGCCGAGGTCTAGCATTTGGATTTAGCTGCGCCTAACTACAGTGAACTAGAATATTGCCCAATATTCTAGTTCACTGTAGCCTAACGTCCTTTGAAACATGGATGTTAACGAAAGGGGTTGTACTTAAGTTGAGGACAATGCAGAGGGTCATGGAACGGAAAATGGTAGGTGTAACGTTTAGGGATAAGAAGCGTGCAGAGTAGGTCAGATAAATAACTCAACTTACGGATATTCTAGTCGAAATTAAGAAGAAATGGGCAGGGAATTTAGCATGAAGAGAGGACAATCGATGATCTCTAGGAGTAACAATTTGGATTCCAAGGGAAGGTAAGCGTACGTAGCAGGGAACGGCAGAAATGGGTGGATGAGGTTAAGATATCTGCAGGGGTCAAGTGGATGGAGCTAGCACAGGACCGGATTAATTGGAGGAAAATGGGAGAGGCCTTTGCCCTGCAGTGGGTATAGTACGACTGATTATTATTATTATTATTAAGGCGAAAGCCTTTAATGGCTCATGCTGTGCTGGACAAAAATGTGTCCTGCTTTTGCGGCGTTCTGTTTGGCTTAGGCGGGATGACGTCAAAGCGGTCTCGACCAATTACGGAGCACCACCACAGTATGCGTGAGTGCGTGCCTTACATGGCCATATGTCAATCAATGATGAAGTACTAATTAATTACATAATGATGACTAATCATTAATTAATTAATTATGATAAATAATTGCTTCAGTAAAAATTTAATTATTTACCTGATGAAATAATTGTTTATTAATTAATTATTTATTAATTTGTGCCGGTTGCGTACCAGAATGCGGCACTCAGGCTTTCGCCTTTCACTACTTTAGTCGCTAAAATCCCTCGTAATTTATTAAATTATTATTATTATTATTATTATTATTATTATTATTATTATTATTATTATTATTATTATTATTATTATTATTATTATTATTATTATTATTATTATTATTATTATTATTATTATTATTACCGTCCTCTGGCTGTCATTGTCGCTCGCCGAGGTGGCCTAGTGGACACGGCATTCAGCTGCTGTGCACAATGTCGCGGGTTCGAATGGTGGCTGTGGTGGCCGAGTTTCGAAGGAAGCTAACAGCAACCATCATTCTCCCAACCTTCATCTCTTCCCTCTCTATGCATTTGAAACATACTTCGGGAAGGAGACGCCTTTCCTTCCTTCATTATCAACTAAGTTGTTATATGTAGCGTCATGGGACCGAAGGCGTTGACAACCAAGAGATACCACAAACCCATTTGCCGCGAATCATCGCTAAGCAGTCATTTGGCAATGCGAGTCATCACAGGAGAGCAAATATCTGCGATGAGACAGTGACGGTTATTGCCGCACCATCATCAGGCATAGTCGAGACGAGTCGAGAAGTGTTGTCGCGAACGCTTCCCGTCAAGTCATTCGCCTTCATTTCCTCTTAGGTTACTGTAGGGTTATGACGATAGCTTTTTAGACATCTGTTTAAACCAGCTCACGTGTTATCAGCGATCCCGGCATACTACAGCGAAGATAGAGCAGTGATGGTTAAAGTGCCAGGCCAGAGAGTACAAGACGGCCCTAGCACCGCCACTCAATAGTGAAGCACTTGGTGCGTCCTGCCTCTGGAGGGACCAACAAATCCTTATTACCGCTGCCGGTGAGCTTCACGCGAGCATTCTGAAACACCGTAGAATTACATATGAGCCTTCTCGGAAACAATACGCTGGAATTAGGACCATTTCAGTGCCGCATAAGACCGCACATAGAACAGGCGGCTGCAACCTGTCAACCCTAAACCTTGCTTCCTAGCGAGAGTATTGCAAAGCGGACAGGAAGCAGTCTATATGCCGAGTTGCATAGTACATGTGTATACTGTCCGCTTTCACCTTCCACGCTCGTTGTTCCAGTAAGAGCAACCCCCCCCCCCCCCCCCCCCCCCCTTCTTCCTCTCTGGGTTTGACAGGAAGCTAAAATGAGTCCTGGCGCTGTCGGGACACGGCCTATAGTGGTATTACGTGAGTGCCTGTTTTTCCCGGGGAGTAGGCGAGACAAGGGAGAGGGGGAGCTGCGATTGTGACAACCGACGCCCGGCGTCAAAGCTTACGCGTTCATCTGACTTGACGCGCTCGGGTATTGCGTTGCGACGTACCTGATCCCCTGTGCACGTCGAGACGGCACCGTACAGGTGTTTTGCTGCTAGCTCGTTCGTCCAATCAGAGCGGTGTCGCAAAGCACCGGATATGCGTCGATGCTGGCAGGCAGTTAGATCTTATCTCACTTCCTTCGTCGATGACTTTTTGTCGCTTTGTTGTTGCTGCACGCCGACTTCCGCGATTGCGACTGGACGTGGACGGCACGTGTAGTACGTTATTCGTATTCGGATGATTGATTCCACCGTGATTGCTGCATAATATGACAATCGCCTAATTAGAAGGGCACATCGCATTGGGGAGGCGTTGACACACAGAACAGTGTTTACAGTTTTCCTGGAAGGCAGACACGTAGAAATACCTGCCTTTGATTAATCGGTCAGCTGCGGAAAAAAAAAATATGCTGGCTCACTGCACGCATAACACAATCGATCGAGAAGTGATGTTTTTGTTATCGATTAAAAACGCAAGTAAATGGCGATCGATTCGAAATTTCACGAAACGCGTGGTATTCTCAGTGTTGCTATGTAATTCTGTGGTAAAGTTTCTCCACTATACAAAACTTAGCCCGAACGTGTGTCAGAACGCAAAGTAAGCTTGATTTAGTGAATATTTTATTATAGTTAAATATGAGGTAAGTTTCTTGTATTTATTATCAATTTGCTGTTTACTTTTTTTCTCCTCTCGGAGAACGCAGCATCGGCAATCTCGCCGGCTGTGGGCGGTCACTCGACATATATATTTCTTCATTTTTTTTTACATCCTTTTGCTCTCCATTTCTATTATTCAGTTTTCAACAACGAATGCATAAAAGTAGCAACAGTAGCATATGCGAGACATTTTCTTTGAGAAAATTTCCTACTAGACGCGCCACCCGTTTCGAAGCATTTCAAGCCCGATACAGCTGCGAAAAAATTACGAGCAACTTTAGCGAATAAAGTAGTGAAAGGCGACAGCCTGAGCGCCACTAATTAGTCATTATTTATTTTGTCATTAATTAGTCATTAACTACTCTCGTTAACTAGTCATTCACCACTCATTAATTCAATTAATTAGCCATTAATTAGTAATCGATCATTGATTAACTATGGGCATATAAGGCACGCATTCGCGCATGCTCTGGAGGCGCTCTGTGATTGGTCGAGACCTGCATGACGTCATTCCGTCTCGACCAATCAGAGCCGTTGCAAAAGCGGGACACATTTTGTCCACGACAACGATGAGGCATTAAAGGCTTTCGCCTTAATAGATTTGGTTGTCGGATGCAGATTAACTGTTCCCATTCATTATACTGACGTCCGCACAGTGCCTGTCAAGAAAGCCCCACCCAATAGGCAGAGAGGCAGTCGCACATAGCTTCCTTAACACTACGGCGACAAGAGAAAGCGGAGAAGGATGTTTGCGTAATTCGCTGCCGTCGCGTCGTCACGTGCGTACTAGACCGCGTGGTTTCCCTTTCTTTCGTCCGCTGCGACTTTCTCTTTGAAGCGGCGCCAGCGGACGCGTTACCTGAGCGCTCAGCCGCGAAGCGTTGGCGGCCGCTCCCTCGTCGTAAACACCTTGGCAAGCACTAGCACGGGTGACGCGAGGCGTCATGCAAATAGCTATACAAGGCTGCCAACACGACGCGATCGGATTGGAAAGAGTGCTCCATGGGCTCTCTTTGCTCACGTAGTTGAAGGGAGGGGATCGGGAGCGCCTGCAGACGGAGAAATGAATCAGTCAATCAATTCATCAATCGAACGCGAAAATAAATAAGTAAATTGAACACAAGCATCGGGACTCATTGTGCGACGCAAGAAACAGCCGTGTAAATGTACGCGCCGAATGAGAGGTAATAAAATTGCGGTACAAACTAATAAAGACACGAAAAAAAGTAGGATATTTATGAGACGGTCATGACAACAGTAAGAAAGAGAGAAAAAAATGAAGAATTTGAGAAAGGAATGAGGAACATCATTAACGCGCAGCAAGTATTCTCCACGAGAGTTACAGAATGAGAAAAATATATATATTTTATTTTCACGTTGCAAATACATACAAATTTCAACAAAGCCCACAGGGAGATTAGTGTGACTTGGCTACTGAAGACCGACTTGTGGCTGAGCTAATTAAAATCAGAGAGGAAACACTGACAAGACCTGAACGATTGTTTAAATAAGAGGCCCCAATGTGAAAAATAAATCCCGATATATAGAACGGAAATCACCGAACAGTTCTTCCTTATTTCTTCCGTTCAGTTATGCGGTTGTAACACGAATATTGCCTGGGAGGTTTGTCAACCATTGCAGCAGCCTTTCTGTGGAATGGAGATGCTGGGAAAGGAGCACCAATGCCAGTGAAACAACACTATAATTTTCGAGCTAGGAGTCGAAAAACGCCAAAGAACGACACTATTTACAGCAGCAAGAATCTGCTGTATTAAATCCAGGTATGGCTGGAGTTCTTTAACGGGACGCCTCCGCCCGAATGTCGCATTTTGTTGCGAGAACTGCCAATGAAGACAACTTTGAATATTTCCCCCCTTATCTTTATGCTGCAAGCTGTCATATATACTATCCACGCGTTCTTGCACGCCGCAATTGCTTAGAAAAACGTGGGTGCTGATTGCTTGTTTTTCAATTAAGCCTACATGCTAAATGTGTCTACTGCATGAAAATAATGGATCTACCGCACATAACCCGGCTCGTAACAGTAAAGATCAGGAGCAGCGGAACTGCCTCGTGCTCGCGCTCTTTGTCCCTACACACACGTCATTTAGAACGAGGCCGTTTAGACGAAGAGGGTCGCGGTAAAGTATGCTTCCGTCCTGAGCATGTACTCCGCGGTCGTGAATATTCGAGCAGCTCCTCCCTGTGTATTCACCGATGATGTGCGCACCCACAGCTGTGCGCTCCCGCCGCTATAAGTACCTGCATGCACAAGGCACGCACGGTAGAAATGCAAGTTATTCAGAATGGCAGCCTCCTACCCTCCGCTTTTGTGTTTCGTGTCGGTAAAAGCGTGCAGTGCTGCGCAGACTAAAGATAGCGTCACCCTCCAGTCTGTAAGCATGTTTGGCATGCACAGAACAGCGGGCTGATATCAACTGGAAGCCCTTGATCTCGTTGATCGGTATGTCAGCCCAGAAATGATACAAATGGGGTTGCTCACATTACCCTCTGTCGGTTAGGCAAAGTTAAGTCACAGCATGCATTTATTCGTGACATGTTATAAATTTAGTTTAGTTGTAGACATTACGCTTTATCGAACAGTCCTATGCAATAACACGGCAGCTACGGCAGCTATGGCGCCTGAGGAGCTTCGTTGAAGTATAGCTTCTAAGTTGGAACTGGTTACGACGAAATGGTCTGGGTCCGCCCGATGGCCATAATGAAGGGGGGCCAGAAGACCGCCAAGGAGATGAACAGGACATTGTGTATACTATAGGCATGGACTGCCTAAACGTTATGTGCTAGACAAAGAGAAACAGCGAATAGAGAAAGTTCATTTTAGTCTTCGAAACATGAACTACCTAATCTGCTGCTTACATGCTATGAATGGGAAAGCCTGGAATGGGTTAAAAGGTGGATTATGGTGAATAAATGGTAGGATTAGGATGATTTAGCAGCAGTCACGGGTATATACTGCAATGAATATATATAGGGTCACTGCGACCACCTATATCCTGATGACATCACGTCGAGTTTTTTCGGTACAGCTCTTTCTGAACGTCGCAACCGCATTCAGGTTCTGTTACTGATGCGGCATATATAACAAAATCAGACCATCAGAGTTATAGGTAAATAGGTGGCTTATTTTCATACTGAGCTGCACAAAATCTTCTGAACGACGATTGTGCACCGTACTAGTGCAACAGATTAGTTATATTTTGAAGAGAAATGACAATGGAGCTTGGTACCGAAGGTTTCCGGTTCACCCTCTGGAATTAAGCAGTAGACTAGGTGCCAGCAAAACGCGCACGCACCGCAGTCGGTCAGGAAACGTACCTGGTCTGGCTTCTTGCCAGGTTGCGCAAGTTGGCCTCCAAAACACAACCGCGTTGTTAGCATTTCTGCTCGTGTAAACAGTACAGTTTAAATTGCGTGCGTTCGCACTACGTTTTAACATTTGCAGCTTCCTTAGCAAACTGCACCATAGTTGGTCAATGAAAAGCACAAAGCTAGTGCTACGTACGAGCCTTTCGTTCAGTTTGGCTTCTACATGAAGTACACTGTGTTTTTGTCGATGGGAGTGACTACGCGGGTATCGTTGTTTTATTAAATAATTCGCCTCCTCCTCAGGTCTTTCTTTCACTCGTTTGTGTGTTGATCGTTTTGGATGCCCTAAAAAGGTGTTGCGAAATTTTTTTGGTGCGACGACATGCGTGCTGAATGAATGAATAAATTTGAGAGTTAGGAGTGAATTTTTGGGAGCTAGCACGCCAAATTGCTTCACCCCTTTTGCGCGCTGGAGTTTTCGAGTACAGGTAGAGGTAGGGGTACAGGCGCAGCGTAGGGGTAGGAGGAGGGACGGGAGGGGTAAGCTCGTGTGCGCGCCTACATACCACGCGCTGCCGGCTCAGTGGAGAAGGGGAAGGCAGAAGGAGTGAGGCCTGTGGAAAGAGCGGTGTCGCGTGAACGCGTCGGCGAACAATGCCTCGGGAGGCGAGAGAGATGAGAGGGAGGATGCAGCGTCCTTGGCACCGCGCGAGCTCCGCCGCGTTGCCTCGTGACGACTCGACTCGGAATCGTCGCCGTCGTTGACGCCAGCGTCGTTCGTCGAGGAATGCCGAGGCGTCAAGTTCGAGCAGCTCGCTCGCCGCTTTGCTAGCTACGCTTTCACCTTCGTGGTTTGTGACATCAGTGAATTAAGGTGCACGTGCGTTAAAATTTCTCCATCAGTAGAACTCGAATGTTCAACCCGTTATGACCTTCTTGAATTGTTCAGTTATGCCTGCAAGAAAAAAAAATCGAACTCGCTGCATTTACGACCACTCTCGGGAGATGGAGCGGCTACTGTAGGGTGTTACTGCGCAATAAGCACTGGCGACCGTGCTCTCAATGAAACAGAATAAAAGAATAAGATGGCTTGGAAGTTGAAGCAATCGGTTCCTGCTGAGTTTACCGACTGATTCCTGTGCAGCCGAGGATTTTATCTGCGGATGATCACCAGCACCTACATCATCGTTAGATCGTTATGAACAACAACCAACACAGTCACAGTTACCATCACCGCTGTCATGACCCGAACAGCACCAACTAGAGGAGCTGAATAATAAAAAAAAATCTTGGTCCGTTTGCCTTCTCTCGCCCCAGCTGCTGCCAACTAATTCCCGTAAGGTCCAACTCTCACCTGCCTACCCGATCCTCTGCTCCGTTGAATCTACTCCGTTGACTGAAGCGACCAGCACCTGCCTTCTATGCGCATGCCACGCCCTTACCATATATTAAGGCGAAGGCTTGCGCCCTATTAGCAACAGAACCTGGAACAGAACCTGGCGCAACAGTGTCCTCAAAAATGAATTGTCCCAAAAACACGCGGCGTGGCATCCTCGGGACAATTGCGCGGTCGCAGTGACCATGTATTCACAACAGTATATAAAAGTTACTACTAATCCATCCCAGTTCACCGCAATCCACGTCTCGGCAAATCTAATCCACCCCTTAACCCCTGCCAGAAATTCGTATTCGCAGCACGTGATCACTCTGGAGTGCCCTCTGCAGCGTTTGCTTATATTTTTAAATTCAGGTCAGATATCAATCATTCGTGTTTGTCGCCAAAGACTGCATAGATCTATTCGTGTCCCCTTGACACCTCTGTCACTGTTTGCTTTCCGTTCTTCTCTGCGTTGTCTTCAGTTTAATTTTTAATCAGGCAGGCGCCCATCGTTGAAAATCGAGTTTTCATCCGCAGTTTTAAGGCTGTTTTTTATTGCTCAAATTTTATTTTATTATCACAGTTTTAAGGCGAAAGCCTTCAATGGCTCATACTGTCGTTCGCAGATGGTGCAACACTTTGCGGCCACCCTAAGTCACCAGCTGCTGCCACCCAAGATGACGGCCACCATAGGTAAAGGTGGGCCACCCTGGGCCCACCCCCCAAAGGGGGGTGTAAGCCTTAATATGCTTTCATTACGTGGAAGGCTGTAGCTGGCAGCTGACATGGCCGAGCACAACTGGACGTAGGGCTTCCTGACATTAGAGAGATTTAGCATACCGTGATCCGCGATCCGCCACCGTGACACTCTACCGCTCGTGGGCGGGGCGTACAAGCTGATTGGTTCCGATGCGCCAGGTCAATGTGCCGACATCAAGTATGTGGCGCCATCTATCCGCATGAAAGTGATCTGGGCATGCGCATTGGAACGCGCGGTGACGGTTCACGGTAGCGGATCGCGGATCACGGTGTGCTAAATCTCTCTATTACGTTTGACAGGAGCTGCCAACTCGGGCCTCTCCTTTCATATGGAAAGGTGACATCAGAATCAGCCTGCCAAGACCCTTTCCTTCACGTTATCTCTATAGACCACGCTGGCACTTTCATATGGCTCGGTTAAAACGGGGCTTGATATGTTGCCTCTTACGCTATCGCGTTATACCGATCCAGGCGTCCGTGCGGCGCAAGTTCATTTGGCGCATTCTCGAACGCCGCAACATACAGCATACAAAACCAGACGTAGTAAAACCAGGAATCAGCGAAGTTTCAAAACAAAGGCTTTCGCCTTATCACACTTTAGTGGTCCAAAGTACCACACAAATTTTTCTACTGTTCTCAGAAATCATAGCAAGAGCAATAAAGAACAGTAAAATTCAACATGCATTATTGTCCGGGTGACTTGCACGTCCAGCGCTCAGCCAAGGTCAAACGGTGGACAAAACTTTTTAACGAAATTTTTCGGAAATCTGTAATCATTATCATATCACGAAGTGTTTTCCCAAGTGCTCCCTGCAATTCGCAATTTACAATTGGAAATAAAATTTAGTGCATGAAAATCGTGGTGGATTCGCACTGGGTCACCTTTACTATGCTCCTAACACCTATAAACTACCTAGGTTCGCGTCGCCCCTTTCTATATTACCTTACATGACGTCACTTCCTGAGCAAAGCAGGCGATAGATCGGCGTCACGCTACTTCGTAATGAGCGAAAGCTGAAAGAGAAGAGTGGAAAGGAAAGTAAAAGCTAAGGCCGTGAAAGAAGTTCGCCTTTGTCGACAACGGCTGAAGGAGATGGCTGAGAATCGTTAAAAAGAAGCAAGAAAATGTAATGCCAAAAAAAGAAGGCGGGCTAAACAAAAAATTTCGCAGAACAGCCCTTCACAATGGCGCTATTTTGAGCAGAGCGAGGCAGCTGCCTCGTCGTCATTGCAGAATGGTAGCCTTTTATACGCGTGTAAACGAGCCGACGTGTCACAACGATGACCCTAAATGGTTTCCAGTCGTTCGCGTCAGCATCGCTGCTTGAAATCTTTTTGGTCGTCCTTTTGTCGTAGGTTGCTTCTTTTTTTTTTTGTTTGTTTGTTTCTGGCGCCTTTCAACGGCACCCTTTGAATTCATCGTTCTTGAAGTTGCAAGATGCAGTGCAAGTTTTATGCACTGTTTGCTTACTTCAAGTTTAGCCTCGGATTGGTGCGCAAGGAGTCACCTCAGAAAAAACAAACGAACAAAAGGAACTCTACCAGAATAACTATTGTTTGCTTAACAAGCGGAAGACGGCTAGTAAACAAATCGGGCCTCTTCGATCGCTCACCATAATGAGGCTAAGATATATAACAACTGGGTATAGACAGGCTGATGATGATGATGATGATGATGATGATGATGATGATGATGATGATGATGATGATAACAACTGCACTGTTATGTGTTAAGCTGTCTGCATGCGCATACGCTACGTGCCCGATATTTTTCTCGTAAAAAAAATAGCTTTTTTTTTCTTTTTAGCTTCTCGAACACGCGACGCAGCTGGGCCCGTATTCCAAGTTTGCATAATTATTGAAAATGTCGCGATCTCCCTCATATCTCGAGTGATTCGATTGGTGGGAACGCCGGAATCGGAAATAGTGGCAACTGCAGACTAACATCCGGTTCTGGTACTTCCATCAATCAGATGACTCGAGGTCAGGGAGATAGCGACACTTTCGATAACGACACACACTCGAAATCCTGACCCCTGGTGTACGTTTGCGCCTCCCCGTGGAGTGAGTAGACATGATTTAATTCCATGCTTCGTTATGTTTTGCTTATCTCTACCGGCCACTGCCAGCACCTCCCTATAGAGCGTTTCACGTTATTCTCACCGGGTTAAGAAGTGTTCCTATCCTCATTTAACCAATCAGTGAGCGGTTTGCGTTACGTGGGATTTGACGTCACGAAAATTATCCCGGATTATGCGGGAAGCTGAAAAGCTAAGAGTATCTGATTAATTTTGCCTATTTTGTCTTCACAGGCGAAGGGAGGGCTGCATATGGTCTTCCCCGAAAAGCGAATTGGCGCGACCAGTGTTCGATCACGAGAACTTGCGCTCCTTGAACGAACGGCTTTGACCATGAACCACAGCAGCGGGTCTCGCCTTCAACGCTATGATCAAATTTTGCATCTGCAATAAAAAAAATTATATGGCAATTAATATCTACAGGGTCACTCAGTGTGAATGGAAACAAATGTAGAGCATTCAGTAAGTGATTACTCCGTAATTACTTGTGACAAGCTGACATTTCCTGTTTGTTAACTATAGAATTAGTTTTAATGAATAGTCAAAAAGCTTTTTTCGAATCTAGTGGAGAAATAGCAAAAATTCGTTGTGGTTTAACTCTGGTTACCCCTAGCTGAATTGCGATAACAACGGCGGAAACTTCTTTTGCCTGCTACACATTATTCCCCTATCACGCCCTATCAGTGTAAGGTGCTACATAATTGGGCACACTTACGCTCATTCTTTAAGAGTATGACGCGAGAGCATAAGTTACCAGTCCTTCTTCTTCTTCTACTTCCTCCTCCTCTTCTGCTCCTCCTCCTCCTCCTCGGCTGTTCAAGGTCAAGCGTGGCCTCCGCCGGGACAACGCGAAACCTGGCGCTGTATTGCTATCGCAATAATAAATTATTTTTTTTTTCCCGGTTGGATTGTTCATTTTAATATTAAGCGACCCTGTACGCTATCATGCTACCCTTGGCAGGAGACGTCCAAGGTTGCACACATAATATTACCTGTAACAGACAACAGCTAACGGTCCTTACGACGTGCGGAAATCTACAACATTGTCATCTGCCAGCGCGGCGATTGTTCGTGCCTCCTGTCGACAACATCTCCTCTAGATTGCATCGTCAAGGCCTCCGCTAGCATACCAGTTAGCCGAAGCCCGCAAGTGCATTAGCACCAAGCCAAAAAGAAAAGAAAGAAAGAGTAGAAATGTCTAGCCGCCAAATCGTTCAGCGTCTCACTGCAATCGACAAGGAATGCAAAACATATCTCGTTGCCGATGACGAGAACGTGCTTTTTCAATCATCTTCGCAATGCGCGGGAGCTACTATCGAGGACAGCAGCTTGAGGGGGACGTTGATAGTTCTCACCCGCATACGAGGAAAGGCGCGAAGGAATAGGTCTGCAGCTGCATTTCGAAAGGCCGCTTTACAACTGCAGCGAGATAGCGGCTGTGCAGTGCTGCTTCAATTGCGTGTTGCACAACCTTTGCATCTGTGCAGGTGGAGCATCCAGGTTTTATTATTATTATTATTATTTTCTTGGCGCTTGGCAGCCATCCTTATCTGATCGCTTCGTCAGAGCTCTGCAATAAATTACCCTGTATTTCTCACATTTTTCGCTTTTGCATTAAAATCCCCGCCATTTCTAGAGCTTAAGTGTTTACAGACAGTTGCCCGTACGTGTTTCCACTCACGCACATTTACAGGTCACCACAAGATGCTGCCTCGGCAACGCGTTGACGATTTGCGCTTGTAATGCGGACCTTATAGTATTCCGAGTGTTTCGATGTCCTATAAGGTGAGAGTAACTTACTAACAAAAGTGGCTATTAATGGTGGCGCCTACAACCGGAGGTTTCCTAAGTAGCTTAAGCCAATAGAGAGAGAGAGAGAGTACAGTTAGGACTAGCCATGTCACGAGTACTGGACCCGAAATCGGAACAATTATCCAACGCATTGTGTCTGAGGATCAAATACCAGCAGGCTGAAACAATAAGAATAATCTGATCAGTAGGTAGTGAAACCTCTAAACCGTCTCTTCCAGACAAATTTACAGGATAGCGATGCACCTGGCATGTGACCAGACCCGCTTGACGACCCGCCATCAAACAGAGTGGGTAAGGAGTTTCCGAAAGGCCCAGTAGAACTACGGCCGAAGAAAGAGCGACACGTGGGAGAAGGAGGAGACAGAAGAGGGGTTTCCCATTTAGTGGCATTTAGAAGTGTGGCAGAAGTCACGTGCTTTTGGAGGCACTGTAGTTAAGGGCGCTCTTCGCGAAGGACAAAGACTTATTCGCTACGGCAGAAGAGGTTATGACGTCGTCCGGTGAAATGACTGGGATAAGTAAGAAAGGGCGTTTTAATGTAATCATTAAATCATGAAAAGAGCTTCTCCTGAGGGCTAGTGTTATGGTTATTGCGGCCATTTTGCGCGAGCGGTTTTAGCAACGGACAAACATGGCCTTGAAGTGGCCATGACGGGATAGTTGCTTTTTCGTCTGCACAAAATATAACGCCACCCTCTCTCCTATCATTTGCATTTTATCACAGTGATACCAATCCTGTCCTCATCACCATCACTGACAACAGGAAAATCAGGATCGAGAACGCTATTCCACGAGTGTTACTGAGCTCATCTTTGCAACCGACAACAACAAAACAAAAATTTAACGTGCCCGTCCTCTTTTGTGTTTTCGGTTACTGCAGCGGGCCGTGACACTCGCGCGCAAATGGTGTCTGTCCATTACCTACATCGCTTTCTAAAGTCATCTCTGGAACTAAGTTGCCAAGAGCTTTGACACCCAAGTCGCTATCAAGTTCGATGACTTTGCACCTAACGTCATTTCTCGAACCATGGCGTTCGGTACATGCGCGAGGCCGCAATAAGCGGGAACCCGCACTGAAGATCGCTGTCCGAGGCATTGAGCTCATTCTCCCGTCTCCTTCTCACCCATCCTCCTCGCCCGCCCGCCCATACACTCACTCATCGCTACCACCGCCACTCGAAACGAAGCAAGATTTGTAAAGAAAAACAACAACGGACGTAATTCAAGTCGACGCCCCCGCCCCCCCCCCCCCCCCCAATAGTGGGTTGTTTGTTTGTTTTGTCGAACTTTCTTTCACCCCGGCTCCTAAGGGAGAACCTGGCGCTGACGTTCGGACCCCACAGTGAGATCGATCTCCCTCACTAAAACTGCAGCCGTCAGTTTTCTTTTCGCGAGTTTCACAGCGTGAAACAAACCGCTCGCTCGGCGTCACTCGTCAGTGCGAGTTCTGATGAAGTCGGAAACCATACAAACTGAACCCCGAGACCCTCGCTTATACGACGGAAAACGAGAAACACACTATACGGCAGAGGTTTGTGAAGGGATGAGATTAGAAAAGCGCGGAAGAGGAGTAAGAGAAGAATGAGACGCGAGTAAGAAGAAGCAGAGGCGATCGTTCTGCCCCCTCGTGGCGGCAGGAATCAGCGGAACGCTTTTCTGAACCTCGAGGAGCGGTGGGAGTGGCTGGAGTTAATGGAGCGCCACCCGAGAAGACGTCAGGACTCCCGCGCACTGTGCGAGGAGCGTCCAGGCGTGTCGCGGAGCAAGTTGCGCGTACCCTGGACTCGAATCAAGTAGTCGGTGCTTGAGCGGCGTTGCTGCTCAGTACCGTGCAGTTCCGGTCATGAGGTGGCTGCAATGAGGACAGCTTTCACTATGCTGCACGGAAGATAGCTTTTTCAACCGCATTATCCTTGCGCGACACGCGGTAGTCTCCTCGCTTGCTAGCGGAGGAGACTCCAAATGTATATTTGCGCAGCAAATAAGAAAGAACAAAAACGTATCCGTTTGTGGCAAGGCAGCGAGTTGTCACCCCAGAGTTCTTTTTTCTTTCCTTATAGCCAAATAGATAGCCTTATAATACTTAGCTAATTCAATGGCGTGTTTATAGCGCTCTCTTAGCGCGTCGACATCATTAAGAACAAACCAATATAAACTGCTAAACCTACACTGGCATGAGCGGCTTGAGCGCAATCCTGTGTATATGAGTAGCAACTATTTTGTATATATGTAGAATGGCTATAGAAAGCTGTATATAGTTATCTATAGATAGATATCTATAGGGCGGCCCTCTGGACCACCTTATCCCAGTTGGCGTGGGCCAATCTGGGCGCAAGGTTCTGCTTGGTCTCCCGCAACCCGCCATAGTCATCCGGAACACAAACGTCTCGGACAGAATGGCCACTCAAAACAGTGTGGTCGAGCAGATGAACTGTAAATAATTTTTTAAGTCTAGAAATGCTAGCTCGTGAGCCTTGGTTTGCAGTACCGCGCTTCTGCGTGAAATAAGCATAAGAAAAGGAAAAGGAAGGAAAGGAAAGAGATAAGTAAAGTTTCCGCTTCCTTCATGTAAGCTTCATTCGGCTCGTATTAGCGTGCTTCTTATGAAAACTAAAAAAAAAAAAAAAAAGAAGAAGAACACTGAACGTAGTTGGGCCGTTTTGACGAAGTGTACACCCTCCCGTATACCCTCTCGTTCATTCGTGCGGCGAAGTACACGTACAGTACCTATTCCTTATCTATCCAGGAACGCAAAGTGATACGGCGGATATATAATTTTCGGGCCGAACGGTATTATTTGGTACATAAGACCACCAAGCAAAAAGCATTGCCGATTTCTATTAGGAGAGAAAATATACGTAGAATCAAATCTGACTATATATGGCTCGGGTTCAAAGCACTGAACATCAGAAAACGTAGGCTAAGAAGAATGCCGCATGAACGGCTTCAATTTATTTGATGGTTTGGCGCTGCTTAACGTGCTACCATCACTGGTACGTTTGTATTTCGCCTCCCCTCAGCAGAAATGTAGCCGTTAGGGCCACAATTCGGACCCGCGCTCAGCGTGCGTACGCAGAAGCCCCATTGTGGCTGGTCAGTTTGAACAGGTTGTTTATGGAAATCGGGGAGCATGCATGCAAACGTTGGTTTCAGAGGGAAACGCACTAGATTACAATGGAAAGAAAATGCTGCCCTAAGGCATGCAATCTGTGCATTCTTCTTTTTTTCCTTCTCTCTTCCCTCTGCACTTGAACATCGAGTTCCACATGGCCGAGTGTCTGGTACCAAAGCAGGCTTGCGGGTTAGTCAGCGAAAATACGTCCCTGATACTCCTTGAAGGCAGTCTAGCTAGGTGCACGACTGTAGTCAAGTGATTTGGCATCATCTGCATATCCCTGCCTACTCATGCCCAGCGAGCGTTGACATTTATATAAAAGCCTGCTGTTTAACTTATACTCCCACCACATTTGTGGCGGAATGGTGTAGTGCATACACTCTGTTTAAGTCACTCTCCAACGGCCGTGGTGGGTGGCGCGGCCAGCTCCTTCAAGGGGTAGACGGCATCGCTTGGAAGGGCGCTCCCGCCACCGGTGGGCTAGTACCTGCACTGGCCATCCGGGACTATTGCCCATGTTGTCGATCGTAGACGCTTGAAGCAGGGCGACCTCTATACTCTGCTACTCGAAGGATTTTTTTTCCCCCGATATCTGTGCAGGGAACTCTGTCAACATCGCCCTCCTAACCGCTAGAATATAATCCAGGTGTATTCAAGGCCGCAGCCCACATCTTTGCCTACTGGTAAAACGTGAACGTTAATGAGCATTTACCAAGTTGTCCTGTTGTTTATTCTTTCTTGTTACGCAGGTATGTAGCGCGCCGCAGTGACGATAAGGGACAGAGAGACAATCCCGCTACACTTATTAGTAACACGAATAAGGAAATAAGAATCTAAAGAACCCAGGTGGTTAAAACTTGCGGAACCCTCACTACGGTGCCGGTCATAGCTCAAGCCGCTTTAGAATGTTAAGCCTCGCAAACCAAACCAAACCGAAAATTCCTACAGGAAACGCTATTGAATATTGATGTTCAATCACGTGGACCTGCAGTAGGTTAATTTTAATGAACGCATTAATTATTAATTAATTAATTAATTAATTAATTAATTAATTAAAAAAGTCTCAGACTTCAATGTTTGCAGCGTCAACATTCTGGCCACTCCACCTTGGGCACCTCGGTACTATAATTCTCCTGCACAGGGTTAGTGCAGTCGCCTCACCATTTCTTGCTTCATTCTTCTTGGCAGGTCTAATTTTTCCTCCTGGTAGCTTTATATAGCTCTCTACTTCGTTTGCCCGAATGCCTGTCGCTGCATACACGGAAGAGTGTAAATAAAGTACAGGTATATTTACTCGCCGCCTACTCGACGCAACGACCCAGGTGCACCTTCCAAAACCGCGCGCGCTGCGCGGATTAACGTTATACTCTTTCACGATTCTCCAAAGCGAAATCTCGGCAAGCTAGACATTTACAGCGTTGCACGTCTCCTACACGCGGAGGCGAGTGCAAAGCATGGGGTGTAGCGGAAAAGTTCGTCGGCACGAGGAACTGCATCCTTACACAGAAAGACGAAACAGCTTTCGGGGTGTCCGCTCAGGCAAGTCGAACGTAATTACTTGGAAGAGGTAACGGACTGCGCGGTGGAAATCGCGGCACCAAATTCGCAATTTGTTTCTTCTCCCGCGTGTGTCTGGTTCCCTGCGCAAGTCATGGGGGAGCGGAGGTTGTGAAGAACAAAAGGCAAGCACAGCACGGCTGATTGAAAAACGAGTCGGCGGGTGTTCCCTGGTGAGTATTCCACGGGTTGGAAGACGAGACGCGGATGATGACGCGGAAAACGGCTTCCTTTTATTTATTTTCCTAAATTTCCCTCCTCGCCAATTACACACTGGGGAGAGGAACATGAAAAACAATTCGCGAAATGTTTGCCGCGTAGCGTTTATTCAAGGCCTTTGCTGCGTACAATGAGTTAGCGAATGTTGTAGTATGTAGATGTCAGGAAAGATTGAAGCTTAATGTTTCTGCGAGCTCGGTTTAAGCACACACTACATCGGTTAAGGTTTGGAGAGACGGCCTGAACAGACTATAGCGAGTTGATAAGGAAGAAAGCCAGAACAGAGAAAGTAAGAACAATCGAAACATAAGCGAAAGAAGTTTACAGTTCCGAAAGAGTCAATTCCACAGCCTCATTTACAAGCTCTAAACAATTTGTTCAAGAAAATCCTCGATTTTTGCTCTAACTTCTACAAACTTGCTCTTTAGACAAATATGCAAAATATTTTTCGCGGTACTTTTATGTTGTCATATTTATACGAGAACCAGGAGCCGACGTCTTCGGCGACTGAACGCTTCGCAATAGCCATGAATATCAGAATTAATCTTATTAATACGATCAGCCGCCACGGTGAGTCAGTGGCTAGGCGTTCGGTAACAGGTCCCGGATTCGCGGGATTGAATTGTGGCCGCATTTCGAAGTAGGCGATATGCAAATTTTCCCTCGCATCGTGTAATGAAAGCGCACGTTAAGGAATCTCACATGTTCTTAACTTATCCGCAACTCTCCGCTATGGCGTTTCTAATAATTCATGTGTCCTTTGGAGACGTTATACCCCAGAGACCTCCGTGCTACATACTATACTTCGTCTCACAAGATGTTGGCAGCACTGCGAAAGGTAAAGGCACCCCAGTACAATCCGGATCACGCGCATTACAATAGGCAATTGTGCTCTTACGCGCCTCTCGCCCCCCCCCCCCCCCCTTCCAATTGGCGGGGGTGACAGTAAGAGCACAATTCTCCATTATATTAGAGTGCACAGGGGCGAGAGGCACTTAGGAGCACGACTGCAATGGTTTCTCTGCCTTTCGCAGTGCCGAAGATATCTTGTGAGACGAAGTATGCATACCATATTTGCTTACTGCTACAAAAAGAGCGTACTAAACCATGCTCATCAAGCTGTGTTGCTATTGCAGATGATATCGCAAGCAGAGATGGACGAGCGATGTCACGCTACTGGGCGGAACGGATCAGCTCGGAAGGGAATAGCCACAGAAATTCTTCCTCACGCAATTGGTTGGCAACGCCTATAGTCACAACAAATCTGTCCGCTTCCTGTGCGTCCTCAGTGTAAGAGCGCGTGCATCCGTCTCCCCAGTCCACACTCTCAAAACACGCGCAACCACAGGCTTGTAAAACACAAATGAACGATGTAGTGATGCTACGTGCCCTTGAACGGCGTGTTCGTCCGAAGAGACGAGCGCCATGAGCTCGTGTCCCTTCGGCGGAGATGCCGCTGTCAATCACGCACGCGCGCGCGTGCGTCCAGCCCCGGTCGTAGTACCGTTACCGGTCTCGCAACGTTCACCGTTATAAATGAAGCGTGCAGACCGCATGAGTCATCGACGGAGAAAAGCACACAAGTGGCCGCCACAGCCAAGCTCTTGAGTCGCGCGTGCCCAAAACGCCCAGCTGTTTTCTGGCAGCAAAGGCTGTGGGAGAAATAGAGAAGAGCAGAGAGAGAAAGAAAACACATTTGCGCCAGAGGTGAGCGCATTTTCAGCTGGCTAGAAAGCGTGACGTTTCTCCCAGAGCGCAGCTGGTTGTCGATAACGCAGGCGCCACCGGCTGCCTATGCGTTGTGTAGTTGCACACGCATCCCTCGAAAACGGCGTGGAATCTGCACTGTGCAGAAGCACGATCGTTGATTGTCGTGGGCGATTACTGGCGGACCGGCTCAGATCTCTTCCCATGTTCTGTGCTTGCTAGCGGAGAATGACCCCAGTCGCCGTTACAACTCATCGGAGCAATATATGATTCGTTATTGCTAAAGACGTGCGGCGTGTCCGGGGCAAATAGTATTTATTTATTTTATTTATTTATTTAATCATACTGCAGGCCAATATGTTGGCCCAAGCAGGAGGGGCAATACAACAGAAATATTGGAATATAAAGCAATACAGAGCAAAAAGGACAAAAAACTGAGGACAAAAGTTCAACTCTGGTCACTGTAATGAAATGGGCAAAATTCAAGAACACAGTTCAACCCAAGGAGCCTTTGTTCCGAAAAGACACTCCAGTTCTTTTAGGAAGTTGTTTGATGCATAAACATTCGGTGGCAGTTCATTCCAATCGTTCACAGTTTTAGGGAAAAAAACTGTTCTTATAAGAGTATGCTTTAGCGAAAATAGGAGCTAGCGTGTGCAGTGTAGTATGTCTTGTTCTTCTAGTAGTGGCTTTCTGAACGCATTTCGCAAGGTTTATGGGAATTTTTTCTGACAGACATTTATGAAGAAATAGAAGTCGACTTATTTTCCTGCGTATGTCTAACCTGGGAATCTGATGCTCTTGCATAAGGAAAGATGGAGAATCTAGTCTTTTGTATTTGCAATATATAAATCTTACGGCCTTTCTCTTATACGTTCCAGTTTATCTATGTCTTTCTTGGTGTAGGGATCCCATAGTACTGACGCATATTCCAATTTAGACCTTATACATGCATTATAAGCTAAAAGCTTTGTACTTGCAGGAGCATTTTTTACCTTCCTTTTCAGAAAGCATAACTTTTGAAAAGCAGAAGCACAGATGTTCGAGTATAGTTTCTTATAGTGCGCTAAAATTGAACAATAGAAAAAAAGAAAAAACAGCAGATGACCCTCAGAGGAGGGTGTTCAGCAAAAGGCATCGATCGATTTTAAAGACATCGCAGATAATCTGATAAGGCTTGTATTGCAGCGCGAACCACAAGAAGGGACGACGACAGACAGAGTGAAAAGAGCGCTGTCGTCGTCTGTCGTCGTCCCTTTTTGTGGTTCGCGCTGCAATACAAGTTAGATATGAACCAACTAGCCCGCCAAGCAACCGTTCTGATAAGGCTATGGTGAACCTCCTTCTATATATCAGAACCTGCTGCGTATTGTCAGCAGACCTAAGGACATTAGCCGAGGCGCCACGGGAATCGATCGATACATGCCATTGGCTACAAAGAGGTTGCAGCAGACTGTAGTAATACCCACCTGTTTCAGGCATCGTTGGCTTATAAGATACCTATAACTGCTACGCGGAAATTACAAAGATGGTGGCACGCAGTTATCAAGGTCATGGACACCTATAGGTTTGCGAATACGCTATTTTAGTATAGATCATTTCACTGCTTTGGAATGCTTGCTCTTCACCTGTAGGGACTGGGAGGGTATGCGGCAGCATAATACCTCATTTATCACCTCGTGGCTGCCAGCTGCCTCTCATATTTCAGCATAATATAGCTGGCGTTTGAGCTCTGAGGATAACTTTATGCATATACAATCCTTCTAAATACCGAAAACTCGAGAACGCAATGTTGCATTTGCATCTTCATCAGAATTTTTTGGCATGGACGCCGATGTCGCCGCCTTTTGTGCTAATGGGATATATCAGGGCCATTTGTTTAACCTACACCAGCTACACCAGTGTGGCAAGTCTCCTATACCTACAATTGATTTTTGTTGCACTGGTGTAGGAGGTGTAGGTAAAAGAAAATGACCCTATCATGCTCACGAGTTGACCGTCATACTGCGCTTGTTCACATCTTTTTGCTAGATTAGGAGAGCGTAAATTGACTTTGGCAGGTGGACGTCGGTTTTCGAGGAACTCCGGGTTTTCCTCCCAGCGGGACTTTAATGGATTCTCATTAATTGATTCAATTACTGATTGCGAGAGGTGACTTTGGCAGGTAGTTTTTTGGTGGCACTCAATGTGAAGCCGGTTTCCCTTGTAATGGCGCTTCTTATGCTATTGCATCAGACTTATTCAATTGAATACATCATGTGGTTTCATGGCACGGTGTATATGAGCTAGGACTGTGGTTTCCACCCCCCGAAAAAGAGTTGGAGAATTGAGCTGAGTGGACTCGACCCTACTTGGTTTACATGAACCCGACCCGACGAGCGCAGAAGTGGCTCTGGACGAGCGGCGATTATGGTGGCACCTCGCGTTGAGGCGAAGAACTAGCAGACGGCACCCGATTCCGGTTTTTTTCCCTCGCGCGTCTCTAGCATTTTACGTACTGTTCTCCTCTCTCACTGTGCCCCGACTCACCCCGACAACGTTTACATGCTTCCTGCAGCGGGATCGAGTCCAGTCAACCCACACCCTGCGCAGGAGTTGACTGGACTCGACCCGTCGTCTTCACGACCCGAACTGACGAGGTTTACATGAACCCGGTAACAGGTTTTCGACCCGATAACTCAACTCAACCCGTTCCTGTGGGATCCATGTAAACGCCGCTGCATTCTCTCGGGGCGTTGAGTAACAATCCCGCATAGAGCGCGGTTAAAAGGTGGAGAACATTTGCGGCAAAAGGCACTGTGAGAGCAGCATGCAGAATTCGCTGCATTAAAGTCTTCTCTCGACTCTGCCGTTATCGACTGCTGCCAGTCGACGCACCCAATCGCATGCGGCGACTCTTTCAAACGTTGAGCCTCAACACTGTACATTGTGTCACCCACCGCATATCCGAGACACGTCGAACGAAACCATCCGGAAGCAGAGGTAGAAAGCGAACTTCTTTTTCTTTCTAAGTGAGAAACGATCGAACAGAAGAAGATAACTTTGTTCGCCTGTATTGGAGAGTTTCTTTCTGACGTGACAGCGGGAGTGAAACGAAGTGGAGAACGCACGGGGCAAATTGAAATTATAATGCGGCGCCAGTTTAATCTTCTTGAAAAGAAGACTGCTTTTCAGCGCCATTCCGACTTGGTGTCTCTTTTCATTTCATATAATTCTCTCCCTCTTCTAAAAGCGAGGGAAGAGCAAAAAGCGCAAAGACTGCCTGAGGTGTTTAAGCCAGCAAAAGGGGAGGGGGTGGGGGTGAAGAAGGGGACTAGACTTTGCAAGGGATCGCAGACCGTCACTGAACAATGGACCGCTCGCCTAGCTGTCAGCCATCGGCCCGGATAGACGTCAAAAGGATGTGCTCATCCCCTGCGGAGTCAAACGTTGTGGGGGGTGGTTAGGGAGGGCGCTGCCTTCCAATTACACACACTATGTGGGTGAAGTCCGCGTCGCGTGAGCGGGGTGAATTCTCTCTGCTGGAATGCCACAGCAACCGCCATCTACCGGAAGGCATTCACTGCACCCAGAAGTAGCTGGCGTCAAATAGCGAGCAAAAGTTCTTTTCCCCGAGGGATCTAGCTGCCTGACTGAATGCCTGCCTGCCCCACTGCGCTCCCGATGATAGATGAAGGAAACTCGGATTGCAAAGCACGTCGGGAATCGGCGGGACAGTGCGCTGCCCGCCTCCTCGCGGTGGGAGGAGGTAATCCGGCGTCCCGGCCGCGAGCAGCAAGCGCTTCGCTTTAGGAATTGCTCATTTTGTACTGGGCACGTATCGTACGATATGAGATGCCGGGAAGACTATGAAAAACGGTAGAAGTAGCAGTTTTCTGCCTCTTTGCTCTTGCAAAAGGAAGACTTACAAAAGCATTACTGTAGCTGCGGCTTCGACATTTTTCCGGTCAAGAAAATATTCCCAGTAGGGAACTTCACGATAAGATTAAGGTTTTCCCGCGAACAATAATCTTTTCACCCAAAATAACGGGTAGATGGCGTGCTTGTAGGTAGGAGGTTAGGCTGCCACGCTGGGTCAGCACTTCTTTGGGACATTTGAATCGAGACTCTGCAAATGAACCTCGGAAAAAGAGATATGTCTGTGACCGAGGAGGGAAAATTATTCAAAGATGATCAATGAGAACCATGTGGCATATATGCGACAGCGTAAATTTTTATTGAACACTACATGTTTATCATATATTACGTAAAGAAATGGTAGATACATTAATGCTCTTGTGCGATGGCAATTTACGTTTAGGTGTCTTAGACCGCATGTGATGCCCTGTAGCCATCAGCATTTCGTTAATGGGAAGATTTCGAGCTCAATTAGGTCATCATAGCTCTGCGGTCCGATAAGTGGAAGCTCCTATGCCACCTCTCATAGGCATGCTGGTGATACGCAAGGGTCCCGTGTTTTCGCCATCTCACCATTGCATGTACAAGCAGGTGCCCGAATTTGCACCTCCTTGCGACTCGACTATGCCATCTTGTCTCGTGGCCTCGCACCACCGGAAGACCGGTCGCACGCCTGGCGACTTCCTTGAGAGAAAGAGAAATGAACGCGGGCGCCATTGCCCCTACAACCTATCAGCGCCCGTCTATGTCACCTGCCAACTGCCACCTGCCTGAGATTTTAGAGGCTGCGAGGCTTGAAACGAGACCTGCATGGGTCTCAGTGTTTTTCATCTGAAAGCTGCCACCTGCCGTAGGCGTGCTCCTGGCTTTTTTTTAAGCTGCGAGGCTTCAAACGGGGAGTGCAAGGGTCCCGGTGTTTGTCACCTCAAAACTGCCACCTGCCATAGGCATGCTCGAGATTTTTCGAAGTTACGAGGCTTAAACAGGCTTTTCATAGGTCCGTGTGTTGGTCACCTGAATACTGTCGCTTACCATAGACACGCTCGTGATTTTTCGAGGTTGCGAGACTTCAAACGATTTTGCAAGCGTCCCGGTGTATCTCACTTTAAATCTACCACCTGCCAAAGACGTATTCATGATTTTTCGAGGCTGCGAGACTTCAAAAGGAGGGTATGAGGGTCCCCATGTTCGTCACTTAAAAACTACCACCTGCTACAGGCATGTTCGTGATTTTTCAAGGTTACGAGGCTTAAAACTAGCTGTGCATGGGCCCCGGCGTTTGTCACCTGTCATAAGCATGCTCGTGATTTTTAGAAGTTGCGAGGTTTCAAAAGAGGGGTACATGGGTTCCGTTGTTTGTCACCTAAAACAACCACCTGCCAAAAACGCGCTCCTGATTTTTCGAGGCTGCGAGGCTCCAAACGGAGAGTGCGTGAGTCGAGGTTTTTGTCACCTGCAATTGCCTCCTGCATAGGCATGCTCTTGATTTTTCAGGTTAGCGAGGGTTGAAACGGGTGGTGCAAGGGTGCCGGCGTTTGTCACCTGAAAACTGCTACCTGCCTGGGCATGCTCGTGATTTTCAAGACTGCAGCGTTTCAAACAGTCGATGACGCTGACGTCAACGACGCTGCCGGACATTTTGTTTCTACACAGGCGTACTAATGTTCTCGCCTTAAAGTAAAACGTGGATGTACAAATCGTAGTAGGAAAGGAAAATTGTATTCAGCTGATCCGGGGAATATTAAAGCTCACGGTGCATGCCAAAGAAAGCATGATAAAGCGCTCGGCCGCACTCTCTCATGGCTAAGAGGCATGCTGCAATAAAAACTGATTAGAAAGATCCATGGCTAACCGGAAACGAGTGCTGTTCAAACGAAGAAAATTGGCGAAAGGTTCGCCAACAGGAGACATTGAACTGATGCATAGGATTTTCAAAATGCGAGATGTTAAGGAATAGATGTGTCACAACCTGACGCTCGTTAGCTCCTTTTCCCGTTTGGACATCCACTCGAAGAAAGACAACTGACGACTAATTGAAGGCTGAGGTTTAGCAGAACGTTTGCGTGCTTGTAAGTACTGATTGGTTTCGCCACGGCGATATAAGCATAAGCAACGACTGATTGTAGATACAAAACTATGTTAAACGGTTGCCAAAAATAATCTTGCGTTGAATGGGTATGCTGTGTGCGCGTTTCATCTTTGCTGACATCCTTCCAGAAACAGACAAAAACACGCATATACCTGCGCTATCGAAAATCAGCGGACAGTTGCTAAAGATCACAAACGTGAAACTCTTAACATTTTTGTGTGTATAATATGAACTTTATCGTCATTATCTCAAGTAGCACCAAAGCTTGTCTTCTCAGAGGCACCTGGGAGAAATGCGCTGCGGGTGATTTTTCTTGAGCCTAACAAGATATTGTTACATATGAAGCTGTGTTGATACCTGACTGTCCAGATAACTGTCTGTCCTCAGTCAACATATGCTCTATTTTTACACCTTCTATATCGTGAATGCACAACTCCGTTCGACGCACGATCGCTCTCGAAGAAAGCCGTCACTGTTCCTCAACGACCTCTGTAATACTCTGATGCATAATTTTATTTCATTTGTTCGAAACATTTCTGCCTATTCAAATAGACTCCCTAAGCAAACCTAAATTTGAGAGCGTGTTAATTAGATTAGCTTTAAAGCCCTCTGGAATAACTCAACACTACTGGGGCATGATTACGAAGATAAGCGTTATGATATGATCATAAATATATTTGAGTCTTTCCCATCATTATCTCTGGTTTTGCTGTTTATAAAATATTTCAATCTTACGTCATGAACGAAACCCCCTCGGTGGTGGTGCGCAATGAACAGAGTAATCTCAATACAAAACGAAAAATGAGCATTAAAATGTCAGATTCACAGTGCTGGATGTACTGCAGGCAATCAAAATTACTGCTGCAGTCCTACAAAAGATATCAATGCCTAAGTGATGAAGAATACGCCTATTCCGGTAGCGCTGAAACCTTTCAGCCATGTTGCGGTTTTGTTCCAGCCGAATGCCATTTTGATGTTACATGTGTCCTATTTTCTAACATTTTTAGAAGTGTTAAATATAAACGTTGATAACATGTTTCAATAACACAAAAACGACATTAATCTAACATTTTTGCAACATGAACGTATCCTTCTTAAAAATGATAAAGAAGCTCCGACGGGCCAACCAGTCGTGATAGTGCACAACTTAACTTTTTGAAGAAACCACAATACAGCGCAACTCATACAATCCCCTCTGAACAAATAGCAGAGTCAAGATTTTATATTCATCAATGAGAGATGTTCCTTGAGTGAAAGTGGAGAATTGATAATATGCAAACGTTCTTAACTAAATAATAGGGCTATGCATGCACTCTATGGCAGGCTTCATCTCAAAGATTTTGTTGCAAAGAAGTGTTATTAAAGAAAAACAACATGTCTAACAGAAGAAAAAGGTCAAACGAGCTGGGACTCAGTGCTTGAATATATTTGCTATGTTGTTTTATCATTATTATTCAAGCATTATTTTAGCATATACAAAATTATATAAAACAACATTTCCTTGTAACGTTTATATAATGTTTATAATTGAACATAAAGCTTTATGTAACATTAGAGTAACCTTAGGAAGTCAACTTGTTTAATATTTGTGTTGAATGTTCTACTGCTTTTTTATGGCACACTGTAAGACAGGTATGCGGCTATGCAATGTTCAGCGCCTGATGCTCAAGGCTGATGGTCAACATCAGGAAACATTCAGGCTACTTACATAACACGTTTCTAATATTAATGTAATTAAGAGTATGATATCTCTTTATCAATTAAATTTGCCGGAACCTTGAAGTGGCTGCTGAAATGAGCGTCAGGACATAGTGTAGATCACCACTAACCTCAAAACGGCGATCACGGGGTTCTTTTTGGTGCAGACAGCACGCGTTTTATTCGCGTGGGGCAAAACTTTTGAAATTCTACTTTCTCAACACGAAAGGTGTCGCCCTTTTTCAGACAAATAAATGCCAACATACAAAGAAAGAGGCACAGAAGTTACTTTTACCGAGAACAATATTGAAATAGAATTTTGTGAATATCTGCTGAAAAATATACCAGGAAACACGAACTCTGCTCATTGAAGGCCTAAAGTAGAGCTTGGGCTTTTGGGGCGGTTTTAGAAACACCGAAGTCGGTCGTAATTTGCAGCGGCGCTAAATAGACCATGAAAGTATGGTCAAACAGTCAAGTCATTAACAAATAATTTTGAAGAAACGCTTAGGAGTGATAGCAAGTGGCGACGCATACAAATGCGACTTTAACAATATCCTCATAACAGAGACGATTAAGTGGAAGGTAGCTCTGCTTATCAACCATGCAGCTGGAGCAGGTAAAAGAAGTGACACAATAAAATAGTGGACAAGTTTATCTTAACGACGCATTCGCACAGTTAATTAGCCTGCACTTCGTTTTCAATACTTCTTCAATATCTCCATCAACGTGAGTGGCGAGGTTTGAACATAATGCGCCAGCATTTAAGCTCTCTTCTGTAGAATAAGTATGAATGAAGTCGATCGAAGTTTGCTTCGAACGCGAGCCCGTTCCTATCAGGCCAGTAAAGAAAAAAAAATGATCTAAACAATGTGTTCTGAGCTTCTTGGAGCATAACCTCAGGGACTTCCAGTTCATCTTGTTTTTTTAGCTGATGGCTTTGAACATTTCAGACACCAGCTCAGCTCATGGGTGCGGAAATAAAGCATTCAGTTGCGAGACACTGCTGGAGTGAACACCTCTGTGTAGCTCTATACTATCGTGAAATCAAATGTGCCATTTACCAACCCTTCCAGCATAAACACTCTAAACACTCACGCACAAAACGCACAGAAAAACTTCAACCATCTATACCAACTCCAGTAAGGTAACTTGCAGTAATAACGCGACTACAGAAACCAACCAATTTGACATATCTGATAGGTTTCTTCAAACACAGTCAAATCCTCACAATCACCTCTTTATGCTAGGATTGGGAGAATCGGGCTCGTTTATCAACGTGGCCCCGAAATTAATGTTCGAGCACCCTCGAATCCATGCCGAGTCCAGCGTCAATGGAAGACGCCACAACATACAAACAGCAAATAGCTGACCATCAAGAGAACGTCAAAGCATCCCCCACAGTCTTCAGCGTCACTCAACACGGAACAAGCGCACATCCTTAGCGTAGTAATTCGACTCCACGTGGAACTAATGCTGTGCAACTTCAGATGGTCTGACACAGCTCAGTGTTCCCGCTATCCGGGGATCAGGGTAAATACAGAGGACAGTCTGCACTTCCGTAACACTGCTATTGCCTCTACTTATTTCCTTTACCTTACCATTTTCCCTGGAGTACTTGGCTTCACTTTAGCAGCAGATGCAGAGATGCACTCCAGAGGCAACGGAAGATAAGCGGGCCTTATAGCAGCAAGAGCGTTTTTCTGCTGGGCCGTTAGTGTTGGCCTTCAAAAGAGGTTTTTCCGTCTCTTCAAATGGTTTGGGCTTATTATGAAACTAAGGGAATGTGCATGGCAGCAAGTTAGGTTAGTGGGTGCGAACTTGAACCATGAGATTAAAACAGCAAGGGGATTCTTAACACTTCACATGTCGCTTTTTTTCTTTGTTTTTTCTTTTTACAAGTGGGGCAGTGCAAGTTTTTCGGGCTTCTTTTAGAAAGAGGTGCTCGGACTTCGTACTGGCCACCGGTGATTATAGAGCCCGGCTAACCAATTCTCTAATCAACGTACAAACGAAATATCTGCCACTTTCAGTGCCACCACCATTTGCCGACCGGACAGCCAGAAACAGGACTGTCCGGCCTGGCTGAAGTTGGCGGCGAAAGAAAAAAAAATAAAACAAATTCGCTAAGGAATGCAGCAGTTGCGCTGCTCCGTGGTGTTCAGCTGGGCCTAGGGGACAATACAATCCTCCTTTCGCAGGGGTTCAACTTTGAACAAAGCCAAAAAAGAAGTAATATATTCAATGTTGAAGATAGTAAGTGACGCCTGTTGAGGTTGTCTGAGAACACACACACTACTCCCTCTCTTTGCAGGCTATACATGAATACCCCATAAGTCGCACCTGAACGCCTCAGTTCAGTTCAGTCGTGTCCGACTTTTCGTGACCCTATGGACCATGTCACGCCACGCTTTCCGGTCTCTCACTATCTTCATAACATCACATAACTTCATCTGCAGCGCCTCGAGGATGCCATCTAACCATCGCGTTCACTGCCTACCCCTTCTCCGGCGACCCTCAACCTTTCCCAACATCAAATCGTTCTCCAGCGACTGCTCTCTTCTCATCAGATGACCAAAGTAGCTGAGCTTTAACTTTAGAATTTGACCCTCCAATGAGCAGTCAGGGTTTATGGTCGACAATATCGACTGATTTCATCTTCTGGCAGTCCAAGGAACTCTCAAGAGTCTTCGCCAGCACCAAAATTCAAACGCGTCAATTCTTCGGCGGTCAGCCTTTTTCACAGTCCAACTCTCGCATCCATACATCACAACTGGAAAGACCATAGCACGAGTTATACGGATGCCTACCTGAACGCCTACCCCACCATTATTTCACAACGTAGTGAACTTGAACGGCTGGTGTACTGGCTGTGAATGCGAACAAAAAATTCTTCAAAGGGAATGCATTCATTTGTTCAAGGAAGATGCTCGAATCCACCGACCGAACCTGCGAGATTTGCCTTAGCTGGCGTCCTCTGTGTCACCGTTCCAGAGTGGACGTCTTTTAGCGTCTGTCCATGCTGAATACATCCGGCTCACTGACGCAGAAAGCGGCAACTTCGTTCGCAGCGTTTCGAGGTTTTAAGTGGCACGTTGTGTTTCGTATCGCGGAAGGTGAATGCGTATGTTGCGAGCGCTGTTTCACGTAGCAGCATATCCGTGTGTCGAAACATTCCGCAGAGGCGCGTACTTACATACCTCTTGTCTTAGTCACGGCGGGTAAGAGCGGGCGTTGTCACCCCGAGCACACATTGTAACGCTTCAAGCGTAGTTTTCCCTAATTCTAAATATCCTTTAACGTCGTATAGCGTTAAAACGTGAAATTGCCGCACTATAAACTCGCACTTTTTTACCGAGCACACAGATGTTTTGTGACCGACGAATATAAACGCTGGCGTCGACTACCTGACATTTTATCTTCTGCCCTTTCATTTGTTTTTGTTTTTTGCGAGGGGCCGTTTAGTGCAAAGCGAGGTAAATATCGCAAATCAGCAGCGACTCCTCAAGGCGCTTGAGTAACATTTGAGCTTTATATGTACAATACAAAAATATTTCTTTACTTCTAACTTTTAAAAAAAGTTTTTGTATAATTCTCAACCCCTATTCCGCACCTATTCCCGGCCCGTCGCATAGTGGAATATCATAAAGTAGTTTCCCAAAAGCTTTTTAATTTGAAGTAAAAGCTCCAACTTCGTTTCCTTAAAATTAGGTGAGCACCAGGCTCTACCTTAATTAACAACAACTATTTTTGACGACCTGTCCTGCGCATTTTGTAAGCATAACGTTTCCTTAAATGTAGAGTGCACCGCAGTGCCTTTCGAAATTTCTTTCTTCGCTGCAGCTACTGAGCATTGGGGCTGTGCAGGACAGGCTACAGCTTGCAAGATAAATTTCTAAAATGCGTGCTTTTTAAATAAAAAGTAAAAATTCGTATTTGGCTCATACTCGGTAAAGAAAAATTGCTTCTTTGTGCTGGTCGATGTCTGCGCTTATGACAACTTATTTCTAGTGATAGAACTTCAATAAATCCTCGCGCTTAGAAATTGGCGACGTAAGTAAGTTATATTTCACATGCTTCTTGTATGTTTCAGTCGTTCGATATTAGGCAAATTTCACACTCATAGCTAGATATTCTCACCTTGTAGGCTCCATCCACGAGCCGCACCATCTCCTCGTATTCCGTCATGTTTTTTTCCTTCTTTTTCTCTTCGCTGACCTTGAAAATCCGCACACTTCACAGCACACTCACGCACACACACACCACGTCACCACACTTTGAAAGTCGCAAACACTTGTACGCCGTGTCGACACGCTCCGGCAGTCAGCATAGCCGCTGGCGGCGCAAATAAAAAAAAAAGACACGATCGTGGCGCGCACGGTTGCCGTAAGAAGCCGTTCGCTGAAGATCGGCGTTAGCGAACACGCGGCGCCGGCTGATCCGAAAGCCGCGGCAAAAAAAATAACACCGAGGAACCACGAGGAGCCCTCCGCTTTACCGGGAGCCGCGCGGCTATGCGAAGAACCGCGGCCGCTGGAAAACGCCAAGCGACGCCAGATCGCATACCGATGGAGAGAGGAACAACGCGCGCGGTCCTTCTCCTCCAATGGAAAGCGACGCCCGCGCGCTCTGCGTCACTTCCGGCAGCGGCGGCCAGCGGCAGCTGCTCGCAGAGACCGACTGCTTCCGGTTTCGGTGCTCGCGCGCGCCGCGTCGTCTGCTTCTTTGAGCGTCGTCTGGTACGTAACTAGCAGCAAGGGGCCAAATAACACACAACGTCTGTATAAAGCGAGTTTTTAGACAAAGTGGTCTGGATTATGTATCGATAGAGGTTTTGGAGATGTTATCGTGCAAGCAAACAAATAGTGGAAACCGGACATTATATTGGCGGACGAGAAAAAAAGAAAAGGATACGAAGCTGGCAGTGACATGGGACGGAGGACTAACGCTAGGCCATCCCAATAAAATCATCTCATCGTCATCTCATCATCACGTCGCTTTCATCGGCTGATCGGCAAGTAAGAATGTATTGAGCGGTAATTCAATATCGAAAAGCAGAGTGGAGCAATAGATGTGAACTTTCTTACGCTGCTGACAAGGTTGCAAACAAAAGCCTAACGTATATAACCGAAAATGCTTAAAATCCAGAATATGATATATTATAATTCAGCTGCATCTTAAAAAAAGAAATCTGGTTCTTGATGAAAGAAGGAATGTTATTCTTTTCAACAACGTCATCCTCATATACCTGAAGAGAAAACAGTACATGTGAAGATGACTATGGAGACAATCCAAGTCAGGTTTGATCAAACTGTCAACAAAGCCGGACTGTCAAAAGCATACGCAGCATAAATCCTTTGCGATGTGGTTTAACAGCAAGTTCAGCTGAAATACGCATTGTGTCACAGTAACATAGAGCTTTAAATGGGAATTGTTTTTCTAAACGAATTTTTATTCTTTATGCCCTGTATTTCATATTTTGGAATATAAACAGATCGTTCTGCGTGTATATAGACTGCGCTCCGATTATACGGGACCTCTTTACGCAGACCACAATTAATAAATTTGATGGTGAAGAGGCCACTAGGTTTGTACTGTAAACTCCATCAAAACATTTGTGTGTAAACCTATAGTTGGAGCCAGCTGATCTAATACCAGGGCCATGGTCATTTCGTTCTTAGGTAATAGCGGTAAGGGTCCTCTAAATGTAAAACCCGAGGGGCGCTCCGACTCGAAAGTCCTCATTGGTCGAGGAGGTAGTGACGTCAGAGCTATTTGAAATTCACTTGAAAGAAAAACTGGCTTGTCAAAAGTGTCAATTGGGCCGCGAGCCGAAGTCGCTGGACGCCCCAATTATCGTTCGTTCAATCAACAGAACGGAAGCCTTGCACGAGAACTTCCTCACACAATGTGCAGATTAGACCACAGAAACGCGTATTTAATCAGTGTCGCTAATTAGTGGCACTAATTTATTGTCCCTTTTATACATAATCGCACATTCGGAACCTGTGTCGTCCAAGTTTTTTACGCGGTTCGCTACTTGTATCAGTTAATTACTAAGCTTTTCAATATAGAACGCAGTAAACTAGATCTTTTTCTTTTCCTACGCGTATGATACTAGACAAAGGCCACGTAACTTATCGTATACATTATAATCTTTAACAGTTCTTTGTCGTGACAATAACTGACTGAAATAGCTTTTATGCTGGTGCCATTTTACAGTCAAATGGAAAATATTTTTTCACACGCACCTAATTGCTTTGCGTCCGTTTTGTTTGTTTCAAAGTATATTTATTCTTTATCCTACTCTTTTTCGCATTTTGTATTCTGTGCATGAAGAATGATGACGGGGATAAAATACGTAAGATGGATGAAAGAGCAACACCATTGCGTCAGAAAAGAAACAACTGGCACAATTAGCTTTGGTTAACTTTGTTAATTCAATTCGTTAACTTTTCATATTTATGCTGTTATATTTCCTGCGGTGTGTATTTGGAATATCTACCTTCTATTTCTTCGTCTTAATATTTCGATTTGTACAGTTACCGTGGCTGTTCTTCTCTATATGTACTTGTTGCCTTTCTGCGGGTAAAGTCTGGAAACGAGATTGCTGCATCTGAAAATAGAAAGCATACAAAATAAAAGCATCCGTCATTCTGTCACACGGACTTACTTTTCGCTCCAGGTATACGTCATAATTTATAGCCCATTCTATCGTTCATTGAAGAATAAGCTGAAATGCACTTCAGGAAAGGAGTAGAAAGTTCGAGGATCCTCATCGATGGAGGCATGCCGTATTCTATTGTATTGACGGGGTTCCTTTTCTGCTGCTCGGCACAACACGTTAGTCCGTTTTGTTGCATGCTCAGGGCAGGTAAATTTTGACTAATTAGCTGCTTTTATGGCCTCAGGACCCCTCCATCCCTCCAGTAAGACAGCGGGTACTAGTTGTCGAAGAGGTTCGGAATATTTGTGAAAGTAAACACATTCAGAGAAGGAGTATAAAAATCGCCTAACGTGTGAAAGGTGGAACGACTCTTTTAGAAACAATTTCTGTCAGCGAAAGTTTAAATGCTTTAAATGAAAGTTTAAATAAAAGTTTAATAGAGTTGAAAACTCCCGTGTATTTGCGTAAGCCTTAACTACAACCTCAAATTGGCGTGTTGGCTGTATGGTATTTTGTAAAACGGTACTGTGTGCTGAACTTGCAATATCCTTTTGGTTGTTGTTTTTTTTGAGCCTGATAAACACTGATAAAATAAACTTTTCAGAACAAAATTTGGCGATATTTCGAAATTCCTAGTTGGTAACCAACATGATCGAAATTCTGGCCCTGTCAAGAGAACTTCGTTGTACAATTTCATATATTGAGATCGACTTCGCGACTTCACGGAAATAGTGCTCTTTGGTTGCGGGCACCCACTCGTTTGACGGCAAGTTGCACGTCGATTGAAAGATCGTGCTTGCTCCTCCAGCACAAAACGACGGCCGCACGCGGCGTCACTTCCGGCAGCGAGAACTGGTCGTGCGAAGTAAGCAGACAGCTTCCGCTTTTGGCGCCCAACCTTGTCGTCTGCTTTCTGCTGAGTCATCTCTCTATCTCGCACTGAAGTATGCGCTCTTTCCTAGGTAGCGCCAACGACACACCCATGTTTGAACAGTCACGTGCTCGCCTCTCAATTAGGGGCGAGTCTCCGTCACTTAGCCTCCTAGGTTGTTTCTTTTCTTTTTCCTTTTCCGGCGTCCCTTTGCGAGCCCTCTACCGTATGCATGAAGGCTACGCTTACGCACACGTGCGGAAGGTTTAATTCTGGGTACTCAAGACCTGGCTAAGGGCGGTTTCGAAAGCGAGGAACGCGCTTCTGCTTACAACCTTACAGAGCCGGCACTTTGGGGTCGCATTAACATAGTGGTATAGCATTCGTGTGAAGGGACTCGCAGGCAACGAATGCTGTTCACGTATTCGTGCTACACTTCTCGTATCCTGGGGAGCACGAAGTTCAGTGAAGTTTCCTTAGGAACAAGTTACATTATCATTATAACACCAGGCTATATACGCTGCGGGGAAAGGACTTTCCCGTCTACATCGAATCAGATGTTTCCTGAGCTAGCCATCGTCCCCAGGTGTACCTCAACATTTCCTGATCTCACCTGCATACCCAACTTCATACAGTCCCAAGTTAAGCTATGCATCGCTCGAAATACACTCGATCCTTCCGAAAGGACTTCCATTGCCTGTGCTCGGAACTATACGTATTCAACCTAGGTACATTTTCTGCTCTTCACTATTGCTGATATACCAATAACTAGTTTAACTAGTGTTTGATTTGTAACCCGCGCTTTTCTTGTTATTTTAACGTTGCCGGCATTATTTAAGCGCGAAGTGCTAAAGGCTCCGTTTTGGAGAAAATTTGGTGTTGTCGACGTTAATGATGTTGGTGTTGTGAGCGGAAAGTCCCGGGCATGACTCTGGCAGGTGGTAGTTGGCAGGTGGCATGACCCAGCACTGATTAATCGATGGTTTGTGCGACGTCACGAGACCACATGACGTCACAAAGTTGGGAGGTGCTGCCACCTCCGGTTGCTCATTTGAGGTGGGAGGGATATGAGTGGGGAATCAAGATTTCAGGGCTCCTGGAGACCGAATAAGGCACCCTACTCCTGGTACATGCAGGCGGGTCAGTACCGCTTGATTAAACTATAGGTCTTCATATCTATGCCGGAAGGTATACCGATAGAGCATACGAAACCACCAACATAGAAACATTAACATAGGTGCCGCCGTTGTGGCGCAGTGGTTACGGCGCTAGACTACTGTGCCCAAAAGTGCGGGAACGAATCCCGGCCGCTGCGGCCGCTTTTCGGTGCAGGCTAAAAGCAAGGCGGTCGTGCGCTGCTTTGCGGTGTCAGTGCACGTCTAAGAATCCCAGGTGGTCGAAAGTTTCGGAGTCCTCCACTACGACGTCTCTCATAGCCTGAGTCGCTTTGGGACGTTAAACCCCATGAACCAAACCTAAACCAAACATTAACATAGATGCTTGAACCATGTTTTACTTTCACCAGTTCGCGTCTCTCATAGCCTGAGTCGCTTTGGGACGTTAAACCCCACAAACCAACCAACTTTCACCAGTTCTTTCCATTTGTGGAGCGCATTTTCTGAAAGATCTTGATTTATAGTAGAAAAGTTATAATTCTGCTCCTGCAGAATTTGATGGCGAGTGCAGAAAGCGGTAAGAAACAGCAATGAGCTCGAGAATAAAGGGATCTACATGAGACTACATGTGGCTTGACATGAGACTACCATATATGACGGCAACATTCGAGCATTTCATAGTTGTGACATTTCCTCGAGAAGGAAACCTGTATTTTGACGTTTTCGCTTTTGCACAAGGAAGAAAGAAAAAAATAAATAGAGAAGAAAAAAATACGAAAAGAAAGGAAGAAAGGAAGAAGGGAAGGAAGGAAGGAAGGAAGACACAAACAAACGCGACTCATAGGGAAGGAAAAACAAGGGCGGTCGAATCGATAAACGTGTACAGTTGCGAAACTTCAAAGCACAAGAACGGAGAAACAGCAGGGATATTCTGAGCTCTATCAGTATGAAAAGGCTTCAAAAATGAGTAAAAGAAATGGGAAGCCGCGCAACTAAATAAAGAAGGAAACCTAGACCTACCAACTGAAAAAAGGAGTTAACAAAGCGCACAAGCAGTTATGAACACCTTCACACGGTGCATTTGCGAGGCTGGGCAGTACAACGGACATCACTGCTCACGACAAGTAGACGCGCAATAAAACAGTGAGTCCAAGACATCCACGAAAACGTCAAGGCACCTCATTTATGTGAAATAACTTCGCTCCCGAAAGAATGACTCATACACATAATAAAAACACCTCGCCGCAAACAACCTATAGACAAAGATAGAATATTCGTCATTCAAATGAATCGACAGAGAGCTCACACAGACTTCACAATCGTGAAGATTCTCTTTGCTGTTATGCTTGCGGTGCTGTTTGCGTATTCGCGAGTGCTTTTGAAGTTAAAGCAGTCAGCAGTCAGAATACAAGATGCCACTCTACGTAGTTTGCGTTTGTGTGCTTTCAACTTTCAGCTAAGCCTCGCCAAGCAGCCTATTGAACTGCAGTTTGCAGCGGGCGGTGACATGTGTCACTAAACAGCAGGGCCGTCGAGAATGTCACACTTCTCTCGTTCATGATGCCTTCGCTCTACTTCCGGCACGGGCCAGGAACCGAGTGCGACCCAGATCGACGAGGTCGCCAAGCAGGTGCGAAACAGGTGCGCCTGGGACTCTCCCCCCTTGTACGAGCTGTCGTGCACAGAGACGCACACAGTGGTTTGCCCTTTCTTTTCCGGCAAAGCTCGAATTAGTCTCAGAATGCACACTAGCAGATGTCTTCCAAAAAGGCGTCCTTGTTCTCCTAAAAACCTCTGCTGTGACCTTTTTTTACATGTATAGTACCCAATACAACCGACCTAGTAAGTGAACCTTGGTTTCTTGTCAGTCTGCTGCGTATTTATTGCCTGGAAAGAGCATCGCATAGCCTTGAAAGTGATGGCATACGCAAGGCCAACCTTATGAAGAATTGACATGTGTTTACAGCTTTGCTTTCAGAAACTTGGTTTTTTGCGCTTGCTGGTTCACAGCTTCAAAACAACGAGCGAATACAACCGTCGTGTTCTCGGCACCTATGAAACTTGCTGTGTGGGGCTAACTTGTAAAAATTATTGACAGCAAGCTACATGGACGCACAGGTAACGCAGGTAACGAGCGATGAAGGGGCCGTGTATCAAAATTTCCTGTCATCCGGCAACAAATACAGGGCGTTTCAGGAAAGACTAAGCAATTTTAGGAAATAGTAAGTTCAAAATAGAAAAACAAATATTTTCAGGAACAAACTCTCTGTTGCTCTAATTGTAAAGCCACTAATAAACTAATACCCACTAATAAACTTTTGAATTATCGCAATTGGTTTGTAAGTCTTAAGAGGTAAGAGTGCTAATGGCGAGATCGAAGTCGTGAATAAGAGGGTGCCGTATCAATTTCTAAAGCTAAGAAAAACTCATTTTGTTTGGAGCGCGAGGAATCCCAACGCCTTTTTCTGCACGATACCGAAACTGACCGCAAGGGATTCGCTGCAAACTCGGTACAGAAGCGACGTCTGGTGATGACGTGAACATTTTTCAACGGCGCTGAATTCGAACTGCACGCAGTATTGCGCATTGCCATGCAAGTTCTTCTGCCTCGCAACTTTGTGCATGGGAAATGCCAGTCCTTGCTAGCTGCGCGCTGTTGTGCCTGACCAAAGCCGCCCAGAAATTCAGCCGGACGCCAAACTTCTTAGGCTAACGCCTCCTTCACAAAATACGGATACTTCTGTGCAAAGCACCAATGCACTGGAGGCGAGCCATGCCAAAGAGAGAGAAGCGACGTGTTTCGACATGAGCTGAGCGTCCAGACAGCACGGCGCCGTGGCCCTGACGGTGAACCCCTTCTCGCCCAGCGGCATATTTGAAGCGAGAGCGCAGCAAGCTCTCCCATTGGCCCTGCGAAAGTGCTGCCGTCGGATTGGACCATTTTGAGCGTCAACGGTTCTCGGCGACGGAGTCTCAAGTGCTTCCGTTCGAGACTCCGAGTGTGAATTCATCACTAGCGTCCATCGGGAGCAGTTCGCCCCCTGACAGTGCGGACGCGGCGGAATCTCCCCGGCCGTCGCTGCGCGAGAACAGTCGCGTACGGCTATGTTAGCTTTCGGCCCCAGAGCCTAACTCGTTGTTTAAATGCCTGTAAATAGTGTATAAAGCTTTTTCTTCATCTCACCAACGCCGACTCGGATTCATCGCTACCGCCCAGGGAGCTGACAGCCATCGTTCACGAAACGGGTGACGAGCGCTGCGTTACCAACTCCTTGGCACAACCCTGTTGACGGTGGGCTACTGTGTGATAACCCCACCGGCACAACATTGGTGGCAGCTGCGGGATCCACTGGCACAACAGCACTCACATTTTTAAGAGCGATGCAGCGAATTAAAGTACATGATATGTCACAGCGAAGGAGGCAGTTCGAATTTGGCGCCGTTGCCACTGTATCACGTCAGCATTGAACGCCGCTTGAAGAGGTCGCAATAGCGCTCGCTGGCGTCGGAACGAAGGCTATATTGATCTTTAGCGACAGTAAAACTGCTCTCTGGAATATCGGAAAAGGCAGGGTCTCGCAAGAAGCCGCCCGAATTCTAACAGCTGTAGCTAAAATTGATCGCAAAATCACCCAAATTTAGGTCCCAGCACACACGTCGGTCCCCGGCAACGAGGCGGCCCATGATTTAGCCCCGAGATCTCTACTTCCGGGCAAACGCGGAGCCGCCCGACTGCCAGGCGATGGACGAACGTTTGCAAACCTATAAATAAATAATCGAAAATTATAGATTAAGAAGACGTATGATACCGCCACCGGATCCTAGCTTAAATAATAAAGATGCCATAGCCTGGCGGCGATTACCAGCCGAAAATTTCCCAAACCCTGTCTGGTTGTTTCACACCAAGATAGATGAGAGAAAAAATGATAACTGTAAAGCCTGCGAAGCGAAGGGGACTCTCGACCATATGCCCTAAGTCTCCGGGCTCTAGGGACAACATTGAAAGTAGAGAAGCCTGGGTAACCCTGCTGCGAAGCGACGTCCCCGCTGACCAGCAAAAAACCGTCCGCCTGGCGGCTGAGGCCGCAAATAACCAATATGTATATTCGCCCGTCCTTAGTCGCGGAGGTTCCAGCCCCCGTTCCTCAGGCCTGCGTGCCAGGAGCGGGGAGTAGGGGGCCTCCTAAATCGGTGGAAATTAAAAGTTTTAATCAATCAATCAATCCGCTTGTATATTCCAGCGCGTATTTTTCGCTGTGTATAGATTTCGTACGAAGAACAAAAAGTGTCTAATCTCTTCGCACTGCAAGAATAAAGAAATTGAGTTTTTATTCGTTTCGAAAACTGATATGAGATATCATTGTTCACGGCTTCGAACTCTTCATTAGGACTAAGAACCTAACTTTGACGAGTAAAACGTTAATTAGTAGGTTTTAGTTAATTAGCTGCATAATAAAATGAATTCTGCGGCATATTGCGTTAGCTAGGGCAGAAAGTTTGTCCCTGCAAATATTTCCTTTCTCTTTTGAACCAATCCTAAACATTACTTAAAGCCGAATTCCTTGAAACGCCAGTATATCAGCCAGACACGGAGATGCCAAAGCGAACGCCGAATGAATCATGCCGCATCTTCTATTCCAAGGGGCAAGGAGGAAATCTAGTTAAACATATTCTTTCGTGCGAGTCAAACATTTCCAAGGCTTTTGTTGCCAAATGTGTCATCATAGCATCGTAGCAAAAAGCAGAAAGAGGTTAACACGCGAAATCATTGAAGTATAGAGCTGATAAATACGAGTGTATTTCAGGTCGAAAGTGTTTGAGTATGCTTTCCATTTCTCTCTGCCATAAAGAGTTGTTCGCATTTCTTAGAAGAGGACTTTGTTTTACAGATTTAATTACGTGTTTTGGTAGCATATAAATGTACTGCTTGAGAAGACTAACATTTGTTGGTAGCTAACGCTCGTGGCGTTCTTTTCCATTCATGTCTCCTCGTCTTCTGTTGCTCTACAGTGCTTTGAGCTTTACTTTGGGGGCGATATAAGATATCACCCTTCTTAGCGGACGGCTATAATGACTCACAGCAGTTTTCACAGCTGTGATTACAATTTAGAACATGAAAGTATTTATCGATGTAGTTAGATTTAGCTCCATCATTTACTTGGTGCAGAATTGCAGGAGGACCGCATAGGCGCGGTGCAACCGGAGTGGATCAGCGCACATTAGCTTATTCACGTACCTGGTTGCTGTATACATTTGTACTTTCTTAATGCTCTTAGGACATCCTATTGTTTTCTACGCACTTGTGTTCTGTTACTTATTTCGACTTTGCGCTTCAGCTCCCGAGTGTGCAATAATAAATAAATAATGAGATCAATGTATCTTCCTTGTGTTGTCATACTGCTTAGCACAACTCATTATAAACTCCTTCATTATAAAGCCTCCTTCAAACTAGACCATGGCATTTGATCATGTGACCTTACAGAACCCGCTGACCAATCGCATTCCCAGTGAATTCCACAAGCAAAAGAGAAATGAGCACCGGCTCGCCAGTGCGCTTCCTTACAAGTATAGTGCCCGGCCATGTTACCTACCAACCACCATCTGCTACAGACATTCTCACTAGGTGGCGCTGTTAAACATTTAGTAAACAAGTTGTCGCTCCTAAGCGTAAGTGACACTGCACATCTAAATGCCGAGGAGCCTTGAGGCCAGGGTGGTTGGCATCGCCGCTGTTGTTGGTGCGTTTCGAAATGCAATTAGCGATCGAAAATCGATACATTGAACACTGAACGCGGCATGTCTAATCCAACTCATTTTCTAGACACACTGCCTGGTAAATGGGGTTGTCGACATGCACAGCAAATTTACCGACCACAAAGTAATAATTATGATGGCTAAATACGCAGCACGCAGAAAGAAGGCGTAATTATCCCCGCCGTTTTACCTGCATCATTGCTCTCCCTAATGTATGCCGTATTGCCTTAAAGCAAAGAAACAGCAAATGTAAGAACCGAATAGGCGAACTTCTTGGATTAGGTTCTAAAACTAATTCAGGGACGAGGTAAGCACCGCTGAAAATTTTCTTTCCTAGAAGTAATTAGGAAATTCGTATTACAATTATCACACTCAATACATTCTGATCGAAGTACTTATTTACTCCAGCGTGTAGATCATGAAGAAACTTGAGGGTAAACTGGTTGCATAAGCTCATGGTGGATAAAGGCAGCTGTCTGAGTAATATAAAAATGACCTAAATATATTTGGGGTGCATCCACGCTTGGTTTTTTCGACCTCTTGTATCGAGTTGTTATGAAGATAATATTTTTTCAAGGGTACAAAATGGCAGCGCATCGCTTCACAAAACAGAACATGCTGTTGCTATTGCAAAAAAATGTAGATGTTATTAAACATTTGTGTTGACACACTCGGCAGCCCGTCAGTAGAAAGGCAGAAAGAAATGTCTCGATTGGTCACGGCCTTATATGCTACTCAGATTGGTTTTAAACCTTTCTAATTAAGAAAAAGCAGCTGTGTAGCTTGGTTAGATACAAGTATGCATGCAGAAGCAATGTTTAGCACTCGTTTTGTTAAGTTCTGCTGAATTCAGCTTTGCATGGCCATGTCTTGCATTGTCATGATTTTATTAGTAAGCGAGACTTATAATTAAGGTTGTTCTCGACATCTCTGCCAGCGGAGATGAAGAGGATGACATCCGAAGCTCTGCGTGAAATACTCTCAGCTTGATACGTGAAGGAACCGGCGTAAAGGCATAGATGGCGGAAAAGGAAATATTCTGCATCATGGGGGGCCAACTGTATATTACGTAGAAAGCCGGAGACTCTTCAGCATGTGCTTATATACTGTTGGGCTGAAGGCTTTTATTGAGATGTGTTACAGCGAACTTCGTACAAAGATTTTCTTGTAGACCTCTATGGAATTCGGTTTCTATCAGTAGATACAAGCCTTGCTAGCCGCATTCTTGAATTTCTAGAATGCGGGTAGCAATGCTTCTGCACTAAGGACTGCGCGTATTTGATGTCTTGGTTAGTGATGACCCCACTAGCCTTTGTACAGTATACATGGTTCCGCGAAACATAGTTTCATTCTGTAAAGACGTATATAAGACTGAAGTACTCTGGGTAATTTTCTCGCCGGATTGTGAACATTACAAAAGTAATTCGTTTTCCGCGACCAGCCTCTATCCCATCCACGTTGACAGCGCCCATCTTTTGTCGATATGTATACTTCATCCCCGCATAGGTTTTACACCCGTGTGCCAGGCTCGGCACAGCGAAAGGTTGCGGGCGAGCTTCATTTCGCTAAGAGACCCCAAGGAGCGGCGCGCCACACAAAAGCGTGTATGGCTTCCCATAAGTGGCCCCGAACACTAGCGCCTCACTGCAGGCAGGCGCCGAGCTCTGTGCGTGAAATCTTAATGCCCTGCACGGCACGGCCGGAGAGAACCTCGCGTTGCATTAAACGCGTGTTTTATTGAACGAACTTTCGGGCGGAAAGCTTTCTGCAAACTGTTGTTTACGTCCGCGGGCGTATGATGTTTTTGTTGTTGGATTTGAGTTGTTTAGTTATACTTTGTTTTCTCTTATCCCGGCTTTCGCTAAGAGAAAGAAGGAACAAAAGATTTGTTCTCGACGTTTGAGGGTGGGGCAGATCCTGAGCCGCACAATCATTTTAACTTCTGCGGTGGCACCGGGGTCAAAGGCTAACGCCATTGCAAAGAAGGCTTCTACACCGAAGCTAAAGCGGAAAATGAAGGAAAGTGGGCTACAGCACCGCAGGAATACAAAACTCTTCTCTTACTCGCTGGTGGAGCATGAGCTAAACCACGCAGTTGGGCCTGCCGCCGATTGCAAGCGCTGCATTAGAAATACGGTCCAAAACACAATTGTTAGAAGTACAGTATCGCTCAGTATGAAAGGGAACGGCCAGATTGCATAGAGGGCGAATATATCGTTATTTCTCTACTGAAGTCGAAAATGGCTTTTCGATATTTACGATCAGAATAATTTTAGTCCGGAAAGAAAAAAAATTGTCTGCTTGGCGCGCATAAATTATCGGATAATTACTTTTTGACTGCTCAAAATTTGTTCCTTTTCATATTGAGCGAGACTGTAGATGGCCATCAACTGTTAGATTTGTGTGTGTGTGTGTGTGTGTGTGTGTGTGTGTGTGTGTGTGTGTGTGTGTGTGTGTGTGTGTGTGTGTGTGTGTGTGTGTGTGTGTGTGTGTGTGTGTGTGTGTGTGTGTGTGTGTGTGTGTGTGTGTGTGTGTGTGTGTGTGTGTGTGTGTGTGTGTGTGTGTGTGTGTGTGTGTGTGTGTGTGTGTGTGTGTGTGTGTGTGTGTGTGTGTGTGTGTGTGTGTGTGTGTGTGTGTGTGTGTGTGTGTGTGTGTGTGTGTGTGTGTGTGTTTCTGTCTGTCTGTCTGTCTGTCTGTCTGTCTGTCTGTCTGTCTGTCTGTCTGTCTGTCTGTCTGTCTGTCTGTCTGTCTGTCTGTCTGTCTGTCTGTCTGTCTGTCTGTCTGTCTGTCTGTCTGTCTGTCTGTCTGTCTGTCTGTCTGTCTGTCTGTCTGTCTGTCTGTCTGTCTGTCTGTCTGTCTGTCTGTCTGTCTGTCTGTCTGTGGCTGTGGTTGTGGCTGTGGCTGTGGCTGTGGCTGGCTGGCTGGCTGGCTGGCTGGCTGGCTGGCTAGATGGCTGGCTGGCTGGCTAGATGGCTGGCTGTCGGGCTGTGTGGCACTAGACTAGTCAAACGGACCAGTGGCGTTGACTTGGTATGCTCGTCACTCTTTAAATATTTGCATTGCATTTTATCGTGCACTCGGGGAGAACTAATCGTTACAATTTCATATTTCAGGTTGGCTCGACCGTAACGCTCGCTTTATCGGCAATGTTTAAGAAATGTCGTTCATGACGGACCTGAAACCTCTAATATCCGCGATGATATCTGGTTCTACCTTGAGCTTACAGTAACAGGCAGAAGATATTCGCAAGCACCACTTACCATGGTCGATAACCTTACCTCTCCTTTTACACAAGTCACAGCTTCAGTCAAAAGTGTTCTAGGTCCACCTGTGTGGGTACGAGCCATCTGTTATTTGATCAACAACAACGTGTACACGTGCAAACGTTTACTTCTTTTATGCTTTACTTTGTTTGTCCTTGTCTTCTTTGCGCAGCCTCGTGCCTTTAAAAAAAAAAAGAGGTTTTGCCGATTTTAATTTATTTTCGTCAATTTTTCTTCTTACTCGCTTTTTTTTATATAAGCATTATTAAGGTACCTCCCCTGCTTGCTACTTATTCCACGTGTCCTTTAAAGATCAAAACATTAGGTAAATAATGTTTATGGAAGAGTGCAATCATCTCTCGAAAAATGCGCATAAACTACAGTTGCGAGGAATTACGGAGCCTTTTATTGGCAGCTTCTTTCATTTCGGTTCCACGACTCGCCCGCTGTCATCCGCGCCTGCGAGTCAGAAACGGTCTCCGTCGAAATTGTTCACCGGAACGTGACCAGTGGACGGGGAGACAGATTCGGAATGAAAACGGCCACAGAGTGAATTGCTTCTGTGCGGCAGGCGATGAAAGTGGCGCTTCCGTTCGCTGTTCCCGGCGCGCATTAAAATTCCTCTCCGTGTGTCGAAACTGATGGACTCCGTCCGCGAACGCAGGGACAGAAAGCACAGGCCCAAAGCTAGAGAAGTAAGATAAATAAAAAAAAAAATGGAACTCCTACGAAGCCGGCATCTAGATCAACGGATATTTCATGCTTTGAAGTTCACTATAGTCGTCTTCTTTTATACGTATGGGCGCAGCTTAATATAGTGCCAATATAGGCCCGCTGAAAATCGGCATTTTAATTTTGCAATGTTTTGTGCTTGCAAAAGTTCGTACAGTGCTGCTTCTTGTCTTACCACGATGTTTTTCTAACGTGCTTTGGCTTAGGCCATCAGTCCGGAGTATTTGTTTACTTTAGTAACGCTCGCAGTCGTTTTTGAAGCGAGGCAGACCGGATTACTTAAAAACGACACAACGAACGTAACGACCCAAGGGGGGAATTGTGAATCGAAATTACGTGGACTGTTCTGCTAATACTCGAAATTTGTCACAGAAGGTAATATATCAAGCCAGGCATTCCTGAAGCTTTCTTTCGATCAGAGGAACGCATAGTATACAGATGTTGTCTCGTTTGTTTGTTTTTTTCTTTGCTGAAAGCGTTCAGAGATCTTCCTCGCTCTACAGTACTAATGACCATAATCAAAGCCGACATCTGCTGCAAGCCAAAGCGGGGAAAAATACGATGAGGAGCAGCATTACTAAAATATTCCGGTGTTTTTAACTGCATTTTCTAAAGTACCGCTCGACTCGGTTCCCTATGCCGCAATCACATTGACCGTGATGGAAGCACGCTTGTGATGCCATTGACTTTATAAATGCAGCCCGCGCCTATGCCGCGCTGATGAATCTGGGCTTCGCGCTTCATAACGACGCGTCTACGACCATGACGAGCTGTGTCAGCAGTAAGTTAGTCTCAAGAAGTACATGTCGCGGAACTTGTGCGACAATTTGGCGAACCATAGTCCATGATACTTAGAATGAATGAACCTGCTATAATGTCACCAGGGACGGCACCGTGACCAAACTGACCGGGTGTGTGATTGGCCTTATGCTTCGCCATCTCCTTTTACTTGTGTAACGATTGACTCCACGAAATGAAGATAAATACTTTAAAAAGAACTACAATAAAAAGATTAACTCAGCTCACGTGACATCAGGGTCATTACTGTCTATGCCTTGACTGCTGCCTCTGAAACTCGTTTATTTCACGTTTAATAACCTAACATTTTCTCACACAAATCTCGTAAAAATTGCATACAAATATCATAGAACCTCGCACATTTTCATAAATTATGAAAGATATGTTAAGGTAATGATGGTACCATATGAAATTTTATGTGATTTGTATGAGGTTATGTGATGTTATTGCCTCATAGAACGTTTTGTTTTTCAGTAGGGTAGGGACGCCTTCCGAGAGAGCCCGGCCTATAGTCCCTTTTAGGAGCGGCCCGGAAAACTGACCTTTCTTCCGCGGCCAGCAAGAGATTTTTGTTTCAGCGGAATTAATTTATATTTATATAGCCACAATGATGTTTAAATCATGTCGTTGCCATGGTCGTTACCTTATAATCATAACGGATCTTACGACTTTTGCCCTAAATCCCGGCCTCGGCGGCCGCTTTTCCGTGGAGGTGAAAAACAAGGCGCCCATGTGCTGTGCGATGTCAGTTCAGTTCAGTCGTTCAGTCGTGTCCGACTCTTCGTGACCATATGGACCATATCACGCCACGCTTTAGAGTCTGTCACTATCTTCCTAACATCACATAACTTCATCTTTAGCGCCTCGAGGATGCCATCTAACCATCGCGTTCGCTGTCTACCCCTTCTCCGGTAATCCTCAACCTTTCCCAACATCAAAGCTTTGTCCAGCGACTCTTCTCTTCTCATCGGATGACCAAAGTAGCTAAGCTTTAACTTTAGAATTTGACCCTCCAGTGTACGATGTCAGCGCACGTTAAAGAACCCCAGGTGGTCGAAATTTCCGGTGTCCTCTACTAAGACGTCTCTCGTAGCCTGAGTCGCTTTGGAACGTTAAAGCGCACAAACCAAATCAAACCAAACCTCAATTCTGCCGCTGCGCCTACGACGTCATGTCGACCTTCTCATCCTGCCGTCGACAGCTGCGACGCCAGGATTTAAAAACGTTTAGCAAATCCTTAACAGTATTGAGTTTAAAGACTGAATACAATGCCTGTCATTAACATCTGGACTGAGTGTAAAATTTATTCCCCGGGACAGAAGAAGGTGCTATGAGGAGTAATTGGTGTGGTATGCGGGGAATGGGGGGCGGGTTGCAAACACGCATTACGTTTTCCAGCTTCATAAGCGTCATTCTACTAAATACCCCCTTCGTTTTTCACGTGTACATATCGCTGGTTCGTTTTACCTTGTAATCACAGCTTCCTGAATTCAACTCGCCTTCGCCCGGCACTTACGCCTACAATACAAGCCGAAAGGACGCGCGGGTAGGGCCTCATTGTCGGGCCGCATTGTCACGCAGGGCCGACACCCGTAGTTTTAACGGTGTTGGCAGGGCACGCTCGCCAGTCCATTTGTTACCATGCTCCTATTCTTCTAAACAGCCTTGCGCTCATCGATACAGGCCCGGGAAAGATGAGAATGCGAGCAAATCATGCGCATTTTTTTTTTTTTTTAGCAACGCCTCATGATTCACCGAATATTTGTTTATGCCCTTTCTTGTTGTCCTTGCTGCCTCTATTATGACACGCTTAATTAGGTGGGTATTGGCTTGCCCCAAAAAGGCTACTCAGTTTTAAATTTCCTTAACAGGAGTTTTTCTACACATTCCACAGTTAAGTGCATGCGTTAACCTGAATTAGTTTCAAACTTACACTGTTTAAAAATCAGTCAACTTTCATTTTTACTATGCTTATAACACAATGTATGCACTGTGTTCTCAAGATAATTTGAAAATCTAGTTGGAGAATTATTATACTTGTAACTTGCGTCGAACTAAATGTGCTTGTATATGTAGTGTTTCGCTCTGGAAAATGCTAATTTGCGTCTAGAAACTTAAGTGTGCCGAGTTGAACCCGGTATAACGTCGTTTCTTACATTGCAAAACACCTGCTTCCCAACTGCACATAGGTGACCTGGCTTCACCAAGCCGCAGTTAGGCAGATCTTACCGTTAATTCCTTTTCTACTTGATATATAAAACAGTGTGATTTTGATCTTGATAGGGAGGAAGCCGCGTGCTAAACTGCTCTAATGCTTCCACACAGAATAGTGTTCCCATAAACCCTCGTCGACTGCTTGAGCAGCCAAATAAAGAACACGCCACGAAAATAGCCCCTGCACTGCTCCCGGGCGCCACAAATATGCGCTTATGCAACGAACCATAATTGAGCTCGGAATTTGCACCGATTGCTACATTACAGCCTCATGAGGGCTATAAATCGGACTCAGTGTCTAAGCTGTTACGTTTCTGGGCTATGCACAAACTTCGAGTTCTTCCGATCTTTTTTGAAGCGAGTAAAACAGAGTAAAAACTTTGCGCATAAGTCCCGAGCTATGCTTGATACCATCAGCGGAGCGATACAGTATTACGGCACCATCTGTGCTATTCGTACATTCACCGAATGGATCATGGTGTCTGCCTGTATAACAGCAGACACAAATATAGGCGAAATGTTATACGTAATGCAGAAGTGGAAAGGCGAGTACGAAGTATAGGCGGCGACGCGGCGGCAGCGGAGAAGTAAATAACGCCACCCACGGGGGAAGACCCCGGAGGAGAGGCAAATCCAGAAAGGCTTAGCGATCCAATTACAGGAAGAGAGCGCGCATCGCTAATCTAGTTTGGTCCAGACGCAGCCCTGGGCTTCTGGCTCTCCTCCGTGCACCGAGGCCCAGCGCTTGGCCGCCCGGCGAGCACACACACGCGGGCGCGTTCGTGGCGCCGTTGCTGAGCTTTTCTTTTTCTCCGCATGTGTAAGGAGGCGCTGGCGTTGTCGCCAGATTCCCAGTAATACCTCGTTGTTCGTTTTCCTTCCTTTTTTGGTCTGTGTATGTGTCGTGATGCTATCGTGTTTCTTTCTTTTTTCTTTTTTTTACATATCGCTCTGGCATTATTGAGTGTTCGCTCTGTGCCTTGTATTGCTACCTGGAACAGTAGAAAGGCTTTACTTTTAGAGACAACTATTTAGAACTACACTGCTCTCGTCTGTTCGCGTGTGGTCACTCGCTTCTCTCTCAAGACCCCGAGTCTTAGTGTTCAGCTCCGCCGACACGCTGGTTCTTTATTTGCAGTGTTACCTCTCTATACTGTCGCTGTCAATAGTAGGATATCCTCTCCTGTCTCGGCAATGTGTACAGGTCTTTGCTAACTGGTGTTGTAATTTTGAACGCATTTAGCGGTAATCTTTGCATTATTCGCGTACAGCGTCCGAAACACACTTGGGTATGGAAAACTCAGCTAGGTCAGTCATGACATATGGGGGCAGGTAAGTCGGCGAGGTTGCTTGTATTGTTCTTGAAAAAGAGAAGAGATCGGTTGGCGAACCCACGCAAATGGGTGCAACAAAATACCTTTTCGTTCCTCCTGCTATACTTGAGTAGTTAATTACTTGTTCTTCAGTATCAAAACGAACCAGAGATGACCTTCTCTAGACTACTGTTTATGAACGGTTACTCAAGAATAACTATACGAGGGTATCGTAGTACGTTCCCAGATGTATCTCTAATTGTCGCAAAAAGAGATGCATTGCGTGTACTCATCCGCAGATTATGTGTTGAAGTCGACAATGAAGGTTTGTTTGGTGAGACCTCCGTAAGTTCCAAACGTAGCAAGGATAATTTAAGTTCGTATGTTGTTCGTAAGTGTTTCTAACGTTATAGCGTTAAGGCTCTACTTTAGCGCATAGCCTGATGGTCGTGGCGAGAAAGTCGTGATTAGTGGAAAATTTTGATATAGCTTGGAGAAGGTAATAAATTGCGTTGAAACTAAAATTTACAAAACGTATGATGCAGAATTGATTGAATTGAATGACATTTATTTTTCTTCATTCTGGATAGAAAAACCGAAGAAAAGGCAAAATGCTAGAAGTCAGACAAAAGCCATTGCTCTGTATACAATTCGGCACGCAAGGGTCACATTCATGTACAACCACAATTACAAGCACAATTTACTTTACATTGAAACATACAGTGTAAATATTTATCTAATTTATGCGGAATAATCTCGGATATTCGCTACGAAACACCTCATAAAAACATAAAAATATGCATGTTAGGAAAGTTGCTCAGAGCAACAAAAACATGCAAGCTACACAATAGAATATGGATTTTGGTTGGTAGCATCAATGATAGTGGGTACAGTACGCAAAGACGCAATGAAAATATAATACAGGTATAAAACTATGTGGTCATGTTTATGCGGAAACAAAGGGTAGAATTATAGAAAAAATTGACGGTGGTTTAGCTCAGTTAGGCCAGGATATGCGTAGAGAAAGCATGTGTGCCTGGCGCTGGGTTGCCTACTCTTCTCCAATCCAATCTCATCCAATCCAGTGTAATCCAATCCAATCCAGTCTAATCTAATCCAGTCCAATCAAGTCATAGTTCATTCCAGTGACATACAATCCAACCAATCCTGTCCAATTCATTCCAAACGAGTTCAATCGAGTCCAATCCAATCCAGTAAAACTAATCTAGTCCAATCCAATCCTGTCCAATGCAGAGTAGACGCTCGCCCGAAATGTGCCGCTGACTCGCCTATCATCATCAATACTATAATCCTCACTCCAGAGAAGGAGAATTAAAGACGAGGCATCTTCTTCTTCTGGTTGCTTCCTGGTTGCCGGATAACGCGGCGAGCGAGCGGCATCCGCCAGCTGTGGCGGTTGCTAGGAAACCGCTGTGTGGCTCCCGCCAAGCGAAACTCCTTGTTTGTGACCAATGTAGCTTTCACTACAAAGGGTTTTTGATTAAAAAATAAACCTTGGATATGAAGAGTGGTGTTGTATCTCTGGACTGGATTGGCGAAGGACGCTGGCCTTCCATAATGAGCACTTGTTGGCCTCTCTCGCTCTGTGCCTCTCTCTCTCTCGAGGTGTGAACTGGACAGGGTGGTCGCCCATTCCTCCATCGCTAGCTGCGTGTAATTTCCTTGGCACGACCATACATTGTGGTAGAAATCTGTCCCCTCGCCACACAATTCCCATTGCATCGAGGACAAAAGCCTGCGGACGCCGAGCTGTGTGTCCTATACGGTTGTAGGAGGATTGCATCTATAGGGTACGATTATAATCAAATTCAGAACCCTTGGATACCAACTCTGACATGCTGCCCTTAGACCACGCAAGCATGTTCGTGTGCCTTGGTTCAGCGGGGCTTCATACGTACGTGGGTAGCCTTCCACTTAAGATGCACGGCTGTATGCCAGTGAAATGCATGTGACTAGAAAAGCGCTAATAACTAAAGTACTTATTAAGCGAGTAACAGAGTATTTTGCCGTAAGGGGTGATAGTAACCGAACAACGGAGGAGCCACCGATGTGAGCCATTAGCACCGCCGCTTCGCACCCTTAAGGTGGAGATTAAGTGTCCTCATAATTTTATTTATTCTAAGGATCCTGATAAAATGCATTCCATACGAAGCATGTCGAATTTGAAGATATTGTTATGATAAGATGAAGAAGTGTGTTCCTTTCTTGCCTCGCCGAAGGGAAAGGCAGATGAGAAGGGGAACTGTCTGGTGGTGCAGCTCGCTACTGTGCTAGTTGTGGCTTTATTGCAATTCCTTTCAATGCTTCGCGTAACATCTTGGTGGAGGAGCTTGGGTTTCAGGCAAAATATCTGAAGTATAGTTTTGAGGACTGGAATAAGTATAACAAATTATACTCACTATTTCTCGTTGTTACACGCTTGGCGTGTTGCCTCATATGTTCTGACAGCACCCGAGATAAAAAAAAAAAAAAAGAAATGATAGTTTTACTCTGGTATTCGCAGAAGCAACGAGGTATTAAAAAAAAAAAAAGATTTAATATGCGTTGTTGACAGCAACAAGACAATGTTATTGACATTGTAGGGTATTATTTCTCTTTAGGCTAAACACTGCTGGACAAGAACATAAACCATATAAATTTTCCGAAATTGCGCCTGTCATGAAATGCTCTTATTGTACTTCTATACCTCACGTGAGAAGGTCTTATCCAGTGAGTTCACCCCCCATTTTGAACACTGTTACCATGTCCATTTGACGTACTTATGAAAAAAGGTCATGTTTACATTTACAACATTGTATATGCAATTCAAATCGCCTGGCAATTTAATGCTTGAAATTTCCAAGATTTCCATAGTGTCTGAGAGCGCATATTTGTGCTTAAGAATGTACCATTCTTTATTTGTATACTCTAGATACACTGTATAGATTGGTTTAAAAAAGGAATCATAAGTAAGTGTTTCTCAACATCATTTTAATGTGTCTTAGTGTGCTTTCCCAAGTCTCCAAGAGCGCAATATGCAGCACCGTAAAGTTGATGTACAAATACTTGCTCGCAGCAGTGAGTTATAAGGTTGCTTACTGACAGCCTCTTTCATAATTCTCTTCTTCTCTTTAATGTGAAACGCTTGCCGACCCCTGGGGAGACCTTGCATTGAACGGCGAGTAACCCCTCTATATATATCTGCGCTCCATAAAATCTCGCCCGCTGAGCCGCCAAAGACTCCCAAGGCGGGGTGCCCGCTGACACCTCGTGGGCAGGCAGGGAATGTCTGCTAAGGAATGTCCGGCACAGAAAGTGTATCGGTCGCCCCGGGGCACAACTCTGGACACCGAAATATAAATACACATAGACACACAGGGAGAGAGAGAGAGTCGCTCCGAGATAAGCGTTCTCTTGAGACCGGCCGGAGAGGAACGCTCCTGATACTCATGAGCCAGGCGTTCGCCGTCGTCTCCATTCGAGACCGGAAACCGGAAGAGCAGCCGAAAATGAGGGTATATGCGTCGGCCGGAAGTCGAAGCACCGGAAGTAGTTGTTTCGTGCCTCACCAGCCTTCTTCGTCTTCTCCTTTTCATCTTCCTTCTCTCCTTATGAGACTTTGTGGGCTGGCCGAGGAGGCTCCTGTACTTACCGGTCGTCCTCATCGGCGCTCTTTCAGAGGCTGTCGCTTTTTGTCCCCTTGCGGGAGATCGGGCAAAGCGCGTCCCGCGTAGGAGTTTACCCACTCGGCTTTTTAGCGTTTTCTCGCAAAGGCGCTGTCCTTGTATCGACAGCTGTTAAAACTTAGGAGCGCTCAATTACAACAGCGTTGAGAATTCGAAAGCAATACAGTCCACTCGGCCTGCTTCTCCTCCTCAATCACTGCTTCTCGCCGCAATCGCTGAGTCCGTCGACCCACTGATTCTACATCTTCAGCCACATATACTTCTCTGGTGGTTTACTCCGACTGCTAGGATTTTCCACTGCGGAAGACAAAAATGGCGTTCATTCTGCTTTTAATTACAACCTGATATGTTTATACGTCTAGGCACATCTACAAACAACAAAACGCGGCAGCTGACTGAGGCAAAGCCCGCTCCCGCATTTCCCAACGTTGTGTGACCAGCACAGTTTCCAGTCACTACTCATCAGTTGCCAGCACAGCTCGCTGCTCGATTGTGTCATATGGTTAGTCTCATTACGTCGCATCAAACATCTGTTCCAAGGAGATTGTTATGCTATCGCTCGAAAGCTTATTCTCTGATTTAGCCTCGCAGGTATCTCAATTGGGATAACCTTAGGGTGGCAGCGACGGCAAAGGAGGAGGAAGAGGGTTTCCTTGGGAAGACGAGAGTGGTAACGCAGCGAAAGAATGCATGCCCTTAGGGTAACTGCAAGGTGGTTGGTTAATTGGCTAAAAGGAGTGTAGCGAGAGGCGCAAGAATTCGCAACTATGGTCGACGCAAGCGGAGATGGGTACGATGGAAGAAGGGTGGCATAGAAGGTGTGACAGAAGCAGCGGCATGCGTAATCGCAAATGGTACCTGAATCAGATGGCGATAAGGAGGGTATGGCGAAAGCAGTTGTATGAGGAAACAAAGGGTGGTCACCATTTGGTGGTCGCATACACTCATTTATGTGAATACCTTGTATAAAACACACATTATGCTACGACATCACACGTCCGTGAAATACGCGTTTTGTATCAACCAGGGCATACCCCGTCTGGGGAACGGAGATCGGGCTGGAGCACAAGCGGCGCAAGCAATTCCAAGAGTTCGAGGGTCCATTGGCAATCATGCTCTTGCGACGTACTAATTGTCATAATGAAACCCATCGGGAAGTTAATAGGCGGGTTATTAATATAAAGAGGGCTAACTTGGATGGAAGACAGTATGGCGAGACCGGAGGAATACGCCACCGGAGGGTGGTTCCCACAGAAAGGATCCTGAGGATGCACGGCTATGATGGAAGGAGGATGATGACGAGTTTGGTCATTGAGAATAATGAATAGTGATAGGCCCTGCAGCGACCCTCGCGCCACGCTCGGGTGCAAAAGGTGGCAGGGCGCCGGAGAAGGAAGAAGTTGGCACCAGGCGTGCCAGCGCGAGCGGTGCAAATACATGTCATTTCGAACCTCAACACTGTCGGGGGTGGTCCTCCCTCGTCTTAGCACCGACAACTGTTCATCAGAAAAGCCTGCATCTTCGTCGGTAATTTGGGAGAGAAACCACGAGCATGGCGCTGGCACGCGGTAACTTCCTAGTGAAAAAAGCCGTATGAGTCACTATAACCTCATACAAATTTCTCATACTAAGCTCATACAAATGTCATACAATCTCATATATTTCTCATAGGTTGAATGAGATTTCTATGAGATGATATGAGATTTGTACGAGTTTATTATGAGAATTTGTATGAGGTTATTGTGACTCATAGGGGTTTGTTCACTAGGACTGGATGGCTGCGCAATGAATGGACGTATAGGTTTTCCAAGGTTACGTTTGGCAGGGGTTGCCAGTCGGTGTTATCCTTTCATACGAGAGGGTGTTATCAGAATCTGCGTGTGAGTCAGACATGTTACTCCTAGGCTACACTGGCTCGTTCATTGGTTTTGGTTAAAGCCGGGTTTTATATGTGGGCTGGTACGCCTACGCTATGGCGTCAGACTCTTAAAGGCGGGCCTTAAGGGCCCCTCACAATTTTTATTCGAGACGTTTGTCGTTAGGCATAACGAGAAAGAGAACAGATAGTCGTAGAAAGTTAGAAAACAGCGTAAACCAGACTCACTTGAATATTCGCAAATGTTTCTTGTATAGCGATTATCCAGTGTCCACTTGCGATAGTCCCATACAGTCCCACCTCAGGCATACTTTTAAGGAGCGTCGTCTCAGAGAAGCCGTAGGAGGGCAGGTCCACACCAAGTGTTTCATAAGAAAAGCTGGAGATTGCTTACAGCAAAAAAAAAAGTGCTAAGAAATGTAAGCTAAGATGCTTAAGCCGCTATGTACTGTGTCTTTACATTGCAGAGTTTCAGTGAAGGACCACAATGGCGGCACTTGCCAGTCACTTGCAACCGTTTGTCACGCCACCGATGACGAACGTCGGGACGAGAGCCGCTTCTGCCCGAATACGGGGCATGAACGCCTCCTCCTCCTGAGTGAGATTTCGGGGGAGATGTTACACACATGACGGAATTGGACATACTCCCTCCCCTGGGGAGAGGTGGAAAAAGAGTGACAGGTACATTAACTGGTGAATTTCTCTAACACAGAGTAAGCGAAAATTTCAAAAGGCAAAATACCTTTTTTCCAGCACAGAAACACTTTTGATGATAGACGTAACATGCCACCTGCCATAACCACCTGCCAGGGGCATGCTCGTGAGTGTAGAGGCAGCGATGCTTCAAGCGCTTGGCGTTGTCGATGGCGTCAGACATTTTGTTTCGAAACGGGGGTGCTAGCGCGCATGCGTTAACAGCTGTAATGTTACCCTAACACGCATGCCAGATGCAATTCGCTCTCTTGCTGAAAGGACCTGATTTACGCACGATTCAGATGAGACTCGGGGCCCAACGTTCGTCGTCGTAGCTATAAGAGGCAGCAGTAAACTTAGTATGTCACCAAAGCCGTGGCCGAGTGGTGTAGTACTCTGGTTAAGCCATTCCTCACGACTATGGGAGGTGGTGCGGTCAGCTCTTGCAAGGGGTCATCGATCTCCCCGGGAAGAGGGCGCCGTCCGCCGGTGGGCACGCACCCGCTCTGGCCAGCCGGGACCAGGGCCCCAGTCGTTGTCGATGCTGGGAGCCGGGCGAGCTCTACTAGGCTAAAACAGGCTTACTTTTTGCGAATACGGGAGACACTTTATAATAAACGGAGTCACACATCAAGACCAGAAACTCTCACGACCCGTCGGCCATTTTGAAGACGTCCAGGTCAGCCGGCAGCGATATTTTTTTTAGAACTTTCCCTGCATGTTCATGTCATTGCACTTGAGCACGAGCCATTGGGCCGTACGGTGGGTGCCCTCATGGAGGGTTGAGAAGAGGGCACTCAGGGTCTGGGAGAACTAGGCCTGGGGACTATGCTAGGATTGCTATTGCTCAATATTAGGTACAATGCAAATGGAAAGGTAGCGAATATTTTTCAATCTTTGTGTCTCTCTTTTCAGCGTCGCTGCATCATACCGTCACTCCCACCAACACCACGCCCTACCTCCAGTGCCATTACGTTACAATAAGCTTCAGTGCATGCTGCAATAGGTCGGCTGCTGTGTTTGTATCTGGGAAACTTTAAAAGCCATGGGAACGATATTATGGTGAGTAGCACTTGCCAGAAATGTCGGTTCCATCCGTGTGAAGCCTCTATGAAAGAATCCTACGCCCCCTAGAGCCAACACGTACCCATTTGCACCGCTTTTTGCACTGCGGCCAGCACGAAGTGAAGGTATGTGCAATACCGGAACAAAAAATTATAGGGGGCACTTTGGGCCACTAAAGTGCGATGAGGCGAATGGCTTTGTTTCAAACGCTGCTGATTCCTTCTTTACTGCGTCTGCTTCTGTATGCTGTGTGGTGCGGCGTTGGAGGAAGCGCGAAGTAAAGGGCGTAGCAGGGATGCCCGGCGGGGACGGCTTCGTATATGCGTGAATAGTCTGGTGATGTCATCGGTCAAGAGCGGACGTGACGTCATGATGACTTCACGTGTGGTTATTGCCGACGACGTCACCAAATGACGATGTCACAATCTCGCGATACCGTCGGAATCTCGCAAAAAGCGTGGCACTTCTCACGGACACGTGCACGGGCGGTCAAGAATGGGCCTTTAAATGATTTCGCCTTAAAAGCGACAGTGAAATCTTCATCAAAAAATAAGCGGTAAAGAGAACTCTCCATCATATTCACCGCATTTCACCTAGAAGCTACCTCTCCACATCTCCTCCTTAGACCCCTCAGCTATAGACACCCTTTTCCCATTCCTCCGCCCACGACCTATACCTCCAGAAGCACCATCCATCTGTCTAAATCACTTTCACTCTGCAAGAAAATGAATATTCGGTCGCGTTTGCGAAGACGAGGCGCCACAAATGCGTAAAAGCATTCATCGAAATAAAAGAGCCGCATGCCCTGTCTGCTTCCTATCCATGCAGAATACAATCTACTAAAACTCTTTCCTCTCTG